>NC_134210.1:125818994-126500780 GCF_965140235.1 Caretta caretta
GCTGTGCCGGAAGACTGTAGTGAGGCTCCTTAGTGCTGCAGAGCAGCGACACGAAGAGAAGGTTGTGCTCTCATGCACCATTTCCAGGCCATGTGAGCTGGTGGGGCTGGAGCACACAGTGCGTGCTAAGCTACTAGCAAGGAGCTGCTGGTTTTGGCTGAGGCCCTGGGGAGCGGCAGAGGCAGGACAGCTGGTTGCAGGGACAGGGCAGAGAAGCCGGGCAGGAGGTTTCAGGCCGAGGAGTTTTGCCTGTGTGTCCTGTCGTTCGTTGCCGTCCCTGCTCCAGAAAACCAGAACTCGTGTACTGTAAATAAACAAATCACACGGAGCAAATACCCGACCCCGCGTCCCCGGTCTCCACTCCCAACGGGAAAGTCACCGGTGGGACCCTGAAAATCTGCTCCACTTGGCAGAGGGCAACAGCAATACCCACCATACTGCATGCCACCCATGGGAGCCATTTACACTCATTTTAAAATTCTCTGGCCTTTTTAAGCGACTGGGGTGTCTGCTGGGATAGAAACTGCAGGCCTGGGGGGCTCGCACGCTCCTTCTCTGTAGAGACTGCCTGCCCAGATTGCAACCAGGACCAGATTAACCTTTTGTGGGCCCCAGCACCTGAAGCATGGCCCCTCCCCCACTCCACCTGTGCTCCGCCCTGAGGCCCCGCCCCCAATTCGCCTGTGCTCCGCCCTGAGGCCCCGCCCCCACTCGGCCTGTGCTCCACCCTGAGGCCCCGCCCCCACTCAGTCTCTTCCTCCCAAGACCCTGCCCACCCCTCACACAGGGGGGAGGAGGCAGAGAGGAGCGAGCAGTGGGTGGGGCCTTGGGAGGAAGAGGCCGAGCGGGACAGAATGCAAGTGGAGTGGAGAGGCGTGGCCACTGTGCAGCCACCAGGGTCTCCTCCTCTTGGCAACGTCAGCTCCTCTCTCCCTCTTTAAACCATGCTCCACCTTGTAGTGCTACTGTCCTTGCCATTTTGTGTTACATTATCTCCCCCTTAGAGCTTTTCCACCCCCCTTTCTCCGGGGCGGGTCAATACCAGGGCCCCTATTTTGCAGGTGTGGAACTAAGGCTTAGAAATACGACGTGACTTGCCAAAGGTCACCGAACATGCCAGCATCAGCTCCAAGTCGTCTCACAGCCAGGCCCGTGCCTGCTGCCTTTGACTGCACAGCCTTTCAGGCACGGCCCCTCCGCCCCCACCAAGCTAAGCACATGCTTATGTTTGAGCACAGGCGCCGTCCCATTGATCTCAGTGGGGCCACTCGTGTGTTTCAGTGTTCCGCTTGATGGGGCCCCATAACCTCTCCGACTTGCGGTGTAAATGAAATCCAGCAACCTGCAGGATTTAAGATATTTGCCGCTACGTGGAGGGAGAAATATAATTTCCCATTTCACAGGGGGAAACCAGCCTCGGTGCAGGAGAGCGAATTGTCTATAAAACACTGCAATCTAGTGGATTAGCATCGGGCTGGATTCCACGATTGGATCGAACAATGATATGCTGTGCAACCTTGGGCATGTTACTTAACTATCGGAGTCGGGTTGCCCATGTGATAAAAAGAGGGTGAGGATATCAACTGACTAAATAACGCTTGTCAAACAGAAGGCTGCTTAGACCAGAGCACACAGCTCAGGGTCACTAAGCTGACAATCCTGTGCTTGAATCGTGGCTTTCTTTGCTCCTGCAACTTTCCCCAAAGTTGTATTAACAAGCAGCGACTCTTTGTTTAAAGCTGCGCTTTTGGCCAGCAGAGATTTTTCAAAACTACCTAGTGAAAATGTATTTCATTCACAGTCACTCCAAGTTTACAGCAATCTTGCAAAGCTGAAAAGAGACATATTTTACCCACTCTTCTTATCATATTGATCGCAGAGGTTCATTGCCGTCTAGATCAACACTAGACTGATTCATGAACAATGGTGTGTTTTCAAATATTAAAAAAACAGGTTTCCTATTTGTCCCAATGAATTCCATTCCCTTACATTTCCAATAAATTGTTTCCATGTTAGAGTAAAAATGCATTTTTTCAGATGTCCTGGCTTTAAACTCAGCACCCTCATTGAAAAGGCTCTTTATGTATTCAGATTCATTACCATGTATGGAAGACAAATCACAAGTTCAGGGGCTCTTCAAACCAGCATTTTTATTGTGTCCCGATGCTACAGTTCTGGCTTCAGAACGCCGAGACAGCAAGGGTTAAAAACACAAGAACGGCCATACTGGGTCAGACCAAAGGTCCATCTAGCCCCGTATCCCGTCTTCCAACAGTGGCCAATGCCAGATGCTTCAGAGGGAATGAACAGAACAAGTAACCATCAAGTGATCCACCCCATGTCGCCCATTCCCAGCTTCTGGCAAAGAGAGGCTAGGGACACTTCAGAGCATGGTTTTGCATCACTGTCCATCCTGGCTAAAAGCCATTGATGGACCTGTCCTCCATGAACTTATCTAGTTCTTTTTTGAACCCTGTTATAGTTTTGGCCTTCACAACATCCTCAGGCAGCGAGTTCCACAGGTTGACTGTGCATTGTTTAAAGAAATACTTCCTTTTATTTGTTTTAAACAAGCTGCCTATTAATTTCATTTGGTGACCCCTAGTTCTTGTGGTATGAGGAGGAGTAAATAACACTTCCTTATTTGGTTTCTCCACACTACTCATGATTTTATAGATCCATATCATATCCCCCTTTAGTCATCTCTTTTCCAAGCTGAAAAGTGCCAGTCTCATTAATCTCTCCTCGTATGGGAGCTATTCCATACCCCTAATCATTTTTCTTGCCCTTCTCTGAACCTTTTCCAATTCCAATATATCTTTTTTGAGATGGGGCGACCACATCTGCACGCAGTATTCAAGGTGGGGCGTATCATGGATTTATATAGAGGCAATATGATATTTTCTGTCTTATTATCTATCCCTTTTCTAATGATTCCCAACATTCTGTTTGCTTTTTTGACTGCCGCTGCACATTGAGTGGATGTTTTCAGAGAACTATCCACAATGACTCCAGATCTCATTTTTGAGTGGTAACAGCTAATTCAGCTCCCATCAATTTCTATGTTTAGTTTGGATAATCTTTTCCAATGTGCATTACTTTGCATTTATCAACCTTGAATTTCATCTGCCATTTTGTTGCCCAGTCACTCAGTTTTATGAGATTCCTTTGTAACTCTTCACAGTCTGCTTTGGATTTAACGATCGTGAGTAGTTTTATATCGTCTGCAAATTTTGCCACCCCACTGTTTACCCCTTTTCCCAGATCATTGATGAATATGTTGAATAGGACCGGTCCCAGTACAGAACCCTGGGGACAACACTATCTGCCTCTCTCCATTCTGAACACTGAACATTTATTCCTACACTTTGTTTCCTATCTTTTAACCAGTTACCAATCCATGTGAGGACCTTCCCTCTTATCCCATGGCAGCTTACTTTGCTTAAGAGCCTTTGGTGAGGGACCTTGTCAAAGGCTTTCTGAAAATCTAAGTACACTATAGCCACTGGATCATCTTGGTCCACATGCTTGTTGACACTCTCAAAGAATTCTAGTAGATTGGCGAGGCATGATTTCCCTTTTCAAAAACCATGTTGACTCTTCCCCAACAAATTGTGTTCATTTATGTGTCTGATAATTCTGTTCTTTACAATAGTTTCAACCAATTTGCCTGATACTGAAGTCAGGCTTACCAGCCTGTAATTGCTGTGATCGCCTCTCGAGCCTTTTTTAAAAAACTGGTGTCATATTAGCTGTCATCCAATCATCTGGTACAGAAGCTGATTTAAATGATCAGTTACATACCACAGTTAGGACTTGTCTACACTACTGCTTAAGTCAATGTAATGTATGTGCTCAGGGGTATGAAAAAGCCACCCCTAAGCAATGTAAATTACATCAAATTAAAGAGGTGTCTATACCGTGCTATGTCAGTGGGAGATGCTCTTCCTCCAACATAACTTCTGCCTCTTGTTGAGGTGGAGTAATTATGCCGATGGACGGGCATCTCTTCACCAGACATGCATCGCTCCGCCGAAGTAGCACAGTAGTGTCATAGAATCACAGAATATCAGGGTTGGAAGGGACCTCAGGAGGTCATCTAGTCCAACCCCCTGCTCAAAGCAGGACCAACACGAACTAAATCATCCCAGCCAGGGCTTTGTCAAGCCTGACCTTAAAAACTTCTAAGGAAGGAGATTCCACCACCTCCTTAGGTAACACATTCCAATGTCTCACCACCCTCCTAGTGAAAAAGTTTTTCCTAATATCCAACCTAAACCTCCCCCACTGCAACTTGAGACCATTACTTCTTGTCCTGTCCTCTTCTACCACTGAGAATAGTCTAGAACCATCCTCTCTGGAACCACCTCTCAGGTAGTTGAAAGCAGCTACCAAATCTCCCCTCATTCTTCTCTTCCACAGACTAAACAATCCCAGGTCCCTCAGCCTCTCCTCATAACTCATGTGTTCCAGACCCCTAATCATTTTTGTTGCCCTCCGCTGGACTCTTTCCAATTTTTCCACATCTTTCCATGCTGACTGTTCCTGATCACTTTCCTCTCCCCTAAGTGCTTCAGAATTGATTCCTTGAGGACCTGCTCCATGATTTTTCCAGGGACTGAGGTGAGGCTGACTGGCCTGCAGTTCCCAGGATCCTTCTTCTTCCCTTTTTTAAAGATGGGCACTACATCTAGCCCTTAGTAGTTCTGCAATTTCACATTTGAGTTCCTTCAGAACTCTTGGGTGAATCCCATCTGGTCCTGGTGACTTAGTACTGTTAAATTAAACAGTTTGTTCCAAAACCTCCTCTAATGACCCCTCAGTCTGGGACAGTGCCTCAGTGATCAGGAACAGCCAGCATGGATTCACCAAGGGAAGGTCATGCCTGACTAATCTAATCGCCTTTTATGATGAGATTACTGGTTCTGTGGATGAAGGGAAAGCAGTGGATGTATTGTTTCTTGACTTTAGCAAAGCTTTTGACACGGTCTCCCACAGTATTCTTGTCAGCAAGTTAAGGAAGTATGGGCTGGATGAATGCACTATAAGGTGGGTAGAAAGCTGGCTAGATTGTCGGGCTCAACGGGTAGTGATCAATGGCTCCATGTCTAGTTGGCAGCCGGTATCAAGTGGAGTGCCCCAAGGGTCGGTCCTGGGGCCGGTCTTGTTCAATATCTTCATAAATGATCTGGAGGATGGTGTGGATTGCACTCTCAGCAAATTTGCGGATGATACTAAACTGGGAGGAGTGGTAGATACACTGGAGGGGAGGGATAGGATACAGAAGGACATAGACAAATTGGAGGATTGGGCCAAAAGAAATCTGATGAGGTTCAATAAGGATAAGTGCAGGGTCCTGCACTTAGGACGGAAGAACCCAATGCACCGCTACAGACTAGGGACCGAATGGCTAGGCAGCAGTTCTGCGGAAAAGGACCTAGAGGTGACAGTGGACGAGAAGCTGGATATGAGTCAGCAGTGTGCCCTTGTTGCCAAGAAGGCCAATGGCATTTTGGGATGTATAAGTAGGGGCATAGCGAGCAGATCGAGGGACGTGATCGTTCCCCTCTATTCGACATTGGTGAGGCCTCATCTGGAGTACTGTGTCCAGTTTTGGGCCCCACACTACAAGAAGGATGTGGATAAATTGGAGAGAGTCCAGCGAAGGGCAACAAAAATGATTAGGGGTCTGGAACACATGAGTTATGAGGAGAGGCTGAGGGAGCTGGGATTGTTTAGCCTGCAGAAGAGAAGAATGAGGGGGGATTTGATAGCTGCTTTCAACTACCTGAAAGGGGGTTCCAAAGAGGATGGCTCTAGACTGTTCTCAATGGTAGCAGATGACAGAACGAGGAGTAATGGTCTCAAGTTGCAGTGGGGGAGGTTTAGATTGGATATTAGGAAAAACTTTTTCACTAAGAGGGTGGTGAAACACTGGAATGCGTTACCTAGGGAGGTGGTAGAATCTCCTTCCTTAGAGGTTTTTAAGGTCAGGCTTGACAAAGCCCTGGCTGGGATGATTTAACTGGGAATTGGTCCTGCTTCGAGCAGGGGGTTGGACTAGATGACCTTCTGGGGTCCCTTCCAACCCTGATATTCTATGATTCTATGATTCTATGATTTGTCCCCTAAAATGAATGGTTCAGGTTTGGAAATCTCCATCACAACCTCAACCGTGAAGACCGATGCAAACAATTCATTTAGTTTCTCTGCAATGACCTTATCATCCTTGAGTGCTCCTTTAGCCTCTCGATCGTCCAGTGGCCCCACTGGTTGTTTAGCAGGCTTCCTGCTTCTGAGGTACTGGGGGAAAAAATTGCTGGTCCTTTTTCAGTCTTTGGCTAGCTGCACTTCAAATTCTTTTGTGGCCTTCCCCTAATTGTATTTTTACACTTCACTTGCCAGAGTTGATGCTCCTTTCCATTTTCCTCAACAGGATTTAAAGGATGTCTTTTTGCCAATCACTGTTTCTTTTACTTTGTTGTTCAGGTTAGTTTTTTTAAATCTGTTGAAGCTGTATCCTGAGTGATAATCCCATTGAGTTTATGTCACACAAAACCATAACACAGTGTGATTGTAAAACTGCTGTTCGGATTGTAGCATCACAGCATGAGATAAGTCCTCTCAAGGGATTTGTCATGGTGCAGTTATCAGAAATGCCCAGAACAAGAGCAGCTTTAGGGTGACTACATTTGGGGTAAGTCAATAAGGATTAACGTTACAGTTTTCAAAAGCATCTAAGTGTGATTTAGAAGCACAAGTCCCACTGAGATGTGTGTTCCTAAGGCAGATTTGAAAATCCACCTATTGAAAGTCAATGGGATTTAGGTTCTTAAGTGACTAAGTTACTTTTGAAAATGGGAGATAGGCTCTTAAATCACTCAGGCCAGGTCTACACTACAAAGTTAGGTCAATGTAAGCCACCTTGCATCACCCTCGTTGTGCCTGTGTCTACACTTGGATTTGTCTCCCACAGATGTAAGGGCTCCATTACAACCCAGTACCACCACTTCTCCCAGTGGTGTTGAGCCATGGTCGATGTACTGAGGTGGACTCCATGTGACTGTAGACGCTGCATTACTTACATCAACCCTAACAGTCCTCCAGCAGCTGTCCCACAATGGCCAACACTGACCGCTCTAGTCACAATTTGAATTCCAGCCCCAGGGATCATGTAGGCTGGAAGGTTTTCCCTCCCCTTTAAAGCCCCAGAAATGTTTGAAATGCTGTTTCCTGATTGGCCAGCACACCTAGCAGCTCTCCATTGTTGTGTGCAACTGCCCAGCTGACCGTGCTGGCTACATGCTGCAGACACACTCCAGCCTGGAGTAGACAGGAGATACTGGATCTCCTGGGCCTGTGGAGGCACCGCTGCAGACCAGCCATAGAAACATGGACATTGTATAAGTAGGGGCATAGCGAGCAGATCGAGGGACGTGATCGTTCCCCTCTATTCGACATTGGTGAGGCCTCATCTGGAGTACTGTGTCCAGTTTTGGGCCCCACACTTCAAGAAGGATGTGGATAAATTGGAGAGAGTCCAGCGAAGGGCAACAAAAATGATTAGGGGTCTGGAACACATGAGTTATGAGGAGAGGCTGAGGGAGCTGGGATTGTTTAGCCTGCAGAAGAGAAGAATGAGGGGGGATTTGATAGCTGCTTTCAACTACCTGAAAGGGGGTTCCAAAGAGGATGGCTCTAGACTGTTCTCAATGGTAGCAGATGACAGAACGAGGAGTAATGGTCTCAAGTTGCAGTGGGGGAGGTTTAGATTGGATATTAGGAAAAACTTTTTCACTAAGAGGGTGGTGAAACACTGGAATGCGTTACCTAGGGAGGTGGTAGAATCTCCTTCCTTAGAGGTTTTTAAGGTCAGGCTTGACAAAGCCCTGGCTGGGATGATTTAACTGGGAATTGGTCCTGCTTCGAGCAGGGGGTTGGACTAGATGACCTTCTGGGGTCCCTTCCAACCCTTATATTCTATGATTCTATGATCTATGAGCAGATTGCTCGGGGGATGCAGGAGAAGGGGTATGACAGGGACCAGCATCAGTGCTGTGTGAAAGCCAAGGAACTGTGGCAGGCATATCAGAACAGGAAGGCCAACAGTCAATCTGGTGCCGAGACACAAACCTGCCACTTTTACAAAAAGCTGCATTCTGTATTAGGTGGAGACTCCTCCCTCCCTACCCTCCCCGACAAGACCACCGTGGACAGGTACCCGCGCGGAGCCCGAGTCACAGGTCCCTGCTGTGAACAGCGAGGAAGGCACAGTGGATGAGGAAGAGGAGGAGGATGGGGACATGCAAGCAGCAGGTCCACTTATGGTATGAGCTAGGACCTGTCTGAGACTCCCCCACAGTCCAGTCAGTCCCGGCCGTTGAGCACAGGCAAGCCCAATGCCAGCTGGGGAAGGAACCTCAGATAAGTGTGTAACTGTATTTCCCATTACAGTGATGGCGCGCCCAACTTAATAGGACACAGCTATTGACCTCTCATTCATTTCCTCATATTAGACAGGTACCGTTGTTTCTAGGAGTGACTTTGAGAGGGAACCAGCTCTTCTTCTCCTCAGAGCAGGAGGATCTGTGACAGCGGTGTGAGCCCACGCCAGCCACGGAGCCGCAGCTGACAGCATGATACAGAGAGCACCTGTGCTGTGAGAAATGGGAGCTGTAGTTATGGGAGCAGCCCACCCACTCTGTGCAGCGAGCACCAGGGAAATCGACTTCACAGCCACAGCTGCCTAGAGAAAACCTGAGGAGGACCCAGCCTCAGCGAATCGTCCCTTGGAGCACGGCTTTGCCAAGCAGAATGAATGGGCGCTCTCCTGGAGACAGACAGTAAGGACGCTGGCTCCTTGTAAGTCTCAGAAACAATCCTGCATTGGGTGCCTTAGCATCCTGGGAGGCGCTGAGTGTGGAGATGCTGCTGAGCTATCTGCTGGCAGAACACGCCCCCCTCAGCTGTGTCCACAGGGCCCCAGGGTAACAGAGAGGGGTGGCATGTGCAGGCAGCTGGAGCTCTCCATACTAAGGAGATGTAGGGTCACAGCTCCCTGACAGCAGCTGACATAGAGTCATAAGGCCAGAAGGGATCACTAGATAATCCAGTCTGACCTCCTGTACATTTTGTGGGGAGGGATAGCTCAGTGGTTTGAGCATTGACCTGCTAAACCCAGGGTTGTGAGTTCAGTCCTTCAGGGATTGAATTTAGGGATCTGGGGCAAAAATTGGGGATTGGTCCTGCTTTGAGCAGGGGGTTGGACTAGATGACCTCCTGAGGTCCCTTCCAACGCTGATATTCTATAATATCATGGGCTACTAACACCACCCAGCACCCACACACTAAACCCAACAACGGAAATGAGACCAAAGTCAATGAGACCCCCAGGAGACTACACTATTATGTGTCACAGACAAGAACAGGAGGGACCGAGGTGCCCCAGGGCCCGAGGCCCCTGCAATGGCAGAGAAATTATTATAAGAGATACAGCCAGATAATCCTAGCAAGTGACCCACATGCTGAAGAGGAAGACGAAACCCCCCCAAGGCCACTGCCAGTCTGACCTGGGCAGAAATTCCTACCCAAGCCCACATATGGCGGTCAGCTAGACCCTGAGCATGTGGGCAAGAATCAGCCAGCCAACCTCTGTGCTCAGCGCCACCTCACAGGCCTGGTCCACCCTGCCCAGTGCCCCATCTCCAGCCGTGTCCATCCTTGGTGCTTCAGAGGAAGGAGATAAAAAACCCTCCCAGAATGCACTGGGGAAGCAGGAATCCCTTCCTGACCCCTGCTGATGGCTAGCTGAAACCATGAAGCATGAGCTCTAAGAATATAAGACATAAAATGACAGTAGGAAGGCCAATGGCTTGTAGCCCATGGTGACCAAAAGAACCCCTCTGTTCACATCCTACACACAACTGTAAAAATCTTTGCACAAAATATGTCTTGTGAGGAGGTATCATTGAAAACGAATAACTCGCGGGTCAATAATATCATGGTGAAATGTATGTAGCAACATTGCCTGTAAAGCCATGAAATCCCCCTGCATAATTTGCTTAGTGCATGTTCAAACCCACACAGCCCTGCCCAGGCAGAAGTATCCTGAATGAAGAACTGTGTGTTTACCTCAATGTACATATAAGTAGTAAACAAGGGCTTCGAGATAGCAGAGAGAGGAGATGGCAAGGGACAAAGTAAATTTGCATTTCAGCAAACACAGGGGAGAAGAAAGAACATGGAGTCTCCCTCAGCCCCAGACTCCATGTTGCCTTCTTTACTGTTTGAATAACCTTTACATTGAGGGGTAACACTCAGAAGAATCCACTTCAAAGGTTCACTGGACTACAAAAGAAAGGGGCAGAATACCCCAAAGGATCTCTCTCTTTTTCCCTCTCTCACCTAAGATGACAAAGAAACCAGCCCTTTGACTTTGGGGAAGATCCTGACCTGAGAATTTGGTCAGCCTTGTTGCTGAAATCCGTGGTCAGGATTTTAGCTGGAACCAAGTCTAGCTTGTTACGTTTTAGTTACTAGAAAGCATTTTAGCTTTATTTCTCTTGTAACCATTTCTGACTCTAATGCCTTATATTTGGACTCACTTAAAATTTGTCTCTTTCTAGTTAAATAAACTTGTTTTCTTTTCTTAATCAAAACGAATCCAGTGTTGTGTTTAAACTGAGTGGTTTGGTAACTCGAGTTAAAGTAGCAGACTGTTGAATATTGACACTTCACAGGGGCAAGGGACCGGTAATATCTGAACTGCCCAGGACAGGGCTGCACAGTGCAGAACACATGTTTTTGGGGAAAATTGGGACTGGGAGTGTGTTGGGGTCAACCTGCAGGTAGTAACCCAGGCTGGTGGGAGCCAAAGTGTGGCTGAAGTGTTGCTGACAAGCTCCTGGGGTCAGAGCTGCTGGCCCAGGGCTGTGGCTATACAGACCTGCATGCTGACAGGCTGGTTGTGAGTGGCCCAAGCTGGGAGCTACAGCAGCAAAGCATCATGAGGCACCCAGGGTTACAGAGCAGGGGTGCCACAACCCCTCGCTGGTCTGGATTGCGCCCTGGAATATGACAGCCTGTTTACACTATTGAATATTTAAAGTGCCTCTCTCGCTGTCAGACAGTGAACCAAGCGAACCAAGGCAGTTACGGTTGCAGCTCCTGAAGTCTCAGCCAGGGCTCCTGAAGGTCTCTTTCTGCATTCATCCAGAGAGTGTGAGCTGAAGACTCCAGGAGAGGGCGCTGCCCCACGATCCCACAAAGGCATCGTCAGCCACCAGCCGTCGCTGCTGTTACTCAGTCTAAACGGAAAGGCAAGAGCCAGGGATTGTGTGAATGGACTGTGTGCGTGGGGGAGCCAGCAGAGCCCGGCACTGCACTCTCCAGGAACTGAAGCAGCCACAGCAAACAGTCCCTAGGAAGTATATGCTGTTCCCCAGGCTGACCCCAGTTGCCATCGCAGCCCTCCCAGACAGAGGCCTCAGCTCTGGTGGTTTGAGGTGCAGCTCAGCTGTGAAGCTAAGAAGCTTCCCAAGGACCAAGAAGTCACACTGGAGGCAGTTAGGAAGCTACCGGGAACAGGACAGACAGGGTGCAAGATGCCAATCAAAGGAAACCCCGGTCCCCAGTTCGGGGTGAGAGGAAACCAGAATTATCCCAAAAGTCCCAGTTGCAGCAGGGGCTACTCTGAGGGCCACAGCCACCAGGGAACTTATGGGCATTCCAAGAACACTGGGGTGCTAGTTGCTAATCTGCACAGGAGACACACCTACCACTGCCTCAAAGGCCAAAAATCATTGAGAAGCTGGACGCACAAGTCCATAGAGTAGGAATCCAGTGGCTATGGTGTTTCTAGAGAATTGTCACTCTGAGCAACCCCCTACGTGACCGTCGCACACACCACAATGACCCAGACAAACCCCAGGGCAGGATGTCGGCGGCCCACAAAAGCCGCTGCGTCCTCTCTGGTAGTTAAACTAACTTCCCTGGTACCATTGGGTCAGTATGTCCGAGCAGGACAAGTCATCTGGTGAAAGCTGTCTTTTATTTGGTCACTCCTTTGTTTACAATAGTCAGTGCAATTTCCAGGGCTTTCTGCAGCTCGGCACAGCCCAAGGGAGGTGTAGTTCACACTGCACTGAAGAGACTATTGATTTCACTCAACCAATGTATTTGTGAATCTGTTGGCCTTCCCCATGATCAATCCATGAGTGATTGCAAAGCTATCTGCAGTATCCCCTCTACATAAACACACGGCCTCACAGTAAAACAAATCCGATAATAAACACCTCTGGAATACAGCAAATATGAAGACGGCAGGACGAGTCCCTATTTCAGATGTTCACTTTATCTTAATACAGCGTTATTGATTTACCAGCACTAATGTACTTCATAGGAAACATAAAGACTTGGGGTTTGCTTGGCTGCTTTTTCTCTCTGCCTTTTTTCTGATTTAATTTTTCTGTCCTTCCATCTCTTCCTGCATGTTTCCTCTCTTCTCCCATGTCATGCTGGCCTCAAGGGTTCCCCCTTTCAAACCAGCGTTGGCACAATCTTTAGATAACCCTCTGCCCGACCATCACAACCATCTTCACGTATAGCATCGCAGGCAAAACAAAGTTACTGGGAACGGGGGGGCGGGGGGGGCAGGCAGGGCGCTGCTGCAGGGCCAGGGCCCTGTGTCTGGCAGGTGGGCCAGTACTCATTGGTTACAGCCTTCTGGTCCCCTGCTGACTGTGGCCCTTCAGCACAGCCCCGTTCACTCCCCTGCACAGGGCGGAGTGAGATGGGCATGAAATGGCAAGGTTCTTCAACTGCTGCTTGGCGAGTATCCCCATGGGTACTGGGCATCCTCCTTTGGCCTCCATGGGTACAGGACACCCTCCCCCCCCCATCCCGGGCCTCTGTGGGTACAGGACACCCCTCCCCCACCACCCTAGACCCCACGGTTACAGGGCACCTTTCTCCCTTCATCCCAGTCACCTGGGGGTACCGGGCATCCCTCCCCCACCCCCGGCCCCAAGGCTGTATTTCAGGTGTGCAAAAAGGGAGCCCAACAGAAATCTAAACCAAGAGAAAGAGTAAAGTACTTAGGGACCCCCTGCAAGTACATCCACCGTCTGAAATGCAAGATACTCAGCTAAATCTCCGTGCTTCCATTGGTAATGTTTTCATTTTCTACTTACGCCGAACTGCACACATGCATTAGAGATATGCCTTCAGGAAATCTCAGCTCCAAGGCCAGAGACAACCATTTTCTGCCTTATTATAATTTTGATGCACATCCAGCTTTGATGTACAACAATCCTTGTAAGAATAATGCTTATATTAGCCACCAGAACTGCACCAGCAGCAGCTGATCTCAAGCACAGTCAGGTAATTATGTTCGGTGACTTCGGCTAATTTCACAGACACATTACCCCTTCTACACTTAACCTCCAAAACCTGGTCAAGTAGTTGCTACTTCAGAGGACAGGACAGGAGCAAGATCTTGATCTGAAAAACAAAAACCATTTATTTTTTTGCAACGCACTGGAGCACTTAGGTAGAACAGATGAGAACGGAAGCATTTTACACCCACTGTGCACTGGTGTAAACGTCAACCCGTGATGCAAGGCAACGGAATCAGGCCCCTAGTTTCCAAGGCCAGAATGGACCATTATGATCAGCTAGTCTGACCTCCTGCATACTTGCCCCCAGGGATTCCTGCAGTGGAAGGGATTCTTCACTTCACTACATAAGTGACACTATCGCAAGTGCCGTAAGATCATACGGCAGCACCCCCAGAAAGCCAGACGCGGTGCAGGCATTTGGAACGACGCTCTCATTTTCTCCATCCCCCCAGACAAAGAAGGAAGCCCCCTCCCTCGCTTAGCACTTCATCTCACTTGGCCCCTCTGTGTGTTTCCAAAAGGATCATGCGAAGCCTAATAATTAAACCTTAGCTCCAAGCCCCTGCTGCTGCCCCAGGAAAAAAGGTCTGAGTGTGCCAGGTCCCTGCTCCCTGGATTAGTTCATTGTCAATATCATCTCCCTACTATAATACAGAAATGGATTCACCTTGCCTGCAGCTTCTCAGCAAAATGTCTGTTTGCATGAGGTCTGTTTTGCTGGCTTCCTGGCTCATCTGGGGAGCAGCTTGGTTAAATCTCCATGCTCACAGCCTAAAGCAGGACAGAGATGGGCCGTTCGATCGAGCTGGGGGGGGTCTCTCACCCAAGCTCTGCCATTTGGAAGAGAAGCCCACCACTTGCCATGATGTCAGCCACATTGCTTGTGCTAAACCAGCCCCGTAGTCCGAGCCCTGCGAGTTGGGGGTGTTTCATTGCAATGTAGACACCCTTGGGGATCAAATGTTTCTGGCAGGTTTTCGGGCTTGGTCCTTCCAGCTGGTGAGGGGATGTTAATGGGATTCTTCGTCAGGCAGGATGATCTCTGGGATCTAGTGCGTATGCCCCAGTGGCAGCACCTCTGATTGGTCCGCCCAAGGGCGAGGGCGGGGCAGCCAAACAAGTCAAGAGTACAGGATAGAGCTACTTATGCAGGGAGATCATCAAGGGAATGAGCCAATGGGCACGTGCCCAGCGGGCAGGGAACTTGAAATGGGAGTGACATCTAGCAGCTGCCGCCAGAGACCGCGAGTCGGGACTGCTGAGAGAGTTCAGGGGCCATTGGCTTGCTGTGAGCCACTGGGCATGTTGTTTATACACTCTGACTCTGTGAAACGGGGACATCTCACGGGGGGAGAGAGCGGCGGGCATGAATTAGGGCTTGTAAAGCATTTTATGATCCTGGGATGACAAATACAAGGCAGCAGTTTTAGAAATAGTCATGTAAATATAGCTGTACATTGAAATGGTGCTCCAAGGCCAGCCTGTGCATTGCTGCCCCACCAGGAACTTGCTACCCTTCGTGGTGTGCATTAGCCACATTAGTTTGAGGCCCTGATCCTGCACCAGGACCTGGTCAGGCAGATCTCCACCGAAGTCACTGGGGCTCCCCACAGGGGTATGTCCATGGGAAGCAGTTTATAGACACTGGATCACTGGACTGGGACTCAGGAGACTGAGATTCTCTGCGTGGCTCTGCCTATGGCCTGCTGGTGACCTTGGGCAAGTCACTTCCCCTCTCCATGCCTCGGTCTCCTTGTCTAGAAAAAACAGAGATAACGATCTGGCCTTCCTCAGTGAATCGCTTTGAGATCTCCTGATGAAAAGAGCTAGATAAGAGCTAGGGATTATCAATTATTACGGGATCAGGGCCCAGACTGGGCAGCTGTATCTGCCTCTAATACTGGCCGGTGAGCAGTGACATGGCCCTGGACACTAGATGTATCGCTAGCCTGCAATGTTAGGGGCAGTGCTCTTCTCTCTCTCTGTTCAGCATGGCTCCTCCCCTTGCACTTGCCCCATATTCCCCATGTGAGGTACAGCAGAGCACAGAGACAGCCCAGCTCTCCCCCGCAGCGCCCTGAGCTGGGAAGTATAAATGTGGCCAATCAGCAAAGTGTGGCCCTTCCCCACCCTGCCCCCTTCCCCTGCACGGCTGTCCTAGATGCTGGAACTAGGGGAGTGGGGCGGCGGGGGGGACACTGCTTGAAGCAATTTCCATCCTAGACCAGGTTTACGGTTTGGTTCCATGGCTCTCCACACCCCCACTGTACATCCTGCTGCAGCGCTCCTGCACAGCCGGGCACAATCTAGCCCTGTGTTTCATTACGCTGGCACGGACTCGGCTTGTCTTCAAGATCACAACTTTCCATCTCGTCACTTTCCTCTCCCCCGCTCTTCCCTTGAGCCGGAGTTAATGTCATTGATTGTGTTGGCAGTTTCAGGCTTTTCTTCAGTTATCTCTTTGTACCACTCTTATCAACACTGTAGAGACTGGTTCGGAGCAACAGCTGGTGAATGCAGCTTCGCCCAGAACTCAGTAACTGCTGGACTGATTGATAAATATTTATCTTGTCTCTGCCCCCTCTGCTGGGGGTGGATGTGGGGGGAGAGGGGCAGTGTTTTAAGTGCTACCGTTCTCCTCTTCCTGGGCCAGAACAAGAATCAAATTATCACCAGTGCTACCCACATCTAGTCTCAGGTTTCAGAGTAGCAGCCATGTTAGTCTGTACCCACAAAAAGAACAGGAGGACTTGTGGCACCTTAGAGGCTAACGAATTTATTAGAGCACAAGCTTTCGTGGGCTACAGCTCACTTCATCGGATGCATAGAATGGAACATACAATAAGAAGATAGACATATAGATATATATACACATACAGAGAATATGAAAAGGTGGAGTAAGAGGCTAATTAATTAAGATGAGCTATTATCAGCTGGAGAAAAAAAAACTTTTGTAGTGATAATCAAGATGGCCCGTTTAGACAGTTGACAAGTTTAACATGGGGAAACAGATTCAATATGTGTCATGACCCAGCCCCTCCCAGTCTCTATTCAAACCCAGGTTAATGGTATCTAGTTTGCATATTCATTCAAGCTCAGCAGTTTCTTGTTGGAGAGCCGTGCCTGTGCAAACTCTGAATGGCAGGTCAAGAAACTGGCACCTCTTCTCCATTGCACTCAAGCACTGGCTGCCATTCCTGCGGAAGATTAAACTGGGGGTGACAGTTTGCTTCGAGACTAGGGGCATAATGGATTATTGACTGGCCTGTGAGGCACAGACAGCTATTCACTGCTGCTGCAGACCAGTGTGGCCTCAGGGAGATTGTTTGCTATTACTGAGTGTATTTGAAACGGCCCACAAGGCACCGCCCGTCATCATCGTTTACTGGGAGCTAATGACACAGCTGGCCGTCACTCGAGCGCTTGAGCAGAGGCTCCGTCCATCACTTCCTGCAGGAGCTGTCACTGGGAATAACGCAGCCTCCCTGCAGTGGGTCAAAAGCAGAAATGGAGGGATCGGGGGGTCCCCTCGATGATTGACAGGGGGGTGTTTCTTCTCAGATTCCAGTCTACGCCAACCTGGGACGCCCAATGAACGAGCAATAACTAAGTGTGAAATAGAAGGACAGCAGCCTCAGTATTCTAAGCACATGGCACTGATATGCCTGTCTCTGCTCAGGTCTTTTTGGGAGATACGTTCCTGGCTCAATGATAAAGGAGAACTCCCTGGAAAAACACTGGGACGTTCAGTCCAGATGAGAACCTGTCATAGGAGAGAGGCTTGAACGTCAAGCAGCAGGTCTGCCACATTGCCAACACCAACCAAAGCTGACAAAAAAGCAAAAATGTTCAGTTCACTTTTAGTGTCACTGTGCAACTTTTCGCAAAACTTACCAACTGTCCCGGGGCCTCTGCCAAACAAAGAGCAAAGTCCTGAGACTGAAGGGTTTCTGCCTCTGCCAAGGTCTCCCACCAGACAGGGGTTCTTCAGGGGCGGACTGGGCGCTGGAATCGATATTTAACAATGTGGATTTCCCCAGCAATTAGTCCTGACCTACTTCGTGAGTCAGTCCCCTTCCTGGGACTTCAAACTCAGCGAGGATCAACCAATGGGGAGCACGCTTCTCAGAAAGGGGAAGGACAAAAGGGACCTGCCTGTGAGTCACAGACAGCTATTCACTGCTGCGCAGACCAGTGTGGCCTCAGCGAGATTGTTTGCTATTACTGAGTGTATTTGAAACGGCCCACAAGGCACCGCCCGTCAAAAGGGATCTGTGTAGATGGACATATGGCACTTTGGAATCACGGTTGGCCCTAGCCCAAATGATGCCCACCTGGATCTGGCCCAGTAAGCTGAGCATTTAGCACTCAGCACTGCTCCCTCCATACGTTGTAAATATTTTCATTTTCATTCCTGAGAACAGAAGCCGAAACGAGGCTGTGGTGGAGCGGCTGCCCCACACAGGCAGGAGAAGGGTTAAGGCAGCCTTGGAGAGGCGGCACAGAACCAGCCAATCAGGAAAGGGTTTATTGGGAGAGCCAATCAGGAGAAGGCTTGCTGGAGCAGCCCATATATATACAGGGCTGCTCCGCAGAGCAAGGGGCAGTCTCTCCCTGGAGGGGAAGGGCTGTCTGCTGAGCAGCACCGGAGATACTGCGGGGCTGGGCAGGGTAGCAGAGCAAGCGGGGAGTTCTTGGCTGACTGTGGCCAGACTGAGGCCCTGAAGCAAGGGCAGGGAAGCTGCTAGGGCTATGGGGGAAGTGGCCCAGGGAAAGTAGGCAGCGGGAATAGGAGGAGGCGCAGTAAGTGGCTGCCAGCTATAGCGTCCCTGGGCCAAGACCCAGAGTAGTGGGAGGGCCTAGGTCCTCCCCCTCCCCTTTACCCCTACTTGCCAAGGAGGAGAATGGCCTGAATCCAGACTGCAGTTTGCCCCTGAAGCCCGGGCTAGACTAGAGACTGCAGCTGGCCGCTGACGCATGTGGAAGGACTGAGGACCGCCTTTCCCCCGAAGAGGACACCGTGGCCCGGGAGTGACGCGGGTCCAGATGGTGGAGACGGTGGAGGAAGTGGAAGTAATGGCGAGTGAGACACCACTAGTAAAAGGCACCCCTGGTGGTCCAAGAAAGCTAATTCCCAGCATGACCAGCAGGAGGCGCCGCTACAGAGGCATTTCAAGGCAGGCGTCAGGGGCCTGCTATTATTTGTTTAAGTTTAAGCATCTGATATTCAGCCAGACCCTTTAGTAAACAAACTTGTCATTAGAATTACATCCATAATAGTAACCTACCTAAGGTGAGCTTTGCTGCTCAAAACCTCTCAATGGACAATTTTCCAGACATCCAGTTTATAAACCAATACATTACTCAACTCATGTGTCAGAGGTGCTCTCCCAGCCAACACCCAGAGCATTGAACCAGGGACCTAAAAGCATGAGCTACTACAGCCTGAGCGAGAGTCAAGCCCCATAGGTGTGGGGAGTAACAATGAAGATCCCCCGTGAACTGGCACTCCAGTGGCCCTATAACCTACTCCCCAGTAGGTTACATCACCACTCCCCCAGTCCACCCCCCTAAAGCCCCAGCCCAGCTCTTTTGGCCAGAAGATAGTAAATAAATTACCCCTCTGGCCCAACTAGATCCGACAAGGCCAAGGCAGACCGCTGGCCATCACGGCTACAGCGGCTCTGAAGTTATCAAAAATTTCACATGGGAATAAAAACAAAACTTTCATTTTCAACATTTACACAGAAATTTTTACCAAAAACTCCCAAACCAAAAGATTTCAGCCTAAAGCTGAAATATTCCAACATGGACAGCAACCAGACAAATTTCCACAAGAAATGTTGTCTTGTCAAAGAAATAATTTTCTGTAGAACGCCAGTTTTGAGGGAAAGTTTTCGACAAGTAGTTTTGACTACCTTCCTGAATGCACATCTCCTCATTCACCTTCCTAACTGCCCTAGGCTTGCTGTCGCTCCCCATCAATGCACACAAGGAACTGCACTACCCCACAAGAGTAAGTGCTCAGTGCAGAGGAGCGATTACCCGGCACTGCCCCCTGGGATACCCATGAAAGAAAGGAGCAGAGACACTCAACTGCTACTCTCTCTACCCCAAGCGGCTGCCAAAATATATCCTCTGAGACTGTTCCTAACAACTGCTGGTACAAAGAAAGCCAGCAGATCTAGAGAATCAACATGGACGCCCTCCATCCATCCACCACCTGGAGGGGATTATTGATCAAGGCAACCAGATGAGCACAGTTTCGGTACCATACAAGGCCTGAAGCCAGACTGACTGGGGTCAAGGGAAGTAAAGGACTCCAGACATTACCAAGGTGTCCTGGCGCCATCCTTCTCAGCCCCTCCCCACCACACAAGGAGCGGGTCAGGAATGAATCATTCCAGTTCAACGCTATGAGACCACCTGGTGCATAGGGCCGTGTTTACCGCTACAACAGACTGGCCATCACTAAGGGCTAGATCAGCCCTTGCAACCCCATATTCAAAGTCAAATATTTTGGCACCCCTTCACATTTACTGCAAAAGTAAGTCAAGATGGATCAGCAATAGAACGCTAAGCCTCCAGAGTGTATGTTTCGGGAGGCTGGTAGGGCGTACTCAACCTTGAAGGGAAGGGTGGGCAGGGGAGTCAGAGTTTTCTTTGGTTTAGACTGCAATAAAAGATCGATCCCCTTCCCTCTCCTCTGGATTGTGACCCCCAGCGGAGGAGCACGGGGCTGGATAGGACGGCCTAGCCCGGCTCGCGCTGGCGAGTCCTTCGAAGGCAATGGCACGCCGAGTGTCATTCAGAACTCACCTTGAGTACGGTGTGGGGGGGCAACTCCCCACCTCAGTCAAGATGGGATGAAAGGGCTCCTCTGGGCTCAGCCAGCCCAACCCAGCCCACCGGTAACGCTCTCCAATCCTGGAGAAGGACAGGTGGCATTTCAGAAGCTAGCGAGCTGGTGCACAGAGCTCTCGGCCCCAGGGAAGAGGCGCTGTCTATGGGGGTAGACTGCTTGATAGCACCAGCTGCCGGAGCCCTCGGAGAAACCAGCTTTTCTTTACTGGGGCTCAGCCTTGGCTGTTTTGACACCCCAGGGTGAAGGAGCCCAGACCTTCCTCCCAAGGACTATCGGCCTTTACCCTGCGTGAGACTCGGGGCCCTGGACTTTTGAGGGTCATGGAGCTATTTTACCTTTTTCTTTTGGGCTACTTCAGTGCCCTCAAGAAGGGCACAGATGCCCAAAGAGGCGCAGCCAGAGGGCTGTACCCCAAGTCTGGAACCCAGCCGACAGCCATGCTGCCATCCAGAGACAAACACCCAGGACAAGAGACGTGCCCTCTCACCCCAAGGGGGCTGTCAGAGAAGTACAATCCATCACGAGAGCTGCACCATCTAACCCAGAGGGTCTGATCTTCCAAGATGCTTTTCAACCTCAACACCCCCTGACCTCAGTGCATATCGAGGGTGCTCAGCACCTTGCAGGATGCATTTAGCCCCTTTCTGTCCCACGCACCCTCTGACTCAGCCCCCGTAAGTAGAACACAGGTGATGTCTACACTTGGAGCTGGAGGTGTGATTCCCAGCTTGAGCGGACACGCTCACACAAGCTCACTAAAAATGGCAGCATAGCTAGCTACCACAAGTGTGTACCCATGGGGTCAGGGTAGGTTCACTGCGGGCAGCTAGCCCGTTCGACCACGGCTGAGCTACTGGAGTTAAACAGTAGTGTAATGAGCTAGGAATCATCCCCCCAGTTCCAAGGGCAGATGCAACCACGGTCAGATAGGAGGTCATTACAGAACTCTATTCTGTCATGGTACTGCATTGACTTGCTCCCGGTGTGGAGTTACCCACTCCTGCCAGTGCCCCAATGCGTCATAGAGTTCTGTTAAAAAAGGCAATAAAAACAATTTTATAAAAACAGACCCCTGGGAAGTGCCAGAGTGGCTCAGACCCAAGCTCCATCTAGCCCTGTGATCTGCCTCCTCTGACAGTGGCCAGATGAAGTGAGCTGTAGCTCACGAAAGCTTATGCTCAAATAAATTTGTTAGTCTCTGAGGTGCCACAAGTCCTCCTTTTCTTTTTGCGAAGACAGACTAACACGGCTGCTGCTCTGACACCTGAGGAAAGTGTCTTACCAGCCCCCATAGTTAGACGCTGGTTTATGGCCTGAAGCAGGAAGGTTTAGATCCTTCCAAAGCTCTTTGGATTTTTTGTTTTGTTGCTCTTTAGTACTGCGTGGAATAAAAGGCCCTGGGAATGAATCCTCGTGGGGGGCCAGAGGGGATGCAGAAGCCAGGAAGATGCTAGAGCATCAGCCCTTCAAACAGAGGCTATTACACCAGTTTTCTTCAGTTGCTATTAAAGAAAGACGGCCTTGCCCTGACCTGTTTCCACTGAAATCCATCACAAGATGCCTGTTAATCTCACATGGGGCAGGCCTGGACATTAGCAAAGCATATGGTGGAATCCTGGCCTAAGTGAGCTTTGCAGTTGACTTCAGTGGAGCCAGGATTTCACCAATAGGCTGAGATTTTTAAGGCCACCTACAGGATTTGAATGCACGGTTTGGTTAAAATTAAGGGTAGTTGGGCATCCAAATCCCCAAGGCAGAATTTAAAATCTCAGTCTGAGAGAGTAACTATCAGGGGGAAACGTGTTTCTTTTGATGGAGTTTTACTGTTGCTGCTAGCACGTGTCATTGTGAAAAAGTGCGCAAAAAAGAGGACTGATACCTGTCAAAATACTTCATCTCCACCATGGCGAGCTACTGCCAGGGAGCCATGCTTGGTTTTTAAATCTGCATTTGCAGACAGCTGCTTGAGCTGGAAATGACTCTGGCCCACGACTCTGCATGCCAGCAGCTCCTTCGGAAATGTGTTGATTTTGCTATGTACATTCTCTGCTCTGTGGAAATGTGAAGCAAAACGGAGTGATCAGAGAATCCTAACCCTCTAATCTTAAAACTTCCAAGTGTTAAGCTCAGGAGATGTCTAATTTGAGCCGTATGCATTATTCAGAGTTATGGCACGGTGTGATTTGAGATCAGCTGAAAGCACCAACCTTTAACTTCATCCAGGCTCCAGGTTTTGCTCCAGCTTTCCACTGAGAGATGATGCTGTTATTCAAAAAGGCATTTTGACAACAAATATGAAACTGTGTCAGGAGTTGTCTCCCTACATCTCTGTTCTTTGTGTTTCACTGCTGTGTGTATTACTGTGCCGGTGCAGAACTCACACGCACCTAATGGAAAGTGCTCTTTTATTCTGATCAGTGAAATCTCATGGAACTTTCCTTCTAAATTGGTTTTCCCATTGTTTTATCACCATAGATTAGTATTACTGAGTAGGATGAATGTTTAAAACCACGCCAAACAGATTTACGCAGAGGAGCGCACACCATGAAAGGCTCATTTCATCGAAATACTGAAGAATAGTGTGATTATCGTGGCAAATGTTCAGTTGAGGGAATCCTAAAGGCCAAATTCAGCAGTGGAGTCTAGGGGTGTCAGTTACACCTTGGTAACTGAGTGAGAGTCTCCACTGGCATAACCTACACCTTGAGGGGGCCAAAGAGATCACCAGGACCAGATGGGATTCATCCAAGAGTTCTGAAGGAACTCAAATATAAAATTGCAGAACTACTAACTGTCGTATGCAACCTATCACTTAAATCAGCCTCTGTACTAGATGACTTGAGAATAGCTCATGTGATACCAGTTTTTTAAAAAGGCTCCAGAGGCGAGCCTGGTAATGACAGGCCGGTAATCCTAACTTCAGTATCAGGCAAATTATTTGAAACTATAGTTAAGAACAGAATTACCAGACACATAAATGACTCTTCCTCAAAAAATGGTGTTCAACATGGCTTTTATAAAGGGAAATCATGCCTCACCAATCTTTTAGAATTCTTTGGGGATGGGAGGATGAACAAACACATGGACAAGGGTGATCCAGTGGATATAATGTAGTTGGATTTTCAGAAAGGCTTTGACAAGGTCCTTCACCAAAGGCTGTTATGCAAAGTAAGTAGACATGGGATAAGAGCACAGATCCTCTCATGGATCAGGAACTGGTTAAAAGACAGCAAACAAATGGTAGGAATAAGCGGTCAGTTTTCAGAATGGAGAGAAGTAAACAGCAGAGTCCCCCAGGGATCTGTACTGGGATCAGTGCTGTTCAACATATATGAATATGATGAAATATATGAAAATGATCTGGAAAAATGGGTAAACAGTGAGGTGGCAAAATTTGCAGATGATACAAAACTACTCAAGATAGTAAAGGCCTAGGCAGACTGTGAAAAGCTACAAAGGGATCTCAGAAAACTGGCTTACTGGGCAAAAAAATGGCAGATGAAATTCAGTGTTGAGATATGCAGTTATGCACATTGGAAAACATAATCCCAACTATACATACAAATTGATGGGATCTAACTTAGCTGTTACCACTCAAGAAAGATCTTTGAGTCATTGTGGATAGTTCTCTGAAAACATCTGCTCAATGTGCAGCGGCAGTCAAGGAAAAGCTAACAATGTTAGGAACCATTAGGAAAGGGATCGATAAGAAGACAGAAAATATCATATTGCCACTTTATAAATCCATGATTCACCCACACCTTGAATACTGCATGCAGTTCTTGTCTCTCTATCTCAGAAAAGATATATTAGAATTGGAAAAAATACAGAGAAGGGCAACAAAAATTATTGGGGGTATGGAACAGCTTCCATATGAGATTAAGGAGACTGGGACAGTTCATTTTGGAAAAGAGATGAGTAATAGGGAATATGACAGAGGTCTATAAAATCAGAACTGGATAAAATCATTGCTTTATATAAAATCATGACTGTGTGGAGAAAGTGTTATTTACTCCTTCACATAACACAAGAACCAGGGGTCACCCAATGAAATTAATAGGCAGCAGGTTTAAAACAAACAAAAGGAAATACTTTTTCACCCAATGCACAGTCCACCTATGGAACTCATGGCCGGGGATGTTGTGAAGGCCAAATGTATACATGGATTAAAAGAAATTTAGATAAGATCAAGGAGGATAGGTCCATCAATGGCTATTAGCCAAGAGGGTCAGGGATGTAACCCCATGCTCTGAGTGTCCCTAGCCTCTGACTGCCAGCAGCTGAGATGGGACGACAGAGGATGGATCGCTCAATGATTGCCTGTTCTGTTCTGTTCTGTTCGTTCCCTCTGGGGCACCTGGCATTGGCCACTGTCAGAAGACAGAATACTGGGCTAGATGGACCATTGGCCTGACCCAGTATGGCCGTTCTTATGTTATTATGTTCTAAATAAAGAATCACTCTGAATTTGGCTATACTTTTCTTCCTCTCCTCAAAAAAATCAGTTCATAATTTCCCTTTTTCCACTTTCATAGCTGTTACGGCCTGAGGGGACCATTATGACCATCTAATCTGATCTTCTGCGGAACACAAGCCAGAGAATGTGTCCCACTGATTCCTTCATCAAGCCCCTAACTGATGGTTGAGCTAGCCAGGTGTCTTTTGGAAAGCACCCACTCTTGATTTCAAGGTTTCAAGTGATGGAGAATCCACCAGACCTCTAGACAAGTTGTTCCAATGACTAGTTACCCACACTGTTAAAACTTTGTGCCTTATTTCCTTAATCAAGCATCTTAGTCTTCCAGAGCAGCTTGGAGTAACCTTCCCACCAAGCAACTCTTGCGTCCAAGACCCTAGTCACCTGCTTGGAGTTACTGTAGCTCACGTTATCTTTGCTGACTGTGGGCCACTGTCGGTTTGTAGCTGGCTGGCAACATGGTGCTGGCTCCCCATGGGTCTAGCTGCTTGGAGAGGCCCCACAGTGCTCGCTGTTTTGCAGTGAGGCTTGTAAAAGCAGCTCTTAGCAGGGCAGAAGAAAGGAAAGAGGACCCACTCCTAGAAACATGAGCCACCAGTGGGCCTGAAGATGCTAGCCACCAGCAGGAGGGAGTGGAAAGCTCAAGTGGGGGAGCAGGAGGAGGAAAGGAGCATGGCAAGAAGAAGAAGCCCAGACTGCAGGCTAAGGGGTGCTGGAGGAGAGGAACAGAACAAACGGGTGAGGGAGAGCTGCGTCAATACAAAAGGAGAGAGTGGAATGAAGGCTGTGTCCCAAATATGTGCCCTCCTGCCAATGCCCCTTCCCCATTCAGTCACCATGGGGATGCTGGGCGGCTGGGATCAGCAGGGGCAGCAAGCTCTACGCAGATGGAGTCCTCCCTATTAAATGGAGGGGGAGCGGTGGAATCTGCTACTCTGTGCAAAAAGAAAAGAACCAGTAGCCCCCAATCCTCCAACAGCTGCCTTGATAACGGTGGTGCAAGTAGATTTTTACTCTTACCAGTACAGTACTGACTGGATGGGGGCTGGGACGGTACAGCCGCGCCAGAGGAGCTGCCAGCATGGGGTGCTGGTTCCTTGGAGTGGCAGCCCCTCATTCTGCACCTTTCGCCACTGTGGTTCCCGGGAGAGCCCTGCAGTTCTGAAAAGGTGTCTTTCCAGCATGGCGTTTGGGCAATAAATGTCTTATTGGTGCGGCATGCCTGATCGTACTGGCTGACTTGCACCATGCTTGATAGAAATGGTTAGGAAACAACTGAACTCGAACTATCCCCTGTGTCCAGCACCCCCAAATGGCCTACCCTCCGCCAGTCAAAGGGGTGGTTGTCACCTGAAAGAGGTTTCCTGGCTTCACCTGCTGGCAATCAGGCTACTAAACTGGGAGGAGTACGCTGGAGGGCAGGGATAGGATACAGAGGGACCTAGACAAATTGGAGGATTGGGCCAAAAGAAATCTGATGAGGTTCAACAAGGATAAGTGCAGAGTCCTGCACTTAGGACGGAAGAACCCAATGCACCGCTACAGACTAGGGACCGAATGGCTGGGCAGCAGTTCTGCGGAAAAGGACCTAGGGTGACAGTGGACGAGAAGCTGGATATGAGTCAGCAGTGTGCCCTTGTTGCCAAGAAGGCCAATGGCATTTTGGGATGTATAAGTAGGGACATAGCCAGCAGATCGAGGGACGTGATCGTTCCCCTCTATTCGACATTGGTGAGGCCTCATCTGGAGTACTGTGTCCAGTTTTGGGCCCCACACTACAAGAAGGATGTGGATAAATTGGAGAGAGTCCAGCAAAGGGCAACAAAAATGATTAGGGGTCTGGAACACATGACTTATGAGGAGAGGCTGAGGGAACTGGGATTGTTTAGTCTGCAGAAGAGAAGAATGAGGGGGGATTTGATAGCTGCTTTCAACTACCTGAGAGGTGGTTCCAGAGAGGATGGTTCTAGACTATTCTCATTGGTAGAAGAGGACAGGACAAGAAGTAATGGTCTCAAGTTGCAGTGGGGGAGGTTTAGGTTGGATATTAGGAAAAACTTTTTCACTAGGAGGGTGGTGAAACACTGGAATGCGTTACCTAGGGAGGTGGTAGAATCTCCTTCCTTAGAAGTTTTTAAGGTCAGGCTTGACAAAGCCCTGGCTGGGATGATTTAATTGGGGATTGGTCCTGCTTTGAGCAGGGGGTTGGACTAGATGACCTCCTGAGGTCCCTTCCAACCCTGATATTCTATGATTCTATGATTCTACTAAGCTTGCTGAAGCCGGGAGCGATATGCTTTGTGTCTGTCCACTCTCAGAACCTTCCCTGGATTCTGTAATGGGGCTCACGCACCGGTGGGACGCCTCCTTGTGGCTAGGTCTGGCAATTAGCTCTTGCCCTGTTGATGCCCTGGGGCCCCTCTCTTTCCGTGACTTAGGGTGCTCCCTCTGCGACTCATCCCTCCAGCCAGCTCTTTATACTGTCCCACCTTCCGGGGTAACAAGAGTCCCACTAGACAGGTGTCCCTATGCCATGTCAGGCAGCCTTCTGTTCCAACTCCAGGTCCTGTACCATTTCACCAGTGACTGGTAGGGGAACCAGGCCCATCCCCTGCTTTGGGTTCCAGCCCAGGGACCCTCTGACTAGCAACCATGGACTGCTCCATCTCAGACCCTGGGGCTGTTTCCCTGGGTTCCTTCCAACTCCACCTCTCTATTGCCATGCCTAGCTCTGGGTTTACACCAGAGCTTCCTCTGTTCTTCGTGGCTACTTCTCTCCTCTAGGCCCCTTACCATACTCTGTAGTCCAGGGCAGGAGCCGGGGCTCTCTCTCCCCCTGGATCTCCTCCTTGTCCCTGGCCAACTCCCTTCCTTTTGCTTGTAGGCCCTTGCAAGCCCAGGTTCCCCTCCAGGCTCAGCATCTAATATTACCTGGCCCCTACTGACCCGCCTTGACCTGTTCAGGGCTTGTGTGGGCAGATACTCCATCTCCGGCTCCTAAGAAATGTATCTGGCCTTCTGCCTTCCCACTTATACCATTCACAAAGACCCTCAGGACTCCTGTGCGCCACGGAAATGGTCCATGACTCTGAGAGCGGCCATGTCAACACACGCTGTGAGCACTACAGCTGCACAGCTACGGCGCAGTAACGGGGCTGCTGTAGGAAAGGGGCATCCTACAACAATGGAAGGGTTTTCTCGGTCACCATAGGGTCTCTAGCTCCCTGTGCAGTGGTTGCTTGGTCTACAGAAGCATTCTTCTGCTGGCCTAGCTGCGTCCACACCAGAGGCTATATCAGTATAGCTACGGCACTTGGGGTGTGGATTATTAACACCCCTGAGTACCTAGGTATGTTGACTTAACTTTTAAGGGTAGACCAGGCCAGTGACTGCTCTCGAGACAGATGGCAAAGCGACAGCCAAGACAAGTCAAATATCTGTGCAGGAAATATCCCTCCTTTCTATAAGAAATGGGCAAAGTCTGCAACCAACTCCAAGGGTCGCCTCTCCGCTTTCACACTGATCACTGTGTCATTGTGGATATAGGGAAAGCAAACTTCTCCAGTGAAAGGTAAACAGGAGAGAAAGGGAGGCCAGGTTTGTGGCACTGCTCTGTGCATTAACAATGGGTCGGTTTGATTCTGCACAGTGCGTAAACTGAGACATCAGACAGATGGAAAAACGAGAACTTTCAGGATGGGGAGCATGTCACCACTGCCCTCTCCTGGAGGCTATGGCAGAATTACCCAACTGCCTCTGACTCGCTAGAACCATGCAAAATGTTAGAACTGGTCAGAGCAAGGTCAACAGAAGGAGATGGTCCATCAGAGGCAACACAGCCTTCTCTGAAGTTCAGCACCAGTTTCTTGGCATTCCAGCTCAGAATTCAGAGTGTTTCAAGTTCTACGTTCCGCTGTCTGAGAGGGGTTATATCTAGGGCTGAGCGCAAAAACGGCTTCTTAATGAAAAACTGGGTTTTCAACTAAATGGATTTTTTTGTGAAAAGTGGCTGCTTTCTGTGGAAATTTGACTTTTTATCAAAAACAAAAACAAAAAAACACCACATACAAAAATATCAGGGGAGGGGTCGTTGGGGGCGGGGGGGGGGGTGCCCCTAGTTTTTCAGCCCTAAACCAAAACATTTCAGTTAAAACCGAAAAAATGCAATAAGAAAATGTCTCCCAGATGCCTCATCTCTCCATTCTCCACTATGGTCTAAGGTCCCCAGCCAGACAATTCCTAGGATGTATGTGACACTCTATACCTCAGGGGAGCACCCTGTAACCCCCATATTTATCTTTTATATATAATTGTGATATTTTCATGTAAAGCATGCCATGTGAGGTATCATGGGAAAGGTTATGATCTGCTGAAAACCCTGTTCTATCTAATATATGTTATCATTAATGCATATGAAGTTGAGATTGTGTTGTATGGTTGTCACTAAAATATGCTGTGAGTTGGGGAATCATCCAGATATTAGATCCCCAGAAACAACAAGGGAGTTAACCAAATGCCCAGGCCGGCATCAAACAACCATCAACAGCCATTGTCCAGCAAAGGAGTTACAATTCAATGATTCACTTGCATAAGGCCACACAAGGGGAATTGCTCAACCTTGCCTGATGACTCAACAATGTCCACCAGACATGCCTGGACTTGTGTTCTCCAAGCACATGGAGTGAGGATATAAAATAGAAGACAGAGGCCGCATGGTTTGTCCTTTCTCCTCCCACTCCCTTGCTGAACACTGGAGCTGAGGAGACTGATCCCCAGGCTAACAGGGAGAGCCTGCGTATGAAAGACTGTACCCAACCTGCAGTATTCAGTGGCATGAGAAAAACTGCTTAGTCCAGATATTGCTTAGTCTAATAAGGTTGAAAATTTAGACTGTGGGCTTATCTTTTATTTTCCTTTGGTAACTCCTGAGACTTTTACCTATCATTTATAATCACTTAAAATCCATCTTTTGTAACCAGTAACTTATTCTAATGTTTATCCTTACCAGTGAGTTTGACTGAAGTGCTTGGTAAATCTGCGCAGGTTACAAAGGCTGGTGTATGTCCACTTTCCATTGATGAAGTGGTGCATTGCTCAAGAAAGGGTCTTGAGCAGTGCAAGACACTATATTCCTGGGGTACAAGGCTGGGAGCTGGGGGGATTTGGCTGGTGCCTCTCTCTGTGTGGTTCATGAGTGGAGCATTCATGTAACCTGACTGGGTGTGGGGCTCCACATGCGGTTATACTGAGTTGTAACAGCACCTGGAGGGGTTTGCTGTTTGTCACCAGTAAGGCATTGAGATACAACCCAGATTCGTGAGTTGAGGGGGCAGAGTGGTCCCACAGTCCCAGGTTGCACCCCCGGGATCCCGTCACAATGTACCATGACCATGGCACTCCTATTTTGCCCAGCAGTAGCTCAGCAAGAGGAGAGACTGTAGTGCACCATGGGGAAGAAATGGGATGTGAGGCACCCAAACCACAACTTCCAAGGGGCATTAAAGGAGCATTTCTGAATCCAAATGTTTTTGGGTTTTAGCCAAAAAAATTTCAGGGTTTTTTTTGTTTGTTTGTTTGTTTTTTTAAAAGGAAAATCCAAATTTTTCCACAGGAAAAACTACCATTTTCTGACCAGCTGCAGCTATAAATCTTGGGGCATTTCTCCTCATTTCCTGATTGGTGCCACCTCTGTATATACTCAGTCAAATCAGTGCAGTTCATGGGTTCCCAAGGCCAGAAGGGACCATTGTGATCATTTAGTCTGACCTCTTGCATAACACAGGCCAGAGACCTGCCCCACAATAATTCAGAGAGCAGATCTCTTAGAAAAACATCGCATCTTGACATAAAAACTGTCAGTGATACAGACTCCACCATGGACCTTGGTAAATTGTTCCAATGGTTAGTTACCCTCCCTGTTAAAAATGTACACATTTTTATTCTGAATTTGTCTAGCTTCAACTTCCAGCCATTGGATCACATTAGACCTTTCTCTGCTAGATCGAAGAGCCTATTATCAAATATTCATTCCCATGTAGGTACTTCTGGACTGCAATCAAGTCACCCTTTAACCTTCTCTTTGGTAGGCTAAATAGACTCAAAGAACTCAATCTATCAGTATAAGGCAGGTTTTTTAAACCCTTAATCAGTCTTGTGGCTCTTCCTTGAACCTTCTCCAATTTATCAACATCCTTCTTGAATCATGGGCACCAGAACTGAATGCAGGATTCCAGCAGCGGTCACACCAGTGCCAAATACAGAGGTAAAATAAGCTCTCTGCTCCTACTCGAGATTCCTCTATTTATGCATCCCAGGATCACTTTAGCTCTTTTGGCCAAGGTCACACTGGGAGCTCATCTTCAGCTATCAGAGTAACAGTCGTGTTAGTCTGTATTTGCAAAAAGAAAAGGAGGACTCGTGGCACCTTAGAGACTAACCAATTTATTTGAGCATTACTCTTTTGTGAGCTACAGCTCACTTCATCGGATGCATGTTCAGCTAATTATCCACCATGACCCCAAATCTTTTTTAGAGTCTCTGCTTCCTGGGGTAGAATCCCCCAGCCTGTCAGAATGGCCTACGTTCCGTGTTCCTAGGCGTAGATGTTTATACGTAGCTGTATTGAAAATTCACAGGTTGCTTGCACCCAGCACACCAAGCGACCCAGCTTGCTCCAGTAACACCGGGACAAATCTGAGGTAAGTCAGCGGAGAATCAGGCCTGGGGAACTCAGAGCCCTGCATTGCTACAGGCTCTCCACTGGCCTCTGGATTCCTCCTCGCTTCTGCAGCCTGGGATCGGATATATTTTCCCAATATATAGATTCAAAACTAGCCTTTGGTCATGGTCGTCACCTTCCTTGTTTTGTTTTAAGACAGAACAATCTCCTCAGAGAGAACAATCCCGGGCTGTGGGGCCCAACCCAGCCCCACCAGTATCAATGAAGAGACTCCTATCATTTTCCAGGAGCGAGGGCCCAGGCCCAGGCCCAGGCCCAGGCCCTTACAGAACCCTGGCAAAGAGGGGCCTCAGGACAGAGCCGAGGCTTGTGCTGCTGTACCTGTGCAGAGCGGTGCATTGCTCAGGGGGAGAGCCTGCCCTCGGAAAGTGCTCACACCCACTTCGCCCTGAAAGCCAGAAAATTCACCTTTCCGCGGGGATCCCCATTCCACAGTAAAATTGCATTTCTTTGGTGCAGAATTGCTCAAAATCCAAAGGGGAAATCCTTCCTAAAAAACACTTCTGCCCCCTTATCAAGCATTGCACAGGCTAATTGTGCCTCGTATGAAACAAGGCATCTCCTCTGCTCAGGTTCAAATGGGCTGCTTTTCAGGGTCATTGAATGAACTTGTTCTTGTACAGAGGAGAGGGTGAATAGGAACACCCCATCTCCTCCTCTAGGCCATTCCTTGTTTTGTGTCCCTCTATCACATCCCTTTTTCCTCATCTCCCTCGCTACAGTAAACAATCCTGGTCCTCTGCATGGAGTGGGGGTGCTTCCCTGACACAAGGAAAAGGATAGAGCTAATGGGGCAAGTGTCTCAGATCCTAGGGAGTGCATCCTCCTGGCCACCCACTAGGGCTGCTGTGAGGGGACCCCAAGGCCCTGTGCTCTAGATCCCCGGGTGTTTCAAGCTCCTGGAGCCTGAATGCCGTCCAGGTCCTGTCCCAATCTTGGGGTCCCTAGGCACACTCTCAGGACACACACCTATGTGGCACCCCTCTCCAAGTGCTAGAACCTGCTGTCCAGCCTCCCAGTCCCTCTGGATGGAGCGCTGACCCTTCAGATACCCTAGTGCTCCAAATAGACCATTCTGAGCCTTGTTTACTGCCCCACATAGTTTATTTGGGGGCCCCTGTAGTAACCTTAATGTTTTCAGGGCCCACTTAGTGTCCCATAGATTTAGCTGATATTCATGCCAAAACAGGGGAGGGTATTATAAAGCTATTTTAGAGAAGTTAAAGACATTTATTTATGGCTGATTGCAGGGGACAAAGCTATGACAATGGAGCTAACATGGCCGCCACATATGAAGGGGTTTTGAATTCAGCAGGTAAATCAGTATGTGTCTTTCATCGCATGTGCTGCCCACTCAGCCTAGTTGGAAAAGCTGCTGCAATGGCCATTCCCCACGTTCTTCTATTTAAAAGATTTGTTCAAAGATTGTGTACCTTGTTTTCCACTTCTACTAGTCATTGGGTTGTGTTGAAAAAGCACATTGGCATTACATAAAATGCCAGTGCACCACAAGATGGTCAGCAAGGATAGAAGCTATCCGTCCTCTACAAAATCGGGTTGAAGGTTTCCTTGATGCTTTAAACAAGATCAAAGCTTCACACAATCTTACACGATCTCTTAAATTGGAAGTGGATAGTTTGCAAACAAATATTCTAGAGTTTTTGTTTCCTGATTTGGCCGAGATGCGGTATACAAGCTCTTTGCCAGCTTTTTCAAGCAAATATTGAAGGATGACTTGATACAGTCGCAAAAGATTTTTAGATGCGAGTTTCCCTAACACAGAAACAGGACTGAGTATTTTTTGCTGTCTTTGTGTAACCATGGCAGCTAACGAAAGGAGTTTCAGCATGCTAAAATTAATCAAGACCTAGCCAAGAACATCTATGGGGCAGGGAAGGTTAAGCAATCTGGCAGTGATTTCTATAGAGAACTCAGAAGCAAGGTGGATAGACTGGGATGAACTAATTAATGAGATTGCTTCAGAGAAGGGTAGGAAGGTGCCTTTGTAAAAGTAGTTAGATGTGATTGCAGGGGAGGACAGTTTGTGGTGGGATGGGGGAAGGGCATATTTGAGACTTTGGGGCAGGCCCAGAACACGCCTGGTACTGCACTAGATCTCCTTACCTGCTTCCTCACACAGATGCCAGGTGATTTCATTGCCAAGGGAACCTCCCCCCTGCTAAATTGCTGCTTCTGGGCAGGGACTAGCCTTTTGTCTCAGGGTAACAGATTTCCAACCATTGGGTACGTAAGAGTCAACTACCCTCTACTGTTATTCTTTTGCCACCAGCCTTTGGCATGGTCAACCCATCAAGGAAACAATCAGACCACAGAGAAGGCGAAAGGCTGTCCATCTGATATGTAGTTTGCAGCCTGACACAGACACATGGGGTTCATAATCTCTCACAGAAGTCTGGTTTCAGAGGAACAGCCGTGTTAGTCTGTATTCGCAAAAAGAAAAGGAGTACTTGTGGCACCTTAGAGACTAACCAATTTATTTGAGCATGAGCTTTCGTGAGCTACAGCTCACTTCATCAGATGCATACCGTGGAAACTGCAGCAGACTTTATATACACACAAAGAATATGAAACAATACCTCCTCCCACCCCACTGTTACCACTATTACCAGCAGGACAGTGGGGTGGGAGAAGGTATTGTTTCATATTCTCTGTGTGTATATAAAGTCTGCTGCAGTTTCCACGGTATGCATCTGATGAAGTGAGCTGTAGCTCACGAAAGCTCATGCTCAAATAAATTGGTTAGTCTCTAAGGTGCCACAAGTACTCCTTTTCTTTTCACAGAAGTCTGTGCATATTCCCAGTTCACCACAGCAACAATGCCACATGAAAGGACTAGAAATGCTCCTACAGTGATCTACAAGGCAACCTCATGCCTCCAAGTGGAGCTGCCTGGTATTCTGCTCATTGAGAAGGGGACATTCAGGTTAGCATTGCTTATTTCAGGTGGTCCATCAAATGGATGGGCCTCAGTTCCTAGCCTGACAGTAAAAGTACTCCATTGTCCAGGAGGAAAATCACAGAGGGTTGCTTAGTTAGGCAAACTAATGTCTGGAAAGAAGTGTGCACTGGGCTGAAGTAATGGGCATTAGGCAGTGACATTTAAAGGTTACCTCATGACACTGGCTGGGGAAGTCAATGGAAATCTGCACTTATATGCATTTGATTCAACCAGGAGTGTCATCCATCTGGAGCCCACAGGTCATTCTAATCTCAGGCTGTTAGTGTTTCAAATGAGGGTTGCCATATATGCACTAATTTAGAGTTAATTAAGCCATTTTAAAATAGCAATCAATCATCACACACCCATATTCTTGTGGGTTAACAGCTTTGTGGCATACCTAAACATAAAGCCTCACTCAATATGTTTAATATTCATTTTATGAACCTTTAGACCTCTCTTATTACGTCTCAATCAGCGGACGTATTTGTGTTAACTTTAAATGACGCATTCCCTGAGAGGTCTGCTCTTTAGTCCTGTTTCCATTTCATTCTCATGCTACTATTTAACCTCTTTTGTCTTTCATAATAGGCAAATATTTTCATTCGCAATTGGTTTTGGTACTGTACCAGAGATCAAAACAAAAGGTCCTTTCTGGCAGAGTTGTCACAAAAGTAGTAGCCTGGAGTTTTCAGGGAGGCTGAATTCACAGCCTTCGTGCGAATGTGCCTCCAAGGGTTTGCCTGAATCATAGAAATGACCCGTTGCAGATGATGGGCGCAGAGGAATTGGCGCTGAGCGTTTTGTGCACATCTCCACCTGCAGCTCCGCTGTGAGCAGTACCAGTTTAGCAGGTGCCCACTGTCAGCACTGGAGACAAACCCGTAGAGAGGGATGGAATGGGGAGGAGGAAGAGAAAGCTCAGTGCAATGAGATCACTCAGCCACTTGCTTCGGGTGTGCGCACAGCCAGGCAGTTTAGTTCGGTTTCAGAGGAACAGCCGTGTTAGTCTGTATTCGCAAAAAGAAAAGGAGGACTTGTGGCACCTTAGAGACTAACCAATTTATTTGAGCTTATGCTCTAAGGTGCCACAAGTACTCCTTTTCTTTTTGCAGTTTAGTCAGTCATTGTTAAGGTGACGAATATGTCACAGAGGTCATGGAAGTCACAGTTGTACAGTCCCGGTTCTGGTACTCGAGCTAGCTGGATTAAATCTACCTCAGGGGTGTCAGCTCAAGCTTCTCTCACATCCCATGATGGCCATTTAGATGAACCCATAGTCTCTCATCTCATAAAATTAGAATAATACTTCTCCGTAAGGATACATACACTGAGATGTTTTGAGGGACTCGGGGTATGTCTATACTGCTATGTAAGCCCAGCGTCTGAACTCACGATCAAGCCTATGCCCCCTTCTATCCATGCAACTCATGCTAACTCAGGGCTCAGACCCAAGGTGCCAGGACCCCACAGGGGTGGAGGGCCTGAGCCGGAGTCAAGCTGGGACCCAGAATTCAAGCCCTGTTGCTTTGCAGTATAGACACAGCCCCACTGAACTTGTGCTCTAGGAGTTTGCCAGAAGTATCCCACAACGCCATGGGATGACTTTTTTGTCCTCTGAACAGTCAAATTGTCCTACACTGCGCCATGAACAAAGGGCTAGAGCGGTCACCTTTGGGGAAGGCACTAGGAAGCCTGGAAAATAGGTGGTTGGACTTGGGCCAACATAATGCAGTGTAGACACTGAAGTCCCAGGTTGGGACCCAGGGTTCAACTATTCCTTTCCTGGTGTTACAAATGAGTGTAGACGCTCAAGACCTAGGTTAACAAACCCAGGGTCTGCAAACTCAAGTTCTACTACCCCAGGGCTTACATTGTCATTTAGACATACCCTCAGATACTACGGTGATAGGGGCGATAAGTACCATACTGAGTTGAAGAGGTGTCCAGGGAGTCCAGCTGTACCATAGAGGTCAGGCCTTTGGATTTTGTAGAGTCAGATGTCTCAATCCCAATGCAGGTGGGCACGCCACATGTGTGGAAAAGATGGAGCTATTGATGCGCTGCCCTCAGCACCCTCCAGCTTTTCCTACAACTCAGAAGCCTCCGCTAGCAAGTGTGCCGAACTCCTCTTCAGCTAGCAGTGCTGGCCTTGCATAGGTCAGAAGAAGCAACCTGTTTGTCCAGCTGGTTTCCATCTCCTGGTTGTTATTTCATATCATTGTACGAGCTTATTCCCTCTCAGCCCAGCTTCTCTGGCTTTGTCCTTCAAGGAAGTCACGTAGCCTAGTGTTTGTGACAACAATCTCTCCATGAGTAAAATGCATGGACGCAGAGTCCCATGTGAGATTCAAACCTGCAACTGCTGCATTCTGAGACCAATGCACTAACACCCTGAGCTACAGAGCCAGGCCCCAGGTCCCCTCAGCTGAGGGAGGACATAGGTGAACGCTGAGACGAGACGAGCCACCAGCGAGGAGAGTAGCTTCTCCTCACCTTCTGAAAGATGCTTTTCTCCAGCAAATCCCAGCCCATCCATAGCACAGCTTCTCCATAGCCACACAGGCCCACTAGTCAATAATTGGTGGGGAGTGGTAGACCTACCTGCCAAGAGAATCCCTCGGTCTGAGCTCAGTGGCTTGGGCTTGGCCTGCATCCCTTCTAGCCTTAGCTTTGTCATCCACCAAGCCCTTACCTGGGCGATGCGGCCTGCAGCAGCATCCTGGTGTGTTTTCCCGATTGCCCCAGCTAGCAGGAGAGACCTTCCCCTCTGCACCCTCCCCTCCGATCCTTGATGAACTGATGACATTTTAGAGCCTGAGGAAGCCCAGTGATTGCCTTTAAAGCAATCCGTCCATTTTGCCTTAGCTAAGGGGAGAAAGCCATCGAGGAAGCACAGTTAGCATATAGCTGTAACGCTGCAAACAGCCTTATTGAGTCATCTATGGCCCTGGAAAGGTGACTGCTGGACTGGCAGCTGGCCTGGAGGGACAGGTACTGCGTTCTGGACACTGCCTTTGGCAATGAAAGCTCTGAAGCTGTTGGATACTGAGCTGGCAGCTTGAGACCCAGAGGGAAAATGGTGTGCAGATGATGATTTTAAACAGGGTGAGTGTCGCTAACCCTTGAGTTGCTGTTTTACATGTTGTGAGAAACGCATCCATTGCTACCATACCCCCCTGCTCTTATGATCTGTGAATTCAAGGTGCAAGCAAGCAAATGTGAGACCAGAAAGAGGAGTTAATGACCGTGTTAGTAACACTTTGCAGATACAGGACAGCATCTACCTTCCAGGACTCAGCCCTGCCTTGCTGTGCCTCACAGGAAATCAGGTTCCATGCCTGCACCCTTTTTGCAGCATCCAGAGTGTATGTTAAAACTTCAGCCAGAAGGGGTCCTTTCAGCCCATTAAGTAGACGCTTATTTTGGCAGGCACTTCACAGCCCATTGCAATATTATTTTAGCAGCTGGTGGAATGTAGATACAACCATCCTGCTGCCAGCTCCCAACTCAGAGGCGCATTTAAAATACACGTTTCTTTTCGGCTCCCCCGTGCACCTGCCTGGGGCCACAGCAATCCATTTTAAACCACTTCCGAGGGCAGTGCCACGCTTCTAGACGCAAGGCGGAGTCCAGAACATGCTGGAGCGCTGCCTATCTTTGGGTAACACACAAGCTCAGCCTATGGAGACACTTCATCCCAAAAGACCCTTCTGGAAATTGGAAAGGATTTCTTTAAACACCACGCACGCACATGCCCAGCTTGATAAAACCCTCTGCAAGGAGGTGGTGATTTGTGAGGGTGAATAGATTTTATCTGTGTATGCCCTGTTCTTATTACAGCCAGCAGCCTACTAGATCAGCCCATGAAAGGTGCCCAGTCTTTCCCATACTACTAATGAACATCCAGGATTGTCCAAAAGCTCTAGGGCTTGATTAATAAAGGAAAATTATCAACTTTACAGCGGTTTGCACAAACCCCAAAGGATTTACACCATCTGCAGGCACTTAGGACACCCTCCGTGTAATGGGAATGCCCAGGTGACACACAGCTGGCATGGTGGGTTGACCAACTGGTCCCCGGTATAATGAGCATTCTCAGAAGGGAATGTGGCCAGAGCATTCCCCACCCCTGCCATTCCCAGCTGCCTGGGACTGTGGGTAGCTGGGCAAAATTAAATCAGTCCTGAGACTCTGGAGAGCTGAGGTGGCATAAAGCCCCCATCAGTGCAATGAGCGTAGCTCGGCCAGACCTGAGAACACAACCCGAGAACTCACAGTCCCTCTGCTGCAGGGAGACAGGGCATACACAGCTATGCTCGAAGCTAGCAAAAACTTGGGGCTTCAGAAAAAGCTCATTCAAGCTCCAGTTATAAACAGACCCTGCAGGATCACACAGCCAACACCCCAGCAGCTCTCTTGTTGAGAGAAATATTATTTTAAAAACACGTGTGTCTCTCTAGGAATTATTCCCCATTTTATCCTCCTCTGTCGTATTCCTGAAGAATCACCTTCTGGGGGCAAATCCAAAACAACCCCCAAAGCAAAAAACACCCCTCTGTGTTACAGGGAGAAACTCCAAGTATGACAAAGCTGTGTTTAAATGGGCCCATCTGATTGGATTTGACCTTAACGCTTATTCACTGTGACTGCTTCCCAGCCCAGGATGGATTCCAAAGCAACTGCACAGACAATCTGACGGGTATGAAATGTTCATTTCCTTTGTGCACTAGTTCAGTGTTGCCCTTGAACAACAAGCCTTGATCAAATTTGCAGAGTGTCGCTCATGCAGAAAGAGACAGGTCGTTCCTAAATGTAAACTGAAGCAGGCAGCCATAAATCACAAGCACATGCAGAAGCCCTCTGTAGCTGGAATATTATTCAAACTTTTAATTTCAGTCCCATTCATTTAATAGACAACAGATGATGAGCATTTTCCTTTAGGCAATACAGATTTGACATCTGGTGCAGATGTAAAGGAGGGGAACAGCAAATGAGTCAGTGAAGATATAGCATTTTAAAATCCAGTTTTATTGGGTTTTAAGTCAATATTGTTTCTTGCAAAAAGAGTTTCATACCTGTTAAATTTGACTTTTATTAAAATCTGAATAACCCTTGGAAATGATGCTCTGTTACTCTGGGAACACTACAGCACAGTTCCTCTCCATTTATTTGTAACAGGATTCATCTTTCATTTACCTCTACAATTATTTTTCTCTCTTCCAGCTCAGTTTCTGTTTAGCTTTCTCTCCTGTTAGCAGTTGTTTTTCCCTTCAAATGGTTACTTTCCTGTTTGTTCACAACATATAAACAGAGACTATAGCTAACAACATAAAATAAATACTCTTTCTGGAAGGTTGCAACATCACACTACTTTAAAATCCAGAATTCTAACACATAAGACCCAAAAGCAGAGAGAAACAAAGCAGGCTGCTCCCTAGGGCAGCCACAACTCACCCCACCTTGTTCTAGGCCAGCTCTTTGCAGCTGATTATTGCTAGACCCAGATCACGTTTCCCTATGGACTCCCTAGCCGGCAAGCAGGAGCAGGAAAACCTCTGAAATTTAAAGTGACAGTTTATGATTTTAACACATTTTTTCCGTATATTGCTTTTGACACATTTTATTTATCTTTTATCTCATGGGCACATCTGCCTTTCTCCCAGCTAGCCCTCCCTCCTATTCCTTCAGGGGAAGGTTCAGGAATCTCTACAGTTATGACATAATCTGTTCGTAGAGGAAGTTTTTTTCCTAATTCCCAGAAGTTAGCAGTTGGTGTTGTATCTTTTGCTCTTCACATAACAATACTACAAAGGAAGAACACTGGTGGGATGGGGGGTCAAATAACTATGTTTACTGAATATCTATAACATGCAAGGTCTACCCCCCACCCCATCTCACCCACCCCCCTCCACCTCTGCTTGGGTTCTGGTACTTCTAAAACTACAGAACATGGTGAACAGCATTAGAGGGCTCACAGACTACCTATTCCTAGTTGGCTTGTACCCCGAAGCAGGAGCATTTATATCCCTTCCTAACTAAAAAGAAAAGGAGGACTTGTGGCACCTTAGGGATGAACAGATTTATTTGAGCATAAGCTTTCGTGAGCTACAGCTCACTTCATCGGATGCACTCCTAACTACTGGCTGATGGGTTTTTTTGTTTGTTTGTTTCTTATTCATAACTCTGGAAGGTCTCGTTATCCATGTAAATCCTTTTAGAATCCTGCTAAGGGCTTGAGCTCTCTGCTATCTTGTACCAATGACATCAGCTAACTCCCTGGGACACGTATTTTCCTGCTCCGTACATTAACATCTGAAGGTATCATGGGGGGGAAAAATATTCACAATGATCATTTCCCCATGAACTGTCCCAAGCCACGAAGTGGTTCTGCTTAAGATTGGATCCAGTAAGCTGTGCAGAAAGAGGAACTCAAGGGGACTGAGCATCTGAGCCTACATTCATCATCATCGCTGCATCATGAACCTAGCCCACTCATTTGTCTTCATTCAGCTCCCTAACTGCAGAATTGGGTGACTGGAATAAAAGCAGCAACTTTACTCTCTGCAATATTGGATCTACAGAGATAGATTTAACTGAAACAGCTACTTAAGCTAGTCCTGGGGAGTGGGGAAGAACCATGTGTTTTTGTTTTCCAAGTTACACCATCTGGACATATAAAATTCAGAGCTAAGATGGCACTGAAGAGAACTAATGCTAATCTTTTATGAATTCCGAACTCAGTGCAGAGGAAACAAATGTCAACAGCTATATTCCATGACACTACACCAGTGCTGCTGCTTTGAAGTTTACACTGGAAGTTAAAGGAGGGAGAAGTGTCTTCGCAGCACTTGTTATCAAAGGAACTGTGTGACACTGCATACACACACATACACACACACACACTGTGAGACACTGTGTGTGTGTGTTGTTTATTTCCATGTGCATGCAGCCTGCTCTCTGAACCAGGGACGGCAACAAACACCACGACATGCAGGCAACACCCCTCGGGCTGAAACCTCCTGCCCGGCTCCCCTGCCCTGTCCCAGTCCCCCTGCCTCTGCATCATCCCCAGGGCCTGCTCACAAAGGGCTGCTGGCAGCTTAACACACAGTTTCTCTGCAGAGCTTGCTTACTGGTGGCCACACACACAGAGTTTAACATACACCCCTTACTCCAGTCCCTCAGAAAACACAGTCTGGAGACATGGCAGCTGGCCCATCAACCTTCATCTGCAACAGCTCCGAGCTTTCACGGCCAGCCAAAGGAGATTGCTTTCGTGCATGCCTTGCTCCTCAGGATGCTCCGATTAATGATGTCTAGGTGCGAGCCATGAATCCCTCTTGAACAGGAACATTGTCAAAGGAAGCTCATGTGAAAATGAATAAAAGGCACACAACAGCTACCCACGGAGCCACGTGCAAAGCACGCGAGTGCTTATTTGGAGCAGTGCCATTTGCAGAAATGTCTGGCCCAAGAAGGCAGTGACCTGTGCCTTGGCGTGGATGGAAGAGTCAGAGTTTGAGGCCAGCAGAGACCACCAGAGAGCAATTATCAAGAAGCATGGGCCGTGACTGGCTGGCATCGTAAGGCCACCCCTTCCCAGCCATTTCTGGGAACAAACACCTCATGGGCTGCTTGTGTGCAGTGTAGTTGTAGCTGTGTCAGTCCAGGATATGACCTCGAGGGGTGGTTGTCACCTTCTGGCAGGTAAGAGGACAGCTACTGGACACCTAAAGGGAAGGTATTTCATACCCACGTCATCTCTAGTTCAGTGTTCCCCTCTTAGGGAGATGCGTTAAGAGCAACTCGTATTCCCAGGTGGGAACCACGTTCAATAGCTACATTTCTAAATGCAAACAAGGGAACAAGTGTCCCTTGCTGCGTCCTAGATCCCAGTTTCTCTCCCCAGCTCCAGGACTCCCCAGTGGGTGTGGCAAATCGCCACACCCAGCCCATGTCTGTATTTCTTTCACAACAGATGTACCCAAGAATTTTCAAGTGACTTAATTGACCTACGTACAAATCAGATTTGATTTGGGGATTTGTCATAGCCCTAATTGCTGGTACAGCTCATTCTGGCACTTCCACTAATTTAACTAATGCAGCCAGTAAAGAGGCTCAAGACAGAAAACAAGATGTATCACTTTGAATCAATCCAGCCTGACACAGCATTTAATTGGACTGATCCTTCCTCCCAGTCGTTAGACAGCCCTTCATCCAGACTTTGTGGCAAACTGCTTTAATTTAATTCTGAAGATACACCAGAAGGGTATCAGAATAACGATAGCCATGCAGGTTCTTATTTACGAATTGCACACTGGACTTTGCTGGTGGGAGCTAGGATAGCAAAACCAGTTGTAAATCTTTTCTGACTGACCCTCCGCAATAGGACTGTTTGCTTAATGTACATTTAGCCCAGTTTACTTTACCAAATTGTGCTAATTGCAAAAAGGTTCTGTGTTGAAGTGGGAATTTTCTGTAATATTTTCTAAGGCCTATGTGTGCCTCAATTTCCCCTATATACAGCACTGTTACCTAGTGGGGCAGGGGAGGCCAAGAGACATAGGTATGGATATCACCTAGCTGTCTGGGCGTTAGGCCCCATATCAGTGGAACATCTAAGACGACAATGGCAAATCCAATCACCAGGACATTAGCATCTAGCAACCAACCACCCAGAGGGAGATGGATTTTCCTTCCTTTCAGCAGGGAAGCTGAGCCACCATCCCAGCTTGAGAACAAAGGATGGGAGAGGTGGGGGATAAGAGAAGTCAGGACTCTCACCTGGAATCTGACCAAAGCACACAGAGCTTGAAAAATGGGGTTCATGACAGCTTGGCTGGGCTCTGGACTGACCAGAGCGGACTGTGCTTTAAACTTCAGTTCTCTGTGCTACCCTAAGGCCTTCCTAGGCTGTGTTCCAGTTCACTAATAACCCCGACTGTTCAGACAATGCTGTGTGAGGTGCATTAATCCCTGCAGAGTGGACAAGTCTCTAGCAGGAGTCTGTCTCAATTGGACTTGCTGAACGGAGCTCACAGTGTGAAGCAGGAGTGCAGAGATGCAGTCTAAGGAGGTGGTCAGGCTGTGTGGCTTACCCTGGAGGAAGAGTGAGACCCTGAGGGGGTCTGGCCCACTGAAGGGTTCCTCCTAGAGACTATTGCAAGGCTGGGGCCATAGCTCCGATCCTGTAGCTCCAGGAGAGGTTTGCTCGGATCTTCTTTGCTGAAGTGTTCACTTACAGCACAGTCAGAATGTTTCCACGGGGCTGCGGTTGTATTTATGGAGAGGGTTTTTTATAAGCCTGTCTGCAGGAGTTATACAATACCTTGAGTTCTACACCCAGTGGGTCTTGCACCTGGTTTCTACACCAGGATGAGGCAGCCAGTACCATTCCCCTGAGTGGCCCTACAGTCACCTCGTCTACTCACAGATTGCTGCTCCTCCCTAGCTGAGGCCCACAGAGCTGAGATGGGGTGCTGATGTTTCTACTCTTTTTAGGAGGCTTATTTCTCAGGCACAATCATGGAGCTTCCTTGAGGCTAGGACCAGCGTGTTTCCACCTCTGATTCACGAGTTCAAATCCAATTCGGGTCAATAGTGGCTAAGAAGTGGGGTGGGTGTTTGGTGACCTCAGTGAAGTGGGGGTGGCGGTCTAAATGGGCCCTCCTCTCAAGAACTCACCACTGACAATTTCCTGGTGCAAGTGCTGGAGGAACCAACTAGGGGCAGAGCTCTTCTTGACCTGCTGCTCACAAACCGGGAAGAATTAGTAGGGGAAGCAAAAGTGGATGGGAACCTGGGAGGCAGTGACCATGAAATGGTCGAGATCAGAATCTTAACACAAGGAAGAAAGGAGAGCAGCAGAATACAGACCCTGGACTTCAGAAAAGCAGACTTTGACTCCCTCAGGGAACTGATGGGCAAGATCCTCTGGGAGAATAACATGAGGGAGAAAGGAGTCCAGGAGAGCTGGCTGTATTTTAAAGAATCCTTATTGAGGTTACAGGGACAAACCATCCCGATGTGTAGAAAGAATAGTAAATATGGCAGGCGACCAGCTTGGCTTAACAGTGAAATCCTTGCTGATCTTAAATACAAAAAAGAAGCTTACAAGAAGTGGAAGATTGGACAAATGACCAGGGAAGAGTATAAAAATATTGCTCTGGGATGCAGGAGTGAAATCAGGAAGGCCAAATCACACCTGGAGTTGTAGCTAGCAAGAGATGTCAAGAGTAACAAGAAGGGTTTCTTCAGGTATGTTAGCAACAAGAAGAAAGTCAAGGAAAGTGTGGGCCCCTTCTGAATGAGGGAGGCAACCTAGTGACAAAGGATGTGGGAAAAGCTAATTTACTCAATGCTTTTTTTGCCTCTGTCTTCATGAACAAGGTCAGCTCCCAGACTACTGCACTGGGCAGCACAGAATGGGGAGAAGGTGACCAGCACTCTGTGGAGAAAGAAGTGGTTTGGGACTATTTAGAAAAGCTGGACGAGCACACGTCCATGGGGCCAGATGCATTGCATCCGAGAGTGCTAAAGGAGTTGGCGGATGTGATTGCAGAGCCATTGGCCATTATCTTTGAAAACTCATGGCGATCGGGGGAAGTCCCAGACGACTGGAAAAAGGCTAATGTAGTGCCCATCTTTAAAAAAGGGAAGAAGGAGGATCCTGGCAACTACAGGCCAGTCAGCCTCACCTCAAGCCCCGGAAAAATCATGGAGCAGGTCCTCAAGGAATCAATTCTGAAGCACTTAGAGGAGAGGAAAGTGAGCAGGAACAGTCAGCATGGATTCACCAAGGGCAAGTCATGCCTGACTAATCTAATTGCCTTCTATGATGAGATAACTGGCTCTGTGGATGAGGGGAAAGCGGTGGACGGGTTGTTCCTTGACTTTAGCAAAGCTTTTGACACGGTCTCCCACAGTATTCTTGCCAGCAAGTTAAAGAAGTATGGGCTGGATGAAGGGACTATAAGGTGGATAGAAAGTTGGCTAGATTGTCGGGCTCAGCGGGTAGTGATCAATGGCTCCATGTCCAGATGGCAGCCGGTATCAAGTGGAGTGCCCCAAGGGTCGGTCCTCGGGCCGGTTTTGTTCAATATCTTCATAAATTATCTGGAGGATGGCGTGGATTGCACCCTCAGCAAGTTTTCAGATGACACTAAACTGGGAGGAGTGGTAGATACGCTGGAGGGTAGGGATAGGATACAGAGGGACCGAGACAAATTAGAGGATTGGACCAAAAGAAATCTGATGAGGTTCAACAAGGACAAGTGCAGAGTCCTGCACTTAGGACGGAAAAACCCAATGCACCGCTACAGACTAGGGACTGAATGGCTCGGCAGCAGTTCAGCAGAAAAGGACCTAGGAGTTACAGTGGACGAGAAGCTGGATATGAGTCAGCAGTGTGCCCTTGTTGCCAAGAAGGCCAATGGCATTTTGGGATGTATACGTAGGAGCATTGCCAGCAGATTGAGAGACATGATCGTTCCCCTCTATTCGACATTGGTGAGGTCTCATCTGGAGTACTGTGTCCAGTTTTGGGCCCCACACTACAAGAAGGATGTGGAAAAATTGGAACGAGTCCAGCGAAGGGTAACAAAAATGATTAGGGGTCTGGAACACATGACTTATGAGGAGAGGCTGAGGGAACTGGGATTGTTTAGTCTGTGGAAGAGAAGAATGAGGGGGGATTTGATAGCTGCTTTCAACTACCTGAAAGGGGGTTCCAGAGAGGATGGCTCTAGACTGTTCTCAGTGGTAGCTGATGACAGAACAACGAGTAATGGTCTCAAGTTGCAGTGGGGGAGGTTTAGGTTGGATATTAGGAAAACCTTTTTCACTAGGAGGGTGGTGAAACACTGGAATGCGCTACCTAGGGAGGTGGTGGAATCTCCTTCCTTAAATATTTTTAAGGTCAGGCTTGACAAAGCCCTGGCTGGGATGATTTAGTTGGGGATTGGTCCTGCTTTGAGCAGGGGGTTGGACTAGATGACCTCCTGAGGTCCCTTCCAACCCTGATATTCTATGATTCTATGATGCAACCCAGCTGCAGTAGATCATTTTTGCATAAGTAATTCTCTCCGTTTAGAAGAGGCTAGAGATGTGCCAAGTCGTTAAAATTTTGTCTGGCCAATCAAGGAGTAAGAGTAGGTTAAAGGGACATTGTCAGGAGACAGCCTGTATTTTAAAAATATCCTTTCACGGGTTATTAAACCCAGATTAGAATTAGAAAAATGGAAAGAATTAGAAGAGACCGTAGCCAGTCTTTAATATTTTTGGCAGTTTCCCGTAGAGGAGTCACTCACTGGAAGCTGGACTGGGCACTCCATATGTGGGTAAGCACTCACAAGTGATCATGTTGCAGGCAAACAGCGCTCCTCACATGAGCAATGATCGTAAGGGTGAGCAAGGTTTGTCCTTTCTAACTGGCTTGGTCAAAGAATTTCCCTCAACTCTTTTGACAGAAAATGGGGTTTTGACTAAATAAATAAATAAAACGATACAGGTCCGCTTTCCATGGAAGTTTTTGATATTCCACTAAAAAAAAAAAAAAACATTTTGGCTGAAAACCCAAGTATTTAGATTCAAGTGGAGTTTCATGGGAGGTGTAGTTTTGATGCCTTTTGCTCCCATTCTCCTCCGCAGGCTGGGCTCTCTGCCCAGACTACATCTCTCATGATGCATCACAGCCAGGGCCTCCTATGATTACCCCTTGTTTCTCACCTAGAGGAGAAATTGGTGCATCATGGGAGCTGTAGTCTGGCCAGGGAGCCTGACCCACAGATGACAATAGGAATATAAGGCACCTAAACTACAACTCCCATGAGGCACTGTGGAACCAGTTAGAAAAAGAAACTGGAAGTATTTAAATTTAAAAAAATATATTTAGCCAAAAAGTCAAAATTTTCTGTGCAAATTGCACCAAAAAAGTCATTTGTCAAACTGCTTGCTGGACAGGTCTCCTTTCTAAGGCTAGATTTGTTATTTTACTCTCATTTACACTTTTGGTAGGTCTACACTGCCACTGGGAGCATGCCTCCCCCTGAAGAGAGACAGGTGCTAGCTCGCAGAGTAGCCAGGGGTAGCAAGGGCAGTGGCTCAGCGTATCTGCCCAGGTACATAGCCAGGGAATCCAGGTGGGTTTTCCTCCTGCTACTAGCCTGAACCACGCCGCCCCGGCTACATTATTTTTAGCACACTAGCTCCAGGACAGCTAGCACCCATCTGCCTACCTGTTCTGGGAAATACCCTCACAGCTGCAGTTTCTCTTTTCAGTACAATTCTCTTGCATTTCCAGCCATGCAAGGAAATACTTAAAAATCAAACTGCTTATTTGCTAAAATCAGAAGAAAAAAAATACACCACCACACTTGTATTCGCATCGCTTTTTGTGAAAAATTAAGTTTGGGGCCTAAACTATTTGATGTTATCTTTCGGGGAGAGATCGAGAAAGAACGCATGAAGGGAAACAGATTGCGCCAATAAAATAGCGTGATGACGTTAGTGGAAGAGGAGGGCGGCATTGCAGATACATACATTTGGGAAACAATGGTTCTGCTTCATTCTGTAACTGTTCCAATTTAAAGGGATTATAGGATTTGTGAAGAAAATCTGCCACCTCATTTACTAATAGTCTCTCTTCCCTCCCTTGCCACCACCAATAGGGACTGCCAGGAACAGCATTTGGAGCATCACATGGGATTATTGCTGGGTGCTCTCCATGGTACAATGATCTAGAATGTCATGTCACATTTCCATACTCTGATGATCACCCACTGGCACCCTCTCTCTAAGTTAAACTTCCAATTAACAAGGTGGTGTGAAGACTTTAAAATGCTTTTGATTTACTGTTGTTCATGAGGAGATTTAGAGCAACTGACAACCAGCAGTCAAAGCACTGTCATCTTCTACTGAGCCTCCCAAAACAAATAGCTTCTGGTCTTCACCAATGTTGTTTTTAAGCAGATGTCATTCTGTGCTGTACAAGTATAAATGAAACTTGTATTTTGCCCACTAAGTGTCACGCTCACTATGGATTTCTGATCCCAATCACTGCACAGTCACAAAAACAAAGAGCCAGGAAAAGAACGATTCAGCCCTATAGAGAGACTTGCGCCTGCATCTATCCAACAGCCATGTTATCAAAGGGCCAGATTCTAATACTCATGTTCAGTACTGCTGCACAGACCTAACTCTGCTTGTTGCATCGTTTCGTTTCACCTTAACTGGCCAGAGTTCCTCCCTTTAAAGGGCACTCCCCCAGGCCTGACAAGCAGTGCAGAAGTAGTAGGTTGGGGCTAACTGGGACCAAAGGAGTTCTTTAACCCCTTCTTGACTGGTGAGGGGGTTGTTTGCCCTCAAAATTCCTCCTGTGCAGAGGGGAAGCCATACTTGCAGCGATGGGTAAACTCTGAAGAGTCAACACCCATTCCCCAGAAACAGTGACAAACCCCACAATCTCCTCCCCGCCAGCATGAGACCACCAGAGAGCCCTCCCTAAGGAGTGCAGGCCCAGATCTTCAAAGGAATGTAAGTGCCTAACTCCCTTTGACACCTCTTCCTGAATGCCTTTCGATTTCTAAAAGAGACACATGGCTCCAGGGTGGGGGCACTGCCCTTAGCACAGCTCTCATGGCAAACGTAAGGATGAAGGAAAAGGAATAAGACAGCCAAGGAGTGGATCTGACATCACAACTGGAGACTGGTTGAACTTTTCAACTTCATATCTGAAGGTTTTGCAGCTGGTGGCATCTCTTGGTTAGCCTTCCACCAATGTATTACAGGGCTAGACCCTCAGCATCTTTGTTTGCTGCGAAGCTGAGGGCCCAGATGGCTTTTCCCCAAAACTGACTTGTGAAGTTTATTTCTAGCTCCTGGTTTCCCTGACTATGTGGATTGGGACTTTTGCACAGTACTGCCATGGTAGCCATCTTTGTCTCTTCGCAAGCCCACCATTGCCAGACAGCCTGAGAAAGGACAGGGGTGTACTGGGCCAGATCTTAGCTCCTGTCCAGCACTGTTTGTGATATTGCAAAGACACTGTAACTGCTTACCTGGTGATTCTAATGACAGGGAAATCCCTGAGTGGCATAAAGCTGGCGCAGCCAGCCTCACCACACCCCCACCCCACCCCCACAGCCTGACCACACCCCCGCCCCTTTCCTAGCGTAGGGGGCATGGCCAGGAGACGTGCCGAGTGCCCACAACTCCCTTGCACTGCGGCAACCCTGGCTGCCCTTGAGAGCATTGCAGCTGGTGCAGCTTAGCATCACTCTCACGGGGGCTGAGGTTCAGAGCAAGACTTGGTGGTTCGCAGCCCGAGGACTCCTACCTTTGCAGCCCCTCCCTGAAGCTGCACCAATCACAAAAAGGCTGGTCGCCAAGACCTGCCCCGTGGACTCCGGTTTGATCTTCAGGAGAGGCACAAGGATCTGTACCAAGGTGATGAGGTTCAATAAGGATAAGTGCAGGGTCCTGCACTTAGGACGGAAGAACCCAATGCACCGCTACAGACTAGGGACCGAATGGCTCGGCAGCAGTTCTGCGGAAAAGGACCTGGGGTGACAGTGGACGAGAAGCTGGATATGAGTCAGCAGTGTGCCCTTGTTGCCAAGAAGGCCAATGGCATTTTGGGATGTATAAGTAGGGGCATAGCGAGCAGATCGAGGGACGTGATCGTTCCCCTCTATTCGACATTGGTGAGGTCTCATCTGGAGTACTGTGTCCAGTTTTGGGCCCCACACTACAAGAAGGATGTGGATAAATTGGAGAGAGTCCAGCAAAGGGCAACAAAAATGATTAGTGGTCTGGAACACATGACTTATGAGGAGAGGCTGAGGGAACTGGGATTGTTTAGTCTGCAGAAGAGAAGAATGAGGGGGGATTTGATAGCTGCTTTCAACTACCTGAGAGGTGGTTCCAGAGAGGATGGTTCTAGACTATTCTCAGTGGTAGAAGAGGACAGGACAAGGAGTAATGGTCTCAAGTTGAAGTGGGGGAGGTTTAGGTTGGATATTAGGAAAAACTTTTTCACTAAGAGGGTAGTGAAACACTGGAATGCGTTACCTAGGGAGGTGGTAGAATCTCCTTCCTTAGAGGTTTTTAAGGTCAGGCTTGACAAAGCCCTGGCTGGGATGATTTAACTGGGAATTGGTCCTGCTTTGAGCAGGGGGTTGGACTAGATGACCTTCTGGGGTCCCTTCCAACCCTTATATTCTATGATTCTATGATTCTATGATTCTAAGAAGGGGATGAGGAAGAAGCAGACATCTTAAAGCCTTCCCAGTTGCCCTAGTTTCCAACAGCGCAGAGCAGCAATCACGGCCGTTGCCCAGGGAGGCAGAGGGAAGGAGTTCACTGGGTCAGTGACAGGGGTTTTATCTTCAAGGTTCTGTGTGGTCAGAGCCCTGCATTTCGACCAGCACAGACAGCTGTGCTGAACACAACAGTCAGCGATCGTTAGGGAAGAGCACAGAACAGCGGCCCAAGGGGAGGTTCACCGGGTGAAGGAGACCAAAGCCGTCAGGTAAGTGGGGAAGTGGGATACCGGGAGGAAGCAGGAGCACGCGAGAGGGCAGGGCTCCTGCCTCATACTGAGAAAGAGGGACGATCAGCGAGTTATCTCAAGTGCCTATACAGAAATGCACAAAGCCTGGGAAACAAGCAGGGAGAACTGGAAGTCCTGGCACAGTCAAGAATTATGATGTGATTGAAATAACAGAGACTTGGTGGGATAACTCACATGACTGGAGTACTGTCATGGATGGATATAAACTGTTCAGGAAGGACAGGCAGGGCAGAAAAGGTGGGGGAGTTGCACTGTATGTAAGGGAGCAGTACGACTGCTCAGAGCTCTGGTATGAAACTGCAGAAAAACCTGAGAGTCTCTGGATTAAGTTTAGAAGCGTGAGCAACAAGGGTGATGTCGTGGTGGGAGTCTGCAATAGACCACCAAACCAGGGGGATAAGGTGGACGAGGCTTTCTTCCAGCAACTCACGTAAGTTACTAGAACGCAGGCCCTGGTTCTCATGGGAGACTTCAATCACCCTGATATCTGCTGGGACAGCAATTCAGCGGTGCATAGACAATCCAGGAAGTTTTTGGAAAACGTAGGGGACAATTTCCTGGTGCAAGTGCTGGAGGAACCAACTAGGGGCAGAGCTCTTCTTGACCTGCTGCTCACAAACCGGGAAGAATTAGTAGGGGAAGCTAAAGTGGATGGGAACCTGGGAAGCAGTGACCATGAGATGGTTGAGTTCAGGATCCTGACACAGGGAAGAAAGGAGAGCAGCAGAATATGGACCCTGGACTTCAGAAAAGCAGACTTTGACTCCCTCAGGGAACTGATGGGCAGGATCCCCTGGGATAACAACATGAGGGGAAAGGAGTCCAGGAGAGCTGGCTGTATTTTAAAGAATCTTTATTGAGGTTACAGGGACAAACCATCCCGATGGGTAGAAAGAATAGTAAATATGGCAGGCAACCAGCTTGGCTTAACAGTGAAATCCTTGCTGATCTTAAACACAAAAAAGAAGCTTACAAGAAGTGGAAGATTGGACAAATGACCAGGGAAGAGTATAAAAATATTGCTCTGGGATGCAGGAGTGAAATCAGGAAGGCCAAATCACACCTGGAGTTGCAGCTAGCAAGAGATGTTAAGAGTAACAAGAAGGGTTTCTTCAGGTATGTTAGCAACAAGAAGAAAGTCAAGGAAAGTGTGGGCCCCTTACTGAATGAGGGAGGCAACCTAGTGACAGAGGATGTGGAAAAAGCTAATGTACTCAATGCTTTTTTTGCCTCTGTCTTCACAAACAAGATCAGCTCCCAGACTACTGCACTGGGCAGCACAGCATGGGGAGGAGGTGACCAGCCCTCTGTGGAGAAAGAAGTGGTTCGGGACTATTTAGAAAAGCTGGATGAGAACAAGTCCATGGGGCCAGATGCACTGCATCCGAGAGTGCTAAAGGAGTTGGCGGATGTGATTGCAGAGCCATTGGCAATTATCTTTGAAAACTCATGGCGATCGGGGGAAGTCCCGGATGACTGGAAAAAGGCTAATGTAGTGCCAATCTTTAAAAAGGGAAGGAGGAGGATCCTGGGAACTACAGGCCAGTCAGCCTCACCTCAGTCCCTGGAAAAATCATGGAGCAGGTCCTCAAGGAATCAATTCTGAAGCACTTAGAGGAGAGGAAAGTGATCAGGAACAGTCAGCATGGATTCACCAAGGGCAAGTCATGCCTGACTAATCTAATTGCCTTCTATGATGAGATAACTGGCTCTGTGGATGAGGGGAAAGCAGTGGATGTGTTGTTCCTTGACTTTAGCAAAGCTTTTGACACGGTCTCCCACAGTATTCTTGCCAGCAAGTTAAAGAAGTATGGGCTGGATGAAAGGACTATAAGGTGGATAGAAAGTTGGCTAGATTGTCAGGCTCAATGGGTAGTGATCAATGGCTCCATGTCTAGTTGGCAGCTGGTATCAAGTGGAGTGCCCCAAAGGTCGGTCCTCGGGCTGGTTTTGTTCAATATCTTCATAAATTATCTGGAGGATGGTGTGGATTGCACCCTCAGCAAGTTTGCAGATGACACTAAACTGGGAGGAGAGGTAGATATGCTGGAGGGTAGGGATAGGATACAGACGGACCTAGACAAATTGGAGGATTAGACCAAAAGAAATCTGATGAGGTTCAACAAGGACAAGTGCAGAGTCCTGCACTTAGGACGGAAGAACCCAATGCACCGCTACAGACTAGGGACCGAATGGCTCGGCAGCACTTCTGCAGAAAAGGACCTAGGGGTGACAGTGGACGAGAAGCTGGATATGAGTCAAGAGTGTGCCCTTGTTGCCAAGAAGGCCAATGGCATTTTGGGATGTATATGTAGGGGCATTGCCAGCAGATCGAGGGACGTGATCGTTCCCCTCTATTCGACATTGGTGAGGCCTCATCTGGAGTACTGTGTCCAGTTTTGGGCCCCACACTACAAGAAGGATGTGGAAAAATTGGAGAGAGTCCAGCGGAGGGCAACAAAAATGATTAGGGGTCTGGAACACATGACTTATGAGGAGAGGCTGAGGGAACTGGGATTGTTTAATCTGCGGAAGAGAAGAATGAGGGGGGGATTTGATAGCTGCTTTCAACTACCTGAGAGGTGGTTCCAGAGAGGATGGTTCTAGACTATTCTCAGTGGTAGAAGAGGACAGGACAAGGAGTAATGGTCTCAAGTTGAAGTGGGGGAGGTTTAGGTTGGATATTAGGAAAAATGTTTTCACTAGGAGGGTGGTAAAACACTGGAATGCGTTACCTAGGGAGGTGGTGGAATCTCCTTCCTTAGAAGTTTTTAAGGTCAGGCTTGACAAAGCCCTGGCTGGGATGATTTAGTTGGGGATTGGTCCTGCTTTGAGCAGGGGGTTGGACTAGCTGACCTCCTGAGGTCCCTTCCAACCCTGGTATTTTATGATTCTATGAACCCAGGCTGTGCATTCAACAGCCCAGCTCCATGGTGCTGAAAGATGGTTTCCAAGTGGGGCTCGAGCTTGGGCTACTGGAGAAAATAACTGAGAAGAGGGACGAGGCTGAAAAAGTAACCGTGACCCTTTCCGTCCCTCTCTGCTATTGGCCGTCAAAACCTATTTCATTGACCAGCTGAGGGACTGGCAGTGCAGTCTGCAATTGAGAAGAGTAACTGCTTTAGATCTGCCCCAAGGCACAAGGCCAGCAACTGAACTAAGTGGCTGGAGCAATCAGCAATGAAGCTTGGGTCAGACTTTTAGAGCGTAAAGTCCCCTCAAAAGAAACCTTGGGCTATGGACAGCTCAACCTGCTTCATGGTGTCTCCTTCTCTCTAGCATCACCTGCTGAAGAATCTCATATGGATTGCTATATGCTACATCCCTAGTGCACCTATAGCTATGAGACAGGGACATCGGTTAAAATCCCAGTTACCCAAAACACAGCCCCCTTCTTGTACAAGCACATGGAATGGATTCCCCAGTCTCTTCCAGGAGGTTATAAGATGAAATCTTTAGTGAAGAGGAGAGAGAAGTTTCTGGCCCAAATCCTCAAAGGTATTAAGGCCCCACCAGAGAGCCCAGCATTCTTAGTTAGTTGCCCCAAAATTTGTATTTGTTAAACAAAAAAGTGCCTTCCTTGAAGTATAATTCAGTGCAGCTCTCAGTCTGTTTTGGGAGATAATCTTCATTAGAACTCTTACAGCTTCCCTCCTTCAACCTGGCTTCATTTGGGATCTAGGTCTTGTCTGTTCTGGGGGCTAGCTCTGATTTCTTCCATTGTCCCAATCCTCCAACCTGGGGAAGGAGAGCTGTAATTGGCACTGATTAAACCTATCCTGGCTTGAAATCCTTTCACTTTTAAACTGTCTGGGTTCAATTCCCAGCTCTGCCACAGAGCTGGGCAAGTCATTTAAACTCTCTGCGCCTCGGTTCCTTATATGCAAAATGGGTAGGAGCTTCCTGGCTTCATACAGGGTTGTGAAGGAAAAGTTATTAGGTGTATGGGAGGAGTTCAGCTACTTGGCTGATGGGGCCACGTGACTAGCTAGAGGATGAAATTTGTTCATTCGCCGTCCCCCTGGAAATAGGTAAGGCACGTGTTCTGCACTCAAGCAACAACTGAATTTTAAAAACTGTACACAACTCTTGCCATAGTGTGAGACAGTGACAGACTGCAGCTGCTGGAGGGAGGAAGGCAGGACATTTGACAGCATGTTCAGCAAGTATGACAGAATTTGGCCGATGTGTTTTTGCAGATGGTCTTGTCTGGAGTATGTTCAGATACCACCAGACAGTTCACAATCATGCCACTGTGTGTGTTTAGTTTTGCTTAGAAAGAACAAATGAGCATCCAGTGAAATGACTGAAACAGCTTGATAAGGAGGAACTGCATGTGCACTTTGCAGAACTGCAAGACACACACTGGAATTAGGTTATTTACAGTTACAGTCACAGGAGAAGGTCCAGATGCCATGCAAAGTCATGTCTCAACATGCATTTTGATGGAGAGCAGTAGCTGAACATACAACTTTTACAATTTTGTATTAAACCTGATCTATTTATATGGCACAAAAGAAACAGTCTAAAAGCTTAAACCTGGAAAATTCCAGAACCAAACCCTAGTTTCCAAAGAGCCCTTTAGACTAGCATACTTCCCTATCACATCATTTACAAACACACAAACATGTAAAATAGGCAAGGAGCTCATAAATCTTACACTGCCCACAGCGTACGTCTACACGGCAAAAATGCCAGCAGCAGCAAGTCTCGGAGGCCAGGTCTACAGACGGACAGGGCTCGAGCTATGGTGCCCGAGACAGCCATGTAGATGTTTGGGCACAAGCTGGAGACTGGGCTCTGAAGTCCACCATCCACCCAATCCAGACCACCTACATAGCTATTTTTGGTGCTGTAGCAGGAGTCCTGCGAGCTCAAGTCTGTCGACCCAAGTCCTATGATTCACTGACATGGGTATATCTGCACACTGCAAAAAAACCCATAGAAAGTAACACATTATTCTTATCAAATATTAGGAAGTGTCTAATCACAATACATCTTAAAGGTGACCCAAAATAAGCACGCTTCTTTCATTGCTCACCTCAAGTTATCATTGCAACACCAAACCCTTAAAAAAACAAAAATATGAGCCATATCCTCAGCTGGTGTAAATCAGCATACACCAGACAAAGATCAAGCCCTAAACAGTACAGATGCATAGAATATAAACAGAGAATCCCTCTAGGCAAAACCTTAAGTTACAAAAAGACACAAAACAGGAATATACATTCCATCCAGCACAGCTTATTTTACCAGCTGTTACACAAAAGAAAATCTAACGCATTTCTAGCTAGCTTACTTACTAATTTAACAGGAGTTGGAAGGCTGCATTCCTGATCTGTTCCCGGCAAAAGCATCACACAGTCAGACCAAACCCTTTGTCCACCCCCCACTCCAGATTTGAAAGAATCTTATCCCCTCATTGGCCATTTTGGGTCAGGTGCCAGCAGGGTTACCTTAGCTTCTTAACCCTTTACAGGTGAAAGGATTTTGCCTCTGGCCAGGAGGGATTTTATAGCACTGTATACAGAAAGGTGGTTACCCTTCCCTTTATATTTATGACCATTATATTCAGAAGTATTGAAATAATAAATTAAATGCAGTTTTGACTTCAGGGCAATAAAAGATGCAAATAATAGAAAAAGCAGAACAAGTTTCTTTGCAGAACCTGACTGTTTAATTAACAACATTTATTTCTCCACAATGAAACATAATCGTGTGGTTGTCACAGTTACAGGACTAGACTTTTCTGGCCTCAGAGCTGAAGGTTTTTGACTGTGGGTACATCTACACAGCAATGTAAGCCTGGGCATGAGCCAACATCACCTTGCATCCACACACCAGCTGTGCTCACACACCTGGCATCCCAGGACCCTGCAGAGCCAGAGGGTCCGAGCTTGCATTAAGCTGGGACCTAGGGCCCAAACAGGAGCAGTGCAGCAGGCAGCCAACATGGCATCCAGAAGTGCCATTGCAGTCTGGCTGAGAGCGCTCCCACTTCCTGCTCTGGCTCCTCCTCCCTGCTGTATAGAGCTTGCCCAGAGCAGGGAGCAAAGCTGACATGCAGGAGGTGGTTCCCTGGGATGTTGGTGGGGGGGGTGTCATCCTTCCCCCAGCCGTGCTGAGCCGGGAGCTCTGCTGCTCCCCTTCCCTGCAGGGCAGCCACTTGACCCCCTCTCCACTCTGTCTGTTGCTCCGGGGCCCCCCTGGGGCTGGGTGTGCAGGGGCACCCAGGCTGTGAGAACAGTTAGTGGGAGCCAGCCCTAAAGCTTCCCCACAGCCTCCTGGGGATCCCTTTTCCCTGCCTCCCGGGGTGCAGAGCACCCTGCACCCCACGCCTTGGGAATGGGCTTCACCACGCTGCAGTCACCAGCGGCCAGGCTGGGGTGTATGTGTGTGTTCTTCCTCTCAAACCCCCATTCTATGTCAAACTTCAAAAACAGACAAAAATTAACAAACCAACCAACCACCACCTTCTTTGAACAGTCCATGCTACAAACTAAGAATTGCAGAGTTTCAGTTTAATAGTCTGACAGCCCGGGAGACTGGTGTGCACCTGATCTGGGGGTAATTAGCACATGGGCATTTTCCTGCCACTGTGACTCAGCCCAGAGGTGCAGAGCCCAGTTCCCAGGTTAGACGGTAGATCAGTACAAAGCCTTCTCCAAACTGCCGCCATTCTACTCAGACCACCACCAGAGGAGCTAATCGTGCCGTGTGTGTGCTCATAGGGTCCTTATGGGCACCTGAGACCATCGACAGCTCCTCCAGTGAGGAAGCAGGGTGGGCAGGAAATTTTCCCCACCACGTTCCTAGGGCGAGAGTGTAGATGTGGGGGAGGGCGGCAGGCACTTTGGGAAGTGTTTACTTTGACTTGGGTCTGCGCACAGCAGTGTGGACGCCAGAGCCCTAGGTTTGAGCATGGGTCAGAAGATTTTTAATCTAGGGTTAAAATGCAATATAGACCCTCAGCCAGGACTCCCTGACACAGGTCAGCTGACTTGAGTCCCACTAACCCTAGACTTACATTGCTGCATGGACATACCCTATATCTATCTGTGGGGTGGGTGTTAAAACCAACACACCCTCCTAGAAGCCAAACATCAATCACAGTTTGGGGGAGGAGATCGCTAAGGTTCCCCTCACAGCCCCACATTCCCTATTGTGGTTGTAGCCGGCAAGTCACTCAGAGAGAGTCTCCTGGGAAAGAAATGGCACCATTTCAGGTGCCGAGGCTGATGGTCCAGACTGGCTGTGCGCCATGGGTTTTCAGACATGTGGTGCAAGAATTTCTTGTGATCACCTAGTTGTTTTCATAGCTCCAATGTTGCAGAAGAGAGTGAACACCTCAGAACTCAATGGCTTCAGTGTTCACTTGGGGTTCATGCTGCTTGTCCAAGCATGCCTTCCGAGCTGCTGGGACACTGCTTGGGGCAGAGACCTGGAGGTGCTGCATTAAGAGAGGTGTTTGGTTTTAGCCTAATCACAGTTTCATCTTGAGGTGCAGAGACAAGAAAAATGTATTCCCCGAGCATTATCCCATTGTGCCTCTATGGAAGCTTAAAGCAGGGCTCAGAATGACTCCGAGGGACCGAATGCATGAATATTACTGGCTATATGGGGCATGCTCATGGGTGCATGTTTGGTGATGGACTACAAAGTACTGTCCGCGGTGAAGCAGTAAAGATGAGCACAACTGAGCTTTCCATTAACACCGACACAAGTTCAAGTTCAAAGTCTCTGTTGTGAAACACAGGCATCTGCTACCACTCTGCCAGTCAATCAGCTCCTGTCTGAGCAGTCTGGAACTGTGGCCCCTCTCGCCAGCAGTACAGGCCTGGGAAGCAATTCAATGGGGCAGCTGAAATCTCACATGACAATTAGTTTATGAAATACCTTATCTAGCACCTAATACTGCTTTAGAGGAAGCTGAAAATGAGATTCGAATAGGCACCTGCTTGGGAGCGGAGGTCAACAAGCTAAGTGATACTGCATCTAACATGGTTTTCTGCAAACGGGAAGTTATTAAAGATCCATTACAGAGGTGGTGCACTATAGATAAGCAGCAGAGATAAAATGAAAGTAGAGCTATTGAAACATTTAAGGTTTTGTCAGCGCTTCCAGTAGAGAGAGTTCTAGTTTCTATTTTCAAAAGGTTTGTAATGGAACTATAAGAATTATTACTTATTCTATTCCAGTAACACTAAGATGGCATCCATGATGGCACTTGGGCCCCATGATGCTCAGCATGGCAATGCCTAATTTTTAGGATGCTAGAAAATCCCTGGAACAATACTGCAATCCACAAAGCTGAGTTAGGTGCCTACACTCCCTATGCAATGAATGGGGAGAGATAGGTGCCTTCGGCTAGGTCTGCACTAGAAGTGCTTACAGCTGTAGACGCCTGCTGTGTGGACAAATTGGAGAAAGTCCAGAGAACAAAGTGATTAAAAGTCTAGAAAAACATGACCTATGAGGGCAGATTTTACAAAAATTGGGTTTGTTTAGTCTGGAGAAGAGGGGAGGGGGCATAATAGTCTTCAAGTACATCAAAGGTTGCGTTATAAAGAGGAGGAGGAGGAGAAGTTGTTCTCCTTATCCACAGAGGACAGGACAAGAAACAATGGGCTTAAATTGCGGCAAGGGAGGTTTAGGTTGGCTATTAGGAAAAACTTCCTAACTGTCAGGGTGGTTAAGCACTGGAATAAATTGCCTAGGGAGGTTGTGGAAACCCCGTCATTGGAGGTTTTTAGGAACAAGTTAGACAGATACCGGTCAGGGATGGCCCAGGTAAGACTTAGTCCTGCTGTCGTGCTGAGGACTGGACTAGATGACCTATCGAGGTTCCTTCCAAACCTACATTTCAATGATTCTACAGGGACAGAAGGCTGTTTCTGTCACTGTAGTAAATCTCCCCCCTCAAGAGGCAGTACCTAGGTCGATGGAAGACTTCTTCTGTCAACCTAGCAGTGTCTACACCGGGGCTCGGGTCAGTTTACCTATGCCTCTCAGGGGTGTGAAAAATTCAGCAACATAGCTAGATCCACCAGCTTTTCACGTGCAGACCAAGCCTTAGACTGCGATTCACAAAGGGGAGCTGCCTAAGCTAGCCAATGGGAGAGGCCAATGGGGGGAGATGCTAAGCCCCACCCCCGCAGCGATAGGCTCCCGAGTCCAGGATGCAAAGAGACACCTCTCCCAGTTAGCGATCCATGAGCAGGTCGTCCCCATCCCCTGCAGCCAGGCAGCGTAAGCACCTAAGGCTTTTCTTGCAGGACTGAGTTAGGTGAGCGCCAACTCCACACAAAGAGCTGGGTGAGGAGGCAGCAGCTCCCTCCTTATGTTAGCTGGTGGTCAGAGTGCTCAGCTGGGATGTTCAATTCCCACCTCTGCCGTAGCAAGGGTTTGAACAGGGGTCTCCTGCCTCTTTTCTCCCATGTGTAAGGGGACTGTTGCCCCCTTACTAACATTCAGTGGGGTGTTTTGGTTGGCTAGCTCCCAGCACTAAAAGGGGAAGGGTCGAAGGGAAATCAGAACCCTGAGACTGATAGTCCCCAGGTACAATGGCCAGAGGCCAACATGAATGACAGGGCGGGCAGGCTAATCAGGGAGTCAGGAGGGTCCCATTCCCCCGTGTGAGTTGGAATTGCCTGGATCAGACGGAGTGGGGCTGAGCCAAGGAGAAAGCAGGGGCCGGAGTGGAGCTGGGGAGCAGAGCCGGGTCAGATGAAGAGGGACCAGAAAAGCAGCCCAGGAAGCAGGTCAGAGTTAGGAGCAGTCACAAAAGCAGCCCAGGGAGAGCAGATCCTGTGCTGGGAGCAGAGCTGCAGCCACAGAACCAGGTGTGGTGAGCAACTGGGGCCAGCCAAGGGGGGACCTTGGGCAAAGGGCCCAGCACAGAAAGACACCCCCAGCCAAGGGTCCTTGCAGACCAGACTGTGAGGGGGAACTTAACCCGATGGGGGGCTGACGCTGGGAAGAAGGGTCCCACCACCCAAAGCCCAGAGGTGTGAGGCCACCACAAATGCAAGTGTCCAACCCACAGCATCCCTGCAACACAGTCAGGGCCTGAGAAGGCGGCCTGGGACTTACAAGAAACAGACTGTGAAGTGCCCTGATTTTCCAGAGACACTGTTTGTGATATTCCCTGCCACAGAGCGGGGTGATGCGTTTCCCTTTAACCTTTCCCATTTTTCCTTGTTCTTTTTTAAATCAATTGTTAATTAAACAACTTGTATTTGCTTTAATTTGTATGAAATGATCAGTGGGTCAGGGAAGTGCCCAGTGTAAAGAGAGTACCCTTGAGTAAGGACACCCTAGCCCCTGTCTTAGGTGACCACAGCAGGGTTGGGGAGGGGGTCGAGCCCCCCAGGAATCCTGGCCCCAGGCTTATCAGGGTTACGAGGACTCTGCCAGACAAGAGAGTCGAAGGGGAGTCCTCAAGGGCAGGGAGGCCTCTAGGTAAAGGAAGTGGGAGCGAGGACTCAGATCCTTTCGCTAGCTCACTTCACCGGGGTAGTGCAGAAGCCAGGAAAGTTCCCCACAATAGCGGGACCATTCCACCTCTTACACATGCCAGGAAGCAGGGAGTTGAACCTGCCTCTCCTGAATCCCTAGTAGCATGGAGGGATCTGGCAGCAGCAGGGGCTGAGTCAGAGGCTTTGGCTGTGTTTTGAATCAGAGCAGAGGGGAGTTTCTGTAGCAGCGTGCGGGGTTACTCCCTGGCACTGAGCGGGTTTGGCTGGAATTTTTCTCCTAGTTTCAACCTATGTAAAAGACATTGCTCAGGGGCAGCGAAAGCCAAGGGAGAGTTAGCTTAGGTCTCTACGTATCGCCGTGTTTCACCTGGAGAAATTCCCTGGCCTCTGCCATGCAGGAGGTCAGGTTACATGGCCTTTTAGCCCTAGGATCAGTAACTCTGCAGCTGGATTTGGATTTTTCTTGAAAAAACAGGGTGGGGGGGGCAGATTCCTGGATCCACCTGAACTGTACTTGGTGCAGGACCTGGAATGGGGCCAAAGGTAGCTTCAGGTGTTAGCCGACGGCCAAGGATGTTTGGTGAGGTGCCAGCTATGCCCGTTTATACCATCCGTGACTTTAACCGCTAGGACGCACTGTCCCTTCGCGGCGGGCAGCCCGGGCTAGGCTGACGGATGCCCCAAGGTCCTAACCACCCGTGACTTTAACTGCTAGAGCTCAGAGCTCCTTCGCAGCGGGCAGCCAGGATTGACTGACAGGTGCCCCAAGAGTTTGCCCCGTGGAGGCGGCACAACTCAACGCTAGGCTCTTAGTACTCTCACCTAATGGCCAGGCTTTAGAGCCAAACGGCTGAGGTTCTTTAATTGTGATGGCTGCTTTACAGTAAACCAGAGAAAACAAGTCAGGCTTATGCATAAATGGTTACCAAAATTTATTAAGCTAGATTCTAATCATGTGGTTACAAAATTGCTAGTGCCTACTTATTTAAATGTAGAGATGTTACACACACACAAACAAGTTACAAAACGGAAGCCACAATCCCAAAGAAAGAAAACAAAGTATAGAGCTCTATTTCAAAATATGTGTACACTAAAGATAGGAGATCAGGTGTGGGTGCTTCTTACCCTCCTTGCATCTCTCGATTCCAGCGGTGCCAAGCCAGGATCGGTCACTCAATTCCGCGGAAAGACGAATAAGGGACAAGGCGTAGGGACCCTCTTAGCTGCAGAAGCCTTGGGAGGCTGTCACTTATCTGACCAGCAGATAGATAGTGAAAAGCACTCAAAAATCATGGTGCTGTAGGTCCCCTACTTATACCTCTGTACTCCTTTATTCTCTTTCTCCTTTCTTATGCCAAATTGAGGCTGGTCTGTCGGGGTGACGCCAGCTTTTGCAAGAGTAGTTTACACTTGCAAGGGAGAGAAACAATAAGTTTCGACTACTGGACATTTCTTTTATCAGGGTAAATATTTTCCCACCTAGGATGTTGGTGTGTGTGCATCACGCTACTTAGTAGGGGCTAAGAGCCAGGTCTGTCACAGGGCCTCTGCCTGCTGTGAGCTTAATCGTCGTATCTGTTCCCAGAGGCACATTGTAGCAGCACACCTGTGCTTCAAAGGCTGTGCTGGAATATATGTTAAGTGCCCTGTTCCTGCTTCCTCCTGTGTTTCCAGCAATGCTGGTCTGAGGGGGGGGGGGCTGGCTGTCTGGCTACATTCCACCCCCTGATGCACCACACTACATCCCAGATTGCAAGGTGGCGGTGATGCCAGCACCTCTTGCCCTCCTTGGGGAACTCTAGAAATACCCAACAACCAAATTAGAGGATGAGGGTTCGCGGAATTGGTTAGGATCCCTTTTTAGCTCTAGGTATCTGATTTGCGTGGAGGAAAGATCAGTTTGAATCAAACGCTTCATAATACATAAAGTTACACAAAAAACAATTACAATAATTAAAATGGTTAAAACAGTATTTACAACCGAATGTAAAAACGGGGAGAGGGAAAATCCCAAGTGTTGAGCTAACCATTGCATCCATGAGGTTTGTCCATTCTCAGCCACTGCATGTAGTGGTACAAATTCAATTCCCAGTCCATTGGTTGAATCTAGCAAGGTGCACATCCAGCAATTTGTAGCACCAGCAGCTGAGGCGATGGTTTGGATTGCTCCCCGAAGAGGATGTTCTGGTATTGCCAAGGTGACTGGAGCCAACAGAAGGATCATGAGGGCTTGCAGGAACATATCTCTGGTGGGTCGTGTTCTAGCTAAAAAACTTATTTTAAAACCAAAAGCAAAAATTACACCTGCTATTATAAGTAATGGCAAATATATCAACAGTCCATAGTAGTCTCTAGTGATCAAACAGGTCTGCTGCATGGTCCATTTTGCTGACAGGTTAGCTGGCAGGTTGCTCGGAACCATGGGACCATTCCTGCAATAAATCACATGGTCAGCCGGTCTTGGATGCGATCCAAGCCTCTGTAATGGTTATTAGCCTTTTATCAGCATTTAAGGCACTCCATACACCTTTCTCTTTATAGGCGTGCAAAACGCAGGTAAAGGTTCCCAGGGCTGGGTGTTTAATCACAACAGTGTCTCCGGGAGCATACTTGGAACTGTGCAGTGGTGTTCTGGCAGGGGAGATAGCTTTCCCTGTAGGGAAAAATCCCCTGCTGATTGGACTTCCTGTAGGAGTCTGTCTGTTGTTTAATCTCTGCACCACTTTGTCCAGTCTGTCTCCCCATGTGCCATCAGTAGGCTTCAAGTGATTCTTTAGCAACCCATTCCAGCGCTCGACCATGCCATTAGATTGAGGTCGATATGGAAGGTGGAAGGTCCATTGGACTCCATGGTTAAGGGTCCATTCCCTTACAAGTTTATTCTTAAAATGCGAACCATTATCTGATTGGATTTCTTGAGGCATTGGGACAATTGCTGTTAAGCGGTTTAGTCCCATAACTGTGGACAACCCTGTTGCCAGTCGGGTTGGATATGCAAAACCAATCCCTGAAACAATTTCTACCCCAGTCAAGATGTATTTCCACGTCTGCCTTGTAGTGGGCAGTGGTCCGACATAGTCGACCTGCCAGGTTGCCCATAGTGTTTTTCCATCTCTTAGCCTGGCAAACCTTTGTCCTTCTGCTATATGTTTTCTAGTCTCAGCACAAATAGTGCAGGCTTGCACCAGGTCTCTAGCCTGTCTGTGGGTGATAGGCCACCCCCTGATATGTGCTTGCCGCACTAACTCATCACTTCCTGTGTGTCCTAAATTATCATGTAACCATGAATATAAGTGTTCCCATTCTACTTGTGTGGTAAAGAGCTGGGCAGCTGCATCGGCTAAATTGTTTAACTGTGCAGCTGGGGTATTATTCCTCTGATGAGCTGAGACATGTCCTATAGACAGGGGTTGTTGCAGGGCATGCTGATATAACCACTTCCAGTATTCCAGTCCCCAGACTGGTTTACCTCCTATTTCCCAGTGGTTATTTTTCCAGTTAGTGATCCACTGAGTGGCACCTGCCCACACCGCATAGGAGTCCGTATATACTGCGGTGGCTCCTGCTTCACAGGCCAGTTTAATTGCAGATAATTCTGCAAGTTGTGCTGACCCATCAATTTCAGCAGTTAGGGGTGCTGCAGAGGGGTCTGCAGGCACTGCTGCAGCTTTTCCCTTCCATTTTCCTTTAACCAGCCTGGCACTGCCATCAGTGAACCATACTCCCTCAGGCTTAGAAGGATCAAATGGGGCAGCATCCTTAATGGGAGACTGCTGTGGAGGTAGGCGGTATTCATCAGGCATTCCTACTTTCCATAGGGATTCCTGAATCATAGTGGGGTTTTGTGCAGTGTCTGCACTACCTACCCTGTGGTGTATGTAAAGTGCCCATCTTTGGATAGTCATCTTTTGTGCTACACCAGGTGGTAACTCTTTCCCTTCCAATATAGGTTTAATGATTGGAAGAGGAGTGTGAATTGTGATGTCCTTATCCTGAGTTAATTCCTCAGTTTCTCTCAAGGCTGTGTAAGCTGCCAGAAGCACCTTCTCATAAGGCGTGTAGTTAGCCTGTGACCCTTGCCATGACTTGGAACCAAACTCAATTGGTCGTCTGGGAGCAGTGTCACTTTCTTGCCAGAGAGCATAAGACATTCCAGTGGCTCCCACAGTTAGGTACAAATGGAATGGGGCTTCAGGATGTATGGGACCCAGAGCCTGATAGGTGTGTATCTCCCCTATCAGTTGCCTGAGGGCTTCCTCATGGGCAGGAGCCCATTCCCAGGCAGCACTTTTCTTTAACAAATTGTACAATGGTCTGGCTATAATGGCAAAGCCAGGTACATGTTTTCTCCAAAACCCCAGGGTTCCCAAAATCTGTCTCAATTGATCTTTACTTTCAGGGGAGGGTGCCTGATTTAGCTCTTGCACAGTGTCATTAGGCACAGACCTCCTACCTCCCATCCATACAGTACCTAAGAATTTTATCTCTTGGGAGGGACCTTGGCATTTCTCAGCTGGTAACTCTAAATTAAGGGCTTCTAGTGCTCCTTTGATTTGATTCATAGCCTCCTGTACCTCTTCTGGGGTTTTCCCACCTATTAAGATGTCATCAATGTATTGCACAGTTTGTACATTGGGTGGCAGGATAAGGTCATCTAGGACCTTTGCCAGTGCCCCATGGCAAATAGTGGGTGAGTGTTTAAACCCTTGTGGCATTCGGGTAAAAGTGTATTGTACACCTTTCCAAGTAAAAGCAAATCTTTCCTGGTCAGCTGGTTGCAAAGGGACCATGAAGAACATGTCCTTTACATCTAATACTGCTAGCCAGGGTTTATCCCAGGTTTGTATGGTGTTTACAATATCTGTTATGCTAGGGACTGCTGCAGTTAATGGTCCAGTGTTACTGTTTAGCTTCCTATAGTCTATAGTGAGTCTCCATTTGCCATTTGGTTTCTTGATGGGCCACACAGGAGAATTAAAGCGAGAGTGGGTACGAATTAAAATTCCTCGCTGTTCCAAATCTTTGATCAGGTCAGTAACAGGGCTTATGGCCTCAGCTGGGACATTATACTGCTTTATGTTTGTTACTGTTGAGAGCGGGAGAGCAGGCGCGCTGCTAAGTAAGTTTACAGAATAGTGGGGAGGGCTTTCCTCTTCCAGGTGGGTGGCATGAGGAACAGAACTGACTCCAAAAGCCCATCTTTCCCCATTAATCCTTCCCTTCTTTCCTCTTAAAACATCCATGCCCAGTATGTTGGCATTGCCCAAAATAACCTCATATTTTCGGGGCTGATGGTGGGGTTGCAATGGGATATCCAGTTTTATCTTAACTAATGGGTAAGTTATGGTACTGCCATTTACTCCTGTAACAAGTATCTGCTTTCGGCCAGTAGGTGGCGAGCCCTGAAAACTTTCTCGCTTAATCATGGACATTTGAGCCCCTGTGTCCATTAAGAAAGGAATAATGTGTTTGTCATTTACAGTTACATGTATCCGGGGGTCTTTTGCTGTTGTTTTCTCCTCTTTGGATTTAAGCTGGTTTATTAGGAGAGGAGATTGACCCCCGCAAGCTAGTTTCCCTGCTCTGGTAACTCTTGCAGTTGCTGCAGCAATGGAGTATACAGGGTGTCTGCAGGTGGGGAAAGAGGAGAGAGCTGCAGAGGTGCACTGGGAGTAGCATTAGTTGTCTCCCAGTCAGCTCTTTTAAAGGTGGTGAATAATTTTAGCCGCTCTGTGGGCAGTCCATTTATCACATCTCTGGGATAACCTAAAGCCAGACATTGTCTCCACAACTTGGCTCTAAGCTCCTTTTCCTCCTGGGTTGGCTCTCGCTTGTTTTTATGTCCTTTAGATGGTGCCCCCTTGTTTCCCTGAAGGGAACGCATCTTAGCTTTGCCTGTCAGTGCTCTGATGTCTCCGAATTCTCTAAAGTATGACACCAGAAGGTTTAGCAGTGCCCGAAAGGTACTGTTATGTGCTGCAGCTTCTGATCTAAGGGACAGTGCCATAGCCCTGTGGTTACTCGGAACTCCCTTAAGCAGGGGTCTGAGATCATCTACATTTACCTGACCCTCCCATGGGCTTTCATAGGCTAACCCTTGAGGGTTTTGGCCAAGCATGCTAATGACAGCCACAGTTAATAGAGCTGTTTTTACCTCATCTATGTTGGTCCAGTGCATTATTGTGAGTTCATCTCGGTCTGCCGGGTAAATTCCTCTTGCCCATTGTCAAGCCAGAGACCAAAGTGTTTTAGGGGTGTTCCCCTCTGAGTGTTCCAGGAATATTCCTGCACCTAAGTTAAGGCGCTCAGTTTCTTGGGCTGTCAGGTGTATATATCCACCCCCAGTGTCCCAGAGGCGGACCAGCCACTCTATTATACCTTCCTCAGGCTTTTTAGCAAAATCTCCCTGGATTGTTTTTAACTCCATGGGAGTATATTGGCGGGTGGTAATTTTGGTAAAGTGTGTTGGAGCTTTACTCCCTTTTCCCTTTTTACCTCCCTTCTTTGTTTTTGAAGAGGTGGATGGATAATTGTCATCCCCTTCTTCATCCAGCTCTGCCCCACTCAAATTTTCCTCATGTTCTTCTGATTTGTGATGTGTGATAGCTGGTCTTAATTTTACAGAGGGACCTTCCTCCTCAGAGGAGGGGGACTCATCTGCTGAATCCCAAATGTCTCCATCCCATTCCTCAGGGTCTAGCCAGAGAGCAGTCTCAACTTTAGCCCGGTTGATACTGCGTGTTTTAGTCTCCAGCTTTTCCCTTTGTTCTATCCCTTCTTTCTCAATTAAGGGAAGTAATCTTTTCTGAAGATGTTCCATATCCCTATTCAGTGTTCTTACTCTGGTATCTAAATTCTGGCATTCCTTGCGCAGTGTGTCCCTTTCCTGTTGTAGCCTATTAAATTCTATTGCCAGACTATGATAATCCTTACAGGCAGCTTGCCAAATGTTAGTAAGCAGCCATATACAAGCACCTTTTCCTTTCCCTTTCTTCATCTTGCAGGCAGTTCTCCAGTTACAGAAATGCTGCCAGATCTCTGCTGGTTTTCCCCAATATTTCTCCAGCAGTTCTTTGCTCCACAGAGGATTTCCCCATCCCTCTTGGGTCAAACTTTTCTCTAGCTCAGGGAATTCTGTGGTGTTTATCATGACTGGTTTCATTGCGTTACTGTACTGCAGCCTATATCACAATCCTGTTCGTGACGCCAATTTCTGTTAGCCGACGGCCAAGGATGTTTGTGAGGTGCCAGCTATGCCCGTTTATACCATCCGTGACTTTAACCGCTAGGACGCACTGTCCCTTCGCGGCGGGCAGCCCGGGCTAGGCTGACGGATGCCCCAAGGTCCTAACCACCCGTGACTTTAACTGCTAGAGCTCAGAGCTCCTTCGCAGCGGGCAGCCAGGATTGACTGACAGGTGCCCCAAGAGTTTGCCCCGTGGAGGCGGCACAACTCAACGCTAGGCTCTTAGTACTCTCACCTAATGGCCAGGCTTTAGAGCCAAACGGCTGAGGTTCTTTAATTGTGATGGCTGCTTTACAGTAAACCAGAGAAAACAAGTCAGGCTTATGCATAAATGGTTACCAAAATTTATTAAGCTAGATTCTAATCATGTGGTTACAAAATTGCTAGTGCCTACTTATTTAAATGTAGAGATGTTACACACACACAAACAAGTTACAAAACGGAAGCCACAATCCCAAAGAAAGAAAACAAAGTATAGAGCTCTATTTCAAAATATGTGTACACTAAAGATAGGAGATCAGGTGTGGGTGCTTCTTACCCTCCTTGCATCTCTCGATTCCAGCGGTGCCAAGCCAGGATCGGTCACTCAATTCCGCGGAAAGACGAATAAGGGACAAGGCGTAGGGACCCTCTTAGCTGCAGAAGCCTTGGGAGGCTGTCACTTATCTGACCAGCAGATAGATAGTGAAAAGCACTCAAAAATCATGGTGCTGTAGGTCCCCTACTTATACCTCTGTACTCCTTTATTCTCTTTCTCCTTTCTTATGCCAAATTGAGGCTGGTCTGTCGGGGTGACGCCAGCTTTTGCAAGAGTAGTTTACACTTGCAAGGGAGAGAAACAATAAGTTTCGACTACTGGACATTTCTTTTATCAGGGTAAATATTTTCCCACCTAGGATGTTGGTGTGTGTGTGCATCACGCTATTTAGTAGGGGCTAAGAGCCATGTTTCACCTGGAGAAATTCCCTGGCCTCTGCCATGCAGGAGGTCAGGTTACATGGCCTTTTAGCCCTAGGATCAGTAACTCTGCAGCTGGATTTGGATTTTTCTTGAAAAAACAGGGGGGGGGGGCAGATTCCTGGATCCACCTGAACTGTACTTGGTGCAGGACCTGGAATGGGGCCAAAGGTAGCTTCAGGTCACCTCTGTGCTTCTGGTCACCTCTGTACTTTCTTGCACCTGGGATCATGGGTCCCGGCTGGTCTCTGCTGAGCCTCAGGGCTGCTCTACCCCAGAACCATTCCAGCAACCGGACATAGCCAGGGCAGTGCTGTCCTGGCCCATCCGCCCAGTCACCCCCCTTTCCCACCGTGCCCCCATGCCGGGATGGGCTACACATGCAATAAAAAGCAAGGTATTAAAAAAAAACCACTTTAAAATGGAGGGGGGGTGCTATTTGGTCTAGCGCCGGCCCTGCCAGCATGGCCACCAGTCTCAGCCTGTGCTTGTAGTTTATTTACACTCCTATTTTCCATTTTTTGTTGGCAGTTTTTATTTTCTGAGGTATTTTCAATCGGACATTCTGTTGACAGATAATAAGCCTTTGAAGGGCCTGCTGTATGCTGTCTGTATCTGACTTCTTTGATATATTATTCAGTCTCAATCAGCCTTGCTAGCATCACTGGGAGCTGCTGCTTTGGCTGACAATTTTTCGTCACTCCCACTGACACATTAATATATTAGCAACTGGCCCCTGGAAGCTCGCTTTAAAGAGAGCGTCATTCGGCACTTGGGAAGGTAAAGCTTCAGTTCCCTACCACTCAACACACTACCAAGAGTGCTCTCCCACAACTAAGGTCGGAGGTAGGGAGTATCCATGTTATTTAGCCATTTTCCCATTGGGGCCATACAAATCAGGGGAGCATGTCCTTTGGTTTCATCTCAGGTTTGGGCTACAAACACTGCAGGACAAGAAAGTCACTATAAGGTCGGAGGTCTTTTTCTTTAGTAAGCAGTGGCAGCCACATTAGGACAGCAGCAGCGAGCTAAGAAGCAGAAAGTCACAACCTCACATTCCATCTAAATTACATCAAAACGAAATGTGATATCGAGCTGTTAAGAAGGCTCCTGTCCTAACAGTACCCGCCCTGACCAGCTAAACAAGCAGATCTTAAGATCTTTAAAGTAAACTTTATATGACTGCATTCTGTCTGGCAAGAAACCACTTAACAGTGATGAGTGTGAAATCTATACTTCTATTATTTTGCCTTTATGTTCCCCACTTCTCTATTGTTTATCTGTGGGGTCAGTCTGAATCGTTGATTGTCTGTCTGTTGCATAACTAATTTTTCAAGATTTAAATCAACTAATGTGGTGGGATATGATTGACTAAAGAACTGTTTTGTAATGGGCTAGGATGGTGAAAAATATGGTTTTGTAGACCTTCAGTTTAAAATGATTGGTTACAATATAGCTAAGCAGGACCCAAGTTCCACTCACTTATATAAACTGGGGTCCAAAAGGAAGTTCTTTGGAACCAGCTCCGGGACACAGCCCAAGATCAGAGCTGCCAGACCTCACTCTGACAATGGCACCATGCAGAAGCTGGAGGAGCCCTGGGCGACCAGATCCTGATTAGCCATAAGGAAAAATTCATCTGCCTTATTGGGATTAGTGAGCATTGTACGTGTAGCGTGTGTATTCTGTTTTGGTAACTTAATTAATAACTAGAGGTTAAGGATATTGTTGTGTAAGGCCCTTTCACTGGTAAAAGGCCCCACAAAAGATTACACCCTGAGCCCTAGGAACTTGGTACAGGTGGGGGGTGCATAAATTAACAAGGTTACACCTTGAGTCCATGCAAGGGTAAAGGTGGTGTGCCCTAGTGCATGCAGGTAACAGTCACAGTGCTGGGGTCATTTGCCCCTGGTTATTATATTCCAGGCTAGGTACCGCATTAACAGAAAGCTATAGACAAAGTGAGGAACGTAATAGTTCTCTGAAAACATCTACTCACTGTGCAGCGGCAATCAGAAAAGTGATCAGAATGTTAGGAATCATTATGAAAGGGATCGCTAAGAAGACAGAAAATATCATATTGCCTCTATATAAATCCATGGTATGCCCACACCTTGAGTACTGTGTGCAGATTTGGTCTCCCCATCTCAAAAGATATATTGGAATTGGAAAAGGTTCAGAAAAGGGCAACAAAAATGATTAGGAGTATGGAACTCCTTCTGTATGAGGAGAGAATAATAAGACTGGGACTTTTCAGCTTGGAAAAGAGACGACTGAAGGGGGATATGATAGAGGTCTATAAAATTATGACTGGTGTTGAGAAAGTAAATAAGGAAGTGTTATTTACTCCTCATAACACAAGAGCTAGCGGCCACCACATGAAATTAATAGGCAGCAAGTTTAAAACAAACAAAAGGAAGTATTTTTCACACAATGCACAATCAACCTGTAGAACTCCTTGCCAGAGGAAGTTGTGAAGGCCAAGACTATAACAGGGTTCAAAAAATAACTAGAGAAGTTCATGGAGGATAGGTCCATGAATGACTATGAGTCAGGATGCGCAGGGATGGTGTCCCTAGCCTCTGTTTGCCAGAAGCTGGGAATGGCCAACAGAGGCTGGATCACTTGATTATTACCTGTTCTGTACATTCCCCCTGGGGACCTGGCATTGGCCAATGTTGGAAAACAGGATACTGGGCTAGATGGACCTTTGGTCCAAGCCAGTATGGCCATTCTTATGTTCAGGGCCATCTCAGTCCACTGGACAGGGTGGCCAGTGCTCTATCTCCAGCCAGAGCCAACCCTGATGTGTCAAAGGAAGGAGACCAGACACCCCCATCCCCCAAAAATATCCCTCTAGAATACATTTGGTGGTGGGGGGAGAGGGGCAATAATCCCTTCCTGACCACTGCAGGTGACCAGCTGAAGCCTTGAAGCCTCAGATTATTAGAAATACAAGGTGTGAAATGGGAGGGACCGCCAGGGCAACCAAGCCCAGCCCCCTGCTATCACAAGCAGCCCCATCATACAGTCACTCATAAGTTCATCAAGTGCACTCTTAAAACGGTTTAGGTTGTTTGCCCCTGCTGCTGCCTGTTCTAGAGCCTCACTCCCGTGACGGCTAGAAATCTTCCCCTCATTTCCACCCTCAGTGTAGGATTTCTCCTGCATCCCACCTTGTCTCACCATGGCCATCTCCTGGAGGAGCCAAAATGCGTCCCCTTGTGTGGCTCCTGAGGAGCAAGTAGATTACTGTTGAGTCACATACACTCACAGGACTGGAGGGGACTTTGAGAGGTATTCGAGTCCAGTCCCCTGCATGAACGCCGTCTCCACTCCAACACTCGCAGCCTGTTGGTGCCAAAATCCTAAACACCAACCATCAGATTCAGACCCAGGTCTGTACGACTAGCACTATGCCCCAGCTATCAATCCAGCATGGCCTTTATGTCTGCCAGCAAGACAGGGCTATTCCCAGCTTTGGATCAAGGCTTAGGAAAGGTTGTCTCGTCGGGGGTTTGTTTTTTAGTCACTCCATGGAATGGAGACAAGTGCTGGCTGCAGGAGCAGGCCCAATAGCCGCAGGGGGTTGATATTCCCTAGGTCAGCGGAGTTTGACCAGTGTGCACATTACTGAAAAAGTCAGTGCACTTTTCAGAATCCCACTGCACAGCCATACATCAGTGCATGTTTACTGAGCGGATTCTAGATGCCACACGTAAATGCATCCTCCTAAAGCATTTGTTTGCCAGCATGGAAAATGGCCCCATTCTGAGCATTACAGACATGACCACAACAGGACTGGACTCCCAGTGTTTTGAAGGGGAAGAGCACATAACTGTCTCACCATGCTGGCTGCATTCCCTTGAATGCAGAGTATCATCGTGCTAATGAACACATGGCCTAGGACACAATAGGATACAGTTTAACAAGTGACAGCCCTCTGAGCATCTGAAGTCAAGCCTTCTTTAAAATGCAACTAGAAGCCCCATTCAACAGTAGCTTCTCTTGGCAGCATTGTACGTATTCCTGGGAAACATTTGCACTGAGATGGATATTGTCTCTCCCCTGCCCTCCAGGAAGGATTGTGCAATGGCTCTGTCCGAGTCCCCTGGAAGTGACTGACCTGAAAACTGAGGGGTAGGTTTGGGTACTGGGATCGGGCCGGATTCTCACTGACACCGAGACCCTATCACATCACTCCAGCAGCACGAAGGGGCATGGAAGTGGGGGCCACTATAATTTCTGCCCACTCATTGGTGAGTGCACAACCCTAGGACTTGGCAGTCCCAGGTTCAAGACTGCCAAAGACTCCGTGAGTTACCTTGGGCAAGTCACTTGGCCTCTCTCTGCCTCAGGTCCCACCTGTAAAATAGCTTTGTAAGGATACATACAGTATGGATGGTGAGATCGGCTGATGACAGCACTAGATAAGAACTATCCATTATTATTCACACTGCCAGAGACAGGTAAAATGGCCCTTGTGTAAGTGAGAATCTGGCCTTTTGAGGGCTACTGTTTATAAGTCCAGCTGGTTTCTCAGAGAGCAATGAGGGTACAGGAATGGAGGCTCCCCATGAGCACTGTCAAATATAAAGGGAAGGGTAACCACCTTTCTGTGTTCAGTGCTATAAAATCCCTTCTGGCCAGAGGCAAAACCCTTTCACCTGTAAAGGGTTAAGAAGCTAAGGTAACCTTGCTGGCACCTGACCCAAGATTCTTTCAAATCTGGAGGGGGGAAACAAAGGGTTTGGTCTGACTGTGTGATACAGTTGCCGGGAACAGATCAAGGATGCAAGCCCTTCAACTCCTGTAAAGTTAGTAAGTAATCTAGCTAGAAAATGTGTGTTAGGTTTTCTTTGTTTTGGCTTGTAAATTCGCTGTGCTGGAGGGAACGTGTATTCCTGTCTGTGTGTCTTTTTGCAACTTAAGGTTTTGCCTAGGAGGGAGTCTATGTTTTGAATCCAATTACCCTGTAAAGTATTTACCATCCTGATTTTACAGAGGTGATTCTTTTACCTTTTCTTTAAATAAAATTCTTCTTTTAAGAACCTGATTGATTTTTCATTGTTCTTAAGATCCAAGGGTTTGGGACTGTGTTCACCTGTACCAACTGGTGAGGATTATTATCAAGCCTTCCCCAGGAAAGGGGGTGTAGGGCTTGGAGGAATAGGACTCCAAGTGGTCCTTTCCCTGTTCTTTGTCTAAATCACTTGGTGGTGGCAGCATACGGTTCAAGGACAAGGCAAAGTTTGTACCTTGGGGAAGTTTTTAATCTAAGCTGGTAAAAATAAGCTTAGGGGGTCTTTCATGCAGATCCCCACATCTGTACTATAGAGTTCAGAGTGGGGTGGGAACCCTGACAAGCACCATGCCAGTCAGTGTCCATGGGACTGAAGCGTAGGCTGGTTGAGAACACTCTCCAGATGGCTGCGATACTGACTGACCCATCTAGAGACTAGGTGGTCATTTGCTTTTATGTGATCATGCTATTCAGGAGTAACTCCATCAACTCCACTGGAGTCCCCCCAGATTCCCACAGCTGCCCCTGACCCAGACACACAAGTCAGAAGGGTCAGGTTTTCATAAATATCCCCAGCTGTCACCCAACATCCACACCACTTCGGAGATGAAAAACATGCCAACCATATCCAAGTTGGAAACTAAATTGAGACTGCTCAGAGAAGCTAAGAGCTGGTAAAGGACTAATGGACTGAATTTGTGCAGCCAACAAATCCCTGAAATGGGAGTTAGAATTCAGTAGCCCCAGAGAAAGTGACAGCTGGATGGACGTAAGAACAGCTTATGCCCCATTTCCTCCCTTTTGTGGAGAAGACACACAAGGTAAAATCAATCATATTTCTGTGCACCAGTTGTCTGGCACTAACAAATGAACCGCAATCTGCAGGCAGATCTGTGCCATCACACTCAGGTTCTCTGACTGTGCTTGGATCCAGGATTTCTGATTACGTGTTCACACCAGCCTGCCAAATGCCTTCCATATACCCAGATAACAATCCAGGTTGGGGTATTTCTCAGAATACCCTATCACACCCACCACACAAAGCACGGTCAGCCAGCCAACGGTGGCCATGACTCACAAAAGCAAATCCTTTTATTAGGACATGGCTAGATAAAGCATTTGGAGCTGTGGAAGAGATGCACCCTGAATCAGAAATCCTAGGCCTGGCTTAAGTCAAGCTGGATTTCAACAAAGCCACTACAGGCAACATACAAAAGAACACAACTGTCACAATCTTGGCACTGAACTAAGCATACCAAGCAGCAATGACAGGTTTCAGAGTAACAGCCGTGTTAGTCTGTATTCGCAAAAAGAAAAGGAGTACTTGTGGCACCTTAGAGACTAACCAATTTATTTGAGCATGAGCTTTCGTGAGCTACAGCTCATGAAGTAAGCTGTAGCTCACGAAAGCTCATGCTCAAATAAATTGGTTAGTCTCTAAGGTGCCACAAGTACTCCTTTTCTTTTTGCAAGCAGCAATAGTGATTCTGGCCCTCCAGGAAAGCATGATGTACCAGGAAATACCTGAAGTGCATATTCATGTATAACAATGCCACCCCAAGGCCTGGCTACAGACTGATTCCAATTCATGTCTGCTATCCTTGTTTACATGTTGATTTGCTGCATCAAGTACTGGCTTGGCTTCCTACCATGCAGGCAGCTATGAACACCATGTCCCTGGGTTAGTTTCCATTTATAGCATTTACATGTATAAATGTGTTTGAAGCAATGATCCTCATGCACCAACTCTGCTGGGCTGGACATTGTGTGCGGATGCCAGACTCTCACCTCCCAAAACAAGCCCTCTACTCTCAGCTCACCCATGGTCAGAGGAAACACTACAGAGACACCCTGAAAGCCTATCTTAAGAAATTGATGGGGACATCACAAGCTTGGGAGCCACATCCTCCATCAGGCAATGGGCTGCTTGCAGGAGAAGAGTCTTACCCTCGCAGTTGAAAAGAGAGAAGAAGGGGGGGGGAGGAGAACCACACTTTCTCCCAGCAGGCAGCTGGCCTGCCAGGAAACATCTGTACCTACTGTGAGTGGATCTGTGGTTCCAGGATCAGACTCCTGAGTCATCTCAGGCTCCCTGTGTAAATCTATGGTAGAGATCATTCTCAGATCATAAGATCACTGATGAGGATGATGAATAAATGCTGTATACATTTCATTTTAAAAAAAACCACACACCTAAACAAAGATTTTGCCCAGATTTAAAAAAAGTTTTGTTTTGTTATTTTTAAAGTTGAATATAAGGCTGATGCTAGAAAAATACATAAAGCTGGGAACCACAACAAGCTGAGATGATGTTCAGTGTTAGGTGGAGAGTGTGTTCCGCATCATTTATTTTATTTCTTCTGCAAGCTGTTAAGCATGAATACCCCTTGAAAAGAATACCGAGTGCACCAGTTGGTAGCTGTGAATGATAGAAGTATTATTGGAATGATGTTGGTGATTACGTAGTGGCTTTGAAATACAGAGACAGCGTGTTTTAGTTACCTCAAGGGACACATTCGTTTTTAAAAGTCAAACCTCTGAAAGGTGTTGGGGGTTTGTTTTTAAACCAGTTATTGTTACAACTAGCACTTAAGTTCACAGTTACTGAAAAAAGAAAGGAGGGGAAAGTGTGTTTCCAGTTTACTTTGGGCACGTGAGAGCATTTTGTGTACAGTCAATTTCTCTCATTCCCTGGAACGGTCAGTTTTCACCATTGCTGTGGGTCTGTCACACAGCAAACAGTGCAGAGGAAAATATTGCAAATAAAAACAAAAAAAATTGATTTTAAACACCACAAGCTGGCAGGGAGAGACAGGGGCAGGTGTAGTATTTGAAGTTACTTTTCATTCATTTTATTTTTCCAACTAAGTGGAATTCCAGATTGGTGTGTCCTTTTGAACTCTAATCATTTCTATGATAACACTCCACAGTGCGTGCCTGACCCCAGGAAAGGTCAGGGCACTACAGCCAGATGCAATTGGTGAGATGTAGATGGTTTATTAGGCATTTTACACTTGGGGATGTGCTCATGTGGCAAGTTCTTCCCTGGAGACAGATTTTGTCATGTAAATGAAAGCACCCCAACCTTAAACAAGGCCATCAAAATATTAAACTCCCAACAAATGTGTCTTTGTCCATAAACTCCTCAGCTGCAATAAAAGCAACTCTTTAAAGGATCCTCTGGTGTTTTTCTCCTTTTACCTCTTCTAACTAGGAGTCTGATATGAACGAGAGACAGCTGCAGAGTTTCACACCCCTAGTGAGATTCCTCAGTCGCTCTGCAAGCCTAATCCAATGCCCCCATGCACACCCCTGACAACATCCTATCCCAGACTAAAAGTAGGGGGAGGGAACGTAGCCCCGGACATGTCCAGATTTCCAGAAATGGTTCATACCCCATTGCTCCTGCTGACACCTATGGGAGGTGCTGGGCCCTCAGCCCATCTTGAAAGGGGGGGGGGGGGGAAAAGCAGGCACCTAATATAATCTGTAGGCTCCTTTTCAAAAAATCTTGGCTTAACAAGCTAACATTGGGCCAGATCTGCCCCAGCAAACTGAGCTGTTCGCTGGTAACTTAGCTGGTGCTCTTCTGTGAGCAGCAATGTCATGGTGCATACCCACTAGCATTCCCTTCTGTCCTCGAGCCACACTCTAGCCAGCGAGTGCATTGCACTGACCTCTTGTACTGACCTCATGCGTCCTGACACCACAACAGCTTGAGGGAGGTCTCAAAAGACCTCTTGGCAGCCCTTCAGACTTGTAGGAGAAGTCAGACTCTTAGCTCCCTGAGAAACAGCCATTTCCGTGGCATAGCCTCAAACCAGAGGCCAGCAGGCATGCTCAGAGCTTGTTTTGAGCAGTCAGACAGGGGGTTTTGGGAGCTCCTAAAACACAATCCGAGTGTCTCGGGAGGTGGCGGTGGAAAGTGCCAGCCAGAGAATAGGCCCAGCAGTGCATGGAATTCATGCTGTGAGGCTCACTCAACCTGCACCAGCCCTGGTGTAAGGGGCTCCATGCATTGCTGCTAGACTAAGTTGACTGGTGGAGATCCCAGCCCACAACCGGGGAGCTGGAACAATTTGTATAGTGGGGGTACTGAGAGCCATTGAACCAAGCTGTAAATCCAGTATATAATGGAAACCACTTCAAGCCAAGGGGTGCTGCAGCACCCCCCACACTGCTAGTTCCAGCACCTGTGCCCATAACTGCAGACGGCTGGGAGAGAGGGACTGGGGCAGGGTGGCCAATGCTGGCTGAACATAGTCCTGGAGATGTCAACACAGGACAATCTTCAGTTCCTGGAGACTCCCACGGATGGCATGGTAATCCCACTGGGAAACACCACGCCATCTAAGCCCGGTTCAGGTGGGGCTGGGAAGGTAGTGGCAGGTGCTGTTGTACTGGAGTTGTACACGGCAACGTCGAGCGCTGCAGGAACGAGTGACTGAGGTGGCCAGAGCGTCAGGGATCTGCATGCCTTCGCAGGGTTCCAGCAGGATGGAAATGGCCACATCACAACAGTGCAATCAGCGTAACACCCAGGGTGACAGGCCAGGTGTCCAGCACACACATAGCAAGGTGGCTGTGAGGTAGAGCCCGGCAGAGACACTGAGGTGGTGACTGGGTCAGTGCTGCCAGCAGGTGTGGAAACACAGAGGAAGGTAATTTGGGGCCCACTGGAGTCCCCTGTAGCTCCACCCCCTCCATGACTTTGCCTCAGTTTGGGATGGAGAGAGCAGGTGTTACCTCTTGGGGGTCTCCCCACTGCTTCCCTCTGGCCAGGCTCTCCCTCCCTGGCTAAGCTCCGATTGCCTAGTGGGCCGTGCCCTGCCACAGACACCCCAAACTCTCCAAGCTCCTGTCCCAGCCAGAGAGCTCAGGCCTGGATCCTCAAAAGGTACTGGGGCACCTGCCTCCCATCGACTTCACAGGGAGCTAGTGTCTTGTGCCCATGGGGAACTGGACCAGAGCTACAGTTCCTCAAACCTCAGCTTTCAACTAGGACATGGAGGCCATCCCTTCTCCCATGAGCAAGCTCGAGCAAAGATGTTTTTAAGGTCTTAGAGGTTTTTAAGGCCCAGCTTGACAAAGACCTGGCTGGGATAGGTCCTGCTTTGAGCAGGGGGTTGGACTAGATGACCTCCTGAGGTCTCTTCCAACCCTAATCTATGATTTTAGAGGCTGTGCAGCTGACTTCAGGGTCAGGGCCCCAGTGAAAACCCATTTGTTCACTCAGATATAGGCCTGATGGGCTTTGCCCTCCCATGTCTCCCAGCTCCTCCTCCCACAGAGAGCATCAGCCCCAGAATGGCATGCTAGTGGATGGTCAGTACAGCATGGGCAGTAACATGGGATAGCAACTCAGGGGAGTTAAGTCTCTCAGTCCCTTTAAGAATCTCGGCCAAAATGTCTGAAAACCAACTTCTCCTCCCCTCCCCCTTGAGGGCCAATTTGAAACCAAAGAGTCTCTACACCACCAAGCTGTGTGCTGGAGAATACTGCTTCCTTCCTGCCTTCTCAATGGGCCTGATCCAGAACCTGCGAGAGGCTCCCACTGACCTCCTACAAACATGAAACCCAGACACATACCTCCCACGGCACCACACCAATACAGCACCCTGTTCATCTGCCAGCAGGACAACTGATGTTTGACAGGCAAGCTAATTCCCCCACATGAAATCTACCCTGCTGTCCCTTCCAAGGGATTCTCTCGCCTGTCCCGATTTGCCATCACTGCTCTAGATCACAGTTCAGAAGGTTATTGGTACCTTTGCAATAGGAGAGATTGGAACAAATGCAAAGGAGCCAGAGGGCTGGTTGCTATATGCCCCCCTTTTATATCTGAGAGCAAAAGAGCCCTCACAAATAGGGCAGCCGCAAGTAAAAATACACCCATTTAAGGACAAGCTACAAGCAGGAAGGACATTCCAAACAATAGCTCAGCTGGAGGTTAAAACCGACCATGGCTGTGTCACAGGAGAGACCTGTAATGGACGTTGCTGGTGTAAGTAAGGCTGCGTCTACACTAGCCCTTGTCTGTAAAACTTTCTGGGGTCGTGGTGTGATGTAGCCTCAGAAAGTTTCTCCTGACCCTGGACTCACTCCTGCAGGATTGCAGCACTCCGACCCCAATCCAGCAGAGTTTTTAAACAGGTGAGTTCCCATTGAGCTTAATGGGCAGTCGGGTGAGCACACTTTTGCAAGTCAGACCCATGGCTAGGCACTAGTTTATGAAAACCAGGATCGGTATTAGTCATTCATCACCAAAAGGTTTGATTCCACCACTCAGTGCAGCCTTAACGATGTCGCCTTCATGAGAGGCTGCCTCAGTTTGAAAGTTTCCACTGTGTTTCTGTGAATGGATTCATACCATCCTAGATAAGTGGGCATGACAGGATTAGATTAAAGAGGCAATAAATGTTGATTTCACCTAACACAGACAAAAATATTTCCATTGAAAAGCGATTGAAATTTACAGGTAGGCAGAAAAAGAAATGCTGCTTGGAAACTTGCAGTCTCATTTCAGGATATTTACTTTGTGTACATTGACAGTGTGCGTTTAGCAGTTATAAAGCTTTAACTTTCTGAATCTCAACATCTTCTGCCATGAAAAATTGTCAGACCCACAGAATTTCCCACAACTGTAAAAATGTACATTGATAAAAATAAATGCTTAAAAACCAAACATTGATATTATCTCTCAAAAAAGAAAACACTGAATTCTGCCAACCTTTATGTAAGGCTATTAACTGTGTATATTCAAAGAGAAAAGGAGGACTTGTGGCACCTTAGAGACTAACCAATTTATCTGAGCATAAGCTTTCGTGAGCTGTAGCTTATGCTCAGATAAATTGGTTAGTCTCCAAGGTGCCACAAGTCCTCCTTTTCTTTTTGCGAATACAGACTAACACGGCTGTTACTCTGAAACCTGCGTATATACAGACACACACCTAAATACCATACTGCCCTCTAACGGTCATTGTGGAGAAAGTAGCTTGATCCTAGCTAAATTAAAAAGGACATTGTGAACAAAAAGTGTCACTTCTGAAAAGCATTTCACTGCTATAGATGAAACATCAGAGTGACAGATCTGGGAGTCAGCATCTTCCCCCTGTTTTCATGTTGTTTATTGTGCACATGTGGCTGTACAGATTTTTCAAAGGGGATTTGGGTAACTAAGCATAGTATTTTCAGGGGCAGCTAAGGTCTAGCTGCTCAACAGTACCTAAAACCCCAACTCCCACAGATTTCAGCACCGAAATACCTCTGAGGACCTGGGCCTAGGTGACTTAGAATCCTAAGCCCTTTGGATTTAGGATTGCACTCCAGCTGCTAAGTGCTTAAGTCACTTTTGAAAAGGAGACTTGGGAGCCTAAATCACATAGGATACCTTTTTTCAAACGCACCTAACTCCTAGTCTCCTTTGCAAATCTCAACCCTTTGGCAAAGCCAGTTGCATGCTTTCCCAAATCAGGCACCTTGCACCACTGAGGGCAATCAGATGATTGCCATAGAGGTCAGTGGGTGCAGATCTAGGCCTGTCCATTACAGTCTGCCCATGTGGATCTCTCACACAACAGCAAAGAATTTTATAGTATAGGAAGATGATCATCAACTCACACTGAGCAGGGCAGCACCCAAGCCTCATTTGTTTTAAATTTGAGAGAGACAAGGGAGGTGAGGTAGCATCTTGTTGGACCACTGTCTGCTGGCAAGAGACAAGCTTTCACACTACAGAGTTCTTAGTCAGGTCCGACTCTTAAAATTCTCACATGTGGAAGAGTTAACAGTGGCACTTCAAAGTCTAAGGCCATATTCTGCACTGAATACACCCAAGAGGGCTAGCAGCAGTAAACGCATCTCGCTCCCCTGTAGAGCTTTCCATCAGCCCATCTGAAAGCACTTTACAAAGGAGGTCAGTAGCATTATCCCCATTTTACAGATTGGGGAAACAATTTACCCAAGGTCACACAACTGGTCATGAGCAGAGTCAGGAATAGACCCCAGACCTCAAGAGCCTCAGTCCAGTGCTCCATCTGCTAGGCCACACTGCTTCACATCTGGAGCAGATTCTCCTCAAGGAAGAGCAAAAAGCAGCTGTGGCCATCTAGTCTTTGCTCAGACATCTCCACACTGGGGCCTAGCTCCCCAGCATCTAGGCCATTGGCACCGTGCTCCGGGGCTGGAGCACCCAAGAGAAAAAAAGAAAGAAAGGTTGGTTCTGAGCACCCACTGGCAGCCCACCAATCAGCTCCTCCCCCTCCCCCCAGCACCTCCCACCCACTGCAATCAGCTGTTCCTCAGCATGCAGGAGGTGCTGAGGGAGGAAGGCCAGGACATGCTCAGGGGATGGGCAGAAAAAGGTGGGGCAGGAAGAGGCGGGGCCTTGGGGGAAAAAAGGGTGGAGTGTGGGTGGGGCCTGGGGCAGAGCAGGGGATGAGCACCCCCCCCAGCACATTAGAAAGTCAGTGCCTCTGATCTGTGCAATTCCAGACCCGCACATCAATTGCGCAAACAATTATACTGAACAGCAGCGTTGCCATGGCCCTTTTCCTGGGTGCGAGCTATTTTGTAAGTGCTCAACTTTCTGGAGCAAACAGTGCTGTGCGGGGGCTTCCTTGGACAGCCTGAGAGATCCCTGCTGAATGGTTTCCAGCTCAGAGACACCGGTGCCAACTCCACACAGGGGAGCGGCCTGTGGATTTGTACAGGCCTCACAGCAAGGAAGAGACACGGGTAGGAAGGAGTGACGCCGCTCCCAGACAGACGGAGTTCACAGTTTTCTGCTCTGTGGCAAACATATTGCCTTTATTCCTCGCATTGATCTACTGGAGCATTACCTGGGCAGACAACAGGGTGGAAGTCACTGGCACCAACAACATGTGGTGACCTGACGTGTTTGTGACACGTCCCTCTGAAGTCAAAGGCATGGCATGTGCTGGTTAGCCCATGGCACAGTCAAACAGGCAGCTAGCAGGGAGCCGTCAGTGTCCCCAAGGGGCATGCCACATGCCAAGAAACACTGCAGGTCTTTCTGCAGAATTTTGCAACTCCTGTAACTGAAGATTTCAAAGCAGTCTATTATGTGTATGTACAGCCCCAAGCACAAGGGGTCCTGACCTCAGCTGGAGCCTCTGGGTGTCACTGCAATACAAATACTAAACAGCCTTTCCTTCTCACAACACTCAAGAGGAACAGAAGACGTATCTCCATTTTACAGATGGGCAAGCCGAGTCACAAAACAGATCGACAGTCTGTTTTTCTGCCATCCTGCTGCTTAAGGCTCTACCAGTTAGGAAACAACTCCCAAAGTTAGACTATGGGGTAAACTGCTGCCATGCAAGTTAGCAGGCAGATTTCCTGTGCGGTATTAAATAACAGCATTTCCAGCACCTGGCTGAGGTTACAACTTACGCCTGGATGTGTAACAAATATGCCAACTCCTGTGCACCGAGTAACCCAAGCTGGGCATTAGTGGGTTACTAACTCATCTTCTTCCTAAGCGAAACCTGACCCTATTAGAGCAGCTGCCAGGGATCTCTGGAGAGAGGCATCACTAGAAGCTGTTCTCCAGTGGACTATAAACGTGAGCCTTGGAAAGATAAAGAACTCTTTCCCTAAGAGCCTCCTCACCGGGAGGCAAAACGGGACACTATGCAATCAGATCCTCACCTGGTATCAGTCAGCATAACTCCACTGCAGTCAGAGCCGAACACCCAACATTGACCCAAGTGTTCCGGCAGATTCTCAGATCTGTCCATGGACCTGGATGTTTGGGGGAGGTTTGACACCAGAGGAGGAAGTTTCCTTCTAGGACTAGAATTTTTAGCATACCAAATGGAAACTCATCCCTCTGACCCTGGGCCCCAGCAAATCTACGCCAGCCCTAGTGACCCTAATAAAACAGGGTCATGACTCACAGTTTGAGAACTGCTGAAGCCTAATCTATACGGATGGGTCACTATGACATTCCAGGGGAATGGGGTGTTTCTCTCCTGATCAGTAACTTGGTGGAGTAACTTTTGATGGGCACCTGCAGAGGTGGTGTCAGTTTTAACATGCTAATCACGGAGGGGAGAAGGCCCCAGTCCCGAGAGGCCCTTGAGCACATGCAAGTGTTACATGCTTGGCTGGATCAGGGCTCCTTTGAACCGGGATTTTTAAAATCCCTAGAGCAGCACTGGCCAAGCAGGCCGGGAAAGAAGCTGTACCAGCCAGCGTGACAGGTGATAGATGCCCACTGCCAGGGAATGGAGGTGGTTAGGCTCAGAGACAAGTGGAGCCGAAACACCAGCTCTGACAGACTAACGGAGTCGGCGCGCCCTCCACAGCCACAGAGTTACTAGGTGGAACGCTCCGGTCTCTCCTCCCCTGCACAGACTCAGCCTGAAAATGGGTCACGCTGGTCTACAGAGCAGCGCCAATTAATTAGCCTGGGCCACGTTCTCTGCTGGCCTACCTACGGCCAAGCCAAGGCCATTAGAGACCTTGGCAGATCGTGTCATTGGTAAGAACCACGTTTCGCTGACTCTCTCCAAGCTGCTCTGGCTGCACACGCTGTGCATTTGTCTAAGGGTAGGAGCATTACATCTTTCCTGGGTTTTTTCTTCTGTTGAAGAGCAATGAAACAAGCATGGCTGCCTCCCAAGCAGCCAGCCAACAGCAGCGGCTCTCGCCCCTTTCAGCTTTTCACGAAAAACGGAAAAATGACACTGTCCCAGGGCAGCACCCTCACCCTGCCCCTCCCTCACGGCGGCCCTGCAGGCCCTCCTAGGTGACGCTGCACAGGCCAAACAGGCGTGAGACAAAAGTCCCCACCTGGGGTCTGCCCTATTTGAGCCCAAATAAACTAAAAAACAACAAGTCTATCCCTGCTCTTCCCCAGCCTCTTGCTGTCACTCAAGCTGCTCACTCTACTTGAGTGCAGAGTCCTCAGCCATCCACCACCCCCTGGGTTAGGTGCAGCCTCTTCCTTTATCCCCTGTAGCACTCACTAGCAGCCTGCAACTGCTGCTGTCGCTGTCCTGGGGGGAGCTCCTCCCCCCCAGGAGCACACTGTCTACTGTCCTTGGCCTGGGGAGCATTTCCCTTCAGGAATTTCCTGCCTCTAGGATCTCCTTCAGCTGAGCCCAGAGAACCCTTTATCAGGCTCATTAACTAGTTAGCTGCCAACCAGCCACCTGCACATGTAATTACTTCCAGGTGGATCTGAGTTGGCTCATTCTCCCTCACAGGAAGGCTGGTCACTGAGGCCTATTAAAGGGCCAGCCCATGACATGTACATTCTGTCACAGCTGGTAAAGGCTATATAGCGTTGTGTGGCAAGCCCTGAAGGAGGCAGAAGATTGAGAATCTTTCACACGACGAAGAGTGTATGTGGGGGACGGAGATGGAGGTTAGCTTCATGCAGACAAAGGGGACGAAAGCCAGTCTTGGCTCGGAGAAAGAATGAAAGACACCAGCCATGCATCCTGCAAACCTGCCCAGCTCTGCAGCAGAGCGAATCGTACTGCTTGTTGATTGCAGCTGATTTGGGGAAAAGAAAGTTACAAATGTCATGAAACTATTGGACATTTTGAATGTATTTCCTCCCCTGAGTTTGGGGGGTTTTGGGGGGGCAAGGGGGAGATATTTTTCTACAAATTTTAAAATTTCATCTCCCCATTCTTCCTCCTTTTCGCCACTCAGTGCAATAAAACGCACAACATGCAGGAGGGTGGGAGTCAGGGGGCCTAGCCCATTAATTTTCCTTTTTCCACTCGGTCATTTTTCCAAAGTTGGAGATATGAAAAGCGATGGGGACGGGGGCGGGGGGGGGGGGGTGGAGGGGAGGAGAAAGGAAGGAAAAGGAAAGAGTGAGGGAAGAGAAAGAATGAACCTAGACCCCACTCTGTTGGGCTCAGTGGCATTCCAACAAAAGCGGGGGAGGGGGGGGACGGAGCAGTAAAAGCAAAAATCCAACACCACAAACAGCGTTTGGTTTTAGAAATTCTCCCTTCATTTTTCTACTGGAAATGAACCAATACCACCATTTTGAAATGTCCCCGCCACAAGCAGAATCAAAGTCACGTTTCCATGTGAAAAATTTCAGTTACAACTAAACTCCATTTTTTTTTCTTTTTTGGTAGAAAACCTATTTCAGGTGAAGAATTTCAACCAGCTCTGGCGACCAGCCTCCGAGTCTGGTGACAGACCCCTTCCCTGAGCTCACCAGGAATAAGGAACTGCCCAAGTCCCACCATAAGCAGTGGATCTACAGATGTTCTGGCCTACTAGGGAACAGTAAACAGAGTCATTCCAAAAAGAAAAGGAGGACTTGTGGCACCTTAGAGACTAACCAATTTATTTGAGCATGAGCTTTCGTGAGCTACAGCTCACTTCATCAGATGTATACCGTGGAAACTGCAGCAGACTTTATATATACACAGAGAATATGAAACAATACCTCCTCCCACCCCACTGTCCTGCTGGTAATAGCTTATCTAAAGTGATCAACAGGTGGGCCATTTCCAGCACAAATCCAGGTTCTCACCCTCCGCCCCCCCACACAAATTCACTCTCCTGCTGGTGCTAGCCCATCCAAAGTGACAACTCTTTACATAATCAAGTCGGGCTATTTCCTGCATAGATCCAGGTTCTCTCACATCCCCCCCACCCCCCCCATACACACACAAACTCACTCTCCTGCTGGTAATAGCTCATCTAAACTGACCACTCTCATAAACCACTCATAAACCATAAACCATTGGCGATTCCAATGTGAGGCTCTAAGTAGGGATGATCCAGGATTAAGTGTCCTTACACCAAGCAGGTGCTGTTACACACTGACTCTGTGTGTGTTTGTAAATGGGCTGAGTCCTTACCTTACCCTACACTGCCAAAACCAAAACTGGTTTATGTCATAAACCAGTCGGAGAACACTTCAATCTCTCTGGTCACGCAATCACAGACATGAAGGTCGCTATCTTAAAACAAAAAAACTTCAAATCCAGACTCCAGCGAGAAACTGCTGAATTGGAATTCATTTGCAAATTGGATACTATTAATTTAGGCTTAAATAGAGACTGGGAGTGGCTAAGTCATTATGCAAGGTAGCCTGTTTCCCCTTGTTTTTTCCTACCCCCCCCCCCCCCGATGTTCTGGTTTAACTTGGATTTAAACTTGGAGAGTGGTCAGTTTAGATGAGCTATTACCAGCAGGAGAGTGAGTTTGTGTGTGTATGGGGGTGGGGGGGATGTGAGAGAACCTGGATCTATGCAGGAAATAGCCCGACTTGATTATGTAAAGAGTTGTCACTTTGGATGGGCTAGCACCAGCAGGAGAGTGAATTTGTGTGGGGGGGTGGAGGGTGAGAAAACCTGGATTTGTGCTGGAAATGGCCCACCTGTTGATCACTTTAGATAAGCTATTACCAGCAGGACAGTGGGGTGGGAGGAGGTATTGTTTCATATTCTCTGTGTGTATATAAAGTCTGCTGCAGTTTCCACGGTATACATCTGATGAAGTGAGCTGTAGCTCACGAAAGCTCATGCTCAAATAAATTGGTTAGTCTCTAAGGTGCCACAAGTACTCCTTTTCTTTTTGCGAATACAGACTAACACGGCTGTTCCTCTAAAAGAGTCATTCCAAGGAGTTTTGGTGTGGTGAGAGGAGGGTTACAAACCTGGGACATGAGTGCCATCTAGTGGGATTGCTTTTTAAAATCGAACATTGCCCACACACTACAAAAATGCGGTGAGGACATTGGACTGTGAACATAAGTCTATTTTTAGGCCTGCTAATGCCACCTTCATGATCGTTTCTATTCTCTTCTTAGGTCACCCAGCATTGCCATTGCTAGAAAATGGTCTGGAAAAAAATCTAGACGATGCACCATATCCTGTGTAGCTGGGAGGACACCAACTGAGATGTCTAATCTGCACTATACTGACTTGCTAGTGGCAGCAATATTCAGCTTGAAAAAGCAGTCTCTGGGGGAAATCCAGGAGGTATTTCTGGTCCTGCTTTGAGCAGGAGATTGGACTAGATGGCCTCCTGAGGTCTCTTTCAACCCTGATCTCCTATGATTCTAAGGTATGTTGGTGCAGGGCCCAGCCCAATGGGCCCAGTCATGGCTGGGCCTCCACGCACTACTGGAGTAATAATCAAGAGTTTACAGCGAAAGGTTTGGTTAGTTTTAGTACTGGTCCCCTGGAGTGTCCTTTTAATAGCTAAAGATTAAGGCTCCCAATCAAGGTGAAATATACCTGGCTGCCAGCATCCTCCTGCTCCAGGTAATCTTCCATAACCCAGCCCCACACACTGCTGGCGATATGCCACAGTGTTAAGCCACAGCCCTCCACACCCCCAACCAGCCCCTCCCTGCTGGTGATGCTGCACTCCAGGCCTTACCCACAAGCCCCTCCTGATGCTGGAGCACAGTGCAGACCCACTGCTCCTACTCACCTGCACGCGCTATGGGGCTCTGCTGTGAGCGGCCTCTGGAGCACAGACTTTCAGCCCCATCTCCAGCCTGCTCTCCACCACCAGGGCTGCAGCAAGTGCAAGAGCAGAGACCCAGGGGCCGTGGGGAAGGTCTGTCAGATACAGCGTTCTCCTTCCACAGGGCAGGAGCTGCCTATGAGGGAGGGTGCTGTTTAGTAGTTGTGCGTGTGCTTTGCACGTTTGAGGCCCTGCATTCAATTCCTAGCATCCACAGCCCTTTCTGACCTGGATTGTCTGCCCCCCACCACGTCCAACAGGGGCAATCTGACCCCAGAGCCCCGGCCAGGGCCAGTACAGAGATCAGGGAGGGGGGAGGAAGGGCTGAGCCCTAGGAAAATGAAGAGGAAAAGGACAGCTGCTGTTTATAAACTACAATTACCAGCTGGAGAAAGTTAATCCAAAGCTACTTCCGTCCCGACAGGGGAGGCTCCTGCCCCACTAGGCTCATCTTCGCTGCCTTTCCCCCTGCCCCCCCAGTCTGAGCCTCTCACATCACTCCTGGTTCAGGCGTTGCCCCCATTTTACACATGGGGAAACTGAGGCACAGGGTAGAGTCAGTCATTTGGGCAAGGTCATACTGCGAGTCTGCTGCCAAGCCTCGTTGCAGTGCTGGGCCCTCGTCCTGGCTACCCAGACTCTCAGCGTGAGTGCCGACCGCCACCCACACCCCGGCGGTCAGCGTGCAGGAGGCAAGAGGTGACTAAATTAGCAACACTCTGCACACTCGATAAACAGCGAGTGTCGCTTGCGTGCATTTGTAACTCAGACTCCTGAGTGCTCAGCTTAAAGAGATGGCGTGCTGACACCCCACCACCCCCACCCAAACATTCAGTCTCCCTCACACCTACATGCTAGGACTACCTGAAGTAATAACAGCCCAAATGAATAGTTTCAGCATCCCACTATAAAAACTGTTCCAGCATCACTGCCCTGACAGACTCCCCCAACGGGCAAACACACTCTCTCAGTCCCCCTCACACAGACATTGTTATTGTTGTTACTTCTTGGTCGAAATGCGCAATGCACATATATTCTCTTCTTTTGAAATTCGTTAAGGATTCCAGTGCTGTTATTTTAGTTTCTTGATGGGTTGTACATTTCATAATTTTATTTTTATTCTTAAATTTAATTCTTTGAGTTCTAAATGCCTAACGTGTCCTGGCTGGAGTAATTATCATGGTTACTTTTATTACCATATTGTGCTTTGTCATTCATTATTGTACGACTTTTAAATCATAGAAGATTAGGGTTGGAAGAGACCTCAGGAGGTCGCCTAGTCCAACCCCCTTCTCAAAGCAGGGCCAACCCCAACTAAATGAATTTCTCAAGCCGGGCCTATAAAAACCTCTAAGGATGGAGATTCCACCACCTGCCTAGGTAACCCATTCCAGCACTTCACCACCCTCCTAGTGGGATAGTGTTTCCTAATATTCAACCTAGACCCCCCCCGCCCTCTGCAACTTGAGACCATTGCTCCTTGTTCAGTCATCTGCCACCACTGAGAACAGCCAAGCTCCATCCTCTTTGGAACCCCCCCCTTCAGGTATAAAATCCCCACTCACTCTTCTGCAGACTAAAGAAGCCCAGTTCCCTCAGGCTCTCCTCGTAAGTCATGTGCCACGACCCCCTAATCATTTTCATTGCCCTCCGCTGGACTCTCTCCAATTTGCCACATCTCTTCTGTAGTGGGGGGATCAAAACTGGATGCAGTACTCCAGATGTGGCCTCAGTGCCGAAAAGAGGGGAATAATCACTTCCCTTGATCTGCTGGCAATGCTCCTACTAATGCAGCCCAATATGCCATTGGTCTTCTTGGCAAGAAGGGCACACTGCTGACTCATATCCACACTGAGTCCACACTGCTGGCTCAAATAATATCCTTCTAGAATGGACAACTTGCTTGTACTCAACTTAGCAGTGCCTGTTTTAAAAAAAACAAACACACACAGTAACAGCAGACATGCAGTTTTTCCCACCAGAGCCCTGCCTCATTCAGTGCACAGGATGGTCATTGCTGACTCTGAGGAGACAATATTGAACAGCTGCTCACATTGTTCAGTGCTTGGCTTCCAGCCTTATTTACTGCACATTATTCAAACACTGCTCTGAACACAGAATCCAAGTTCCTCAGGGGCTTTTCTATGGTGCTGAACACGACAGCATCTGAGTGCTTCACAAATATTAATGTATTTTTGTAACACGCCTGTGAGGTGAGAGGGTCATATTATCCCCATTTTACAGATGGGGAAGTAAGGCACAAAGAGATTAAGGTCAAAAGTACCACTAATTCTGGGAACGCAGCTTGAAACGCCGAGTGGCGGCTTTTTCAGAGTACTTCATGTCATGCAGCACTTTCCATGTTCAGCACACAGCTCCCATTGGCTTGGCAGCAGTGAGCACTTGTTACTTCTGCAAATCAGGCCCCAGGGTTTCAAGCTGGGCACCCAGGAAAAGAGGCACACACAGTTAGCGATGATGCAGGGTCCTACAAACAGTCTCCTTCACTGCAAAGCCATGGTTCAGCCCCTGAGCAAGCCCAGCCTCTGCACTGAATGAGGCAGGGTGTAAGAACCCAGGGACCTAGAACCAGGGTCTGAGGCAGGTGCTGCTTCCTCATCAGGGCCACCTAGGGCTGCTGCTGAGAAACGCTGAGAGGCTAACCTCTGCTGGAAGTCCCACCCTAAGGGGCATGAGTGACAGCTCTGTGATTCCCTGAGTGGCTGGCACTGTCCATATAAACCAGGAAGCCATTTCTGGTAGTTGTCTGAGCAATGAAGACCTCTGGTATGCTTCTGCCTCAGACCCTGCTTTCTGTGATGCACCTGGATCCCAGGCTCTCCACCATGGCCCAGCTCCTGATGCTCATCCTGATTTAACATCTTTGACTTAGGACCATTGCTAACCCCGGGGCAAGACCCTGGCCTGACAGATTCTCACCTCACACTCTTAATTTGGTAACAGACTTAGACTCTGAGGTTTAGACCTGGCCCAGCCTCAGAATGATCTTTGACTCTTTGGTCCAGATACTGAGCAGCGCACCCCGTGCCCACAGGCCACTCACCACCCAGCCCTGACACAGGGCTCCTGTGGGAAAAGCAGTACAGTATAGGATCAAGGAATTAAGACTTATCATAATGCAGATGCACATGGCGGGTGGGGGGGGGGGGGGAGAAGATGTAGGAAATCTTAGTTCTTGGTATTTAATATTTGAGTGCTTGGCTTTTCACCATAATGTTCTTTTAACAGGTTTTTTTGTTTTGTTTTAAAGCGGGTAGTGAGGGGTATATCTAATGAGAGTGTGAATCACTGTCTCCACAAATTGCGTCCATTGGTCTGTTTTGCTTTTGGTGGCCCTCGTTGGCTAAGGCTCAACCCTCGCTTTCAATATACAGAAGCGTTTAGCAGGAGACTGTGCATTCCTCACTCTTGCTGGTGAGCACTTACATACTGGAGTAATCCCATTGATTTCAGAGAGACTGTTTGTGTAAGTAATAGCTCCTACCAGGAGCTGGGGGTGTACTGTAGACTAGAGCCCAAAATAGCTTCCCCCACCCCCAAAAAAACCCAGCCTGTGCAGAACTTCATAATGGAAGTTATTTCCCCAGGTGAACCAAACACCTTTGCAGGGGCTGTGCAAGGCCTAAGCACCATACAAGTCCTGTTTTGAGGGTTTAAGTGTGGCTTATGTGAGGCACTGACTTTCCCAGCTCTCTGCAGAGCGTGACTTGACCCCAAGTGAACAGTGGCATAGAATTTGTGTCACTTTTCTGTACTCAGGGACACCGAGAAACAGACACTATAAAATATTCAAAGAAGTCATCTTTAAGTCTCCTTAACTGGAAAGCATTTGTGCAATTGCTGCCCTGGTTTCAGAGGAAAACCTACTCCACCCTTAGCTATTACCTCAGGGTTTGAAACTTGAGGGGCCAGGAGTCAGCCTTGGTGCACTGTGGAGAATCTCTTCCACTTGGGAGAAGACGCTTCAACTCCCTTCAACTCCAGAAGGCCAATGGCATTTTGGGATGTATAAGTAGGGGCATAGCGAGCAGATTGAGGGACGTGATCGTTCCCCTCTATTTGGCACTGGTGAGGCCTCATCTGGAGTACTGTGTCCAGTTTTGGGCCCCACACTACAAGAAGGATGTGGATAAATTGGAGAGAGTCCAGCGAAGGGCAACAAAAATGATTAGGGGTCTGGAACACTTGAGTTATGAGGAGAGGCTGAGGGAGCTGGGATTGTTTAGCCTGCAGAAGAGAAGAATGAGGGGGGATTTGATAGCTGCTTTCAACTACCTGAAAGGGGGTTCCAAAGAGGATGGCTCTAGACTGTTCTCAATGGTAGCAGATGACAGAACGAGGAGTAATGGTCTCAAGTTGCAGTGGGGGAGGTTTAGATTGGATATTAGGAAAAACTTTTTCACTAAGAGGGTGGTGAAACACTGGAATGCGTTACCTAGGGAGGTGGTAGAATCTCCTTCCTTAGAGGTTTTTAAGGTCAGGCTTGACAAAGCCCTGGCTAGGATGATTTAACTGGGAATTGGTCCTGCTTTGAGCAGGGGGTTGGACTAGATGACCTTCAGGGGTCCCTTCCAACCCTGATATTCTATGATTCTATGATTCCCTCGTGCCTGTTCACACTTGGCTAATTCTAACCAGGCTAAGGCAGATCATTGCATTCCACAGGTGCCACCTCAGGGCCCAACCCTGGGGTCCTTTGTGAGGGCTTGATGCTGCTCAAAGTTAGTAGTGACTCCACCCCTCCAGTCCTTACTCAGGCAAGCCTTCCACTGATTTCCAGATGGACGGTCGGTCTGCAGCACAGGGTAGTTGTAATCAATACATTGTGTCACAGTTCCAGCTGCACCAGAGGTCCTGATGCTGCGTTCCTGATCGGGAGTTTTAGATGAATAAGGAATTCAGTATTGTGTGCGCTAAGGCAGGCGAAGAGGAGCTCTTACGAGACACATTGCTCACTGAAACGACAATTAATGGCAGACATGCCAACACCAGAGCCAGGACATTAAGAATAAGCACAGATGAATAGCTGGGGCTCTGCAAATCCATGGCTGGATACCTTTGTTTGGCCCAGGGTATCCTGTCCATCACATTAGAAGTACAAGGTCTAAATATTAATCCCAGCCCGGCTGCTAGTGGTGGGAATCTGCTGGCTAATACAGTACAATGGAAGCTGCTGAATCCAAGAGGCCATAGAATCATAGGATTGGAAGGGAGCTTGAGAGGTCATCTAGTCCAGTCCCCTGCACTCATGGCAGGGCTAAGTATTATCTAGACCATCCCTGACAGGTGTTTGTCTAACCTGATGTGATGAAGCGGGACTGTTCTTAATGTTTCCTCTGAATATTGTGGGGGTACCTCAGTTTCCCCTAGGCAGTTAAGTATCTAGGTTGTGGGATAAGGGTGTATGATCATTGCAGAGCCCTAGAGGGCAGGTGTGTGCAGAGGTCTGGAAACAGGGAATGGCTGATACTGTGTTTCCTGGCAACTGATGGCCTGGCCCTTCCCCCTGCAAGGTGAGAGCTAAAGGGTTGGAGAACAAAGGAATCTGGTGACCTCCTGGCCCAGGAAAGGGACAAAGACCAGAGAAGGGGGGGGGCTGGAGAGAGTTTCAGTTTGGGGCTAGCTGGGGACATGGAGTGAAGTGCAGACGTGGTTGTCTGGCTCACTGCCCCCCAAAATGGATTCAGCTGAGGGGTCCTGTTCTCTATACCTACAAGCTCTGTTTTAGACCTTGTTCCTGTCATCTAATAAACCTTCTGTCTTACTGGCTGGCTGAGAGTCACATCTGACTGCAAAGTTGGGGTGCAGGACCCGCTGGCTTCCCCAGGACCCCGCCTAGGCAGATTCACTGTGGGAAGTGCACGGAGGAGCAGAGGATGCTGAATGCTCCAAGGTCAGATCCAGGAAGGTGGAAGTTGTGTGAGCTGTGTGTCCTGAAGACAGGCTGCTCACAGAAAGGAGACTTCCCCAGAGTCCTGACTGGCTTCATGGGGAGCAGTTCCAGAGCATCTCCCAGGGACTCCGTGACACCTGCTCTTAAAAATCTCCAACGGTGAAGATTCCATAGCCTCCCTAGGCAATTTATTCCAGTGCTTAACCACCCTGACAGTTAGGAAGTTTTTCCTAATGTCCAACCTAAACCGCCTTTGCTGTGATTTAAGCCCATTGCTTCTTGTCCTACCCTCAAAGGTAAACAATTTTTCTTCCTTCTCCTTGCAAGAACCTCACATACTTGAAAACTGTTATGTCCCCTCTCAGTCTTCTCTTTTCCAGACTAAACAAACCCAGTTTTTTTAGTCTTCCCTCAAAGATCATGTTTTCTAGATTTTTAATCATTTGTCATGCTTCTTTGGACTCTCTCCAATTTTGTCCATCCTTCCTGAAATGTGGTGCCCAAAACTGGACACAGTAGTCCAGTTAAGGCCTAATCAGCACAGAGTAGAGCAAAAGAATTACTTCTCATGTCTTGCTTACAACACTCCTGGTAATACATCCCAGAATGATGTTTGCTTCCCCCCCCCCCCCCCCCCAACAGCGTTACACTGTTGACTCATATTTAGCTTGGGATCCACTATGTCCCCCAGATCCCTTTCCGCAGTACTCCTTCCTAGGCAGTCATTTCCCATTTTGACTATATGCTACTGACTGTTCCTTCCTAAATGGAGTACTTTTCATTTGTCCTCATTGACTTTCACCCTGTTTACTTCAGACCATTTCTCCAGATCATTTTGAATTATAATCCTATCCTCCAAAGCACTTGCAACCCCTCCCAGCTTAGTATTGTCCGCAAACTTTAAGGGTACTCTCTATGCCATTATCTAAATCATTGATGAAGATATTGAACAGAATCGGACCAAGAACTGATCCCTGCAGGACCCCACTCGTTATGCCCTTCCAGCAGGACTGTGAACCACTGATCTCTGGGAATGGTTTTCCAGCCAGTTTTGCATCCACCTTATAGTAGCTCCATCTAGGTTGCATTTCCCTAGTTTATTTATGAGAAGGTCGTGTGAGACAGTATCAAAAGCTTTACTGAAGTCAAGATACCATGTCTACAACTTCTCCCCCCCCCCCAAAAAAAGGTTTGTTATCTTGTCAAAGAAAGCTATCAGGTTGGTTTGACATGACTCGTTGACAAATCCATGCGACTGTTACTTATCACCGTATTATCTTCTAGATGTTTGCAAATTGATTGCTTAATTATTTGCTCCATTATCTTTCTGGGTACAGAAGTTAAGGTGATTAGTCTGTAATTCCCCAGGTTGTCCTTAATTTCCCTTTTTATAGTTGGGCACTATATTTGCCCTTTTCCATTCTGGAATCTCTCCCATCTTCCATGACTTTTCAAAGATAATTGCTAATGGCTCAGATCTCCCCTCAGTCAGCTCCTTGAATATTCTAGGATGCATTCCATCAGGCCCTGGTGACTTGAAGACATCTCATTTGTCCAAGTGAATCATATATTTTTCGTTAGCTAATGTACCAAGCAGGCAGTATCTGCAAGGACTTGAATGACGCAAAGAGAGAAATTCAGAAATAAGAAAGGGTATTTTGGAGGCTGTTTCTATCAGTAGGACTGACATATAGTTTTGAATAGACGTGGACAAGGAGTGGAACCACAATGCAACTGAATTATACAACATATGTGAATAGAGAAGGAGACCTCTCCCTATTTAAATAGGCCACCAGTTTCCCATACAAAGCTCTACCTTCATCCCACTATAACTTTGCATCAGAGCATTGAATTGTCCAGATGATTATTATATTTACTCTGAATACAGAGGGGAATGTTTCTGCAAAGTTCAAAGAAAACTGATCAAAGCATTTTTGAGTTACAGGATGTTCAGAAAGGATCCTGACCACAGTTGCCAACTTTCACGCGGTAAATAAATACCTCGACATTCACAATATGCAAAAATCAAGCTAATCCCATTTCAAAACAAGGCCAAAACAAGCCAATCCCTAAGAACCCCAAACACTCTATGTAACTAGATCCCCCCGGCATGCAGTCTGGGACTGCGGTGGGCCTGCTGTGCGCCCCTGACTCTCTCCCCCCTTGCCCCTGCTTGCCAGGAGCAGATTAAAAAAACACAAAAAGAAAAAACCCAGCAACAAGCTACAATCCCAACAAACTACAAGACAAAAAGCTCGCCAACAAGAACTCACATGCCAATTAAGCCCAAAAAAAGCCCAATTTCTGTTCCCCCCCCCCCACAGGTTTGGCACGTCTGATTCTGACATAATTATTTATTTTTGTCTAATATTTCTAGTCTCCCTTTAGCTTAGAAGAGGCTTGGTCCTACCCCTTCAAGCTTTCCACAGAGTTAACGTTCTTGAAACCCCATACTCCACCCGTTTTTGAAGAAAATAGCCTGTAATTAAGCAGAGTTATTAAAGGTTTCTCTTTGTAATTCCCAGTTCCACGCCATTGATTTCAGGGAGAACTTCAGGATCCTGAGCTCAGTTTTTGCAACTGATTTCCCTTACAGCCAGAATAGGTAATGTGTGGGGGAGAACACATTGGCTAGTGGCTTAGGAGTAGCCTACAGCTCCCTGTTGGCCAGGGGTGAAAGTAATTTGAAGGATTTACCAGTACAACAGAGTCCTGAACAGGGGGGCAGGGCCTAAACCAAAAGGGGGCAGGGCTTTAAATCCCCAGGCCCTTTAAATCAAGATTTAAAAGGCCCAGGCTGCGGTGGCAGCAGCTGGGAGCCCTGGGCCCTTTAAATCACTGCCAGAGCCCCATGGTAGCAGTAGCCAGGGCAGCAATTTAAAGGGCCCGGGGCTCCAGCCACTGCCAGGAGCCCTGGGCCCTCTGAATCGCCTGCCTGGGGAAGCTGCCCCCTGCCGGTACGGTCAGTTGTGTACTGGCTCTTGCCAGTACACCGGACCGGCTTACTTTCACCTCTGCTATTAGCAGAGTTTTCTTCAGCTTAAAGAACAGAGACATTTCTGGAGTGAGGGGCCTCGAGTTCCGGGGCCTCGAGTTCCAGCCCCTACTTCTGCATGTAGAAGGGGAGGTAAAGTACCACACTCCCATTATAAGGTGGATTTTCACATCCCTTGTAATGCAGGGAAATGGCATATGCTTAAGGGCATTGAAAACCTGGGCTCTGAGTCAGGCTTAGACCCAAACCCCACTACTGTCCAGACACAAAGCCTCTCAGGGGATGTGGGCCTGCAGACTCACCCAGGTGTATGGGGCTGGGTCATGCTGTGGTGCAGGTCCAAACCCACTCACTTTGCAGTGTAGATGTAGCAGAAGCCCAGGTCACCAGGCTCATGTTCACAGAGTCCACTAATACTATCCCACGATCCGCTAGGCCTGCATGTGCGAGCCTTTCTGGCCCCCAATTTTCCACGCAACTCCCAAGAACTGGGAGCAATCTCCTGGTTCAAGTACAGCTGCTTGGCATTTAACCCTTCCTCGCCACATGACCTCCTCATCTGTAAACCAAGTTAACCCTCCTGTGTGTTTGCAACACCTCTCACTAATAAGAGCTGCTAGCTGGCCAGAGGAACAGAGCAAGAGTCTGGTCAGTCTGTGATGAGAGCAAGACCTAGGACCTCAATAAGGTCATGACAAACAAGCTTGTGCACACAAGCAGCTCAGAGAGTCCAGCACCACTGGTGAGCCACTGGACCAGCAGGAGCAAGTCAAGCACCTCAGAGACCATCTTGGGAGCGAAGAATGTAGGCCACACAAACACAGGAGGCTCTACTCACCGCTGGACGGCACTGCCTCCTGGTGGTTCTGGGGATTACCTCTGCAAGGCTGACACCCCTGCCTGTGGTTGGATCCAGAGTGATGGAGCGTTTCTCCCCCTGCAGCCCCTCTTGCTCTAAGAGCTCTCGCTTCCCTTTTGCGACTTGGCCGGCCAGATCGCCCAGCAGTTTCCCCTTCCGGGGTGGCCTTTCAAGGTCCCTCTCCACAGGCAGCCCTCATGCCCGCTGCCCTGATATTGTCACTCCTGTAGTCTTCCTATCCACTGCCCTCAATAATACCACTCTGTGCTGGAGGGCAGAGGAACCCAGGCCTGCCCTCTACTCTGGCTCCAGTTCAGAGGCCTGTAGCAAACAGTCAACATCTACACCATCTGACTGCTTTCACCCACCATTCCCTCCTACTGGGCTGCTTCTCCCTTACCTCAGGGAGAGAGACTGCAGGCTTCTGTCCTGCTGCCTTTTTACCGGCCTTATTTATAGAAGCCCAATGTGTTCCCTCACAGGTGAACTGCCTCCTAATTAGCTCCCTCCACACAGCCTAATAATGGGCTTGTCCCAGGCTGGCCAGCCCTTTGAGACAGCGGGGCTTAGCCTGGCCTCTGACTTAGCAGGTATCCTGCAGCCTCACAGATGAGATGAGAACACAAGGGCTAATGAGTGACCCGAGCCGGGTGTAATGGGGTTTGATTAGGCCCTGACCTCAGCTGCGGTGGCAAAGCGGTAGAGCACTATTTAAATAGAGCCAAGCCCTCACTAGAGGAAGGAAGACTCTGGAGGAAGAAATATCTATTGAATTCTGGGAAAGGGGCAGGTATGAGCCCACCCTTATCAGAAGGCCCCTTCCCCAGCCTTAGGGAAGGAGCCACTAAACCCAGGGTTCAACTGATCACGCAGGACAACAAATGATTAAACAGAGATTGAAGTGAGTGTCATAGGTTCAAAATTAGGAATCCAGAGGGGGACATTGAGCAGAGAACCTGGACAGCGCCCACTGCTCCTCAAAGGTGTCTAGGGAGCCAGCAGACACCACCCAGAGGAACTCTGCCCAGATGCGTGAGACCAGGGAGGAGCGGAAATAGGCCCCCACAGTCACAGAGCACCTCCCCATCCAACATCCTCCTGCTGGTGTTGTAGATGGCCATTTTGGCCAGGGGCAGGAGGAGGCTGACGAGGAAGTTTCACGTCTTGGTGGGGCCATGGACTTTGGGGGGGTGTATATGAAAAGGTGTGGGGAAAAGTGCAGCTAGAACTTCAAAAGAAGGTTCTGGAGGAGCCGGAAAAGAGGCTGAAACCTGGTGCGTTCCAAATAGGCATGTGCCAGGGTCTGCCTCACACCGCAAAAGGGACAGGCGTCGGGGACGGGGGTGAACAGCGCCAGGCACACACCCGTGCTCACGGCTCCATGGAGGAGCCACCAACTGGTATCCCCGGCGGGCCATGGGACTAAGGTGGAATACAGGCTGGCCCACCGGGGTTCCTCACCCTCCACAGGTGGTAAAAGGTCCCGACACTTAGTTTTGGGGTAGGACACGAGGGTGAGGAAATGAAATGTGTAGAGCACGAGCGTGTATAGTTGTTTCCTAGGCATGGTTCAGAAGTGAACTGCCTGCAGGTCACGTAGCCGGCTTGGGTGACAGAGGGGAGGGGGTGACTCATGGGGCAGAGGCCCGCTGAAAAGGTCCAGAGGGCCAGAGGTGAGGGGTGGGCAGGGAGCACCCTCCTGCAGGACCTGCTCAAGGAAAACCCGATAGGTCTGGAGGGAGGAACAAGGGGAGGTTTCCTCTGGGAAGAGCCTGAGGAAGGCAGACTGAGCCACCCCCAGAGAGCAGAGCAGGCTCCTGACTAAGGGAATAGGCTGGAATAGGGCAGACGAGCTATTAGTTATAAGTAGGGCCCTTCGTTTTCAGTTTTTATTTTATTTAATTTTTCCAAGGAATGTATCAGCGTTTATTACTACAACAACAAAAACAGGCGAAAATCCGTGCCAAAAGCTATTTTAATCATTTTTCTGGGTAAATATCGGGGCTTATTTTGGTGGACGGAAAGACAGGGGGGAAAGTATGCCGTAGATTAATGCTTTGAATGCCGTTCATCAATGTGGTTTGCTGCAGAACTAGAACAGAACTCAAAACACAACGCCACCGCTGAGTCTAAGAAAACGATACGTCTCTAATCCCCAAATACAACTTTTCATCTTAATAAACAGTTTACTGTTGTAGGCTTAGACCTATTAGCCTATACATATTTACATGTAATAATTGGATCACCCCATTTGCAGCATGTACACTCAACTTCATCCTATTCTCCTGGCTTTTTTTTTTAAATGTTGAATACTTCCTTGTGTTCTGAAACAGATTTTAGTTTTCTTCCCATTTTAGTGCATCAAATCTTTAAACTGTTGTCTGCTAACAGCTTGAAACCTGTACGTGGTGAGTGTGAGATTCATCAGCACGTTCAGATGCGCGCACACGTCAGAGCTTGTGGGCCTGTTTGTTTATTGGGTTTATCTTCTAGACTAACACATAGCCTTACTTCAACAGGCAGCTTTGCATATCCACACAGACTAATGTATTATCGTAAAACATATATCTCATGCCAAGCGTTGTATTTTCCTAATAAAACAAGTTATTCTTGTATAGTTGAACGATACAAAAGTAGAGGGAAAATCAGAAAAAACAGAATAATACTTTTTGTAAAACCTGGGGAATTTTTCGGTAAAAGTCGGTTTAAACTGAAAACGAAGGGGCTTGGTTATAAGAGGAGCTCTGCAGTAGAGAGACTCCTCAGGAAAGCTGCTGGAATCCCCGGGGAAGAGAGGTGGTAGGAGAATCCTGCTGAAGAATACACAAGCTGGGAGAAGCTCTGCAGGGGCCAGGAAAAGGGGCCAAGAAACAGGGGACTTTAGGGAAGCCTATGAGGGTCAGAAGGATTATTAGTATGGATATTTTATTTGGACTTTGAGTTGGACCTTTGGTATCCTCGGAAAGGGACCAAACCACTGTGTGAGGGGGCCAGAGGGCTGAACCACAGAACACCTAGTGAGTGAGTCTGGGGAAGAGACCAGCTGGGGGTGGTCACTGTGGCTGAGAAAGTGGCCACCACAGGGGTTTGTGAGAAGGGAAGCCCCCTGCAATATGTCCAGGCCTGATAGGGCACGGTAGGTGAGGATGTGCAGTTACAGGGCTCTTCAGTTTAGCAGAGAAAGGTGTAATGTGATCCAATGGCTAGAAGGTGAAGCTAGACAAATTGATGCCAGAAATGAGATGTAAATCTTTAATGATGAGAGTAATAAACCACTAGAACAACTTGCCCAGGGTCATGGTGGATTCTCCATCACTGACAATTTTTTAATCAAGATTGGATGGCTTTCTAAATGATACACTGTAGAAATTTTTGGGGGTAGTCCCATAGGATCCGTTATACAGGAGGTCAGACTAGATGATCACAATGGTCCGTGAGCCGTTCTGTTTATGTGACAAATCGGAGGAACTGTCCCAGATTGAGGTGTCAATAGAGGAGGTTTTGGAACAAATAGATAAATTAAACAGTAATAAGCCACCAGGATCAGATAGTATTCACCCAAGAGTTCTGAAGGAACTCAAATGTGAAATTGCAGAACTACTAACTGTGGTAGGTAACCTATCATTTAAATCAGCCTCTGAACCAGATGACTGGAGGATAGATAATGTGATGAAATTTTTTTTAAAAGACTCCAGAGGAGATCGTGGCAATTACAGGCCAGTAAGCCTGACTTCAGTACTGGGCAAACTGGTGGAAACGATAGTAAAGAACAGAATTATCAGATACATAGATGAAAACAATTTGTTAGGGAACAGTCAACACAGCTTTTGTAAATAGATCAGTGAGGCATGATTTCCATTAGAATTCTCTCAAGGGGTCAACAAATGTGGACAAGGGTGATACAGTATACTTAGACTTTCAGAAAGCCTTTGACAAAGTCCTTCAAAGGCTCTTAAGCAAAGTAAGCAGTCATAGGATAAGAGATAAGGGATATGATAGAGGTCTATAAAATCAAGAATGGTATGGAATAGGGCTGTCAATTAATTGCAGCTAACGCCTGTGATTAAGAGAAAAAAAATGAACACGTTAATTTTTGTAATGCGTTAATCGCATACTTCTGGGTGGAAAGGGAGGCACTGGCGGTGGGGGGCTAAAGTCCCAGCCCGCAGCTCCGTGGGCACCCCCAAGCAGGGCTGGAGCCCAGAGCCCATGCAGAAACCCCAGAGCCCCCAGAGCACCTGCAGAAACCCATAGACACTGAAATCAGCTCTGCATAGGAAGGCTCAGCTAAGGAATTGCCCAGGACTCATGTGCACACCCCCCTCTAAAGGATAAACCCCAAAATTTTACCATCTTGCGCTGCACAGAGATCTGTACAGTGTAAGCCCATAAAATTTGCCTCCTCCCTCAATGTGGAGAGGAATACGCACAGCTTTCTGTCCCAAGTTATGATTTCCACACACACTGGATTTAGACAAAACACAAACAAGTTTATTAACTACAAAAATTAGATTTTAAGTGATTATAAGGGATAGCACACAGATCAAAGCATATTACCCAGCAAATAAAACAAACACGCAATCTAAGCATAATATTCTAAAGAAACTGGTATAAATAGCAGATTCTCACCCTACATGTCGATTTAGGCACATTGCAGAGATTTTTGAAGGCAAGCTGCACTTGCTTGCAGCTTAAAACTCCAGTTATTCCTTTCACAGGCCAGACACCCTCCAGCCTGGGCTCAGTCCTTCTTCCCTAGTGCTGTCTCTTTGTTCCCAGGTGTTAAAGCAGTCTCTTTCTTGAGCGGGGAGTGAAGAATGAACCACAATGATGTCACTCTCCTGCCTTAAATAGTTTTTGCATATAGCGGGAATCCTTTGTTTCCCCGTTTGATCCCCACCCCCGGTCAGTGGAAAAAATACTAGTATTGTCATGGAGTCCAGAACCAGGTGACCTGGTCACATGTCCCTGCAGCCACAACTCAGAGGCTGTTTGCAGCGTCTCCAGGAAGGCTTCTCAGGACGGTGAAAAATTAGCATCTTCAAAGACCTATTGTTTTTCCGTAATGGCCCTTTCCAAACGGCGGTCCAGACTGATTGCATTCTGTCTAGTGGGTGTTCCCCAGGTGTAAACACATTTGTAAGGGATGCATAGACAATATTCCTAACTTCAGATACAAAAATGATACATGCATACAAATCAGATAATCATATTCAGTAAATCAAGACCTTTCCAGTGACATCTCATATGACCCATATTGCATAAAACACATTTTAGTTATGCCATAATTATATCATAACCATATCTCTCTGAAGAACATGGGGCGTGGTGTTACTTGGGGTATTTGTCTTATAACACAGTCTTTTTTCTGCAAGTATAGCTGGCCACGCCAGACTGTTTTCCTGGCTCAGCTGAAGTATCAGTTCAAATAGTAGCAGTGGATGTGTTCAGTCCAAGGCTGCCAGACCGGGCTGTGCAGAAATGCAGGGTGGTGGTAAAGAATGTGTCTCCATCCTGCATTTGCATCTTATTGACTTTTGTCTCGAATTTCTGGATGGTGATGCACGTGAACTTCTCCTAGGATAGGAACTCTAGAGGGTCAGTTAAATTCCAGGGCAGGGCATACTGGTTATGTCTGCCTCTCTAGCACATGACCCCCTGCATACAGAGATGTGCTGGTCAGTCACCAGACACCGAAAAATCTCCTGAGCACAGGTGGATGGCTCGCCTCCGCTAGCCTGGAACAGAAGTTCCCATTCCCACTCAGGTGCCCCGCGGATAACAATGCTTCCAGAGCTTGTCCTGCCTGAAAGACACTAAACTGGGAGGAGAGGTAGATATGCTGGAGGGTAGGGATAGGATACAGAGGGACCTAGACAAATTGGAGGATTGGGCCAAAAGAAATCTGATGAGGTTCAACAAGGACAAGTGCAGAGTCCTGCACTTAGGACGGAAGAACCCCATGCACCGCTACAGACTAGGGACCGAATGGCTCGGCAGCAGTTCTGCAGAAAAGGACCTAGGGGTTACAGTGGACGAGAAGCTGGATATGAGTCAACAGTGTGCCCTGGTAGCCAAGAAGGCCAATGGCATTTTGGGATGTATAAGTAGGGGCATTGCCAGCAGATCGAGGGACGTGATCATTCCCCTCTATTCGACATCGGTGAGGCCTCATCTGGAGTACTGTGTCCAGTTTTGGGCCCCACACTACAAGAAGGATGTGGAAATATTGGAAAGAGTCCAGCGGAGGGCAACAAAAATGATTAGGGGACTGGAACACATGATTTATGAGGAGAGGCTGAGGGAACTGGGACGGTTTAGTCTGCGGAAGAGAAGAATGAGGGGAGATTTGATAGCTGCTTTCAACTACCTGAAAGGGGGTTCCAAAGAGGATGGATCCAGACTGTTCTCAGTGGTAGCAGATGACAGAACAAGGAGTAATGGTCTCAAGTTGCAGTGGGAGAAGTTTAGGTTGGATATTAGGAAAACCTTTTTCACTAGGAGAGTGATGAAACACTGGAATGGGTTACCTAGGGAGGTGGTGGAATCTCCTTCCTTTGAGGTTTTTAAGGTCAGGCTTGACAAAGCCCTGGCTGGGATGATTTAGTTGGGGATTGGTTCTGCTTTGAGCAGGGGGTTGGACTAGATGACCTCCTGAGGTCCCTTCCAACCCTGATATTCTAGGATTCTATAAAAGGACTGTAAAGCCAAAGTTAGTAACAGGGCCCCTCATAGGAACAGCCCCCGGGGGAGAAATGCAGGACCGGCTCTAGGCACCAGCAAAACAAGTACGTGCTTGGGGCGGCACAATCCCAGGGGTGGCATTCTGGCCACCCCTTTTCTTTTTCTTCTTCTTTTTTTTTTTTTGGCTTGGGCAGTTGCGCTCTCGGACCTTGGGGCGGCAAAAAGCCTAGAGCCGGCCCTGGGGAAATGAGATTGAGGAAGTATGATAAAACTGACATACGCAAATTAAAATAATGCGTCTTGGCTTGCCGGAGCTTCTGAAGAGGCCAGTGAATAAAGTTGGAATAAAATAAAACCAAATCATAACAAGTATCATCCTGTGACCTTGAAGAGAGACAGTCCCTGGAAAAGGGGAGGAATCCTTCTTCCTCCTGGTCCGACAAGGACCACGGCAGGCCCATCCCCCTCTGCTGGGCTGAGACAGGAGCCGGCGGGGGAGTGGACCGTCACCCAGCATGGCGGAAGGGAGAGAATCAGCACTGAAATGATGCAGAACGTTTTGGCTAAGGCGGAGGAGGAGGTGCCAGAGAACCAAGGAGCCACCCCAGCATGAGGCGCCGTTCTTGGGGCAGACGGCAGGTTGAGGGAGGAGTGAGCATAGTAGAAGCAGCTAGTTTGTCATGAACACCAGGCTCCAGCTTCACATGCTGCCATGTCCTGCAGCAGGGGCTCCCCCAGAAGGCAATCTCACGGTACACCCCAGGGCTCCCTGCCGCCTTTCTCCCGGTCAGCTTGCTGCAGCTCCCTGTACTTCTAGCTGTTGCTGAGCGAGTCCCAGGGTGGCATAGCAGGGGAGGGGAGACAGGCTGCTGGAAGTGGGTGAGGCCAGGCAGGCCTGCTGGGGGGGGAGCCCTGGTGCAGGAGCCAGCCACACGGCAGCAGCCTGATTGCCCATCCCCTTGCCCGGTCAGGTTGGATCCTGCGGCTACCCCACCAGGACAGCAGGGCTGCTGGGCCAAAGCTGAGAGGGACTGACCCCTCCTGCTGTGCACCAGGCCGCAATGCCACTCACTGCATGTAGGCCCTGTGCTGCCTGCCCCCATCCTGGCAGAGGGGGCTGCCAGGCTGAAGCTGCGTAGGCAGTGGGGCAGCCAGCACTGCTGTGAGCAGGGCCCAGTGCTGATGACTTGGCGCCCGCCCTGCCTATCGCTCACATCGTGTGTAACGTGCCTGTAGCTGCAGGTGCCACTGTGCTGCGGCCCGTGGACTGCGTATGGACTCCGTGGCCCAAGCCACGAATGGTACGTGGAACAAGCAAACTCATGTTCTTCACCTCTGAGGATAGGACAAGAAGCAAGGGGCTTAAATTGCAGCAAGGGCGGTTTAGGTTGGACATTAGGAAAAACTTCCTGTCAGGGTGGTGAAGCACTGGAATAAATTGCTGAGGGAGGTGGTGGAATCTCCATCATTGGGGATTTTTAAGAGCAGGTTGGACAAACACCTGTCAGGGGTGTCCTAGATAATACTTAGTCCTGCCTTGAGTGCCGGGGACTGGACAAGGTGACCTCTTGAGGTCCCTTCCAGTCCTGTGATTCTACGTACCCAGTACGTCGCTCCCCAGCTGTTTAACCACAGCCAGGCCTGTAATGTGCTCCAGAAGGGCCAACGAGAACAGGAAGACAGGGAACGCACAGAAACACAGGGGGCAGGCTGTCCCTGCCGGGATCGGGGGGACAGGGGCTGGGCTGAGGAAGGGGGTCAGGAGACCAGGATGTGTTTGTGGGGAGGGGGGGCTGGGCTGTCCCAGCCCAGGGTTGGAAGAGCGGGCTCGGGGGCGGGGGCTGTCTCTACCCAGGTTGGGGGGCTGAGGAACAAGGGGCTGGGCTGTCCCTGCCTGGGTTGGGGGAAGCGGGGAGCTTGGGGGGGACTGGGCTGTAGCAGAGGGGGGCAGGGGGCAGTCTTGGGGGGCTGGGATGTCACAACCGAGGTGGGGAGAACAGGGGGCTGTGCTGTATGGTGGGCAGGGGGCTGGGATGTCCCAGCCGGGGAGGGGGAAGCAGGAGGCTGAGCTGTCCCAGATGAGGGGCGGGAGCTGTTCCAGCCCGGGTGGGCAAAGCAGGGGGCTGGATTGTAGGGTGGGCAGGGGCTGTCTCAGCAGGGTTGGGGGAGCAGGGGGCTGGGCTGTAGGGGGGCAGGTGGAGCGGGGGCTGGGCTGTGGGGTGGCAGGGGGCTGGGTTGGGAGGTGGCAGGGGCTGTCCCAGACGGGGTAGGGGAGCAGGGGGCTGGGCTGTAGGATGGCAGGGGGTGGGGGCTGTTCCAGACGGGGTGGGGGGAGCAGAGGGCTGGGTTGTGGGCTGGCAGGGGCTGTCCCAGTAAGGGCAGGGGGAGCCGGGGGCTGGGCTGTGGGGGGAGCAGTGGGGTGGGTTGGGGGGTGCCAGGGGGTGGGGGCTGTCCCAGCCGGGGCGAGGGGAGCAGGCAGGGGAGGGAGATGGCAGGGGGTGGGGGTAGCAGGGGGCTGGGCTGGGGGGGAGCTGGGGGCGGGGACTGTCCCAGCCCGGGCGGGGGGAGCAGGGGGCTGGGTTGGGGGGTGGCAGGGGGCGGGGGCTGTCCCATCCCGGGCGAGGGGAGCGGGGGGGCTGGGTTGGGGGGTGGCAGGGGCTGTCCCAGCCCGGGCGGGGGAGCAGGGGGCTGGGCTGGGGGGGGAGCTGGGGGCGGGGGCTGTCCCAGCCCGGGCGGGGGGAGCAGGGGGCTGGGCTGGGGGGGGAGCTGGGGGCGGGGTCTGTCCCAGCCCGGGCGGGGGGAGCAGGGGGCTGGGTTGGGGGGTGGCGGGGGGAGCAGGGGGCTGGGTTGGGGGGTGGCAGGGGGTTGGGCTGGGGGGGAGCTGAGGGCGGGGGCTGTCCCAACCCGGGCGGGGGGAGCAGGGGGCTGGGCTGGGGGGGGAGCTGGGGGCGGGGGCTGTCCCAGCCCGGGCGGGGGGAGCAGGGGGCTGGGTTGGGGGGTGGCAGGGGGCGGGGGCTGTCCCAGCCCGGGCGGGGGGAGCAGGGGGCTGGGTTGGGGGGTGGCAGGGGGCGGGGGGAGCAGGGGGCTGGGTTGGGGGGTGGCAGGGGGTTGGGCTGGGGGGGAGCTGAGGGCGGGGGCTGTCCCAACCCGGGCGGGGGGAGCAGGGGGCTGGGCTGGGGGGGGAGCTGGGGGCGGGGGCTGTCCCAGCCCGGGCGGGGGGAGCAGGGGGCTGGGTTGGGGGGTGGCAGGGGGCGGGGGCTGTCCCAGCCCGGGCGGGGGGAGCAGGGGGCTGGGTTGGGGGGTGGCAGGGGGCGGGGGGAGCAGGGGGCTGGGTTGGGGGGTGGCAGGGGGTTGGGCTGGGGGGGAGCTGAGGGCGGGGGCTGTCCCAACCCGGGCGGGGGGAGCAGGGGGCTGGGCTGGGGGGGGAGCTGGGGGCGGGGGCTGTCCCAGCCCGGGCGGGGGGAGCAGGGGGCTGGGTTGGGGGGTGGCAGGGGGCGGGGGCTGTCCCAGCCCGGGCGGGGGGAGCAGGGGGCTGGGCTGGGGGGGGAGCTGGGGGTGGGGGCTGTCCCAGCCCGGGCGGGGGGAGCAGGGGGCTGGGCTGGGGGGGGAGCTGGGGGCGGGGGCTGTCCCAGCCCGGGCGGGGGGAGCAGGGGGCTGGGTTGTGGGGTGGCAGGGGGCGGGGGGAGCAGGGGGCTGCGTTGGGGGGTGGCAGGGGGTTGGGCTGGGGGGGAGCTGAGGGCGGGGGCTGTCCCAGCCCGGGCGGGGGGAGCAGGGGGCTGGGCTGGGGGGGGAGCTGGGGGCGGGGGCTGTCCCAGCCCGGGCGGGGGGAGCAGGGGGCTGGGTTGGGGGGTGGCAGGGGGCGGGGGCTGTCCCAGCCCGGGCGGGGGGAGCAGGGGGCTGGGTTGGGGGGTGGCAGGGGGCGGGGGGAGCAGGGGGCTGGGTTGGGGGGTGGCAGGGGGTTGGGCTGGGGGGGAGCTGAGGGCGGGGGCTGTCCCAACCCGGGCGGGGGGAGCAGGGGGCTGGGCTGGGGGGGAGCTGGGGGCGGGGGCTGTCCCAGCCCGGGCGGGGGGAGCAGGGGGCTGGGTTGGGGGGTGGCAGGGGGCGGGGGCTGTCCCAGCCCGGGCGGGGGGAGCAGGGGGCTGGGCTGGGGGGGGAGCTGGGGGCGGGGGCTGTCCCAGCCCGGGCGGGGGGAGCAGGGGGCTGGGCTGGGGGGGGAGCTGGGGGCGGGGGCTGTCCCAGCCCGGGCGGGGGGAGCAGGGGGCTGGGTTGTGGGGTGGCAGGGGGCGGGGGGAGCAGGGGGCTGCGTTGGGGGGTGGCAGGGGGTTGGGCTGGGGGGGAGCTGAGGGCGGGGGCTGTCCCAACCCGGGCGGGGGGAGCAGGGGGCTGGGCTGGGGGGGGAGCTGGGGGCGGGGGCTGTCCCAGCCCGGGCGGGGGAAGCGGGGGGGATGGGTTGGGGGGTGGCAGGGGGCGGGGGCTGTCCCAGCCCGGGCGGGGGGAGCAGGGGGCTGGGCTGGGGGGGGAGCTGGGGGCGGGGGCTGTCCCAGCCCGGGCGGGGGGAGCAGGGGGCTGGGTTGGGGGGTGGCAGGGGGTTGGGCTGGGGGGGGAGCTGGGGGCGGGGGCTGTCCCAGCCCGGACGGGGGGAGCAGGGGGCTGGGCTGGGGGGGGGAGCTGAGGGCGGGGGCTGTCCCAGCCCGGGCGGGGGGAGCAGGGGGCTGGGTTGGGGGGTGGCAGGGGGCGGGGGGAGCAGGGGGTTGGGCTGGGGGGGAGCTGAGGGCGGGGGCTGTCCCAACCCGGGCGGGGGGAGCAGGGGGCTGGGCTGGGGGGGGAGCTGGGGGCGGGGGCTGTCCCAGCCCGGGCGGGGGAAGCGGGGGGGATGGGTTGCGGGGTGGCAGGGGGCGGGGGCTGTCCCAGCCCGGGCGGGGGGAGCAGGGGGCTGGGCTGGGGGGGGAGCTGGGGGCGGGGGCTGTCCCAGCCCGGGCGGGGGGAGCAGGGGGCTGGGTTGGGGGGTGGCAGGGGGTTGGGCTGGGGGGGGAGCTGGGGGCGGGGGCTGTCCCAGCCCGGGCGGGGGGAGCAGGGGGCTGGGCTGGGGGGGGGAGCTGAGGGCGGGGGCTGTCCCAGCCCGGGCGGGGGGAGCAGGGGGCTGGGTTGGGGGGTGGCAGGGGGCGGGGGGAGCAGGGGGCTGGGTTGGGGGGTGGCAGGGGGTTGGGCTGGGGGGGGAGCTGGGGGCGGGGGCTGTCCCAGCCCGGGCGGGGGGAGCAGGGGGCTGGGTTGGGGGGAGCAGGGGGTTGGGCTGGGGGGGGAGCTGGGGGCGGGGGCTGTCCCAGCCCGGGCGGGGGGAGCGGGGGGTCTGAGCCGGGAAGGGGCCGCGCCCGGCACTGCCTGGCTGCGCTGTCCAGCGGCTGCCGAGCGCTCCCTGCCCCGCACCATGGCCCGGCCCGGCTGGCTGCGGCTGCTGCTGCTGCTGGCGCTGGCGGCGCGGCGGGGCGCGGGCGGCGGGTGCGGGCCCTGCCGGCCCGAGCGCTGCCCCCCGGCGCGCTGCCCGGCGCCCGAGCTGGCGGCGCGGGACGAGTGCGGCTGCTGCCCGCGCTGCCTGGGCGCCGAGGGCGAGCGCTGCGGCGGGCGGGGCGCCGGGGGCCCGCGGGGGCCCCGCTGCGGCCCGGGGCTGGTGTGCGTGAGCCAGGCGCGGGGCGCGGGGGCGCCCGAGGGCACCGGCCGCTGCGTGTGCAAGGAGGACGGGGCGGTGTGCGGCTCGGACGGGCGCTCCTACCCCAGCGCCTGCGCCCTGCCCCGGCGCCTCCGCAAGGCGCACGACGGCGAGTGCCGGCTGGGTGAGACGAGACGGGGCCCGGGGCGGGCGGGCGGCCGGGGCTGGGTCCTGCGGGGGCGCCCGCTCTCCGCAGCCCGGGGATCCCGGGGGGGCTGGATCCGCTGGGCGGGGCGGGGCGGGCGGACCCGCGGGACTCCAGCGCTCAGGTGCAGCGGGCGGCCTAAGCCCTTGCCCCGGGGTTGGGATCACATGCGCCGGCTGTCCGGGCGGTTGTGCCCTGCTCCCCTCCCGGACACTGCCTGGAAACCCTCGGGCTCGGGGGTGTCTTTCAGTCCTTGTGCAGGACCCGGCTCCCTTTGTGTTTGTAATGAGAGCAGTAACCCTTTCAGCACCGATCTCAGGGCACTTGGCAAAGGAAGGCTCGCTTCCCGTGGCTGGTGGTTTAATGTTTGAATTGTTTCCGTGTTATTTAGTGTAGGTTTAAACCGGGCTGGCCTTTGAGGTGCCATTTCAGTCCCCAGCCGCCACTTGTGTGTGCGCGCACTGGAGGTACAAACAACTGCCCACGTGCATTTGAACAAGGCTAAGATGCGTGTGCAAATTTGCACCCGCAAAAACCCGTTCGGACAAGTGAGTTTTGCAGATGCACTTTTCAGCCCCTGTGCGAGGGGTCGAAGTGTTGTCGTGAGCGCAGGCGCGGGTGCGAGCCCAGCCTTGCACAGGAGGCCAGGTGGGGTCTGGGGGGAGAATTTGGCCATGTTTGTGCAGTCTCTTGGCAAGGTGAGCTGGGCAGGATGCCTCACATGTACTAATGTGTTCTTAAGAATTGACTGTCACCATTGTGATGCCCTACAGCAACACCGCATGGTGCGAGCATTACAGTAGCTGGCCTGCTCACTCCTTGTCCCCGTTACATGCACTTCTGGCCCCCAGCGTGAGCTGTGTGTGAGGGCCAGACTGCTGTGGATTTGTTTGAGGCTGTGGGGGAGCAGGACAAGAGCTGCAGGCTGTGGATGGGTTTGGTGGGTCATCAGGGGGGCTACACTCCTCTCCTCAAGATACCCATGGGGGAGCAGAAGAAGCCTTCCTCCCCAGGCAGTAATAGCTAGAGGAGGTCTGAGGGGAGACTGAGGTGAGTGGGTTGAGGTGGGTGGGCCAGGGAGTGCTGTGACAATACTCCACGGGGCTAATGGTGGGAGAAGTGGTTATGGATACAGCCTTATGAACTGATGGGGGGCGGGGGGCTTGATTCACCCTGTGGCTGCAGGGGGTGTATTGTGTTTTCCCCTGCGTCCGAGGGCCTCTGAGGTCCTGCCAGAGGGGGGCAGCTTTAAATCCCAGCATAAAGCTCCGACTGCTGGCTCTGTGAAGCATTGGGATCCTGCTGCCCCTCCCAGGCCAGAGCCCCTGCTAGTCAGCCCGCTCTGGGTCCCCCGCAGTGGAGTGAGAGTCAGAGATGGCATACCCTAGGGCAGCCTCTGCTCTGGAAGGCGTTTCCAACACGGGGAACCTAGAGCAGGAATTCTGCAGTGGTGAACAGAGCCCATTCACTCTGTGTTTTCAACCCCCCTGCCCTCCCACAGCTATTAACGGAGAGAAAGGCAGCACTGCACTTCTGAACTGGCCAGAGACATTTACCAAAAAGTAATAATGCTACTTGTCAATTCAGTGTTCTGGGTTAGATCCTGCAAGGTGCTGAGCACTCATGGCCTGGTCCAGCAAAGCACTTCACCACGGGCTTAACTTTAAGCACATAAAATGGGACTCATGTACTCAAAGCTAAGCATGTGCTTAAGTGCTTTTCTGAATCGGGGCCAGAGTGAGAAAATAATACTGAAAAGGCCAGCTGAGAGTATATAATCTTGAAATATCAGTTATATGGTCTGGCAATGAATGAGTTAAGGTTAGGTGCTGGTTCATTCTGTGTCAATGTCATAATCCAGAATTTTGAAGTTCTGTACCTCAAGCGCTAATTCTCTGGTCTGTCTTGCAAGCAGCATTCCTAAAAAGTAATTTTCTGGGTTTCTTTTTTAAATGGTTCACTGGAGGGGTATAATAAGCACATCTCTCAAAATCCTTTTCTCCAAATGCACATGCAGGATTATTCTGTTCCTTGACTGTAACTTATTCTTCAAATAAACTCATAATACAGCTAATGCCTCTGAAAGGCAAAGGTTGGGTTTTGAACCTTTAAGTGATGAGAACTGGAGAGACATTACCTAGCGTATTAGAGAATGGAATTCCAGATTAGACATGCTCGCTTTTAATATTTTTTTTAAATGGCTCTCTGCCTTCATATAATCAGCTTGTTTGGACAGTTAACTCTGTTAATGTTTCAGTAATTAACCTGCATTTTCAGAGTTGAAAACTTGGTAATAAAAGTTGACTTGGAACTGGAATTTGGCATGCTAAGAACAAAATAATTGCCATGGATTTAAAAGAAAACAGAACCATTTTGGCCACTTCAAAGTTCCTTTAGTGTTTTAAGAAAAAACAATAGAAGTTTACCAGGTTTAGAGACTTTTTTTTTGCACTTGAGTAACTGGAAATTTTGATGTAAATGAACTGAGGTGAATTACTAATCTTATGACGCTTTAATCACATTCAGTATTTCGAAAAGGAGTTTAGATTGGCTAGGAGATTTCAGTCCTTAAAACTTGACACAGCAGAATCTTTTCTTAGGAGATTCTTAATGTACAGTTAAATCTGTATATACTCAAAATGTAAAACTTCCCATGAAAGTAATGCCTAGGATAATTCTCCCTTCCTCTCCCAGAAAACTAAATACACCCCAGTGAGTCAAATCCTAAACCCTGCACAAAGCCAAAAGCACAGGGGACCTCTGCCAGAAATGCACTCTGCTGTCCCCCTCACAACCCCAACAAAACTGCTCCCCACCTGCTCCTGCAGTCTCAGTGGTGCACTAACCTCAGAGACAAGTGCAATTCCCCTATATTGTATAGTTGTAGATTCACTGGGCGTGCCCCATTCTGCCTCCCAAAACACCCCTGCCCATTGCTGGGGATGGAGCCCTTTGGATTCTGCACCCAGGCGCTGCAGAACTCCCTTTGCAGGCTCCCTACATGTCATCCTCCTGCATATTGAGCCTTCTGCCCTGCAGATGGACAGAGGATAGCTCAGTGGGGGGGAGGGATAGCTCAGTGGTTTGAGCATTGGCCTGCTAAACCCAGGGTTGTGAGTTCAATCCTTGAGGGGGCCATTTAGGGATCTGGGGCAAAAATTGGGGGATTGGTCCTGCTATGAGCAGGGGGTTGGACTAGATGACCTCCTGAGGTCCCTTCCAACCCTGATAATCTATGATTCTATAATCTATGATTCTAGGATGGGGCGAGATGTGGGATTTGCTCCTATCCATATAATAACATTAAGGCCCTGTAAGGTTGTGTGTGGCCCGTGTGGAGTTGAAGGGGCCGGCCTGCCTGCAAGGAGCCAACTGCAGGATCGGGGCCTTAATGTTCTTGTAGTTTAGGAGAAAATCTTAAGCAAGGTCACCGCATGGGCGCCAGAGTCTGTCTGCGGATCTGATTGCAGAAACGACTGGTGTAGTACGGCTGTTGAGAGCCATTGCACCAAACTGTAAAATCTACATGTGATGGAAACCACAGCAGCACCCTTAGTTTCAGTCCCTATGTGCAGGACAAAAGCCAAGCAATTCTGAGCATCCCTTATGCTATGCCAGTCTCCCTGTCCACAAGAGTGTGACCGAAGGACTGTCAGCCTTTGCACTTCCTTCCACTGGCAGATTTGTGTCACAACCACCTCATTACTGAACGGTGGCTGTCAGCGTCGAGCAACATTTTCTTGAATCTTCCTCCTTTTGTTTCCATAATGACGAAAATGCAACAAGGAGGGGGTATTTCTCTATAAGTGAGTACCTCGTTATAGTATGACCCTAGGGCACTAATTTATTCAGCTGTAATCAGAGGGATATTTTTTAACAGTTCCCCCTGGGGGATGGGTTGTATGCAGACTGGGTAGGCCTGGGTACCAGCTGCTTCCTTTCCTATTTGTAATCAAGCCATCCCTTTGAGTTTGTTTATTTTTAATGAGCATCCCTGAAGCCCATAGAAGGAAAGAGCTCCTAAATTAAATGTGGTTTTGATTCTCATTGTGTAGCTGGAACATTTCTGAGACAGAATGGTGCCCATGGAGATCTGTTTAAAATACACTTCCCGCTCTGGCTTTTAAACATCCTGAATTGTAGCGGGGAACACTGGGTTATTGAAGGTTTGGACCCCTGGGCGTACACAAACGGTGCTTCCTTAGCTCCGCTCCCTGCCTTCTCATCAGCACTTTAGTTGGGAACAATCACATTGATTCAAAGGCTTTAGACCCTTTTCCAGAGACAAGCCCAGGTTCTTGTACAATCCTTCGGAGGAAGCTGCACTCTTACAGTGAGGAATCGCCTGTCAGATGGAACAGTCCTAAAAGAAACCTTTGAGCCACTGTCACCCAGAGTGTTCTTTACAGTGCTCTGAATATTACAAGAATAAATGCCTGATCTCCTTTCATCTCTTGCAGCGCTTTTGATACTCCCTTTAATCCTCTCGCTGACTCAGCCAGTGAGAGATTAGGCAAAAGCTCTGCTAAATCCAGTGCCAATGTGAGCACAATTTGATATTCATAAATTAGTCTTGTACCAGTAGATCCCAGTGAGCTTGGCTTTGTCTCTACAATATTCTTTCCTCGTGATCTGTTTTAGTACTGTAATATGCAATAACAAGTACAGGTCACACTTGCCGTAGCTAAGGTTGCAAATCAGATTCCATTAAAACTTTGTTACTTAAACTTTTACAAAATAGTCAACTTTGGGGCAGATGGTTTTCATGGTAGGTCTGTGCCCGAAAGTGAGTATTTTACTTGTGCCTTTTAGAAGTATTTGAGAAAAATCCCTCTGGCTATTTTTGAGTAATATAAAGTGGGGAGAGGATTGCACGTTTGTTCAGTGGAAAGACAGAAATGGACCCTGCCCGTGTTTTCCCCACAAAAGCTGAAATGCTTTGAGCAGGCTGTATTCCTCCACCAGGGTTTGCGGGTCAGAGTCAGTTCAGCTTGTGCTTCTAACCTTATGGAACACTAGAACTTGATCAGAGCGTTTCAGCTTTCTTGACTTGTGGCAGTTTGTTATATGGGAAGGTGCTGTCAGTTGCGACTACAGCATGAGTTATTTGCATGTCAATTTTGTGTGAGAATTTGAGCTGGCCTTACGTTAAGCGTGTTAATGAGGCCCCGGGCTTGTCCTTGTCAGCACAGATGAGCATTTTAAGGATGACACGTATTAGAAGAAAATCTGTAAAATCTGAAATGCCACTAAATACTGAGGAATCTAAAGAAACAAGTACAAGCATCCACTTCAGCCATTTAAGACTACAAAAGGGAAGAAAGCAAAGAACTAGCAAGCTGTAAACAAAACCGATCATTAGGTCCTGAGTTCTAGTCTTACCTCAACTACTGACTGACTTTCATCCCTTGGACTTCAACAGCATTGTACAGTCCTTATTTCGGCCTCCTTCCCTCAGATACAGTAACTCCTTTCTTCACGTTTTAGTTATGTTCCTGAAAAATGTGACTTTAAGCGAAACCATGTTAAGCAAATCCAATTTCCCCATAAGAATTAATGTAAATGGGGGGGTTAGGTTCCAGGGAAAATTTTTTCACCAGACAAAAAACTATATTTTATATATATATATACACACACAATATAAGTTTTAAACAAACAATTTAGTACTGTACACAGCAATGATGATTGTGAAGCTTGGTTGAGGTGGTGGAGTCAGAGGGTGGGATATTTCCCAGGGAATGCCTTACGGCTAAATGATGACCTAGCACTCGGCTGAGCCCTCAAGGGTTAACTCGTTGTTAATGGAGCCTCACGTTCTACAAGGCAGCACGAATGGAGGGAGGCGAGACAGCATGGCAGACAGAGACAGAGACACATACCCTGTGTGAGAGAGAGAGAGATGTGCATTGCCCCCCCCCCTTTAGTGCGCTGACCCCACTCTGAGTACACTGCCTTGTTAAATATATCAGGAAGTTGAGAGAGCAGCTGCGGCCAGCAAGTTTCTCCGTCCTGAGCCCTGTCCTGTCATCTCCCCCCCCCCCCCCCCGCTCTATGGAGATGGGGTAAGCAGGGGACAGGAGCGGGGGGAGGGGGATACCCTGACAGCCCACCACTTCGTCCCCTGCACAGCAAGCAGGAGGCTCTGGAGAGCAGCTCCAAGGCAGAGGGCAGGAGCAGCACATGGCCGTGCCAGGAGGGACAGCTGAACTGCCGGCAATTGGTAGCCTGCTGGGCAGCTGCCGCACAGGGAACTTAGGGGAGCGGGGAGCTGATGGGGGGCTGCCGGCCCACCCTGGTTCCAAGCGCCCACCAGCTTGCTGCAACGGACTGCTCTTCCTGCAAGCAGTGAACAAAGCAGGCGGCTGCCAAACAACGTTATAAGGGAGCATTGTGCAATTTTAAACGAGCACGTTCCCTACTTGATCAGCAAAGAAACAACGTTAACCGGGACGACTTTAAGTGCGGAGTTACTGTACAGTTATTTGCCCCCAGTTACAAGATGGGTAACAGAAGCAGAGAGTTGAAAGTTGGTGTCTCGGTTTTTGTGACATGGCAATTCAGCTGGATACAGCGGTGAAAGTAAGCCGGTACGGGCCGGGACAGCGTACCGGTAAAAACCGGTGCAGCAGCGTACCGGCAAGAAAGTGGAGCATTCAGTGCCGGCTTACTTTCACCTCTTTTGGCTGCACAACAAACAGCTTAAACTCAGAGCTAATAAAAGCTTGGAAAGGGAAAACTCACTGTCACATTTGTTTGTTGTTTCTCTCCCTCTCCTCCTCCTGCTGCAAGCTAGTGGGGAGTCACTGCAGCCCCTGCTGAGTGCGGGGTGGGGCACGGTGGAGGGAGCGCGGAGCCTAGCCGCATCCGCAGCCGGATTGGAGGAGGAGGGAGAACACGGAGAAAAATGTGAACCATGAACTTTCACTTTTCCAGGCTTATTCCAATATTAAAGTGTTATTACAGACAGTACTGGTAGGAGTACTAGTAGTAACTTTACTTTCTATATCTAAGTCATGCAATGGGAGGGCTCCATGAAGTGTGTAGGAGAGGTGGGTTGCTGGCGATTGGATCGTACCAGTAAGAAATGTAAATTACTTTCACCCCGGCTGGATATCACAAAGGATTAACAAGCAAAGATTAGTTAGCAGTCCCAGAGGGACACCCCACTCTGAGCTCTGGAGATGGGTCATTTGTGAAAGGTTGCACAGGAAAAATTCCTTCTGCCCTCACGATTACTCACTCCACACCCCAAGTGAATCCATTTTCCTTGTCATGATGCTCCAGTGCTCTTCTTCCCCCCCAGCCCACCAAGGCACCCCTCCTCCAAGAATCAGTCCTCTCTTGGGGCGGAAATCTCTGGGCATCAAGGAGGAGCATGGAAGGACGAAGTCCCTATGGACCCAGACCCAGACCACTCCTGTCTCAGCATCGCTGCATACAGGAGACCAAACACTCCGCTCTCTAGCCTAGGTCTGCAGCCTCACACCGAGCTTGGAGGGGGCATGGGAGACACACAGGGTACATCAACTAACATACTATGGGAGGGAGGGGCGGGTGGGTAGAGGCATCTCCTGGGGAAAGAGCAGGTAACCAGAGCAGCATACGGTTTAGGTTAGGAATGGCCAGGCAGGGGTGGTTTAGAGATCTAAGCATCGCCTTTGGTGTTTCGTCTCCTTGGCTCTAAGGATCACATCCAGGTAGGGTGGGATCAGCCATGCATCTCCACGAGAGAAAAACAGCTCCATTCGGTTTTTCACTCAAGCCCTTCGGATGGAAAGCTCTGTGTGTCCTGTGTGGGTAAGCTGGGGAGCAGGGCTCCTTGTGGGGCTTCACAAAGCGGGCTTTGAAAGTGTGTGACTTGGCAAGTTACAGCCTCTAAGCCTTCGGTACGAGAGGGGCCAAGCCAGATGCTTAGTAGCTGGGAATTATCAAACTCCATTTGCACTTTTCCCTTAAAAATAAAATTATCAGAGTAGGTAATTCCATGCCAAAATCTGACGTGAATGCAGATATTGAAGTTGTATAGCCCAGCCCTCCACACTGGGGATTGGAGAGTTCAGATTGAAAGGGAACAGGGAGCATTTTGGCTTTATCTAGTGGCATGAGCTTGGACCAGGGATGCCCCGGGGACCCTCATGCCATTAGGAAGCAGAGCATGGAATGCAGCTGTACAAAACCAGGCAGCGTCCATGACATTCACCCCAAATGGTAGCAAGTGACAGTGAAATCCTGGGGTGCTCCTGCTCACACGTCACCCTGACTGAGCTGCTGTGCACAAAGGGGGCATGAGCCTTGGCCAAGCAGGTGTGTTTGCAGAATTCAGGTGAACATGGGTGTGGTCTCCCAGCAAGCCATGCCTAGCTCCAAACGAGAGGACTTTGCAAATCAAAGAAACTGGAGGCTGCTTTAAAGTACTTGGCTCAGTGCTAGGACCGAGCGAGCATGTGGAAAGGAAGCAGCCACAGGCAGTGCTATCCAAAGATAGTTTTTGTTGGTTGGCTGCTATTCCTGATCCCTCTGCCACCACTGATGTGTGTCACCTAGATGTGGAGAGGCTGATCTGGTGCAGCAGAGGTTAATCCAGGGCCCTGGGCTCTGAAATGCTCTAAGAATTTGCTGGTGGTTCGTGGCATGGCCCTTCCCCCTCACCTGGGAGATTTCCATTAGGAAATTCATGCTGGACTTAATACTCTTAAAGGCAGTGTCAGTACCCCTCCATGCCCTGTACCCCACTGGGCAATGGGAGGGGAAGGGCAGGGCCCAAGCAGGAATGGGGAGCCAATGACAGCTCGAGGGAAAAAAGCCCTGTTAGCACATACTGCTCCCCACACCACGGTTCCAGGGTACATGGCAGCACAGAATGGTTTCCCACGGAGCCTCGCCCTGGTGAGGACTCCAAGCCCCAGCCCACGTGCTCCTCCCCACGGACGAGGTCTGAAACTCCTCCTCCAAGGTGGAGAATGGGGGTAACCCCTGGAGTGAACCTCAGTGTTTCCATCAGGAATTTCCCTCTGGGAGGGGGTGATTGGATCCTTTTGGCATCATTGGGAGCTGTGGGGGCTCATTGCCTCTGACAATAAATCGAGTGTGGGAGACTTTCTAAAAGAGACTCTGGCTCTGGCACCAGCTATGGCCTTGAACCAGGAATCACTAGGTGAGGTTCTCTGGCCTGGGCTAAGCAGGAGGTCGGGCTAGATGGTCATAATGGTCCCCTCTGGCTTTGAACTATGAAATCAGGCCATGTATTCAGGATCTTAAATATGGAAACGTATGCCCAGATCTTCCAAGGTATTGAGATGCCAATTGATTTCAATGGGAATTAGGTGCCCGAATACTGTTGAGGGTTTGGCCCTTAGAGCCTAACTTCGAGGTGTGGAATATTGGTCTTTGGGTTAGTAAACCTGGCCCTAAATGAAGAGTGAACAGGCCAGCCCCAGGGAAGTCAGTAGGAGCCACAGGTGCCCTGTGCTTTTGCAGATCAGGACTTCCTGACTGTCTCATGTTTTTTTAAAGGTTGGAAGTGGATTAGATGCTAGTGTTTGAAACGTTATGGCTGTCACACCGCATTACTCTGCTGCCGCATTAAGGTCGTTCAGGATTTATCATTTCTCAGCTATTTGTGCGTGTTTCTTTAAACTCTTATTCTAAAGTCTTTATTAGATCAGTGTGTTGGCTGCTGGGTTTACTAGACAAGAGCGCTTTGTTATGCTAAGCGCTCCGTGGCAATTCAGCCTATGAAAATCTTCAGAAATTCTTTCATACCTCGGCATCTGCATGTAAAGCTTCTTGAATGTGTCACATAAAGCGGAGAGAACAGTGCACCCGGGGAGCTTGAGAAATGCCCTCCCCCACACCACCCCTCCAAATCTCAGCATTCATAGCATGGAAATTAAGCAAGGGATTGTTGTGGATGTGAGCGTGGGCTCACGTTCACCCAGGAGCAGTTAGAATAATCCCTGCTTAGTACGGGGAGCTCAACAATGCTTTAATAACATTATTCATAGCCACTTTTGGCATTGCTTGTATATCCTTAAAGAGACACTGCTACCCAAAATAGTCAGCATTTTCCGCCTGCCCTGGGACACACTGCTAGCTGGAACCAATGCCATTGTTACAATTGGGAGTAAACTTTTGTCAGTAGCTAGATGTAAAAATAGCCTTTGGGGCAGATTTGTTCCTGACACAGGTTTGATCTGCTGGGAGATGGCAGAAATCAAGAGGGCCTTTGCCACTCAGTAATGTAGTGCATTGTTATAGGACTTACATTTCTTTGGGTATAATTCTTTATAACCTAGCCCTTTTATTAAGGGGACTCAAAGGAACGGGCGAAAAGTGTACTGTGGAATCCAGTACTGATATTCACAGCTCACTTATGACTATACATCACATAGAACATCTTCAGCTGAGGTTGTGCTGTGTTTCCATTATAACATCCTAGTTTTAGAGTGTGTCAGTTCCCGTGAAATGACACCAGGCTAAGCTCTGGCATGCTAGCTCATGTTTGGGAACGACATCCACTCTACAAAGCTCAAAAGAATTGATTTAACTCACTGGCCCGCAATCCTTCGTTTCTCCATTGCGCATAGATATGGCTGTGGTCTGAGATGAGGGGTGACCTTAATTTCCACCTGTCCTGCGAGGCACACAGGGTGAGTTAAGGATGGAGTTTTAACCTGATTTTGAGTTGGTTGGTATGAATTTTGATTGGTTTGGGCTTTTCACGGCTAACAGGTCCCACAGAAGACGTGTATAACAGAGCTTCTTTTCACTCTGGCGTTAAAGCAGAGCACTGTTCATAAATACCCCAGGAACAGCTCATGGTTCAATTTTTATGCAGAGTAGTTGTAGCTAACTGTGTGTAAAATCTGATATTTCCGTTTGCATTAAATTGGGAATGTGACATTGAACTGCTGTGTCCCCTTAGCTCTCCAGCCTGAGATGCCTTTTACTCTGCTTTACTGGTGAACAGCAACCCCTCCAGGCTCTTCTCACTCACAGCCACTAGCATGTAAAGTCACTCCCAGCTCAGTACATGAATGCTATGCCCAGCCATCTATGAATAGATACAGGGTGACACCCGCATATCCCTCAGTCCCAGCCTTGCCTCCCCCCAGAAATGCATGTCTTGTACTGCTCAGTAGCCCACTGGACAGTACAAGCTCATAGATGGTTCATCATTCCAACACTGGGTAATGATTGTGCATCAGCCCTGTTGCCCTAAGCAGAGATTCCCAAACACTTCAACCAAAACACCCTGGTTTACATAAAACAATAAAACAAGTGTATTAACTAGAGAAAGATAGGTTTTAAGTGATTACAAGTATATGTGCATATAAATCAGGATTGGTTACAAAAGAAATAAAAAGATAAACACACAAGCTAATTCCTAAACTTTACCAAGGCTAATAGGTTTAAAAGCAAAAAAGGAGTTTTTCTCACTACAAGCTTACAGGAGTCTGTACTGTCTGGAAAACCTGCAAGATAGGACCAGTCCCCCAGTTCAGTGATGCTTCTTTTGTCTTTCAAGGGATCTCGCTGCTGTGAGTAGAGATGGAGGGGGAAAGGTGAGGAGGAAGTCACTGTCTCCCATTCTATATCCCACTCCCCTCTTTGAGGATTACCCTACACTGGAGTGCAGACAAACAGTCTCCCTCCCAGGTTTGAAGCATTTCTGGGATGAAATGTAAATTCTTTGTTTATACCATCCCCCCTCCTGGTGGTTGGCCAATTCAGTAGGTAATGGCTCTTTAGCACTTTGCCGGCGTGCTAGTGTGCCTTTGTCTCTGAGAAAATGGTTTGTGGGTGTTACCTAGAACAACAGCATCTTTCAGTAATAATCATATAGCAAAATCTCATAATTTCACATGCAATGATGCTACACACACTTCAACTGGACAATAACGTTCAGTCGATTATTAGTTTTCAAATGATACCTCACAAGGCATACTTTATACAAAATATATCATAACCATATAGAAGTGGTGAACATGGCGTACAGGGTGTCACAGGGAAGCAGTGTCAGGTAAACTTAAATTGAAGACAGTGAAATGTCAATATTTTTGCAAAGGTAGCTTCCTATAAGTGGACATTTGAAAAGACAACCTAAACCCAAACCGTGCTGGCCATTATAGTAACTGACAATCTTGATGGACAGCTACCTGTTTTCATTCTGTTGAGTAGTTAAGTAAGGTTAGTTGCAACTACACTCTGTGACCTAATGCAAAAGACTGCATTAAAGACAGAACTCTAGTGGTGTAATAGAAGGAATGTTATTGTAAGATACAGGCAAACTGGCATTGGTGTTGAAATGTTTTTAGAAATACGGGATTTTGTTTCTTTCTGTATCCCTCTTTATTCTGATAGTGAGCATCGGGGTTCACATTCTGCCTGTTTAACTTGCTTAAACAAAGTCAAGGTATTCCCACCTGTCTGTGAAGACTTCACAAATGTTTCATGATTGCAATACCTCAAAAATCTGAAGACTTGTCATTTTAAAGAGTCTAGGGGCTTGTCTACACTACTGGATGGATCGATGGGCAGCGATCGATCCAGTGGGGGTCAATTTATCGTGTCTAGTGTAGATGCGATAAATTGACTGTCGATCCCTCTAGCATCGACTCCAGTACCCCACCTCAATGAAAAGCATAAGCAGTCAACAGGAGAGCGTCTCCTGTCGACACACCGCAGTGAGTAGATCTAAGTACGTCAACTTCAGCTACGTTATTCATGTAGCTGAAGTTGCGTAACTTAGATCGACCCCCTCCCCCCCATAGTGTAGACCAGCCCTGAGTCACAGTGATGGGGTGGAAAGCAGCCCGATTCACCATAACCTCCTGGCAGTTTTGCACCACTCTAGCAATGCAAAGCAGCCATAAATCTGGTTTTGGGGTGGTTGAAATTCCAATCCAGCTTCAATCCTGAAGGGCCAGTTTATCAGATGCAGTCACAGAAAGCCACAGAATAATTGAGCTTATGCTCAAATAAATTGGTTCGTCTCTAAGGTGCCACAAGTCCTCCTTTTCTTTTTGCAGAATAATCACAGAGTAAGGTCCTGAGGTGTGATTGTGTCAGTGTATTACATTGCCCCAGTAGCGATGTGAGTCCTGGGACTACACACCTTCACGCTGCAAAGGTGACAACGCACCCTGAAGTTGTTGGCTCTCGGTTATTTGGTGTCTGTCTAGTTAGACCTGTAATGGACTAAACACCGATGGTGCACCTCGGAAATACGTGAGACGTGCAGGGTGCGTCGGAGTGTCTGAGGAAAGCACATGTGCTTTTCAATGCAAAGGCCCTGACAGCCAAACGGGAAATGAATGAATATTATGCACACCCTCCAGCAAAAAATTACACAGAGGGTGAAAGGATCATTGCATGCATAAATAAAGAGGAATCTGGGTTAGAAAGAAAACACAAGCGAGGACTAAAACCATGTGCAGAATGAAGAGTATAAATGCTTTATTGGAAGAACACAAGTGTGGAATGGAAGGACTTGACCTCAGAGGTTAAATACATATATTTTTAAAGTAAGGGTAATAAGTAAAAGAACGAGTGGAAAACATTAAACACATTCCGTGATTTGGGGCTCTGTGGTCCAGAGAGGTTGCTATCATTCTAATGTCATGACCTAGTTAAGTTAACAGAACTATGCCTGTTTACACCGTCTGAGGATCTGGGCTGATGGATGCGAAGGATACAACCAAACCTAAATTCCCCTGTGCTAGACAGGAGAAATATTAGAGGGAATCTGGATAATGCTAGAGCAAATGATCAAGAAACTGGAACCATGGGCAGGGGGCAGTAAAGGCCAGGGGAGGCTAAGTCTCCCCTAATCCAGGCTATGGCCCAGCCCTTGCTCCCCCTCTCTCCTGAAGCCAGCAGGGACTCAGCTCCAGCTGGCAGCCTGGAGCTCGGGGCTCAGGCTGGCGGCCAGGGCCTGGGTTGGGGCAGTGGCATCCCGGGGCTGATGGCTGGGACGGACCAGCCAGGGGAGCAGGTTCGGGGCTCCAGCAGGCAGGGGAGCAGGGCCTCAGGTAGAAGAGACAGGGCCAGGGGGCTAGCCTCCCTGAAGGGGCTAGTCATCTGCCGCCCGTGACTGGAACATGTGGAGACTGACGACTGGCATTGAGGAATTGAAAAGGAACCAGGAGCCTTTAGCAAGTTTAATTAAAGCCTCTCTGGAAATGGAAAAGGAGAGAACTCTCAACTGGAGAGAAAATCATGGAACTCTTCCGTATAGGAACAGAGAGGAAATCTAGGTCACTGGAGACTGGCAGCTGCACAATGGAAGAGATAGCTGAAGTCGCTGGGTCTTCACTAGAGCCGAGCAAATAACTTGATAGTTTGGTTCAGTAGCCAGACTGAAAAATGTCCCCCCCGCCCGGCCCCCAGTGTGGTTTGTTTCAAAGCAAAACTGAATTTTTCTTGCTGAAACAAAAAACCTGAACCAGAAAAGTTATTCAAGTCAAATGAAATGTTTTGAACGTCATTTTGAAACGAAATGTTGATTCAAAAATGCAATGTCAGAATGGACTGATATTTCAAAAGACAGGGGTTCTCCAAGTTATTCTGGCTGAAAATATTCCTGAATTCACAAATAGTTCTGATGCCCTGAAAAATGCATGATTTAGCAAACGTACTATTTACTGAAATTGTTTTGCCCAGTTCTGTTCATCTCTCATGTGCGATGGGGCCCAGGTGGGTTAGTAGCTTGTGGCGCAGTCCTGTAAAATACTAGTGGCGTGCCACAAGAAGTGGCACCGAGACACAGCTGTGCGGGTTTCAAACCTCCGTGCTGGTAACAAGGGTCGTGCAACAAGGTGACAGAATTAGCAGCCCGCACTCTGCCTGGAAACTGCATGGAGTCTCAAGCAGAGACCCTGGTGTTTAGGAGCACGGAAAGATGGGGACACCTCAGACCCTGCCTCTCCTCTTTCCACACTTGCCTGATTTGGCTGACCTTGATTAACCCCTGCTGTGCCGCACAGATGCACCCAGTTTTGTACTGCTTGTGTACATCAGAGTCTCCCGTTAATCTCCTTTGTGAAGATCTAACAGATGGAGACTGGCTATGCTGAGAAATCAGGGTGCTGCACAAATTGACGGCCTAGGGCCACCTCCCATCCTCCCATATGCCAAGGAAAGTGTCCTGCTGGCCACTGGTGACTCTGAAGTTCAGGGCCTGTGGCAGGAGACAGTCACCACTGCAGTCTGAAATACAAAACGTGTGTTACGTCAACCTCTTTTGCTTGGAGGCCTTTTGCGTAGGTGCTGCCCAGTCCCCATAGTTTGAGAAGTGAGAGGATCACAGTCCATGGCAAGATTTATTTATTTAATTATAACCAGTGTACCTAACCAAGACACCAACCATATCTAAAGAACACAATAAATATCACACAGAGAGTTCAAACTGACAACACATTACTTTTCTCAAGCCCTCAAAATAAGTGTCACCGTCAGCTAAATGTCAGTAGACAAAAAGACAGGTTTTTTGCATCAGACACCTGGAGAAATGGATGGTTTTTGCATTGTGTCATGAAGGCCACAGAGCAGGTCAGAAAACCGGGCATATTCATTACCCAGGGTTGGAATGACTGACTAACTATGAGTTTGTATGGTCCAGTGGGCTGCTGAACAGTACAAGATGCACATTTCTGGGGAGCCAGGCTGGGACTGAGGGATATGCGGGTGTCGCCCTGTATATAGTTCATGGGCAGCTGGGAATAGCACTCATGTATTCAGCTAGGGGCTGCATGTGAGCAGAATCTGGAGGGGTTTGCCGTTCACCAGCAAAGCTTTATAAAAGACATCCCAGGCTGGTGGCTTAAGGGGACACTGCTGTTCAACAGTCCAGATTGTACCCTGGGGAATGTCACAGTAGGGCAATACCATCACCTAGAATTGTTTGCAGCACTGCATTCAGGGCTGGCTGTAACACACCATTAAATATGCTTCTTGAGAGAGGCACTGCTCAATAAGCTGCCGAAAGACTCTATTCTGTACTCACTGAAGTTTCTGAGTGGTTCAGGTGTAGCTCCAGATATACTGCATTGAAGTCATTCAGTCTGGACATGAGAAAGGTTTAGATAAGCATAGCAAGGTTCACATCCACCAGGAATGGCCCCAGCCTGCTAGCCAAGCACAGAAGGATAAAAGCACTGTAGCTATCAGGACGTCTGGTAACAGCTGAGGAAGCAACAAGAGCTCTCAAGGTGTGTAACACAAGTTGAGCAGCCTCCTTTGGGGAAAGGAAGCCTGTATTGCAAATTTCATCTCCATTGTCTGCTCGAAACAATAGCTCCTTCTGGGACGAAAACAGGGGTTAGAAATGGAAGTGCCAGCTCATCCGTAATTAAGTCGTTGCTACGAAGATGGGATAGTAGTGATGGTGCTAAGCAGTTTCCAGATGTTCATTTATCAGATGTGCAGAGGTGTCGGGGAGAGTCAGAATTATTTGAAACAATCTGTTTCAGGCAAGGATCTGATAGGAAATATTGTTATCCAAGAATTTTAATGTTGCCTTTAAAGAAGCTGTTTGAATGTGAACGGGAAATATCTTTTGGGTTTGTGTGTCTTTTTCTCCTTTTCTGTTCTGAACTGCTGAGATTCTGTGTTGCAAGGGATCATGGTCGTGCCACATTGCTTTATTTTGATTGAAAATATTTAGAGGTTCATCCCCAAGGCCCAAATAACCTTTGGGTTTTTGTGTAGCTTGTAGTATGGGAGTATTTCTGCATTAAGCTGCTCATTCCAGAACAGATCTCAGTCCGTCTCTTTCTTAGACCGTTTGCATTAGCACCTGTCAGCACAGTATCTGCATCGCTCACTCTTTAATTCCTGGAGTTTTCTGCCCGTCTGCCTTCGTTTATGTGGGCGTTGTTTGAGGTTGTGTTGAGTTGTGAATCATTCTGGTTATGGTGTGAAGGCTTTATCAAAGGGGAAGGCCTGGCAGCTTTTCCTGAAGATGGCCAGACTCTGCATTGAGCGAATCTCTTTTGAAGCTGCTGTCACAGCTAGATCCTCTCAGCTGTGAAACCCTTATCTCTGTTTCTCACGTGCTTCATCCTGGGTTCTCTGATCCACATTTTCACAGAGGAGCGACGCTGTCTTGACATTCCATAGATAGAAATGCAGCCTCTATAATGAAACTGGGACCTGGTCCACTAATGACTCCGATGTTCAGGACGTGCTGGCAGTGGAAACAACATGGGGCCACGGAGGTACTTTAGGGCTCATAATGGCCTAGCCCATGCAGGAGGTGGACAGCTGCATTGTTTTAATCTGCTGGAGCCTTCGCATTGCTTTCATCTTCAGTGTCAGGTACAGCAAATTACAGGCATCCAGCTGGCCAGTGATGGATCACTGTGGGCGGGTCCTTGTCTGGCAGGAAGAGGTGACATTTCCTAGCGAGCTGGAGATGGAAGAAGGCATTTTTAGTCACAGATGTTCTCTGATCACATGGGCTCCGTGACGAGTTAGATAGGACCCCAAGCCCTCACGCTACGTTGGTGACTGTGGTCTGTCCGCGTTCAGTGGAAGAGGAGAACAGCATCCTGGCTACTTCTTGAAAGTATTTCCGTCTTTCTGACCAGCACGTCTGCAGTTGTGCGCAGGCTGAGTTAGGCCAGATGCTCGTCTTCTAGGACCTGCTTCTTGGGGGCATTGTGACAATAAGGTGTGCGCTCCTGACCGGTTAATGTCCTGTATGGTTACATTCTTCCAGCCGGCTTGTCTCCGCAGCGACTCTCTGAAGTAATCCGAAGGGTAGGACAAGTGAGATTAAAATAGAATCATAGAATATCAGGGTTGGAAGGGACCTCCAATAGACTGTAGTAAATGTCTAAGAGAGTCATGTTGGGCAAACTCAGTGACGGTACTGGGCCAAACAAAATTACCAAGTGTTTGGGATTCCAAACTGACTGAACCTGAAGGCTGTCCCAAGACACCTGGTCAGCCACGAAGCCTTTCAGCTCAGGTTTTGTTACTGCAGAAGTTTCAGGAACAAGGGGATAAAAGAGGCAAAGAGAAACCCTTCATGCATGAGAGCAATCCAAATGCTATTCAATTTCCAATGCAGCTCTGCAGTTAGCTGAATTAAGTTGCTTCTTGTTTGGCATTAGAACTGTAATTTCAATACTGATTAGCATAGATCATTAGCATTTGCCTTTTTATTCATGTGTCTGATTATCTACAAATCAGTTTATTTTTCCAGATTGTAGATATTACAGCTTAACCATATCTTGAACTGGACAAAACACTTAGGTTTTGCATGATTTTTTTTTTTTATGTTTCATGATAAAACCGTCATCACCATATCAGGAGATTATAGCAGCTGCTGCTATTAACATAAAAATCCCCTCATAGACTTAAAGGCCAGAAGGGACCATTGTGATTATCTAGTCTGACCTGCATATCGCAGGCCACGGAACCTCACCCACTCACGCCTGTAACAGACCTCTGGCTGAGTTACTGAAGTCCTCAGATCTTGATTTAAAGACCTCAAGTGACAGAAAATCCACCATTTACTCCAGTTCAAACCAGCAAGTGACCCCTGCCCCATACTGCAGAGGAAGGTGAACCGCCCCCCCCCAAGGGTCTCTGCCAATCTGACCTAGGGAGAAATTTCTTCCCGACCCCCAATATGGCGATCAGTTGGACCCTGAGCATGTGGGCAAGACATACCATCCAGACACTTGGCAAAGAATCTGTAGTAACTCGGAGCCCTCCCAGTTTAGTGCCCCATCTCCAGCCTTTGGAGATATTTGCTAAAAGCATTCATGGATGGGCCATATGCCATTGTCGGCAACCTCATCATACCATCCCATCCATACACTTATCAAGTTCAGTCTTGTAACTTTTTTGTCCCCACAGCTCCCTTGGGAAGGCTGTTCCAGAATTTCACTCCTCTGCCGGTTAGAAATTTTCATCTAATTTCAAGCCTGAACTTATTAATAGCCAGTTTACATCCATTTGATTTAGTGTCAACATTGGCCTTTAACTTAAATAACTCCTCTACCTGGCTGATATTTATTCCTCCCCCCCTCCCTCCCCGCTCTCCTGCTGGTAATAGCTCACCTTAAGTGATCACTCTCTTTACAGTGTGTATGGTAACACCCATTGTTTCATGTTCTCTATGTATATAAATCTCCCCACTGTATTTTCCACTGAATGCATCCGATGAAATGAGCTGTAGCTCACGAAAGCTTATGCTCAAATAAATTGGTTAGTCTCTAAGGTGCCACAAGTCCTCCTTTTCTTTTTGAGAATACAGACTAACACAGCTGCTACTCTGAAACCTACTTTTAAGGCAGGTTCTCCGTTCCCCTGATCATCCTTGTAGCCTTCTCAGCAACCTGTTTCAGTTCAGTTTGAAATCATCTTTCTTAAAAACATGGGAGACCAGAACTGCACACAGTTTGCCAGATGAGGTCTCACCAGTGCCGTGTATAATGGTACTAACACTTCCCCCTCTCTACTGGAAATACCTCGCCTGATGCATCCTAGGACTGCATTAGCCTTTTTTCACGGCCACATCTCATTGGCAGCTCATAGTCATCCTGTGATCGACTAATACACCCAGATCTTTCTCCTCTTCTGTCACTTCCAACTGATATGTCCCCCGCTTATAGCAAAAATTCTTCTTAGTCCTTGAGTGCATGACCTTGCACTTTGCTCTGTTAAATTTCATCCCATTTCTATCACTTCATTTTTCAAGATTTTCCAAATCTTCTTGTATAATATTCCAGTCCGCCTCCATATTGACAATACCTCCCAGCAGTGGGTCATTCACAGATTTTATTAGCACATTCCCACTTTTTGTGTCAAGGTCGTGAATGAAAACATTAAATAACACTGGTCCCAAGACTGATCCCAGAGGAACTCTACTGGCAACCTCCCCCTCCAGCCGGACAGTCACCTTTCAGCATGACCCACTGTAGTCTCCCCTTTAACCAGTTCCTTATTCACCTTTTTGATTCTCATATTAATCCCCATCTTCTCCAATTTAACTAATAATTTCCATGTGGAACTGTATCAAATGCCTTCGTGAAATCCAGGGAGATTAGATCATCTGCTTTTTCTGTGTCTAGAAAACTAGTTATCTTCTCTCAAGTTAGTCTGCAATGATCTTACCTTTTGTACAACCATGTTGTATTGTATCCCAATTACTGTTTACCTCTATGTCTTTAATTAGTCTCTCTTTCAAAATTTGTTCTGACCTTGCATACAACTGAGGTCAAATTAATGGGCCTGTATTTTCCCAGATCACTTTTTCCTCCTTTCTTAAGTATAGGTACTGTACTATATTTGCAATTCTCCAGGCATAGGATACGACCCCTGAGTTTCTAGATTCATTAAAAACCCTTGCTATTGGGCTTGCCATTTCCCTATTAAAACATCCGTCAAAAGCTTTGCCCAACAAACAGCTCTTGGATATGCTCAAAGACAGCACAATTTTTAATATTTTTCATTCCATCTTTCAAAGAATTGAGTGTCTGAGCGAACAAGCTGTATTCGGTATTCTCCTCCCAGTCCCATGAAAAGCTTGATTCTATCATCTGATGGCCTTATTCTGCCCTCGGGTGCATGTGCTGAACTGCCATTGGTTTTTAATGTTGTATAGGACTTTCCATGGTGCTCATTTCTATACCTGAGAACCTGGGGCACTTTGTGAATAACCCATAACAGAGGGGAATTCTTCCTTCCTTTTTACAGCTGGGGCTGGAGGCAGAAAGATACAGAGTATCTTTACACTACAGTCAGAAGTGTGACTGCCTCCCCTATAGACATACCCCAGCTACCTTGGATCCGGCTAGCGCAAATAATAATGGCTGTGAAGTCGTAGCAGCATGGGGAGCCACTCGAGTACATATCCAGGGTCCTATGAGGAGCAGAACACATCACTGGTCTTACACCAGAGTGCATAATTAAATCCTGCCCAGCGTGGCAGTGTGCCCCAGATGACCTCTTGAAGTCCCTTCCAGCCCTATATTTCTATGATTCAGTGAGTCTGTGCCTGTCTTCTTTTGTTTAAATAAAGGCACAGGATACAACAGCATGTCTTAAATATATGGTCACTGGCATGTTTTTAGAATATTGGATCATAATTTGCACATGATTTAGTGGCTACTTTTGGGTTATTTTTTTCTTGCCTACACGAGGCATAAATAAGAACTCATTGATGAGGAAACAACTAAAGTGTTGCACTGAGGAGGAGTTTAAAACCGTAACCTTTCCTGCCTTGACACTTGCATATTGAAAATCTTTTATAAACGTCGGTGAACTAAAAGCAGGCATTAGGTGCAGTACATCAGCTACGCAATGGACTGCTGGCAATTAATCCTGAAAGCCACAGTGTATCAGAAATCACTTATCATAATTCTCCCGATTCAGTTCTACAATCTGTCATAATGTGCAACTTTTCTCCCCAAAAGCTGCAGTTTACATCCAAGGATAAAAGTATCTTAAAGCAGATGTGTGCCATTAAGCTATTAGAGCATCAGAACGCTTGGAAGCAGAAGGGACTCAGCAGGTATTAATCTTTCAATCCAAAGGGAATTACTTTACATTCTGTATAGGATGCTTTATCTTCTTACAGACTCAATTAAGTAGCATTACTGCAAATATTCATTTGTCAGTGGTAATTTTAAAGATGGAATACCTTGGAACAGATGGTCTTTTTTCCTTTTCTTTTGTTTTCCAAAGAGTGATGTGTCCTATGCCAGCTGCCAAAGGGAAAAGATAGTCTGTGTTCACACCAGCTGAGTTCACACAGTATTCAATATTCTGCATGCGTCCACATACTGAATAGAGATCAAAAGTAGTATCAGGTGCCAAGCATGATGGGTCCGCACAATGGGATCCCATGATGTGAACTCTGGAGATCTGAGCTTTAATTTGGCAGGCATTATTAGAAATCATAACTGGAGTGACAATGAGTTCCTGGATATTGACAGAGCTCAAGGATTTCCTCCTGGGCTAATTGTCTTCTGAGGAGGAGGAGTGTTCCTGGTGGGGAATCCAGGGTGACTGTTTCTAAATTACCTTGCTTTGTAGAGGCAGTAAATGCTCATGGAAAATTGGCTTAATTTGGCAAGGGTGCACCCTCTGAGGAAGACTGCTATTATTCATAAATGTTGCTATAGATACTGATGACAAAGCTGAAAGAAAAATGGGAAATATGGTGAAACTAAAACACCTGAACCTCTCTAAGACCTTGTGTTGTAAGTCCCTTCCTCTCCTCTCAAAAGATGTAAATCTTTGTCCTTTGTTTCAAAAGAATTGTTAGATAGTTTTAATTAGAAATGTAGTCCTGAAATACTCTTGTTTATATTGCACATTTGTTGGCATTGCGACATTTTGTCAATGGCTTTTGTTTAAGATGCTGCTGCCCCTGATAAGAGATTTGTCATGACTGTGTTTTAAAAAGCCAAATAAATAAGTTTGCAATGCTAATGGCTGTACAGCCCTTAGGTCATAATCCTGCAAAGATTTGCATGCATATTTAATTTTACGCATGTGTAAGCCCATTGGTTTCAAAATTAAGCTTGTGACTTTGCAGGATCAAAGCAGAGTGTTAGGTAACTGAGAGCTCTGAATGCCAATTTCACTGACAGTGACCTCTTTCAGGATACAGTCCACAACAACAAAAACTCATTAAATAGCTTTTTTTTTTCCAACTGCCCCCTCTGGGAGCATAGTCCTGTGCGAGAGTGTTTATAGGCCTAGAGCACTATCTGAAATGTGGCACTTCATGATCACTGCGGTGCTCAGAAAACATGGGCCAAATTCTCCTGCGAGATGGCCATTACTTTGAACAGGAATATTTTGAAAACCAAAGTAAATTTGGATTATGTCGCATATAGAACTCTGTAATCCTAAATTTACCAAAATCTCTTATAGTCTTCTAGCCTGTTTTAAGCATTCATTCTGCAACCAAGGTGGATGAGGTAATTCTCTCGCTCACCAACAGAAATTAGTCCAGTAAAAGATATTACCTCATCTACCTTGTCTCTCTAATATCCTGGGGCTGCCATGGCTACAACTGCACTGCATGCAATCTGCAAACAAGTCGGTTGCTCCAGTTAAAGGGGTAGAAAATGGACTAATAACAGAGATCTGGATGCAGCCTTAACTGTGCCATCTCCAGGATAACCTAACATCAGAAATGCATTCTTTCCATTTCCAAATGGTTCCCTGTTTTATTATGTGTGACTGAGATTCAGGGTTTGGTATAGTTTATCTCACAGTGTACTTCCTTCATAGGAATACAGCAGCTGTTCAGTGGTCACAACTAGGCATTTAAGGCCCTGATCCTGCAACAAGGTATATGTCCCATTGACTGCCGCTCACATACACCTCACTTCGGGACTGGAACATAAACAAACTAGGGAAATGCACCCTAGATGGAGCTACTATAAGGTGGATGCAAAACTGGTTGGAAAATCGTTCCCAGAGAGTAGTTGTCAATGGTTCAGTCATGCTGGAAGGGCTTAACGAGTGGGGTCCCACGGGGATCAGTTCTGGGTCTGGTTCTGTTCAATATCTTTATCAGTGATTAGATAATGGCATACAGAGTACACCTATAAAGTTTGTGGATAATACCAAGATGGCAGGGGTTGCAAGTGCTTTGGAGGATAGGATTAAAATTCAGAATGATCTGGACAAACTGGAGAAATGGTCTGAAGTAAATAGGATGAAATTCAATAAGGACAAATGCAAAGTACTCCACTTAGGAAGAAACAATCAGCTGCACACATACAAAATGGGAAATGACTGCCTAGGAAGGAGTACTGCGGAAAGGGATCTGGGGGTCATAGTGGACCATAAGCTAAATATGAGTCAACAGTGTGACACTGTTGCAAAAAAAGCAAACATCATTCTGGGATATATTAGCAGGAGCTTTGTAAGCAAGACTGATTAGGCCTCAACTGGAGTATTGTGTCCAGTTCTGGGCACCACATTTCAGGAAGGATGTGGACAAATTGGAGAGAATCCAGAGAGGAGCGACAAAAATAATTAAAAGTCTAGAAAACATGACCTATGAGGGAAGATTGAAAAAACTGGGTTTGTTTAGTCTGGAAAAGAGAAGACTAAGAGGGGACATGATAACAGTTTTCAAGTACATAAAAGGTTGTTACAAGGAGGAGGGAGAAAAATTGTTCTTCTTAACCTCTGAAGATAGGACAAGAAGCAATGGGCTTAAATTGCAGCAAATGAGGTTTCAGTTGGACATTAGGAAAAACTTCATGTCAGGGTGGTTAAGCACTGGAATAAATTGCCCAGGGAGGTTGTGGAATCTCCATCATTGGAGATTTTTAAGAGCAGGTTGGACAAGCACCTGTCAGGGGTGGCCTAGATAATGTTTAGTCTTGCCATGAGTGCCGGGGACTGGGCTAGATGACCTCTCGAGTCCTATGATTCTATGTTCAGGTTCCATGTTTGTCATGGAGGTCACAGATTCTGTGACTTTCTGTGACCTCCTTGACTTCTGCAGCGGCTGGTGTGTCTGGCCCTGGGGCCGCCTGAGCAGCTCAGGCAGCTCCCAGACCAGGTGCCCCAGCTGCTGCTGGGGCAGTCTCCGGACTCCCCCACCCCCTAGTAGCAGAAGTTTGGGGGGCGGGGCTCAGGGCTGGGGATTTGGGTGCGTGGTGGCGCTTACCTGGAGGGGGCTCCCCTCCCTCAGCCCCTAGCTTCATGTGTCACCACTGCCGGCAGGCACCACCCCCGCAGCTCCCATTGGCCGCGGTTCCCAGCCAATGGGAGCTGCAGAACCGGGGCTTGGGGCGGAGTGGAGGCAGCACGTGGTGCTCTGGAGCCGGTGAGGGGGCCTGCCCCAGCCCCACCAACCCTCCCCCCTCAGCACCTGCGGTGCCCCCCTGCGCCACCCGAGCACTCATGGTGGCCCCCCACCAGCACCCGCATCGCCACCCCAGGCTGCACCCCCCCCCCGGGCTGCACCTCCCTCCAGCACCCGCGTCACCGCCCTCAGGCTGCGCCCCCCCGGGCCATGCCCCCCCCCGCACCTGTGTTGGCACCCCGAGGCTGCACCCCCCCCCCCCCCGAGCCATGCACCTGCAGCGCCCCCTGGTCTGTCGCCTGAGCCCCACCCCCACAAGTTTTAGTCAGGGGTATATAGTAAAAGTCATGAACACGTCACGGGCTGTGAATTTTTGTTGATTGCCCGTGACCTATCCATGACTTTTATGAAAAATACCCGTGACTAAAATGTAGCCTTATCTATGATTCTATGTAGCTAAAAGGAATGGGCTAAATTCCATCTCTGTTTCAGTTTATCTGGTGGCAGATGGAGTAAGACAACAGTGCATTGATTTATATAATGAAGCCAAGCTTCCCAGGGAGAAGGGCTAAAAGCTTTTTAAAATAAAAGCTCAGAACCATTTCTGTTGCCTCTGGTTTAGAGACAGATCCAAACCTTTGCGACTCAATCATCTCTGGCTGAATGGAGGAATCTGTATGTTTTTTCCATTTTAAATTGGCACACAAAATTGAGAACTATTAGTGGTCCCATGTAAAAGTACTAAAACTGAAATGTTCTTGTTATTTCCAGCTCCTGTGATTGTTGTTCCACCAAAAAAGATTCATAATATAACTGGTGCCCAAGTGTACCTGTCCTGTGAAGTGAAGGCAGTTCCCACTCCCATCATCACATGGAGAAAGGTATGCCAAAATCTGATTACATTTTAGCCAAGAGGTTACACAGAATCTGATGCGTGTAGGACAGAGAAACTGACATGGGGCTAAATCCGCTGTTAATGTAAACTGTCTCTACGCCTTTGGAACCAGTTTTCACCAGGAGACAATTTGGCCCATTTCTTTTGCTCTCTTGCCATACCTGATTTCAGATTATTATATTCACAAATAAAATGGCATTCCTTAAAAATGAGACTAGAGGGCAGTAATTCCCTCAGTGCGTTAGCATGCCCCATCCGCAGACAGGGGCTATGGACATCTGCCTGCCTGAGGGGCTTTGAGAATTGAAGTGTTGGTCTCACCAGTTTTGACCAGCTCCTCGGCTGCTGTAAGTCAGCGTAGAACCACTAGGTCAGGAGAGCATCTCTGATTTACAGCAGCCCAGGGCCTGGCCTCAGTACATCCCTGAGAGGGAGGAAGGGAATTAATAACCCAAACCCCACTCAGTGCTCAGGTTGAATATTGGACTGGCTTGGCTGGGGGTGATTCTGGGCTGAAAGCTGATCTGACAACGTGACTGATGACATCTATATAAGCAGTCCTCAGAGCAGCACCAGGGGCAGAAAGGAAGAGTCTCAGCCTAGGGACTCTGGCTGTGGAGAGGAAATCTCTCTCCAAGGAGCCAGCTCTGGGGTTAAAAGGGGGTGGTCAGAGAGCTAGGGCTTTGGGGATGGCCAGAGGAGTGGGATGCTAAGCTCCTGGGAGCTAGGGACAGACCTTGAATGAAGGCAGCTAGGCACTTATGCCAAAACCTTCAAACTAGGGTGCCTAAAGTTAGGCACCGAAACAGAAGGGTCGTGGAGCACCCAGCAATTCCTAACCCCAGGGCTACGTTGGGAGAATGGGGAAGCTACCCTGCATCCTGCACACCCACCAGTTACTTAAGGATCCAGATGGAAGGGGTAAGAGGAGCCCCATGTTGTGGCTGGCACTGGCTGGATGTGTGCAAAGAGAAAAGTCAGAATCTGCCCCCAGTAAGCTAGGGCGAGAAGGACTACAACCAGCTGCATACCACCATGTAAGAGGGAGGCATTGCCTCACGTTGGCTCCTGGTCCTTGACTAGCATCTGCCTCTCGCTCCTCCCAGTAGCTGCAAGAGGTTCTGCTCCATATTCCTTCCCCTCAGTGAGAGCATCACTCTGAGAAGCTCAGGGGTAAGATAATGGTATGTGTTCTTCTGTTATAGGCATCACTCTGAGGAGCACTGGTGCACATTGCAGAAGCTAGTATAGACGGCAACATGTTGAGCTCATACCTGCCAAATGCAGAGGCAACACACTGATGAGCGTGATGCTTTTAAAGTATTCCATAGCTACATTAACAGTATGCCAATGTCATAACACCCCACAGGTCACAGAGTCACCCAAGGGAGTTAAACTCCTGGAAGAATTGCCTGGAGACAGAGTAAACATGGCAGTTCAAGTTCGTGGTGGTCCTTCTAAACATGAGAGCACCGGGTGGGTTTTGGTAAGTCCAACAAAGCAAACTGTACTGAGGGCAGAGGTGGGGAAAGAGAGGGGCAGGCTGATTTTGGAAGTGTTTCCATACAGAACACACAGTACATTGCAAGCACGTGATGGTACAGTTTCTAGGGGAGACATTTGAAGAGAAGAAACTCAGAAGAGTGATTGAGCAGAGTTTAAAATAGAATGAAAGTTCCTACAATCTAGCAGACCGAATTTAAACCAGGCATTTTAGTCCTTGTTTTGAAGGAGGAAATCTAAAATCCTTTAGATTTTTCATTCTTATCAAGAATTGATTTATGGCTGCCCTTTTGTGCTTAGTGTTAATTTGTTGATCGTGTGATATTCTCCCCTTTCATTTTGCCAGATTAACCCGCTGATGAAGGAAGATGAGGGTGTTTACCAATGTCATGCTACCAACATGGTTGGAGAAACACAGGCAGAAGGGAATATTAAAGTCAGTGAGCAAAGTAAAAGTAAGAGGACTAACTTCCTAGAATCAGATGACATGATATAGCAGGGTAAGTTTAACATTACAAATCCACTTCAGTACCACAGAAGCCTGTTACCCTTTTTTGCATTCACTTGCTCTTGTTGGTCTAAAGATACAGAAGTAGAGGAAGCATGGCCTAGAAACAGTGAATCTGGAGGAGCCTGGAGTCAGTTAGAGGTTGAAGCATTGGCTCAGTATTATCTTGAATAAGTCATTTTCTTCTGTTTGCCTTACTAAACCCATGCTGAAGCGTAGGAAGATAAAGGAAGGGCATTGCAATGTGCTAAATACCTTAGATTTTTCAAAAGCAGATACTATTGCACTGAACATTTGTGGGTTGATAAGCGTATAAATATAATTGCTGCTTTTAATTCAACATTTAATGACTGCAGTGTAAATACATACCATACATGATCAGAATGCTTGACATCTTCAGACCAAAAACCAGCATTTGGTACCATATTCTAAAGATGATGCTAATGTTACATGCCAAGGAGACAGAGCAGGCTTCCCTCATCTATGACCGGTTCATCTCAGTCGTCATCTCTTCTCTGTAATATCTTCTCATGTAAATGGATGCAATTCACCCCAGGGCAGAGGGACAGCACAATACCTGTGCCACACTTTCATCCAACTTAAGTCCTCTAAATGGGATTTAAGCAGTGCATATGCCTTGTGCTGACCCTCCCTTTGCACCCCCAGGGTGAATCTCACCCAGAGAAAGGAGAGCAGACACCAAGCAGATAAACAAGCGTGTGGCCGAGATTTAAATAAAACAACCAAAAACTTCCTTCCGCTGATAGCTTCATTGTTCCCAGAAGTTTTAGTATAAGGGCCTGATTCTCCACTGCATTACTCCAATTCTACACTGGTGCAACTCCATGGATTTCAGTGAACCTTTGAATAACTGGAGTAACACCGTAGTGGTGAATTGTGTCCAATGCGTGACTCTAGCAAGACGAGGCTGCGAAGCAAAGAGGGTGAACAGTGATCAGAGTCTTGTGCAGAATTGGCCTGGAAATGCAGCTCTGTGCATGAAAATTAATGCTTATTTCTGGGAGAGATACCCTATGTATTAGCTGAAAGAGGGTTTTTATGAAAAAAGATACATCCAGTTTAGCAAATATATTATTCAAAGCAAGGTATATATGTTGTGCTAGTTGCAGCCATGGCCATGTCTCCATCACAGTTCAGTTTTCTGTACAAGTTATTACAAATCCCTGGATGATAAGCTCTCCAACTGTGCTTTTTTTCTCTTCTAGGGAAAAGTGATTCAGTCGTCACTCCAGGGAAACAAAGATTGTCGAGCACAGGCTAAAAATAAGTCCATTAGTGGCTTCCTTTGCTATTTCATATTATAGAATTAGGAAACTGCATTAATATTCTTGTTATGTGGTTAATGACATGTTTTTTTGTACATTTTCCTATTTAGATCAATTAGATTAATATTAAAAATCTGTAGTTTATAACGGGAATAAACGAGCAATAAAACGGTTTTTTTAAACCATTTAAAAGATATATACCATCTCAGGGTTGCTTTTTGTTGGCATGCTCAACTGTAACACTAGGGGGCAGAAATTATGGAAGAGACCATTTAGTGTAATTTCTGCATCTCAGTCTTGGCCCGAAAGACAAATCACAGCAATGTAACAATTTCCTTTCTTCTTTTCGTCCACTTCTTAGGGGAAAAAGGCTGAACATTTAATGAAGCTTTGGCAATTGTTGCTTTTGGGTACATACAGTCACTAGAACATGACTCTAACTAGAACACCGTGTTTTGAAGAGGTTTATAGTCAAAATGGAGGGCTTCCGATGTCTAAAACAGATACGGGGAGCCCTGATTTTATGAGCCCAGTACTCCGTCTACTGAGAGGGGTGCCGTGATTCATTAGATTCCAAGGCCAGAAAAGTATCAAAGTGGCAGCCGTGTTAGTCTGTATCCACAAAAACAACAAGGAGTCCGGTGGCACCTTAAAGACTAACAGATTGATTTGGGCATAAGCTTTCATGGGTAAAAAACCCACTTCTGCAGATGCATGGAGACAGAAAAGACCACTGTGATTTTCTAGTCTGCCAAGGGCAGCAGAAATAATGTGTTTTCACTGCACTTCTGACCAAAGCAGAGATTCTGAGCAAATGGACTCCACCCCAACATACTGAGGTATAAGAGAGCAGTGATAGGTTCCTTACCAACAGGCACATCCCCTGACCCTTTCCAGATAACCCTTTTGTGTTCTCTGTCTCACACAAGTCATTCAAGAATTAACACTAGGTGGCCCAGTCACGAGTGAGTGACACTGACCCTGTGCAGAGGTTCTGCGCTTGAGTAATGCACCACGTGAGACTTCTGTGATGCATGAAATCTGTGCTGCACATCAGTAAAGACCGGTATAAGGGATGCCTAGGCTGAATGCTGAGACTCTGAACAAGGACAGAAGTCACTCTGGTCTGCGTTAGCCAGGGTTTTAAAAATCCTCTCATACAGCACATACAGCAGCACTGTCAACCCCAAGTGTTCAGAAACTTGTGGTTGACTTAAAAATCGTAATTCTCTTTCTCATTTGCCAGCTGGATTCTGAGGCTGTGGGGGCACTTATGTCACATCGTAAAGCTTTTCTCTGCAACTATAAGAGCTAGAAAATTTCATTTTCAGTGGAGGCTGAGGTTCCTGGAGAAAAGCCTCTCAGAAAAACACCAGGTACGACAAGTGCTAGCATCAATGCATGCAAGGGCTGTGCCCAGCCAGTGAGGGGCCCAGAAGATGCTCCGACGGCTCAGCTGTGGTAGGAAGGGTCCTTTCCTCACCTGAGCGCATCCCCCACTATGGACGTGGCAGCTGGGGAGGGGGTTACTTTGCCCAGCCTCCACCACCGGGCCACCCATGCATCCCCGCGCACCCTGCCTCGAGGCCACGCACCCCCCACTATGCCTCCGCCATGGGGCCACACTAGGGTTGCCAGGCATCCGGTTTTCAGCAGGAACGCCTGGTCAAAAAGGGACCACGGCAGCTCCAGTCAGCACCACTGACTAGGCCGTTAGAAGTCCGGTCGGCAGCACAGTAGGGCGAAGGCAGGTTCCCTGCCTGCCCTGGCCCCGTGCAGCTCCCAGAAGCCACCGGCATGTCCCTGCGGCCCCTAGGTGCAGGGGTGATCAAGGAAGCGCTGCATGCTGCCCCCAGCACCAGCTCCGCAGCTCCCATTGGCTGGGAACCACGGCCAATGGGAGTTGCAGTAGTGGCACCTGCCCCCTCCTGCACACCAACCCCTGCCCCAAGTCAGAATTCCCTCCTGCATCCTAACTCCCTCCCAGACCCCACACTCCAACCCCAGCCCTGAGCCCCCTCCCACACCCTAACTCCCTCCTGGAGCCACCACTCCAAACCCCTCATCCCTGGCACCACCCCAGAGCCCACAACCCCAGCCGGAGCCCAAACCCCAAACCTCCTCCTGCACCGCAACCCCATGCCCCAGCCCTGAGTCCCCTCCCGCACCCCAAACCCCTCATCCCCTGCCCCACTCCAGAGCCTGCACCCCCCGCCGGAGCCCTCACCCCCCTCTCATACCCCAACCCCCTGCCCTATTTCAGTGAAAGTGAGTGAGGTTGGGGGAGAGCGAGTGACTGTGAGGGAGAGGGGCTGGAGTGAGTGGGGGCGGGGCCCTGGGGAAGGGATGGGGCCAGGGTGTTCGGTTTTGTGCAACTAGAACGTTGGCAATCCTAGGCCACACACTCCCCATACCCCCCCCCCAGGGCCACGCACCCCCCATCCCGCCTCAGCCACGGGCTGATTCGCCTCCTAGAGCCAGGGGCAGGACCCGCCATGAGATCGCTCTGCCCTCCCTGCTACCACACGTGAGCATGGCACAGGTGGGGGGAGAGGCTCCTCCCACCACGTCCGCTATGGGGAGGGGCGGAGCCAGCAGTGGAAGTGACTCAGCACCGGAAGTACCAGGATCCGTGTCACGTGACCAGCACAGGCGATAAAAGGGGCCGTGCAGCCGTGGCAATAGCCGGCACTGGCAGGGGCCAGAGGGGCCCTGGCGCTCTCGGTCCATCAGCGGCTGCCTGGAGCAGGGCACACGGGTTGGGATGTGGGGGAGGCCACGGGCACCTTGGAAACTGCGGGGGTGCTGCCCTGCCCAGGGAACGATCTCGCCTCGGGGCTGTGGGCGTTGGTAGTGCCCATGCGCAAGGGGAAGGACACGCTCTAGGCCTTGGCGTGGTGGTGGTAGGTGGGCGAGCGTACACTGTGCTGCATTCTTGGGTCCGGTCCTGTTCCCGTGTGCCGGCCGCACGCAGTGCAGGCGTGGTGGGGTGATCCTGCCGGCCCCTGGGCTGAGCCATGTGGCTCCGAAGCCAGGTGCGCAGCATTGGGACCGGGCCGGACCCCGCCTCGCACCACCCAGATAGCTCTGGGGCCCACAGCACGGGTCCCTGCAGGGGGTGAGAGTGCATTCAGTGGCTCCCACCCAGGGATCAGCACAACCCAAAAGTGCCCGGGCCGGTGGGCTCCAGCGTGGGCCAGGGGATGAGATGTGCGCCTCTAGCGCATTCCCCTAGGAGCAGCGTTTTAGCAATGAGAACCCATTAGTAGGATAACTCCCTTCGTTTCTCTTCATGTGCCAGGATATTTATGCCTATATCTGTAATTTTCACTCCATGCATCTGAAGAAGTGCGGTTTTTACCTACGAAAGCTTATGCCCAAATCAATCTGTTAGTCTTTAAGGTGCCACCGGACTCCTCGTTGTTTTTGTGGATACAGACTAGCACGGCTGCCCCTCTGATACGTTAGTAGCACACAGTCATTATCCTGTTCTGAACCAGAACCACTTTTTAACATCAAAAAAACCCAGAACAGTCGGTTCCAAAGGGGCGCACACAATGAAATTTGTACACATCGCATATTGCCTTGATAATGTTTTAGCAATGAAAACTGATCCACTAGCCTGTTCCAGCTCACCCACTTTTTGAGACCAATGAGGATCCAGAACACCAGGTTCTGAAGTGCCTCAGGATTAAATGTGTATCTATACTCCAATACCTTGTGGATGATATTTTAATAATGAGAATTGATTAGTAGCACACTGTCATTAACCTGACCCAGATCCACATCTTAACACAAGTACCGCAAAGAACCCCTTGCATACCATCAAAAACCAGTTTTTATTAGACATCTCAGGGTGACAGTTGTCAACAGCTGCCAGTGGAGAGCTGGGAATTGAGTTGCATAAGAAGTATATGTTTCCAGGTTGAAATGGGTCAAGTGGGTAGGCTTGCCTGTAGAACAAATACATAAGATCAATCACAATAAATTTCTTAGTGTTTACATCAACTGTTATTAAACCAAAAGTGGTCAAAAACCTGAACTAGTAACTTTGAAAATAAAAAACATTGAATTAAATGGCAAAAAAATCTTCATTAACACAGAGTTAAGGTTGCCCGGAACTGCAGTCCAGACCTAGCAGCTGAGGCTACCAAAGTGCCATCCAGCGGCTGCTAGAGCTCAGCCCAAAACCCTGAGCTGCCAGGAACAACAGTGGTAAATGGTGCTTCCCTAGCACATGCTAGTGCCTCTCCTTGGAGGAGCACCCGCCATTTGAGCCCACAGCAGCCCAAATGGTCACTTTCTCAAATGGTCCCAGTTTCTCTATTATTGGGGCAGGAAGAATAAAGTGTTGTTACCCTGATTATGTGAATCAAGGACAGTGAAACTGTTTTATGACGGAGGGACTCACCATCAACTAAGTAGCACTCATTAGACAAGGGACATGGGTTCCAAAACCCAGTGAATAGAGAGAGGGTGGGTATTTGTACTCTGTGGTCTGGGTCCCTTCTGAGGGCCCTAAATGCCAGCTGCACCTTCTCCTCCACTGTGTAATAGAATAGCAGAGCTAATTTTGATTTCAATAGGGGTCTGGTTACAGATTGCAGAGCTGAATTCACTTTGGGCTAATAGTGCACAAGCATTAGGGCTCCCCTACTATGAGCTGCAATCACGGAGTACTGTGTCAAGTAGTAGGGGGCCTGAAGATATATTGGTGAGCAGCTTGCAGGACGGCTACCAGTGGGGAGCAGCTGTCAGAGCGGCTCCCAGGACAGCTACTGGGGAGGAGCAGCTGTCAGAGGGGCTCACTGGATGACTACTGGAGAGGAGCAGCTGGTGGAGAAGAGTGGCCGGTGGTGAAGGCTGCAGCAGAAATCCACGGAGAGGCGGGGCAGTCGGTCGTCAGAGCACGTAAGGTGCCCCTTTACTAACCCCCCCCCCCCCCCCGCCACCCATTTCCGCACAGGCTGTGGGGGTTAAAGCTCTGCAGATGACCTTTGGAACTCTCGACTCACCAAGGACAGAGACAGAGACTTTTGGGTTGCTGGACTTTTGGGACTTTGAGTGACTTTTGGGTTGCTGGACTCAAGAACCAAAGGGAAAGGACACAGCCCAATTTGCTTGGGGTGGGTTTTTTGCTCATGGGTTGTGTTATGAATCCTGTTGGTGATATTTCCCCAACATAATGCCACATTGTTTCTCTCTGTTATTAAAAGGCTTTTGCTACACTCCAACTCTGTGCTTGCGAGAGGGGAAGTATTGCCTCTTGGAGGCACCCGGGGGGGGGGGTATTTTTTGTCCCAGGTCACTGGGTGGGGGCTCGAGCCAGTTTTGCATTGTGTTATTGGAACGCAACCCCTAGATACTGAACCCGGCCCTTGTTGCTGCCAACTCTGACAGGCAGAAGGGTTATATATGTGTGTGTGTATATATATATATTACTAAAGTGGTTGGAGACATTAATTTGCGTGCTTTAGGTGACTACTAACTAAAGCAACGATGAGAAAGTTTACCATTCCAATATGCAGAATCTTAATGCGCTGGGTCGGGTATGCTTTCTTGGTATGAAGATAATATCAGGCAGTTCATGTCAGTAAAGTGACTCCAGCACAAAGTAGCTGCTTTTTGCAGAATTGTTCGACCTGGATTGGCAGGGGAAATATATCGATCACAATCCTAACTGTTCTGCCAATTTCAGTGGGCAGATTATTTAACAAGTCCCTAATAATACTGCTCTTCTGAGTGTACACACACTCTGAATTAAACACCCCTCCACCCCATCCCAAAATTTGTCTTCGAACGCAACACAGTGTGTACTTGTTTTTTTTTTTTTTCACAATAATGTCCTTAAAACTCAGACATGGTTTGACAGGCTCCCCTGCACATAAAGCCTAGAACTCTTACTAGGCATCTCAGACAAGCAGCTCCTTCAGAGTCGTTAATGTATAGTTCAGAATATTATGCCCTGAATGAGGATTATGGGCCTGAATACTATGGGTCTAAATACTAATACTAAAATGAGCGCCTGGCATTGAATGAGGATATTGACACCATAGGCATCATGGACACTTGGTGGAATGATGATAATGGAGGATATTAGTACCAGCATCTCATGGGGTGCAATCAAGACCCGTGAGGGGTTGTGCCCTTGCCTGCCCTGTAACCCAGAGTGCCTTAAAAGGCTCTGCTGCTGTGGGGCCCTTGTCTGGATGCTCCTAGCCAGCTGACAAACCTGCACGGAGTGTCTGGGTGATAAGCAGCCTGCTTGTAACACCACACCACCGCTCTGGCCTCCACCAGCCTTGGTTACACCTGTAAGATGATCCCAGCAGCCCCAGCCCCAATTTTCCTGGTATGTTTGTCATTTTGAATTTGTCCTCCATACATACCCCACACAATCATATTAATGGTCAGGGTGTTGTTAGCTTTCTATTGTTATCTTGCATGACACCTTTTAATACAGGTTAGTACATTAGTGAGTTGGGATACACTGAACGGGTCAGGCCAGCTGACACCCATTAGCAGATACCAGTGAACTTCTTGCATTGGGATACTATTATGGTCACCCAAGGTACAAAATATATTGGAAGGACAGGGTAGGTCCCACTGGTGGGGGAGTGGCACTATATGTGAAAGAGAGCAGAGTTAAATACAGTAAAAATCTTAAATGAATTAAACTGTACCATAGAATCTCTGTGGATGGATATACCATGCTTGAACAAAAAAAGAAGAGCAGTAGGAATCTCCTACTGATCACCTGAGCAGGATGATGATGGTGTTTGTGAATGCTCAGGGAATTAGTGAGGCTACAAAAGCAGGAAGCACAATAATAATGGTTGATTGCAACTATCCTCATATTGGCTGAGTAAATGTAACCTCGGCGCATGATGCAGAGAGAGAATTTCTACACACCAGTAATGACGGCTTTTTGGAACAGTTAGTCCTGGAATCCACAAGGGGCTTGACCCCCAACCCTGCTGTGGTCACCTAGGACAGGGGCTAGGGTGTCCCAACTCCGGGGTACTCTCTCTGCACTGGGCACTTCTCTGACCCACTGACCATTACATACGATTTAAAGCAAATACAATTTATTTAATCAACAATTAGCTTAAAAAGGAATAAGGAAAAATGGGAAAGGTTAAAGGAAAACACATCACCCCGCTCTGTGGCAGGGAACATCACAACCAGTGTCTCTGGAATGTCAGGGCTTTAAATCATATGTAATGATCAGTGCATCAGGGAAGTGCCCAGAGCAGAGAGAGTACCCCGGAGTGGGGACACCCTAGCCCCTGTCCTAGGTGACCACAGCAAGGTTGGGGGTCGAGCCCCCCAGGAATCCTGGGCCCAGCCTTATTGGGGTTACAAGGACCCTGCCAGACAGGAGAGTGGGCAGGAAGGCCTCCAGGTAAAGGAAGTGGGAGTGAGGACTCAGATCCTTCTGCTAGCCCATTCCATCGGGGTAGTGCAGAAGCCAGGAAAGTTCCCCACAATAGCGGGACCATTCCCCCACTTACATAAAGGAAGACCAGGCCATTGCAGGGAAGCTAAATAAATTCACTGCAGAGGAAGTGGGGAAGATACCCACATCAGAGCTAGTCTTTTGGGTGACAAATCCAAAGTACTGTCACCCCTTGATGTGTCAATAGAAGAGGTATTGGAACAAATTGATAAATAAAACAATAACACATCACTAGGACCAGATGGTATTCACCCAAGAGTTCTGTAGGAGCTGTTGTGATAATTGAGCCTACTAATCTACCCAAATAGTGAGCTCAACTCTAAATAGTACGTAAAAGTTCAGAAGATGTTACAATAACCTATAATAACCAGTGCTGATGGGGGAAAGGCAAGAAAGGGAGCCAGAATTACTAAATGCGTCTGAACAAAAAGGCCAAGTTGATATGCTTCAAGAACCGTGTTGAAACAATGCTTATTAAAAACAGGAGATGTGGAGTCAGAAGTTAATGAGCCAAAATTGGTAGGTTGGCTATTAGGCCTAATAGCTGGACAATATAACGAGGTGATGGGCTCTTTTGTGGGGAAAGTATGAAAGAACAGAAAATGAAGAAAGAACATTCAAAAGAATGGAGGGAGGCACCATCATGGCTGCCACCCCAAGCTGGGACTTTGGGCCTTCATCATCCCCATCTTGAGAAATATCCTGACCACACCAGACAGAGGGGCCCAGGCGACATCATCACCTTTCCTGGCTCCAGCTGAGTCCCAAGGCCCCCCCACTCCCGAGTTGAAAGGACTTCGACAACAGCTGCAATAACAACCGCTCATCTCAACTCACTTCTTCTCTTTTTCTAAAAATGACCGTTTTTACCATCTCAGAGACTGTCAGACAAGGGTGTTTGTCTTTCTAAAACTCTCTCCAGCTAACAGGAAAGGGAACAGGGGATGCTGTTAAAATGAAAGCCTTATTTAATACTTCAGCTTTCAAATGTTTTAACTTTTCAAAAATGTTTTTTCTTTTTCTGTATCTTTAATAAAAAAGTTAAAAAGATTGTTAATGGTGTGTTTGCCATAGTGGTAAGCAGGCTGAGGTCTCTGTACACCAAGCCCTGAGCCTTGTTTAACACTGTTCAGTGTTAGACAGTGACTGCGTTATGTTAACACTGCTGGCCCTGTGTTGGGCTGTTCTCCCCATACCACCATTGAAAGGGTTCATGAGGTTGAGAAGGGGGCCAATTAACCTGAAAGGCTGCACCGGAGGGAGAGCCAGGCTGGAAAGGCTGAGTGAAGATGGAGCCCAGCTGAGATGGAATGGGTGAGGCTGCTATAAAGACTGGAAGTTGACAACAGAAAGGGGCTTCAGAGAGAGAAACCGCCATCACTCACAAGGTGAGAGAAGGCAAGATAAGAAGTAGCCCAGGGATACAGACAGCATTAAGGATTGGGACTGTGCAGACCTTGACTGCTTGTGGTAGGGTCCCTGGGCTGCAACCCAGTGTAGAGGGCAGGCCCGGGTTCCCCTACCAGCCACTGGGCAGCGTGGCTGTTAAAGGGCAGCAAGAGGAAGGACTGCCTAGGTCAGTGGGTCCCTAGAGAGTTTGATACCCCGGAAGGGGAGAACTACAGTGACCTGGCTGGAGGGCCAAGCCACGAAGCGGGAGCAGTCAAATCTCAAGTGAGCAAGACAGGGAGAGTGCTGCAGTGAGCAACTGTAAGAGCTAATCCCCAGACACGGACAGAAGGAGGTGCCCCAGCGGAGAGGAGAGCACCCGGTGACAGGCCCATTTATTCCATCTAAATTCATAAAACAGAACTCAAATATGAAATTACAGACCTATGTATATGACTTATTGCTGAAATTAGCCTCTGTACCAGATGACTGGAAGGTAGCTAATGTAATGCTGATTTTTAAAAAGACCCCTAGAGATGATCCTGGCAATTACAGGCTAGTAAGCCTAATTTACCCACAGCAAATTGGTAGAAACTGTAGTAAAGAACAGAATTATCAGACACAGAGATGAACATGATTTATTGGGGAAGAGTCAACATGGCTTTTATAAAGGGAAATCATGCCTCACCAATCTACTAGAATTCTTTGAGGGGGATCCAGTGGATATAGTGTGCTTGGACTTTCAGAAAGCTCTTGACAAGGTCCCTCACCAAAGGCTCTTAAGGAAACTAAGTAGCCACGGGACAAGAGGAAAGGTCCTCTCATGGATCAGTAGTAACTGGATAAAAAATAGTAAACAAACGATAGGAATAAACAGTCAGTTTTCACAATGGAGAGAGGTAAATAGCAAGGTCACCCAAAGGATCTGTACTGAGACCAGGGCTATTCAATATATTAATAAGTGATCTGGAAAAGGGAGTGAACAATGAAGGGGCAAAGTTTGCAGATGATACAAAATTATCCAAGATAGTTAAGTCCAAAGCTGATTATGAAGAGTTGCAAAGGGATCTCACAAAACTGGGTGACTGGGCAACAAAATGGCAGATGAAATTCAATGTTGATAAGTGCAAATTAATGCACATTGGAAAAAATAATCCCAACTATACATATATAACGATGAGTTCTAAATAAGATGCCACCACTCAAGCAAGAAATCTTGGAAACACCGTGGATAGTTCTCTGAAAACTTCAGCTCAGTACACAGCAGCAGTCAAAAGGTCTAACAGAATGTTAGGAACTATTAGGAAAAAGATAGAAAATATGACAGAAAATATCATAATGCCACTACATAAGTCCAGGGTGCACCCAGACCTTGAATAATGTGTCCAGTTCTGGTCGCCTCATCTCAGTATCTAGTGGACCTGGAAAAGGGTCAGAGAAGGGTGACAAAGATGATCAAGGGTATGGAACAGCTTCCATACAAAGACAGACTAAAAAGATTAGGGCTGTTCATTTTAGAAAAGAGACAATATATGGGGGATGTGATAGAGATCTATAAAATCATGAATGGTGTGGAAAAAGTGAATAGAGAAGTGTTATTTCCCCTTTCCCACAATATAAAAGCCAGAGGTCACCCACTGAAACTAATAAACCAGCAGGTTAAATACAAACAAAAGGAAGTACTTTTTCACACAACACATAATTAACCTGTGGAACTCATTGCCATATGTCATTGTGATGGCAAAAAGTATAATTGGGTTAAAAAAGGAACTAGATACATTCATAGAGGATAAGTCTATCAATGGCTATTAGCCAAGATGGTCAGGGACACAGCCCCATGTTCAGGACAACCCTAAGCCTCTGAGTGTCAGAAGCTGGGAATGGAAAATGGGCGGGTCACTCCAGAATTGCCCTGTTCTGTACTCACGCTCTCTGAAGTTCTGGTATTTGGCCACTGTTGGAGACAGGATCCTGGGCTGGATGGATCATTGCTCTGACCCACGATGGCCATTCTTATGTTCTGATGAGCCAGCAGTCTTTTCTCAGCCAAAATTCCTGATGATTTCAATCACGGGGTCAGATTCCGCTTTCAGGTGCAGCAGCAGTGTAAATGCTTGGATGGAGTTACTCCAGATTTGCATCAATGTAACTGGCAGCGCAAAGACTTAAATCAGTATTTGTTTAGCCTGAATAAGAAGAGCCTGGGGCAGGGCAGGAGGGGGAGGGGGTTAGCTCTAGCCTGCAGAGCCACTGGGCAGAAAAGGCCAGGTTCTGCTTTCCGACACACTGGTGTAAACCTACAGTAGTTGAATTGACATCAGTGGCATTACACGGGTTTAAAGCGGTAGTGAATGAGATCAGAATCAGGCTGAAAAATATTCGGGTGCCATCTTTGACATATCAGGTCTGTAGGGGAGTTCGATTTGAGATGACGTGAATGGTTACGCATTTTCAGTGACGGCTGTTGTAAGTGCATGGAGCTGAACGTGGCTGCGTTTGTGTGCAGAAGTGAGAATCCTTTGGTGTTCACATGTAGTTCCACCAATGTGTGTGCACGCAGGAAGCAGCATAGCTGTGTGCAGTTAAGGATATTTCAGTTTCCAGAAAGGAGGCTTGTAACGGGCTTTTAGTCATTACGACTTAAAATCAGATCACGTCGCAAGGTGATATGTTTTGTCAGATATTTAAATCAGTTTGGTTTGTTGCAAAACTTCCCGTGCCCCATGCTAGCACATGTATATTTGACATGTTAACTACTTTTTTGGGGATAAAACATTAAGTTTGAAAAATAATCTTTTGCAAACAATCTGCCCAGTGGATTTGCTTTGGGTGTTATGATTGGGAAAGCTTTCTAATATCAAAAGTCATTTTTTAAATACCTACTGACTGTACAAAGTAACCGGTTTTCATACTTTCTTTAGGTTGTAGCAGCGGCCTGAGATAAGCAGCTTACCGTTAGAAGGTGAAGTTCTGGCCCTGCTGAAACCTCCTATTGACTTCAAAAACAAAAGGAGTACTTGACTAACACGGCTGCTACTCTGAAACCTATTGACTTCAGTGGATTTCACTCTTGGTATATGTGTGAAATTCACCCAGGCATGGAGGCCCATGCAAAACCTTCAGCACCATTTACATGCAATCCATGGTGGGGGTGGGGCTGCTGGGGGACAGGAGCCAGTATAGAAGGCTGCAGACAGGTTCCTGATTTACACAGATCCCGGTGGTCCTACCACCCATCACACACATCTTCTGTTGATTCCCAGGGTTGTCAGGGGCCAGGACACTGCACAGAAGTGCAGGTATATTTGCTAAGTCACCCTCAGGAACTAGAGACAGGTGCAAAGGGGTCCAGCAGGGAGACGCTACCCTTCGCCATCCAGTTAAACCCAGGAGGAAATTTAGGATGATGCTTATGTTTTGCTGTTCCTAAGGACTGAAGGAAAATCACCAGTAGATGGGGCAGGGAGTCAGGGGGAACCTCCACATGCATGCATTTGGGGTCTAAATAGGCCTGCCAAAATGACAGTCTTTCTGCCACAAACTACTGTTGCCCATTTCTCTTGGGAATGTTGATCCCGATTTTTTTCCTGATGTTGAGTTCAACAAGGCATGGGATGGGCAAAGCGCCCATGAAATCTCCAGGGATGTGTGTTTCAAAACAATTGAGGCACAAAAACTTTGAGAGAGAGCTTCTTGTTCCCTCGTCTCTGAGTGCAGACAATCCACACCAGGATGCCCCCAAAACAGGTTACTGTCTCCATGCAAGTAATCCAGTCTCATGACTATAGTATCGTTCTTGAGTTTGTCTAACTCTGTCTGTTGGATTTTTAAGAGTTTTAGTGTTAAAATGCCATTCCCAAGGCCACTTCAGCTTGTTCCAGCATATTTTTGTTCTCTGTGCTGCTTTGGGAGTGTTCCATGTGGTTTTAATAACGTTGTTTAGAACCCCAAACTGGCACTTGGAGGTGGGTTTGAAACAGGTTTTTTGCCGTACAGTGTTGTGCTCAGTTAGTTGTATTATGTGTATAATTTTGGTCCCCTGTGCTGCCCTGGAACTGTGTGTTTTTTGGTGGTTCTACTCATAAAGGTATTTATTGCCTGAAACAGGCACTTGAAGGTGGGTTCAGACAAGGTTTTCTGTAGTACTGTGTTGTTCTCAGTCAAGTGTATTCTGTATATCATTTTTGTCCCCTGTGCCACCTCAGAAGTCCATGTTCCTGGTTCTTTATGGTGTCAAAAATGGTTCTGAGCTGGAACAGGGTAATAACAATGTTATTAGTTCGTTCTCATTCAAAAAATATTGTTAAGTGTTTTTACCAATATCAGCTGTGTTTGACAACAACTTAATTTATTACAGTGTCTTTCTGGGATGTTCTGGAATATTTTTGTTCCTTGTGCTGCCTCAGAACTGAGTGCCCAGAAGAGGCCCTAGAAGGTGCTTTGGAAGAGGTTTTCTGTGGTATAGAGTTATTCTTAGTTCCTTGGAAGCTGTGTATCATTTTGGTCCCCTGTGCCGCCTCGTAACTATGTTCTGGGTCATTATTGCTGTTCAAAAAATGGTTCTGGGGCAGGTGGAGTAAATGACTGTGCTCCTAATCGATTTTCATTACCCTGAGGACAAAATTTTAGTAATGAAAACCAATTAGTAGCACACTTCCATTAACCAATTCTGGCCCATAACCACTTAACAATGTGGCTTTAGTCTGTTCTCATTACTAAAATGTTGCTCCAAACTGTGTAACAGTATCTGCTTTTTTTTTTTGCAAGAATTCTACTTATTAAAATGCCATTCCAGGCTTTTCCAGCTTTTACACCATACCTCAATGCAGTGCCTACGCTGATGACTGTCAGTGTGCCCTAAACTTGGTGTCCTCTGAGTTCAAGGGCAGTATTGTTTTTTTACTCTTACCTAGTCCCTCCTCTCTGTTGTCACAGTATCCCCATAAATTATTTAAACTCATTCTTGTAATAGAGAGAAATTTGCATCTCCACAAGAACAGTTCTTATGGGGCTATCTTGTTAAAAGTTTATCTCCACTCCCAATGGTATGGATACTCAATTAAATAATCTGTTGATGGGCCCTATAGAAGGTTAAAACATTCTTGGGGCTACATGTCTAAAGGCTAAGAGTTCAGGAACCTGTAGTGAGATACTGCATCATCTGAGCATGTAGTGTCCCTATGTTGACAAACGATTCATGATCTCCAAGTCAGACCTGTTAGTATTGGGTAATTTTATAAGCTATGTAACTGTGGTGGAGATGACACTATTCTCGTTTGATTTGCCTCTATCTGCTCCATTAATACCTTGTGTCTCTGACCCACTTTGTGTCTCTGAAGAACACAGAGGCAGATGAAGTTGTGTTGACAAGTGCAAAGTAGTGCATGTTGCAAGGAATAATTTGAACTACTGACGCACATTTCTAGGTCGTATAAACTGACTGCACAATAATCTGGTCACCAAAAATGTACACCACGATGCTGCCATAGTAAGAGCTTTAGCCACATGACCTCCAGCTAGATCAGGGGTAGTCGATAGGTGGACCACGAGCCAAATCCAGACCTCCAGATGCTTTTGAACAGACCCCGAAATCTTTTTATTTACTTATCATTATTTTTTATTATTTTCTCAGGAGTCTGGACCTTGACCAGGACATTTGGACCTTGACAAAAAATAATTGACTAACCCTGAGTTAGATGCTGCAGAACTCTCGAAATGCCAGTGTCTACACTGCAGTTTAGTACCAGACTTCGAAAGAGCCACCAGATGTCAGCAAATACACAGTTACAGCACTCCCACAGGAACATCATGAAATTAAAAGGCATGCGGAAGTTCCCTCCACCTTGAGTAACTATGGGAAAATACAGCTGTTTTTTTCTAATTCAATCCTATGCCAACACCACTTCCCAGGCACACCAGAGCTATAAAACATAACCAATTTCAAAGCATGAGGTAACATATAAAACAGCTAGCTAGCTACCTCTCACTCCCCTGCAGCCACCCTAGGACAATGAAAATGGCTGCCAAACACACTGCATCCTATGCTCAAATTTAAACTGGCACAGGTTATGATGAGCATCTCTGTGAAAAGGTGCAGAACTCAAAGCATTTTATAGACAAAAATACCAACATTAATTCACTTTTAAAAAAAAACAACCTTCTATAGTCTGCAGGGGTAATTGCAAACTGTTCTCCTGCACACTTGCTTTTCAATTTGCTGGAATGCTACATTTGCATGGAGGGGTGTTATATGGAAGCAAAGATGGATTAATCAAAGCAGGAGAAGTGATGTTTGTGTAGTATTCTGGCCACATTCTGCTGATGCAGAAAATAAAATCTCTGATATGGTACCCAATTAACAGGCAAGAGTAATGTCCTCCAAAACTGGGAAACTACGGGGCACAGTCTTGTCTATGGAAAGATGTAAATAGAAATGATTCCCTGTGGTCTCAGACCTTTCATGGGAATACAACACCTCTAAATGTCAAGGGAGAAGGGAATAAAAGGTGGGATTGCAGATGAGACTCAAGTCTCTCTAAAGCATTAAACTAATTTTCAGCCCTTTGCATATAAGATACCGAGCTCCCTGTGTTTACAGTTATATCTGCAACTCAAGAGCATTGGGCAGTCTATAAGAAAGCTGAAAGACACTAATCCAGGCTGACCTCTTTAAACAGTTATCAGAGTATAAGGACTTTGTGCCACCTTCCAAGCCTCCCCAATGACCTGGATACCCCCACTGGTTGCTGACACTAGCCTTGTTCAGGTAAGTCTTCATATGCAGCCAGTCGTAGAACGTCGTTAGTTTCTAAAAATTACAGACCATTTTCTAACACAAGAATTCTATTCTGGACATCACTGTGATGGATAAAGATGAATAAACCATTGCCTAGGAACTGGTGATCAAATCTGATTACATTCAATATTGGCAAACAGAGGACAGCCCCAGCCAGTAATAAGTATACTTGGAACTTCAACCAGACAAATTTCCCAGATCTGAGGAAAATTTGAGTGAAATTGATCAAGAGGGAAAACTTAGAGATATGAGTGAAAATTGTGTGTTCTTTAAGACGGCATTATTAAATGGCCAAAAGCCACGATTCCACAATCAAGAAGCCAACTTTGGCTAAAACCCCAAACTGGTTCAGTAGCACAGTGAAGGCAGCAATTAGAAACAAAAAAGCAACCTATAACTTAGAAAAAAGGGAAAGCAGACACAAATTAATTTAAACTAGATGTTATAAAATGAAGAAAATTGATAAGAGGAGATAGACATCAGAAAGAAAAATCTATGGCTGGCAGGTCTAAGAACAGTGAGAATTTCTTAAAGTACGTTGGGTACAGGCCCATTACCAGCTAGAGATGGTAGAATTGTTGATGTTGTCAACAGAACAGAAATATTTATTGAACACTTCTGCCTATTTCTGGAAAGCAGCAGAGTAATGTACTAGCATCATGTGAGGATGATGAAGTATTTTCTAGTCCAGTAGTAAGTGAGGATATTAAACAGCATCTGCTAGGGATAAACATTTTTAAATCGGCAGATTCTGATAACTTGCACCTAACAGAGTTGAGTGAGGAGATTTCTGGCCTGCTAATGTAAATTTTTAATAAACCTTAGAATATTGGGGAAATTCCAGAAGACTGGAAGATTGCTAATGTGCCAGTATTTTAAAATGCAAGTAAATTGACGCAGGTCAGGATGTCTGGCTGATTGTTACATCAATCCCAGTCAAAACAACAGAAAAGCTGATGTGGAACTCAACTGCTAAAGAACTGAAAGAAAGGAACATAATGACTGCCAGTCAATATGGTTTTATGGAAAATTGCTCATGTCAAACAAATCTGATTTCATTCTTTGTGATCACAAGTTTGGTTGATGAAAGTAACTATATAGATGTAATAAGTCTAGACTTTTGTAAGGCATTTGACTTTGCTGCACAACATTCTGATTGAAAAATTAGCACTAGACAATATCAATAAAGCACACATTACATGGATTAAGAGCTGACTAACTGACAAATCTCGAAGTAGCTGTCAATGGGGAATCATCAGATGGAGGTGTTTCTAATGGAGTTCTGCAGAAATCAGTACTAGACCTGATGCGATTAAATATTTTCATCAGTGATCTGGAAGTAACTTTCAAATCACTGCTGATAAAATTTAGGGTCTGACGTTTCACTCCATATTCTGCCAGAAACAGAACAAGCAGATTTCTGTGTCTCCAAGATATACCAAACTATTGTAAGTGGGTAGTGCAAATATTCTGTACAAGGCTTTGTTCTCTGTGTAGCATAAAAACTAGAACCTGGTGCAGAGATAACATTGTAATCCTATTGCCCACGCCTTTCTTCTACAGACCTGCCACACTTTCTTTTGCAGAACACAGACAATTAGTTTGCTTTACTGGCAGCCTCCTTGTCTACAGTTGCCATTTGGGGAGGTGTAATATAAAACTGCCTTGTGCTGGCCCAGGATCAAACGACAGGCTTTGCTAGAAGTTGCCTAGCATGCATTTTGGAGCTATCAACACCTCAATGTAAATGATTGTGAACAGAGAAAAACATCACCCAAGATTTTGCGAATTCTTGTAAGAGAAGTCTGATTAATTCAGTAACAGTTACCTTTTCCCACACCTTTCACAAGGAGGGGGAAACTGAAAGTCACTTCTTGAGGTGTTAGTTTCTAAGGTGCCACAAGTCCTCCTTTTCTTTTTGCGGATACAGACTAACACAGCTGCTACTCTGAAAACTGCTTGATTTGATGCTCTCAACTGATTAAAGAAACATCAGATGTTGTGGCTCTGCTATTGACTTTCTTAGGGTTAAAAATTGCTCTCAAGTGTTTAATTTCGGAGTCCAAACTAAGCCTGATGAAATTTGTAAAGAACGTAGCACTGCATATATCACTTTTTAAAAGGACCACTGTGTACACTGGCATTTCTTTCCAAGCCATCTAACCCGCTGTGACCTTGTTCATGCTTCCTAGCGTATTGTCAGTTGCTGTTTCATCCTTTTTAAAGTTAAATTCGGCTGCGTGGTTTGGGACTCTGTCCTTAGAATAATCTTCACAGATGTGTCTGAAGGGTTTGACTTCACAATACACAGAATTCTTCATATTTGCTCTGAAATTCTTCCACTGATTCTCAACTGATTAGCTGTGACACAAAGGTCTTTCAAAACCATTAGGTCAACATTCCCCTAACCCCCCATGCCTCTAACCTAAGTGGCCCCAGCAGTCATAAGATGACTTGTGCAGTACTCCCGAGATCCAAGAGAAACTTGCTTGTTTCCCTGCTTGAGGAAATGGGTACATATCTCATTTTGTCTTCTGTGCCACTTTTCTAGTGTTTCAGACACAAATTCCTGGTGGTGCATCCGATGAAGTGAGCTGTAGCTCACGAAAGCTTATGCTCAAATAAATTTGTTAGTCTCTAAGGTGCCACAAGTCCTCCTGTTCTTTTATGAAGATAAACAACCACTGGAAATATTGGTTCACCTTTCAAAGAGGCATTTCTCATCACGAAGGGAGGCAAATCCAAGTAGTACCATGTGACATGAGCTGTAAAGAAGTACAACAATATTTTGTCATGGCCAAACAAAACGGAGATTGAGCAGCATGTGAGCTTAGTTATGTACGAGTCAGGATGCACAGACTGTTCCAAGAGGCTAAAGATTTCATTATTCCAAGGGTGCCCTCCTTCTTGGGACATATCTTGCCCCCGTTTGAGGATCCATGGAGTGTGCCTAGAGGAACCAGCCAGAGCCTGTGCACTTTGCTAATGTTCATAAGCTTTCGTTGGATCTTTAAGTGATAGCAGAGCAGCTTCCATTTCCATGGTAGCAACAAAAACCTGCTTTGAACATTCAGGTTACCATATCTTGAAGAGTGGCACAAACTTCCATCACCTAAATAATGGCGTACATGAAGCTTGCTGAATCAGGAGATTCCCTTAGGCAATACACGTTTCCTGTAACTGGACAGTGAGATGTCTTTCACCTCTCCCCTCCCATTTACCTTTTTCAGACAATTGTACCTGTCCCACAGCACCTGAGGTGGATGAACTATGGGTTTTAGACTCAAATACCATGAGGGGAAAGAGCAGAAAAAACTCAAGAGTATAAAAAAGATATTTTTTTAATGTAAGGTCCCATAAGAACTGAAATCTCTTTGATTACAGAGATTCCCATAACAACTTCGTAATATAGCTCCAGGCTAAAGTAAGACTCTCTTGAGTACAGCAAGATTCACCTGGGCTGAGCCTCCAGGCTAACAGAATCTTTCAAGGCCGCTGTTGTCTGCAAAAGTCAAGTTTCCCTATTGGATTAAGCCCTTGTCAACAGAGGACAATGGTTTTTTATGTTTATAACTTTACTGAAGAAAGAGTATGTCCACCACACTTTGTTTATGCCATTTTATGCTGCTTTCTTGTGACTCATTGCACCCGCAACGAGTCAGCAATGTGATGCTGTTCATAGGCGTGCACACATTTTATTAGGGTGTGCGCCCAGGGAATATTATTTATTTTTTTAAGGCGAACATTTATTGAATACTCAATCATAAAGGACGTTATTTTTATTCATCAAAGAAACTAAAGCTTAACTAAACGTAATTTTTTTTAAATTAACAACTAAACTTTACTTAAAAAATGAGACACAAAACACTACACTATAACCAGGCGTATACAAAGATACAGTCAATTTTCATGATCTTTATCTTTAACCAGATAATGAACTAACCCACATTGACCAAAACAGATTAAGATTTCCTCATCTACCTGTCCTAGAGAATGAGACGTCACTCACCAGGTGTTATGGACTTAAATTCCTCAATCACATCATTGTAATTAACTGACGAAGCCAATCCTTGTTCAACGTACAAAGTCACGAGTGAGTCGAGGTGCTGTTGGGACATTGTACTTCTTAGGTTGTTTTTTACGTGTGCTAGCTTCGAAAAGGCTCTTTCACATGAACAGCTTGTCTGCTTCTTTTCTTACCTTAACAACGAACCGATCCATATTGTAAAATTAAAAGGCGGTATCATAGGATTGAATTCAAACGTAAAGCCACGGGCTTGTTATGCTATTTCAGTAGAGTACACGTGACAAAGATTACAAACACTGTAGACATTGCGCTGGGCATGCCTCATGCGGCTGCTTATATAGGTCAAAGAACTTTCTAGAATAGTAGTCGGAGAAGGAGGGGAGGACCAATGGTAATGTGGCGCCGCAGTAGTGGGGATGCATGCGGCGAGCGAACGCGGGCTTTCTGGATAGAGCGTATCATGCAATTAAATTAAAACTCAAAGCCACTTTTTTTTGAGACATTAGGGCAGGCATGGGCAAACTTTTTGGCCCAAGGGCAACACCGGGGTTCCAAAATTGTATGAAAGGTCAGGTAGGGAAGGCTGTGCCTCCCCAAAGAAGCCTGTCCCCGCCCCCCACCCACTTCCTGCCCCCCTCAGAATCTCCAACCTATCCTGCTCCTTGTCCCCTGACCACCACCCCCCGAGATTCCACCCCCTACCCAACCCTCCCTGCTCCATGCAAGACACACATTTCTGGGGTGCAAGGCTAGGGCTAAGAATTTGTGGGTGTCACCCTATATGTAGTTCATACATGGCTGGGAGAACATTCATGTAACTTTGCTGGGTGTGCCTTTACATACTAATGGCTGCGAGTGAGCAAGTCCTGGAGAGGCTGCTTTTTACTAACAGAGCCGTGTAAAAGCCATGCTGGACTGGAGAGTGAAGGGGACACAGCAGTTCAACAGTCCAGCATGTACCCTGGGGAATCTCTGTCTCACTCACACACACAGACACACACACACACACGCATTTTTGTTATTTTATCATTTTTCTTACTTTATCCTAAGATAGATGTTTTCACACTTAGTACCACATACCATCTCTTATGTCCACTTTTTGAATTTGTATTTGCTGTTTAATTTTGCTGAAGCCAGCAAGTTGTTGTTTTGAATGCAGATGTCATGGAATTCCATACATGAAACCCACGGTCGCATCTAATGCAAAGTTCACTTTTGACTAAGTCTACGCTTAGGTGATTGCTCTCATCAGTCCACAGGTCTCCAATCACATTGAAAACTAATCACACCCCCCTAATGAAATGCTGCATGGCACAGAAAAAATACTGAATTATTTTTTAAGAAACCTGGGGCTTGAACCACCCTGAAAAATGTAAACTGTGTCTGAGCTGGTCCACTGAGACTTTTATCTTCCATTCTAGCAGGTGCAGCAATGTGTAATAGACAGACCTCCTTATACAAAGCATCTCCATCCACACTCAGTTTCATCCTCTCATCAAATGAAGGCGTCTTGTTAAGGCTCCAGCCAGAAAAACGAATAAGAGGAAGAATTCTCAAAAGAAAACCATTTCTCCAGATAGGCCACCCTTCTAAACTGCCTTGGCTTCAATTCTGAACTTTTGTTGAGCTTCCCTGGGCAGGTGCGGTAAAGCTCTGTTCACATGCTAACCAAAGAACTCAACATTTTTCCTGTCAATCAGCTGACTTCTGACGTAACACCATAAAGTTCTGCAGCATTCCTAGCATCCATTTCAAGAATACAGCCAGGCTTCTGAGAGCTGGCCGTGACCAAAGGTACAAAATACATGTAGCTCTTAGGGGAGTGTCAACATGTCACTTAACTCGCGCTTCTGAACTCAGATGAATCTCCAAACTGGATTGTAGCAGTCTGATTCTCAAGGCTGCAACAAATACAATGTAATGGCCTCTCAGTTCAGCAGAAGCCTTTCAACTGCATGAAAGAGGCTTAACCAGCAGGTGGGGGACATGCAGAAGCACTCTGAAATATTTTGCTGTGGAAAATCCAAACAGGACTTGAGGCATCCAACTTTTTTGCACTGCGTGAAAACCCATTAAGAACTTTTAAAACCAAACCTCCCACTTCAAAGCGGAGTGCTTTCCTGAAAATGTGTGCTGGGTTGTGCAGGTCATTGCAGTTACAATTAGTCTGTATTATCTTTGTTTGTATTGCTTTCACTTTAACAAAAACAGAGCAGTTCTTACCATAATTCACTGATGCATTCTCTGGTCCATGTGCAATTACTTCTTTCAGGGCCAAACCAAAGTTCTTGTCATAAATATAAAGGGAAGGGTAAACCCCTTTGAAATCCCTCCTGGCCAGGGGAAAGCTCCTCTCACCTGTAAAGGGTTAAGAAGCTAAAGGTAACCTCGCTGGCACCTGACCAAAATGACCAATGAGGAGACAAGATACTTTCAAAAGCTGGGAGGAGGGAGAGGAACAAAGGGTCTGGGTCTGTCTGTAGTCGTCTTGGCCAGGGACAGAACAGGAATGGAGGCTTAGAACTTTTAGTAAGTAATCTAGCTAGGTATGTGTTAGATTATGATTTCTTTAAATGGCTGAGAAAAGAATTGTGCTGAATAGAATAACTATTTCTGTCTGTATATCTTTTTTGTAACTTAAGGTTTTGCCTAGAGGGGTTCTCTATGTTTTTGAATCTAATTACCCTGTAAGATATCTACCATCCTGATTTTACAGGGGGGATTTCTTTATTTCTATTTACTTCTATTTTTTATTAAAAGTCTTCTTGTAAAAACTGAATGCTTTTTCATTGTTCTCAGATCCAAGGGTTTGGGTCTGTGGTCACCTATGCAAATTGGTGAGGCTTTTTATCCAACATTTCCCAGGAAAGGGGGGGTGCAAGTGTTGGGAGGATTGTTCATTGTTCTTAAGATCCAAGGGTCTGGGTCTGTAGTCACCTAGGCAAATTGGTGAGGCTTTTTACCAAACCTTGTCCAGGAAGTGGGGTGCAAGGTTTTGGGAAGTATTTTGGGGGGAAAGACGCGTCCAAACAGCTCTTCCCCAGTAACCAGTATTAGTTTGGTGGTGGTAGCGGCCATTCCAAGGATAACGGGTGTAATATTTTGTACCTTGGGGAAGTTTTGACCTAAGCTGGTAAAGATAAGCTTAGGAGGTTTTTCATGCAGGTCCCCACATCTGTACCCTAGAGTTCAGAGTGGGGGAGGAACCTTGACAGTTCTTCACAGCATCAATTATACATTTTGTAGCAGATTCAGATGATTCATCTGCCTCCTCGTAAAAATCCAAAAGGACATTGTTCAGGCCACTTTCACCATAAAAAGAAAAACAAGCAGCCAAACGGAAAAAAATTTAGTTTCCTTAATTTGAAGCATCTGTAGCAACAGCCAAGGAAGAATGTCTTGCCTTCAGTTTTTCCGCAGCACTTTCCACAGAGAATGACCCTACTGCATATTCCACCAGACTTTCTATTTTTGTTTTTGCCAGCTTTATCTTGCTTGCCAAAGAGGAATCTCACTGTAGGCACACTGATAGTTTGCTGCCACAGTGAGGGTTGTTTTTATAGTAGGGGTACTGAAAGCAGAAACCATGAATTTGGTTATTACTACTTCAAGACAGGGGGTGCTACTGCTCCCCCGGCATCCCTAGTTCCAGCACCCCTGGGCACAGTTCACTGACAAACAACTGTACGAAGCTTCACCCCATGACAGACAGACCAATTCAGTTGCAGTGACAATGTCCACCGTTTTTGCGTTTTTCAGTGATTACAAATGTGTAATACAGATGTTCTGTTTTGCATTCTGAACAGTGAACTGGTGCTTTCCCCCGGTAAAATGGTGTTAAACAGGATTAACACCAGCATATTTTACTGTAAACATGCAATAACAAATTCTGCCGCTGGCATTAGTTTTATCCCATTTAGCTGGCCAGGCTTTAAAGTCTGCAAGCGTTAACGTATTTTCTTCAAATGTGCAGTGTCTGAAGTGTGTCCTCTCAAGAGGCATGGGACCTCTGGTGTAGGTATTACCCATTATCCTCACCACTCTCCATTGGTTATTTAAGTTGAAATTTGTTCTGTAATTTAACCGTAGAACTCTTTCTCCTACCAACTCTTCACTCTAGCACTGACACTTGCAGACACGGGGACATGAACAAAGTAACTGCATAATCCATGTCCTTTCTCCTCCTCCTGCCTCTTTTACGTCTCGGGGCCTGTCAAGTCTATCTTCTAGATGCTTCAGTGGAACCTGTGAAGTGCTTAGCATACTTAGGAGCTCTAGAAAGTATTCAGTTAGAATAAGGATTCTTCCTATATTATACGATAATAAGAATTCTTCCTCCTTGCCCTTAGATAGTAATTTTTCCATAGAAATATGCCCCCCATGTAGCCTCAAGTCTGAGGTAACACCCAGGAACTCCCCGAGAGAGAGAGGTTCTTAAAGGAATGTGTTTCTCATCATACAAGCTTTCCGGAGAGAAATAAATAAATAACGGAACACCAGAGAGTGACAGACCATCGGTTACAAATTCTCCCACCTACTGAACAACAAATAAATACGTACAACAAATGAAAAAAGGTATTCTCCTTTGGGGAATAACAGATGTTCAGTGCAGGACAGGGGTGTGGCAGGTAGCAAAGGCTGGGTTCCAGTTTTGTGTTTTCAAACCCTTTTTATCCTCATGCCAAAGATTACTGAGCCCCTTGAAAGGGTAAGTCTCTTGGGCCAAATTGCCAGTGAAAGTAATAAAAAAGACACTGGGTTCTGTGTTTGTGCTTGACAGAATATATCTCTGTGTTCACACCCTACACACAATTGTAATAATGTTTGTACAAAGTACGCCTTGTGAGGGGTCATTTAAAATCCCATAACTGGCTGATCAGTAATACCATGGCAAAAGGCACACAGCAACTGTGATACAGCATGGCCAGAGGTCAGCAGGAGAGTGTTAGAAGGGAGCCTTATTCCCTGTAGAGGGAAGAAAGTTTTCTATAAATTAATTAAAGCACCTGAAGCCAGTCACATGATAAAAACTCCCTGCTTCAATCAGACAAGAGGAGGAGTTGAAGCCGAGTGGATTGGTGTTGGAGCAGAGAGCAGTTTGGAGGGAAGCAGAGGGGAGTTTCGAGAAGTGCTGCAGTGGGCTAAGAAGACCAAGACCCTAAGTAAAGAGACACCTGGTTTGTGCAGAGGGAGGGCAGGAAGCCCCACAAACTAAAGGGCAGGAGAGGGAAGTAGCCCAGGGGAAGGAACCGCTAGTTCTAGTGGTTTACCGCTATCCCTAGGGCCCCTGGGCTGGGACCCGGAGTAGGGGGCGGTCCTGGGACCCTCCCTCTTCACTCCCCTCCTCTAGGACACTAGTGGGGCAGTTAATACCCCAGTTCAGGGGCAAGAAACGGTGCCCTGAAACACACACCCCCCCCCCACAAGAGAAAGCACGAGACCTATCATAGTAGTGCTGGCAATTTGCCACACAACACAAAAGGTAAAGTTATGAGCATAAGCTGAAATCATGACTGAAGTATGTTTCCTAGATAAGTCTGGGGAGTGGCTAAACCGGTACCTCATAGACAAAGGGTAAGCTGACACCTCAGCCAGGTGTCAACAAGGCTGAAGGACCAATACCTGCTCAATGGTCACTCTTTGACAAGGATGGGGGTGCGGGACCAAAATTACATCTTAGCAAAGAAACAACATGGGAGTTTCCCTTTTCACCAGGCTGTCTGTCATCTTCCTCCCAGCGGGACATGCTTCTCAAAGGGGGGACAGGACTATAAAAAGAAGGGCAGACACCCCAAAGTACCTGCCTCTCTCTCCCTGTCGCTGGCATCACACCTAAGAAGAAAAAGGAAAGCGGGTGTTGGACTGGGGGTGGGGGACTCCTGACCTGAAGAGTTTGTTCAGTAACCTTGCTGGAAATAGGTGGTGAGGAATTTTGTTTAAATCTAATAGTTTGTTAAGTTAGGCACTAGTAAGTGATTTATCTTTTGTTTTCTTTTAACCATTTTTTTTTTATTTTATGCCTCCTGGCTTGTACTCACTTAAAATCTCTCTTTGTAGTTAATAACCTTGTTTTACCGTTTTATCAATTCCAGTGTGTTTAAGCTGGAGTGTCTGGGTAATGCTATTTAAAATAATAAACTGGTATATTATTCCCTTAAAGGAATAAGGGACTCAATATGTTCACACTGTCCGGAAGAGGGCTGGGCATTACAGGACATACGTTTCTGGAGGGAAATCTGGGACTGGGCGTGTTGGTGTCACCCTTTGGTGATCTTTAAGGTTGGTAGGAGTCAAGATGTCAGTGCTCACATCTTTTCCCAGCATTTCTCTCACCTTTTCAAACTGTAGATAACTAGGAGTAGGGCAGGACCATGTGCAGCGAAGAAGAAACAGGACAGCAGCATAAAGGTGAACTAGATCCATTAGAACTAGAGAACATTGCAAGCAGCAGCCACGAAGGCGGAATTAGGAACAGGCAACAGAGGCGTGTGCCTGGGGTTTTGGCTCCTGGAGTCAAGTGATGACATCAGAATGGTAGTTATTTTTAATTTTGTCCCCTAGGCTTCACAGCTACAATGCACCATAATGCTCTTCCTGAGCCATGACAGTGTATGATGAGTCCCATGGCCATGGGGCACCATGGGAGAAGTAGTCTGGCTTAAGAGCCCAGCAGGTAGAGAACTGGGCCACCATATATCCAAACTAGGGTTGTCAGTTTTGGTTGGACATATTCCTGGAGGTCTCCTCACATGACATAATCTTTAATTCCCGGAGTCTTCAAGACAATCCTGGATGGTTGGCAACCCTAATCCAAACTACAATTCCCAAGAAGGACGATGGTAGCATCTCCAAATTGTCAACTGAATTTCTCTGTTTTCAGGCATTAGGTTTTTGGACAAGTCATCGACATTTTCTGTGGAAAGCAAATACTTTTCATGAACATTTTTTAGTCAACACCCCATTTTTTGGGTAAAAAAAAAAAAAAAAAAAGTTTCCACAGGTAATATTTGACCAGCCCTGGTTGTTCACTATAAAATGGGTGGTGCTCTTCCAGTCGCAACCCCACCTCTTACCCCAGTAAAAGACACTGTCGTCGGGATGATCTTCAAAATGGTTTACTGCTTAAAAGGACTTTAACCTGGGGGCAACTCAGGAAGTGTTTTGTCATTTATGGGGGTTGAAACCCCAGTTCCTTATTCCAGGATAATTTGCAAAATACAACTGTGTGTGTGTGTTTGGTGGGGAAAGGGGGAAGAGGGACATGGGCCGCTATTTTATGCAAAGAAAAATACTTCAGGTCAGGAAATGACACGTCTCAGCTATTTCAGAATAGGGGAGAGGCTGCAGGGATGTGTCAAGAAGAATTTTGACCAAGAAGAATTTTGTTCTCACAGCTAGTGTTCATTTAAATAATGAATTAGTAATAAAATTGTAACAAATCAACCACGCTTATTCTGGTGAAATTTCTAAAAAAGTCTTACACTAATGACTTCTTTAAAATGTTTGGTCTGTGAATAAGGAACTGGGACAAGGCAAATGACTTCAGCCTTGTGTGTTAGTTTCTTTTAAAATGCAGTTAGCCCTTCATTGGTGATGTTCTAGAGCAGTGGTTCTCAAACTTTTATACTGGTGACCCCTTTCTCATAGCAAGCCTCTGAGTGCAACCCCCCTAATAAATTAAAAACACTTTTTAATGTATTTAACACCATTATACATGCTGGAGGCAAAGCGGTGTTTGGGGTGGAGGCTGACAGCTCAAGAGCCCCCAGGTAATAACCTCATGTCCCCGAGGGGACCCAGTTTGAGAACCCCTGTTCTAGAGGTCATAGGGGTGGCACATTGTTATTCACTCCTCTGCAAGGTGGAGGCACTGTGCACTGAGAATCCAGTTTTGCTCTTTGACCAGTAATCTAAGGCACCACGGGCCATCAGCCCAGGAGCAGGAAGAATGGCCCTGGTGAGACAGCCACATGGGAGGGAGGAGAAAATAGACTGTACCATACTGGGGAATCAGAGTGCTCCAGGAGGGAGCTACACCGCTGTGCCTGTGCAGTCTGAACCCACGGACGCGTCAGCATGCCTGCAGCCAGTGGCCAGTTGCAATGGAACACAGATTCTGCCCCCTGGCCCAGAGGACATTGACCATGATGTTTGTGCGTCCTGCTGCCAGCATTGTCTCCAGCCCCAAATTATTTTTGTACCTCTTCTCTGCATCCTTTCCAATTCTTCAGCTTCCTTTTTAAAATGCACACACCAGAACTGTACCCAGTATTCCAGCATCAGTCTCACCAATGCCATACACACAGGTAAAAAATCACCTTCTGACTTACCACTCTCCTGTATCACATCCAAGGATGGCAGATCAGCCCTTTTTGCCCCAACCCCCTACAACCTAAACCTTTTCCGAGTCACTGCTTCCCAGGACAGTCCCCCATTCTCTACTGATGGCCTGTATCCCTTATTACTAGATCTATCACTCTGCCTTTGGCTCTGTACGACTGCCCTGTCCTCATCATTTATCACTCTGCTACTCTGTCATCTGAAAATTTTATCAGCAGTGATTTTATTTACTTTGAGATAACGGATGAAATGCTGAAGTGTTGGGCCTCGTACTGATTCCTGCAGAACCCCACTAAGAGCACCCCAGTTGTGACCCCACTGATGACTACTTGTTGAGATCAGTCAGCTAGCCAGCTCTTAATCCGTATAACATAGGCTTTAATATGGTATAGCACCCATTTTAATCAGAATCTCCTACACTACAAACTCATTTTACCGTAATCTGCGTTATATCTATAGTTACCTGTATCAGCCAAACTCAATCTCAGCAAAGAATGAAATCAGGTTTGTTTGACAAGTCCTATTTTCCATAAAATTATGTTGACTGGCATTAACAGGATTTCTATCCTTTCGCTATCAATATCAGCTTTTCCATTAGTTCACCCAGGATTGCTATCGGGTTAATAGGCCTATAGTTACCCAGGTAGCAGGACATGGTTGTGCAGGGACTTCTCTTAGAGTCCCCGAGGGTCAGATTCTCAAATGTATGTAGACTCTAGTGGGATTTTCATAAAAATCTGGCCCAGTGGGTCTCAGGACACTGAGTCAAAATTCCTGACTCAGCTTTCTGGGCCCAGTAACAGCTCAACTCAGCACTGTGAGCTAATAGATGGTATAACATGGCTGTTGCTAATCTGGTCCAACTGCAGGAACCCACTCAAGGCTAGACTTGGAAGAAGTCGCCCTGCTACAAGGAAGTACCCAAGGAAATCCAGTTTGCTAAGCTACATTTTCTTTCTCCTAGGATTCAGCAATTTCTTTTGTGCTAGAAAAAGACCCAACAGCAAGGGACCCACCCTCCCCCCCCCACGAGAGACAGGTGGGCAGAGTTTGGTTTTAGGAAGGGGCAGAAGACTAGGACGCATCAGCTATTATGATGATGGAGAAGCTATGTCACGGCAAGAGATGAGCAAAGGGCATTTGTAAGCTTTACTGAATAATTTGGAACAACAAAATACATTTGAGGAAATCTTAACTCGAACCAGAGGCTGCACGGTCTAATGAACAGAGCACAAGACTGGAGCACAGGAGACGTGAGTTTAACTCCTGCTGTGCCACTCACTTTCCGGGTGACTTCCCTTCTTTGTGTCACTATTTCCCCATCTACCTTTTATCTGTCCTGTCTATTTTGACTGTAAGCTTTTCAGGGCATGAACAGTCTCCTACTTAAAAAGGTACAAGCACTGCATTTCCTATCCCCTTCCTCATTCTTGCTATCATCTCTGCTTTTCCCAATCCCCACACACACCTCCCTCCCTCAACTCCATACATGAGAAACACTTTTGGGAAAGACGACTTTGGTGAGGAGATGGGAGTAAAAAAGATCCCACGAGCCTTCTACTGTAACTGATTTTATTAAAAATAAAGCAATAGAACTGTGCCTGAAATCACAGACTTGTTATTCCATTTTATTTCAACAAAAAATAAAAAAATCAACTAACTGGATTCAAGTTAACAGCTTCCTAGATGGAGTTTAGGGATCCAAACAAGTTCATTTTTCACACAGACAGGTTCAGTAAGATTGACAGCCATAGCACTGTGTTATTTTAGAGGTAGCTCCAGAACAAAGAAATCTGTTTGCACTTAATACTTCTTACAAAAATGGAGTATGATGCAATTTCTGGACACAAGACAAGGGCTGTACCAGCACAAATAGAGATATGCCGCCACATGGGAGCATTACATGACTTGAAATCAATCAGAAGGACAATAACCATTTTCCATACTTCCAGCTAGGCCATTGCTCTCACAAAGTCAAATATGCTTAAATGAAATTTTTAGATCCATTCGGTATGTGAAGTCTGCCTTTTGCATCTTGTTTATTAACAGAAAGGCAGCCACAATCCTTTGTGTTTCCATGTATCCAGTCTTTGTAGCTCTTCTGTATTCATATATTATCCAATTTCTTTAAGATATATGGAGCTGAAAAAGAATGTACAAGCAAGATATAGATTTTTAGTTCAACTACACAGGATTACAAGTTGTTTTAGGCATACAATTTACTCTGCCTATCTCAAGGAAAAAACTAAACTTGCTGTTTGTCCACAAATTGATGATCTCCCATTGAGCAAAGCAAGAACCTGAGCAACACCTGAGCAAGAACCTCAAGCAAGGTCTTGAAAAGTGACCTGCAAAGAAAACAAAATGGGTGCTTGCACCCCATCCTCCCTCCCCCCCCAGCTGGCTTCCTATGGGGGGTGTATGAAGGAGGCTCAGAAGTTAGGAGGATTTTGCTTGCTTTTTACATTATAAATTCAGATCTACTACACTAACTAGACTGCTTTCTGGAAGAGTTGGCAGGATGAAGAAATTAGAGTGCCAAGGAAGTTAGACTTGGGCCTTCTGTACATTAGAAAGGGTCTGGAAGTACAGCTATACTGGCAAACCCTCCTAGTGCAGATGCAGTTTACACTAGCAAAAATGTGCTTTTGCTTGTCTAGCTCATACCAGTTCCATGAACAAAATAAACCACACCAGCAAACGCAATTTTTGCAGTATAAAAAGGTCATAAAAAACCCACAAAGCAAGTTTCTAGTGCAGATCAGACCTGCATGAAGAATAATTTTTATTGAGATTGTTAGTAGATTTGTTAACACCTGTTTAACTTAGTTTGGAGGAAATCTGTCAGTTTCAACATTGCTCTAATTGACATGTTATTTTTAGGGCTTAAAAAAACCCAACAAGCAAAAACATCAATCCATTCAGGCTCTTGTACATGATAAAGCAGCAGACACCAGGATCAACCCAGTTTTCCCTTTGCAAGTCATCTGTAAAGAGGATAGTAGCGTGTCTTCCTGTAAGAATGTTCCTTTACCCATCTAATTACATGTATGGTGAATATTTAAAGGATCCTAACTCAATGAATTACTCGTACACACCAATGCTTTTACATGAACATACAATGCACACAGCAAAACAGTATTATGTTGCTGCGTTTTCTTGCCTTTGTAGTAAACTATATGTCAGTCTCACTTTGCTTTGCTGACAAGGGGTAATTATTCCATTACTTGACAAATGCAACACACTATAATGGACATGTTTCAGAGGAACAGCCGTGTTAGTCTGTATTCGCAAAAAGAAAAGGAGTACTTGTGGCACCTTAGAGACTAACCAATTTATTTGAGCATGAGCTTTCGTGAGCTGAGCTGTAGCTCACGAAAGCTCATGCTCAAATAAATTGGTTAGTCTCTAAGGTGCCACAAGTACTCCTTTTCTTATAATGGACAGGAATGCCCTCTTTTGGTGTGCCTCCCTCTTACTCTTAGCTTTTTTCTTTTTTAAGGGTGATCGATACCTTAATGGCTTGAGGGCCTGCAGAAGTACAAGTTCAGTGTTACAACTAATAACGTCACATTTTAAGGAGCTGAGTAGAAGGTTTACTTTGAAGACAGAACTAGTGTTAGAGAACCCAGAATTTAAGAAGCTATTCTGAGGTCTGACAGCCAAAGAGCTGCACCAGGAGACAGTCACCCCGGGCACGTTTACTGAGAGAGCCGTGGGGCAGAGAGATCCAGGAGAACGACCCTTGTAAAACGAACGTGAGCCGCTCCCCGTCCGTGTCGGGCCCGGCGAACGATTCGCTGCAGCGACAGGCTCCAAGCCCCGCGGGGCAGCGCGGCCCCGGGGCCGTACACTGAGGCCCTTAGTTTTTTCTGTCTTTCCAGGCTTTAAAACTTGACTCCTGATCTGCACATGCGAAAAGCCGGGAGACTCTCCCCGACGCCCTGTTTTCGCTACCGCCAGGCGCGCCCTTCGCCGGGGGCAGGAGGTCTCCGGCCGGCCCAAGGCAGCTTGGGGCTTTTGCGGCGGGCTGCACAGCCGGCTGCACCCCAGCGTCCCCGCAGCGTCCCCCGCTGGGGTGCAGCTGGCCGCGGGGTGCCTGCACGGCCATCAGCAGGGGCCGCGGCACCAGCACGGGCCCCGGCGAGCAGCCCAGCGCCCCGGCCCCGCGCCCCGCCCCCGGCGCTGCTGCCGCTGCCCGCTGCCCGCCCGCCCGAGCCCGAGGGTTCCCCGCGCCTGCCGGCTCCGCGCTGCGCCCCACGGGCGGGCACGGCACGTGCGGAGCGCGCCCCGAGCGCCGGCCGGGTCACGGGCGGGGGGGGCGGGGGGGAGGAGGGGACAGCGCGCGCCCACGTGGGGCGGGCGGCTGGTGGCGAGGCCCTGGGGGAGGGGAAGGGGCAGCGCGCGCCCCGCCCGCCACTCACTGATCCGCAGCAGCGCCACGTAGATGAGGAAGGTGCGGACCGAGCTGAGAACATCCTGCCGCATCTTCCGCTTCAGCTCCTCCGGGTCCATCTTGGGCCCCAGCCCCTCGATCCGGAACATGGCGGCGGCGGCCGGGCAGCTCGGGCTTTGTGGTGGCCGGGACTGCGGCGGGCGCTGCTGCCCCGCTCCGCCCTCTGGCCCCGCCCGCGCTACGGCGCCTCAGCAGGGACCTTCCCGGTCACAACCCCTTCGCCGTCACTCCGCGCAGGGGCGGAGGAAAGGCCGGGAGCGAGTCACGTGACGACGGAGCGGCGTGGCGCCCATGGAGCCGTCGCGGGAGCATGCGCGGGAGCCGCACTGAAGCCTGGGTGGGGGTGGGGCAGGAGGCGCTGTGCACCGAGCGGCTCTGTGGGCGCCGCAGAGCGGGGGCGGGTCTGGCCGGCCGGCGGCTGTGTGGGTTCAAAGCCAGAGGGGACCGCTGTGAGCCTCTCGTCTGAGCCCCGGCCCAGCGCAGGCCCCACAGTCGCGCCTAGCGGGGCGTTGTGCCAGCCAAGGCACTAACCGGCTTCAACGGGCCTTTATTTGCGAAGTGGAAACCTCCTTACCAAGCTGCTGCTGCACCGCCGGTAGCTCTCTCCCGGCCGCTCAGCTCCTCTTCCTGTTTCCAGGCCTTTCAGGCTCCCGACAGCCGGGGCTCCCAAGGCTAATAATTACAAGCAACATCTAAACACCACGTTCCCGCCTCGCTTAAGAAACCCTCCCAATTAAAATAAACATTATTGTTCTCACCACAGGAACAAATATGAAAGAAGACGCTATACTGTTGGCAGAACTATTACACTGAAAATGGTGTCGATACTACATAACGTAGCCTCTAGTCCAGACAGGTGGCCGTCTGGGTCTGACAGACCGTCTCTCAAGCCCCGGTTCCAGTGCGATGTCTTGTGTTGGTGCTACGGTGAAGTCATCCAATGCAGACTGGGTGTTGGCATCATCTCCTCATAGGCAGGTGCAAGATAAGAAGCATTCCATACCCGCCCATCCGAAAGTCGATAGGTCCCTTCTTCTCTATGATTTTAAGAGGAGCTGTGAATTTATGGTCTCTGTGAATTTGCGTAAAATTCCAGGTTTTCGTATTCTAACGAAGGAACCACTCAAACTTTGGTTCCTTAGCACCCCACCGCTTATCTGTGAAAGCCTTAGACTTTGCTTGGTTCTGTTCAACTGTTTTTCCCACATCATCCTCATTTGGGGCACCAGGTCATGCATTTAACAATCCAGCAATGTTCAGTTTAGTATTCATCTGTTTCCCATGCAGTAACTCTGCGGGTGATCTTTGTGTTGTGGCATGTCGTGGAGCCCAGTATGCTTGCAAGAAATCAGTAGTGAAGGGTATCCACAATCGCCCTTGCAGTTTAGCCGTTTGCAAACTCTCTTTCAAACTTCTGTTAAATCATTCGATTTCCCCATTGGCTTGAGGGTAATATAGGGATGACCTTCTGTGTAAAATGTTCCTCTGTGCTAGAAAAGTTTCAAACTCCAGGGAAGTAAATTGACTACCATTATCTGAAACCAGTTCTTTGGGGTTACCTTCCCTGTTAAAAACTGAAGAGAGGAACTTAATTACTGTAGCAGAAGAGATTTGTGATGTAAACGCTACCTAAGGCCATTTACTGAAATAGTCTATTAAAGTGATGGCATAACGGCAGTCAATTGGAGCAGTATCAAAGGGTTCTACAATGTCAATCGCCACTTTTTCCCATGCAGATTCAAGAAGAGAAACGGGCTGTAATGGAGGGGTACATGTCACTGCTGTCTTATCATGCATTTGGCAAGTGACACAGGATTTTATGAGTGCTTCAGTTTGAGAGTCCATCCCTGGCCACCAATACAGATCCCGTGTCGTCGTTTGGTTCGGACAATTCCTTGATGAGAATCGTGTGCCAGGTGTATGAGTTTTGACTGTAATTCTTCTGGCACAAGGAGCCGGTGTGTACCTTGTAGCACACAGCCATCAAACAAAGAAAGTTCATCCTGAACTCTAAAATAAGGCAGCAAAACTGGGTCAAGGTTTTTAGGGTGACTGGGCCATCTCTTTGTCAGAAATTCCCGTAGTTTTTATTGAATTGGACACGCTGAACAAGCAGCTTGAAATTGTTCTCTTGTAACTGCAGTGAGAGTGCTTGTAATAAGCACAACCACTACATCCTCATCCTCCAGTGGACCATCTGGTGAAAGCAAAGGCAGGCGAGAAAGTTTCCAGGTTTATATTCCAGTTCATAATTGAAAGAGAGTAGTCTTGCAGACCATCGAGCAGTACAGTATCCTGCTCTTCCCAGGCCTTTCGTGGTGAGCAATGTCGTCAAAGGGCTGTGGTCTGTGAGCAACTTGAACGTGCAGCCCCACAGGTAAGTTCTCCATTTTTCAGTAGCCCAGACACAAGCAAGTGCTTCTGTTTCGACTGTAGAATATTTTCTCTCAGCATTACTTAGTGTCCTTGAAGCAAATGCAACAGTCCTCTCTGTGTTGTCCTCATGCAGTTGTGTGAGAACAGCCCCAAGTCCATAATCAGAAGCATCAGTAGTTACAATTGTGGGCAATGCAGGACTGAATAGTGCAAGTACTGGATTATGTACAATCAAGTCTTTCACCGTTTCAAAACTAGCTTGTGCATCTGTTGTCCACACTAAGGTTGAACTTCTCCATAGTAATTCCTGTAACGGTTCAATCACAGAAGCATAATTGGGAATGAATTTTGCATACCAGGAGGTAAGACCCAAGAAGGTACGTAAGGTTTGCAAATCTGTTGGAGGAGGAGCATTTGAAATTGCCAGGATATGATCTGGATCAGGTTTTAGTACAGCCTGTGAAATTGTATGCCCTAGAAAGGAGAGTTCAGTTTGTCTAAATTTGCATTTGGACCTATTAAGCTGGAGGCCTGCTGTGCTGATGCAGTTTAGTACAGACTGCAGGTTATTGTCATGCTCTTCAGACATATTTCCAAACACGATAATATCATCCAGATAGCACTGAACTCCATGTTGATTCTTCAGAATCAATGACATCATTTTTTGGAAGGCACTTGGGGCAGATGCGAGACCGTATGGAACACGTTTAAAACGAAATAGTCCCTCGTGTGTAATAAATGCTGTGAGTTCTCTGCTATCTTCATGCAACGTAACCTGGTGGTATGCGCTCTGCAAATCAAGAATAGAAAACATCTTTGCTCCGTGGAGTTCTGCAAATACTTCTTCTATGTGAGGAAGAGGATGGCAGTAAATCACAATAGTTTGATTTGGTTCCCTTAAGTCCACACAAAAGTGAATGCCTCCACCCTTCTTCTGCGTCACTACAATAGGTGAAACCCAATCCGAGGAGTCGATCTCTTCAATAATGTCCTTTTAAACAAGTTTTCTAAATTCCTCTGAAACAGCTTCCCTGACTGAAAATGGTAAGTGCCGTAACTTCTGTCCTACAGGCATCATGTTATTCCGCATTTTAACTTTATACAGAAACCCATAAGCACAGCCAAGTTTCTCCTCAACCTGGTGTTGGGTCCCAGCTGAAACTGTTGTGTGTACCGCAAGAGTGCTTTGCTGAGGAAGATCAATTCATCCATTAACTATCCTGAGATTTAAAGCAGCCAATAAATCTCTGTCAAGGATAGGAGTGCCTTTGTGGACAATGTAGAACTCTGCAGTTACACAGCAATCACCAAAAGTAACTATTACTGGCAGGTTTCAGAGTAGCAGCTGTGTTAGTCTGTATCCGCAAAAAGAAAAGGAGTACTTGCGGCACCTTAGAGACTAAGACATTTATCTGAGCATAAGCTTTCGTGGGCTACAGCTCACTTCATCAGATGCATTCAGTGGAAAATACAGTGGGGAGATTTATATACACAGAGAACATGAAACAATGGGTGTTATCATACACACTGTAAGGAGAGTGATCAGGTAAGGTGAGCTATTACCAGCAGGAGAGAAAAAAAACCTTTTGTAGTGATAATCAAGGTGGGCCATTTCCAGCAGTTGACAAGAACGTGTGAGGAACAGTAGGGGGGGGAATAAACATGGGGAAATAGCTTTACTTTGTGTAATGACACATCCACTCCCAGACTTTATTCAAGCCTAAGTTAATGGTGTCCAGTTTGCAAATTAATTCCAATTCAGCAGTCTCTCATTGGAGTCTGTTTTTGAAGTTTTTTTGTTGAAGAATTGCCACTTTTAGGTCTGTAAGCGAGTGACCAGAGAGATTGAAGTGTTCTCTGACTGGTTTTTGAATGTTATAATTCTTGACATCTGATTTGTGTCCATTTATTCTTTTACGTAGAGACTATCCAGTTTGGCCAATGTACATGGCAGAGGGGCATTGCTGGCACATGATGGCATATATCACATTGGCAGATGTGCAGGTGAATGAGCCTCTGATAGTGTGGCTGATGTGATTAGGCCCTATGATGGTGTCCCCTGAATAGATATGTGGACACAGTTGGCAACGAGCTTTGTTGCAAGGATAGGTTCCTGGGGTAGTGGTTCTGTTGTGTGGTGCGTGGTTGCTGGTGAGTATTTGCTTCAGGCTGGGGGACTGTCTGTAAGCAAGGACTGGCCTGTCTCCCAAGATCTGTGAGAGTGATGGGTTATCCTTCAGGATAGGTTGTAAATCCTTGATGATGTGTTGGAGAGGTTTTAGTTGGGAGCTGAAGGTAATGGCTAGTGGCGTTCTGTTATTTTCTTTGTTGGGCCTGTCCTGTAGTAGGTAACTTCTGGGTACTCTTCTGGCTTTATCAATCTGTTTCTTCACTTTAGCAGGTGGGTATTGTAGTTGTAAGAATGCTTGATAGAGATCTTGTAGGTGTTTGTCTCTGTCTGAGGGGTTGGAGCAAATGTGGTTGTATCGTAGAGCTTGGCTGTAGACAATGGATCATGTGGTGTGGTCTGGATGAAAGCTAGAGGCATGTAGGTAAGTATAGCGGTGAGTAGGTTTCTGGTATAGGGTGGTGTTTATGTGACCATCGCTTATTAGCACTGTAGTGTCCAGGAAGTAGATCTCTTGTGTGGACTGGTCCAGGCTGAGGTTGATGGTGGGATGGAAATTGTTGAAATCATGGTGGAATTCATCAAGGGCTTCTTTTCCATGGGTCCAGATGATGATGATGTCATCAATGTAGCGCAAGTAGAGTAGGGGCTTTAGGGGACGAGAGCTGAGGAAGCGTTGTTCTAAGTCAGCCATGAACACGTTGGCATGCTGTGGGGCCATGCGGGTACCCATAGTAGTACCGCTGATTTGAAGGTATACATTGTCCCCAAATGTGAAATAGTTATGGGTGAGGACAAAGTCACAAATGGCAGGCAGCCATGTACTGGAATATGGTTTTTCAAATAGCACAACAAGTGAAGTTTGAGTTCAGTAAGAGGCACATCTTTAAAGAAATGCAGATAGATGGAATCAGGTAGTATAGATACTGCTGAGCCGACATTAGCTGAATAGAGTGTGGTTTGACTGAGGGTATGGCGGAAACATTTACAGTGCACTTTATCTGTTCTGGAATATGTGCAGTAGTGATTTTGTCCACGCTCAGCACAGTAACATCTGGTATTGTAACTGCATGCACCTGTTGATTGAACTGGATGCTGCGACATACTTTAGCAAAATGTCCAAACTTTTTGCAATGACTGCACTGAGCTACTTTTGCTGTACATCCTGTGTAGCTTGCAAGATGTTGTGGGGATCCACAGTGAAAACATGCTTTTACTGTATTTTGAATTTGCTGATTCAGTGGTTTTTCATTAGTTTTCCTCTTGCAATTGTGTGTCTGCTGTGGTAGAGAACTTTTCTGCAAAGGAGTCACAGCCTGGACTGTGCCACCTGTATCCATACTCATTATTTTGGCTTCAGCAGTAACTGACTTAATCTGAGTAGCAATGGTTATTGCTTTTTCTAGTGTAAGTTGTGGTTCTAGAAGTAAGCGTTCTCTTACATGAAGCATGGTTTTCTCAATGAGCTGGTCTCTAATCATCTCATCTGCCATACTCCTAAAGTTGCAAATTACAATCAGACTCCTCAGGGAAGCAATATACTGCATTATAGTTTCCCCTGGTTTCTGCTCACGCTGGCGAAATCTGTAGTGATTAGCTACTACATTCACTTTTGGCACAAACATTTTTTTATTGCAGTGAGTGCAGTCTCATATTTATCATCGGCAAGGGGAAAAGTGTAAAATATACGCTGCCCTTCTGCTCCAAGGCAGTGGATTAGCAGAGCATGCTTTCTTACTTCAGAAATCTCTGTAGCACTGATTGCAAGCAGATAAGTCTCAAACATACTTGTGATCCAGGCAGAAAAGCAATTGGAGGCTCACCTGGGATTTGCAGAAAGGGTGCAGGTGGGTTCAGAGGCAGAAGATCCATCCTCGTCGCCAAAATGTTGTATCAACCAGGCAAAGTACTAACAAGCTTCAACAGGACTTTATTTTCTAAGTGGAAACCTCTTTACCAAGCTGCTGCTGCACCCTCTGTAACTTTCTCCCAGCCTCTCAACTCCTCCCCCTCCTTCCTGTTTCCTGTCCTTTCAGACTCCCAACAGCCAGTGCTCCCAATTCTAATTATTACAAGCAACATCTAAACACCACACGTGGTGCTTTCAGGACCTCGTCCGCGATAAAACCAGACAATCGCTACACTCTGGAAGGAACTCACACAGGAAAGTGATAGAAGACAAAGACACCCTGTCACCTGTGGGAGAACACTTTTCACAGTATCTGACCCCTCAGTCCTCATCCCCAGAGGAAACCTGCACAACAAAAGACGAGCCTGGAAGCTTAAATTCAGAACTTTGCTAGGCACAGAAAATCATGGTCTTAACAAAGTAACTGGATTTGTGGCTTATTGCAACAACCTGTAACCCACTAACCCCCCTTTTGTCTCCCCCTTTTGTCCTATGACTGCAGAGGTGTTAACAGGCCACTCTACCTTGAATGGTCTCTTATAGCAGTGGTTCTCAGCCAGGGGTACACATACCCCTGGGGGTACTCAGAGGTCTTCCAGGGGGTACGTCAACTCATCAAGATATTTGCCTACTTTTACAACAGGGTACATAAAAAGCACTAGCAAAGTCAGTACAAATTAAAATTTCATACAGACAGTGACTTGTTTATCCTGCTCTATATACTATCCACTGAAATATAAGTACAATATTTATATTCCGATCGATTTATTTTATAATTATATGATACAAATTAGAAAGTAAGCAATTTTTCAGAATTAGCGTGCTGTGACACTTTTGTATTTTTATGTCTGATTTTGTAAGGAAGTAGTTTTTAAGTGAGGTGAAACTTGGGGTATGCAAGACAAATCAGACTTATGCTAAACAATCTGTTCCACGCTATATTCAGCTGTGATGCTTGGAGTGCCTTTCCCAGACCTGAAGAAGAGCTCTGTGTAAACTCAAAAGCTTGTCTCTTTCATCAACAGAAGTTGGTGGGCGAGGTAATATTTTTTATTGGACCTTGCCTTTCTGATAGTCCAAGTGTTTCGTTCCTATTCCCATTGTATTAAGCTCATCCGTGAGGCCATGGCAGCTTCCCTGCCCACCTTGAGAAATAGGAACAGCAATAAGAAGCGCTAGCTAGCAAAGTGGAGCACAAGTACTTTTCAGGGACGATGACAAGTAACAGACCAGGTTTTGACATCTGCTTCTGTGTCCTCCATAAACCAACAAAGTCACAAGATAAGTGAAAAGAGAGTCGCAGCCAACCTAGCTGTAATGTGTGGCAAGCATTCAGGGTGAACAGTACTCTAGAGTCTACAAGACATGAGAGTATCTTGTGAATTAAGACTCTGGAGTGAGTGTTATGATTTTATTTTATATGTAACCATTTGCTTCCGATACTTCCACTTGCTACTACTCAAATTCTTGTGCTTTGTAAAATGAACTTACGCTGATCTCACTATAAACATATCTAAGTGCTAATCTCACCATAAACATATCTAAGAACGATGATCTGAGGTGGACCAGCTAAGCTGGGATGCCCTGTTTCTTTGGGAGCAGCAAATCTGTGAATACTTTGGGTGTGCAGTGGGCCAGGGGCTGGACACTCAGGGAGATGCTTGAGGGTTGGAGTGGGCCTATCACTAGCCTGCAGAGTGACAACAGGGCCTGCAAGGCCTAGAGGACAGGGCTTATGTTGCCCGTGGCCGGTGGAGTTGGGGAGCTGACTCCTGGCAGGCACACACAAGGCTCCCTCATGCTAAGGGCAGGTTGTAGTGACGCGACTCACAAACCTGGGTACCACCAGGAAGCATCACACTATCAAATAGAAAACATGAGTGAGAGAAGGTGAATAAAAGACGTGGAAAAGGACAGGAGGGAAAACAGGCATACAAGGTTGGGCGACTCCATTACCTAGGAGGCTCCAACAATAATCAGCTGGGAGCCACTTGTCCCTTGGTGATCCTAGTAACTACTTCTTTAGCTGTCAGAATGTGGACATCACCAGGACCCACCCCAGGGCCACTCATCAGATATGGGCCTTGGGACTGTATGGCATGGCTGAGCAGTGTGGCAGAAGGCCTGGGCGTTACCTCACCAAGGCAGCCTGTCTTGGAAGGGTGCACTAACATGATTAATTAATCGTTCGTCATGTGTGGGTTCTGGCCTAAAGGCAGCAGCACTGTCATACTAAATTCAATATTCGTCTTCATTCTTAAGATGAAATCAATAGAGGTGGTGGTTTCTTCTTTCTAATTAGCTCTGTGTTCCATCCCATGGAGGATCACAATCAGCTCTGGAGTGGATTCAAGGCAGTAATTCACCTCAGGGGCTCAAGCAGCTTTCTCATTGCTTATGATATCAGCAGTTTTCACAGAGCCTAGAGAGTAAATTCAGCTGCATGTTCACACCGGTGCAATTAGTTGTTATCTATTATTCATTCTCACTCCTGGGGCTGGCAGGGCCTGGGAATGCTGCAGAGGCAGAGCACTGAGCCCCAGGGAGTTAGGGGAACATATCACTTCTCCGGTGGATGCATCAAATCATATTCAGAGGAGGCTGCCTCTTCTGCTTAATTGGAAGTGTGGGTCAACATGGCATTGAGCTGTTCGAGAAGTGGGCAAATGGGTTTGGGGGTCCTTTTCTTTGGACTAAATATGACATTTTAATATTTCATTTTTAAACTCCTTAACCTTTATTATGGCCTAGTAGTCAGGGCACTAGATTGTCACACAGGAGGCCTGAGGACTCTTCCCAGCTCTGCTACTGGCCAGCTGGGTGACCTTGCACAAATCACTTCACCTGTCGCAGCCTCAGTTTCCCCCTCTGTAAAATGGGAATAATGATACCTCCTTTGGGAAATGCTTTGAGATCTACTGATGAAAGTGCTATAGAACAGCTAAGGATATTATTTATTCTGTTTCCCTTTGTAGCCCAATCTTTTAGTGGTTATTGATCATTGATTTCCAATTGATACTAATTTAAAGAGCTGGGAGATTGTAGGATTCTAGTCCAAGAATCAGGCACAACAAAAACCAAGGTGATCTAGTTCAATATCTGGTTGGGAACTCCGATGTATACAACAAAGACACACTGAGGGCAAAGCAACTTTTATTAACACAATTAGAAAAGACACCAAAGCACCAAATCACATAAAAAGAGAAAAAACAGAGTTCAGGAGATGTCTCGTACTCTTCCTCACCCAGATACTCACACCCTACCTTAGGGATCTGGAAGTCATAGACAAAATAGCTGCTCTGTCCCTGGCATGCTGACGACTATGATGTTCCAGATCCAGATCGACCAACAACGATCCCCTTTACATGGTGGTCTGGCCTATTGGCTTACGGGCTTACGGGCTGTCATGAATATTCATTCAGCCTCCCTTGTCCATATCCAACTTCCTCACCCTAATAACGTTGGGGTGCCTTTTATCCCATAGGTTAGTATATTAATGATTTTAGCTTATTACCACATACGTCAATTTGTTGCCAGGGCAAATTCGTGGTTAAGCATCTGCCCACAATCTATCCTAAAATATCCAAGCCTAGTATCAGTTCAGTGTTCCTGCCTGTCAAGGTTCCTTCCCCACTCTGAACTCTAGGGTACAGATGTGGGGACCTGCATGAAAGACCCCCTAAGTTTATTCTTACCAGCTTAGGTTAAAAACTTCCCCAAGGTACAAACTTTGCCTTGTCATTGAACCATATGCTGCCACCACCAAGCGTCTTAAACAAAGAAGAGGGAAAGAGACCCCTTGGAGATGTCTTCCCCCAGAATATCCCCCCAAGCCCTACCCCCCCTTTCCTGGGGAAGGCTTGATAAGAATCCTTACCAATTGGTACAGGTGAACACAGACCCAAACCCTTGGATCTTAAGAACAATGAAAAAGCAATCAGGTTCTTAAAAGAAGAATTTTAATTAAAGAAAAGGTAAAAGAATCACCTTTGTAAAATCAGGATGGTAAATACCTTACAGGGTAATCAGATTCAAAACATAGAGAATCTCTCTAGGCAAACCCTTAAGTTACAAAAAAGACACAAAAACAGGAATATACATTCCCTCCAGCACAACTTATTTTACCAGCCATTAAACAAAAGAAAATCTAACACATTTTCTAGATAGATTACTTACTAACTTTACAGGAGTTGGAAGGCTTGCATTTCTGATCTGTTCCCAGCAAAAGAATCACACAGACAGACCGAACCCTTTGTTCCCTCCACCCCCACCCCGATTTGAAAGTATCTTGTCCCTTCATTGGTCATTTTGGATCAGGTGCCAGCGAGGTTACCTTTGCTTCTTCACCCTTTACAGGTGAAAGGGTTTTGCCTCTGGCCAGGAGGGATTTTATAGCACTGTATACAGAAAGGTGATTACCCTTCTCTTTATATTTATGACACTGCCATTACCTGGAATCATTATGGGCAAACTGCCCCCTTAAGCACACTGTTCCCAGTTCCCCAAAAGTCAAGGTATAACAGTTGAGCCATTTATCTATGCCATAGTTCACAAGCCTCAAAGCCTTATGCTAATGTATGCTAACTCCTTAAGCAAATGTTTTACAGGACACAGGCCTGTAGGTTCCTTGCATCACTGCCAAGCAGAATAAAATGCAAAAGCTAGCTTTATCCGCTATACCTTTCAGGTGAGATTGGTGAAAGGCTGCTATTGTTGTGCTGGAAAGTGATCTACATCCGGCTTCTTCAAGAGCAAAGTCTTGCAATGCTATTTTTATACTTAAAGGCTGCAGATTTTCACCATCTAATGAATAACTGCTGTAAAGAATTACCTTACATTTCCTTCCCGTCACTGGTCTCAGCTATGAACGGATCTTGTATAAGCAAGGGGGGGAAAGATTCCGGGGATTTTTTTTCTTCTGTCTAATTTAATATAAAATTATGTTGTAACGTAGTTTGTTGCTAGAGGAAATAGATACTGATGTCGCAAAGTGCTCTGTTACCAGTGCAGTCCCTAAAGAGCACTTTGTGGTCCATTTCATTGCTAGACAAGCAGTACAACTGCTACAGAGTTGCAGGCCCTGAAGCATGGACCAGTTTTAGCCCTAATGAAAGGTACAACTCCCAGTGACTTCAATAAGAGTTGCATCTGCTTCAGTGCTGAATTTAGATCATGCTGTATATAGCCTCTGTGGGTCCTAATCCAGTTTTACAACAAATACCCACAGCCACATATATTAATTTATAGCACATGTTGTTCATAGAAAGTGCCTGAAATAAGCAATGGGCTTGTCAAGGTTCCTCCCCCACTCTGAACTCTAGGGTACAGATGTGGGGACCTGCATGAAAAACCTCCTAAGCTTATCTTTACCAGCTTAGGTCAAAACTTCCCCAAGGTACAAAATATTCCACCCTTTGTCCTTGGATTGGCCGCTACCACCACCAAACTAATACTGGTTACTGGGGAAGAGCTGTTTGGATGCGTCTTCCCCCCCAAAATACTTCCCAAAACCTTGCACCCCACTTCCTGGACAGGGTTTGGTAAAAAGCCTCACCAATTTGCCTAGGTGACTACAGACCCAGACCCTTGGATCTTAAGAACAATGAACAATCCTCCCAACACTTGCACCCCCCTTTCCTGGGATATGTTGGATAAAAAGCCTCACCAATTTGCATAGGTGACCACAGACCCAAACCCTTGGATCTGAGAACAATGAAAAAGCATTCAGTTTTCTTACAAGAAGACTTTTAATAAAAATAGAAGTAAATAGAAATAAAGAAATCCCCCCTGTAAAATCAGGATGGTAGATACCTTACAGGGTAACTAGATTCAAAAACATAGAGAACCCCTCTAGGCAAAACCTTAAGTTACAAAAAAGATACACAGACAGAAATAGTTATTCTATTCAGCACAGTTCTTTTCTCAGCCATTTAAAGAGATCATAATCTAACACGTACCTAGCTAGATTACTTACTAAAAGTTCTAAGACTCCATTCCTGGTCTATCCCCAGCCAAGACAGAATGTAGACAGACACACAGACCCTTTGTTTCTCTCCCTCCTCCCAGCTTTTGAAAGTATCTTGTCTCCTCACTGGTCATTTTGGTCAGGTGCCAGCGAGGTTACCTTTAGCTTCTTAACCCTTTACAGGTGAGAGGAGCTTTCCCCTGGCCAGGAGGGATTTCAAAGGGGTTTACCCTTCCCTTTATATTTATGACAGGGCTATTTCATTTTTAGCCACATTTTGGAGAAGCTGTAGTAAGGCCAGCTTCTGACTGGAAATACTACCCAGCTCTTAGTTTGTGCTTTTCAGCAGCTTGTTTTGCAGCTGGGGAAACTGAGGCCCAGGGCAGGGAAGTGACTTGACCAAGGTCATCCAACAGCTCAGTGGCAGAGCTATGGCTAGAACCCAGGTGTCCTGAGTCATAGTCTAGTGGCCTGTCCACTGGACCACACTGAAGTGTCTGGTGACTGCCTCCATCTCAGGGGTGGGGGGGTGAGGTATTCCAGCAGGGCACAAAGACCCCCTGAGGGGGTGCAAGAATCAGTAGCCACGGAGTCCTTGCTGCAAGCGAGTAAGAAAAGCACAGACTGCCATCTGATTATTCTGAACCATCCCTGGTGTTGGCTAGAAATGGACCATCACCAGCTGCAGAAGCACATCCATGAACAGCATGTGTGGGTGAACCGGAGCATGTTTCTGAATAAGCAAGACCTTTCCCATCTCTTGGGGGAGCTTGTGCTCTCACTGGGATGCAAGCCGCCTACAACAGCTCTGCGCACCTTATGCAAGAAAGCAGGGATTGCTTTATGGGAGGTGGCAATCCTGAATGCTACTATCCTGGATCTGCATTTGGCAATCCAAGCCATGCAGGCGTGTGATCAAAGTGCACAATGCCCCAGAGTTGCTGGAGCTTTTCCACACCTAGATTTGTCAGTCTGTGCTGAGGTTTACCCACATTGCCATTTTAGAGCCATCCGGCTACGTCAGCGGGGAAAGTGGCCGCTCTGTGGTGCTGCGAACCCTGGTGAATCAGAACAGCAGATTCCTCAATCTGCATAGACTGGCCTGGCAAAATGCCTGGATTCAGGCAGATCCCTGGGCTGATGAGCAGGGTCAGAATGGCCCAACCCAGAGCCACATCCTGACCACCATTCATAGGTCCTCTCTCCCCGCTGCCATTCTGGTAGGCTTTGCCCAGTTACAGAGTAAAAGCCGTGTTAGTCTGTATTCGCAAAAAGAAAAGGAGTACTTGTGGCACCTTAGGGTATGTCTACACTACGGAATAAGGTCGAATTTATAGAAGTCGGTTTTTTAGAAATCGGTTTTATATATTCGAGTGTGTGTGTCCCCACAGAAAATGCTCTAAGTGCATTAAGTGCATTAACTCGGCAGAGTGCTTCCACAGTACCGAGGCTAGAGTCGACTTCCGGAGCGTTGCACTGTGGGTAGCTATCCCACAGTTCTCGCAGTCTCCGCTGCCCATTGGAATTCTGGGTTGAGATCCCAATGCCTGATGGGCCTAAAACATTGTCGCGGGTGGTTCTGGGTACATATCGTCAGGCCCCCGTTCCCTCCCTCCCTCCGTGAAAGCAAGGGCAGACAATCATTTCGCGCCTTTTTTCCTGAGTTACCTGTGCAGACGCCATACCACGGCAAGCATGGAGCCCGCTCAGGTAACCGTCACCCTATGTCTCCTGGGTGCTGGCAGACGCGGTACGGCATTGCTACACAGTAGCAGCAACCCCTTGCCTTGTGGCAGCAGATGGTACAGTACAACTGGTAGCCGTCATCGTCATGTCCGAGGTGCTCCTGGCCACGTCGGCTGGGAGCGCCTGGGCAGACATGGGCGCAGGGACTAAATTTGGAGTGACTTGACCAGGTCATTCTCTTTAGTCCTGCAGTCAGTCCTATTGAACTGTCTTATGGTGAGCGGGCAGGCGATACGGACTGCTAGCAGTCGTACTGTACCATCTTCTGCCGAGCAGCCATGAGATGTGGATGGCATGCAGTCCTTCTGCACCGTCTGCTGCCAGCCAAAGATGTAAAAGATAGATGGAGTGGATCAAAACAAGAAATAGACCAGATTTGTTTTGTACTCATTTGCTTTCCCCCCCCTCCCCGTCTAGAGGACTAATTCTTCTAGGTCACACTGCAGTCACTCACAGAGAAGGTGCAGCGAGGTAAATCTAGCCATGTATCAATCAGAGGCCAGGCTAACCTTCTTGTTCCAATAAGGACAATAACTTAGGTGCACCATTTCTTATTGGAACCCTCCGTGAAGTCCTGCCTGAAATACTCCTTGATGTAAAGCCACCCCCTTTGTTGATTTTAGCTCCCTGAAGCCAACCCTGTAAGCCGTGTCCTCAGTCGCCCCTCCCGGCGTCAGAGCAACGGCAAACAATCGGGCATCTGAGAGTGCTGTCCAGAGCAGTCACAATGGAGCACTCTGATGGGGCTAAAACATTGTCGCGGGTGGTTCTGGGTACGTATCGTCAGGCCCCCGTTCCCTCCCTCCCTCTGTGAAAGCAAGGGCAGACAATCATTTCGCACCTTTTTTCCTGAGTTACCTGTGCAGACGCCATACCACGGCAAGCATGGAGCCAGCTCAGGTAACCGTCACCCTATGTCTCCTGGGTGCTGGCAGACGCGGTACGGCTTTGCTGCACAGTAGCAGCAACCCATTGCCTTCTGGCAGCAGACGGTGCAATACGACTGGTAGTCGTCCTCGTCGTGTCCGAGGTGCTCCTGGCCACGTCGTCTGGGAGCGCCTGGGCAGACATGGGCGCAGGGACTAAATTTGGAGTGACTTGACCAGGTCATTCTCTTTACTCCTGCAGTCAGTCCTATTGAACCGTCTTATGGTGAGCGGGCAGGCGATACGGACTGCTAGCAGTCGTACTGTACCATCTTCTGCCAGGCAGGCAAGAGATGAGGATTGCTAGCAGTCGTATTGTACCATCTTCTGCCAGGCAGGTAAGAGATGAGGATGGCTAGCAGTCGTACTGTACCATCTTCTGCCAAGCAGCCATGAGATGTGGATGGCATGCAGTCCTTCTGCACCGTCTGCTGCCAGCCAAAGATGTAAAAGATAGATGGAGTGGGTCAAAACAAGAAATAGACCAGATTTGTTTTGTACTCATTTGCCTCCTCCCCTGTCTAGGGGACTCATTCCTCTAGGTAACACTGCAGTCACTCACAGAGAAGGTGCAGCGAGGTAAATCTAGCCATGTATCAATCAGAGGCCAGGCTAACCTCCTTGTTCCAATAAGAACGATAACTTAGGTGCACCATTTCTTATTGGAACCCTCCGTGAAGTCCTGCCTGAAATACTCCTTGATGTACAGGCACCCCCTTTGTTGATTTTAGCTCCCTGAAGCCAACCCTGTAAGCCGTGTCGTCAGTCGCCCCTCCCTCCGTCAGAGCAACGGCAGACAATCGTTCCGCGCCTTTTTTCTGTGCGGACGCCATACCAAGGCAAGCATGGAGGCCGCTCAGCTCACTTTGGCAATTAGGAGCACATTAAACACCACACGCATTATCCAGCAGTATATGCAGCACCAGAACCTGGCAAAGCGATACCGGGCGAGGAGGCGACGTCAGCGCGGTCACATGAGTGATCAGGACATGGACACAGATTTCTCTGAAAGCATGGGCCCTGCCAATGCATGCATCATGGTGCTAATGGGGCAGGTTCATGCTGTGGAACGCCGATTCTGGGCTCGGGAAACAAGCACAGACTGGTGGGACTGCATAGTGTTGCAGGTCTGGGACGATTCCCAGTGGCTGCGAAACTTTCGCATGCGTAAGGGCACTTTCATGGAACTTTGTGACTTGCTTTCTCCTGCCCTGAGGCGCATGAATACCAAGATGAGAGCAGCCCTCACAGTTGAGAAGCGAGTGGTGATAGCCCTGTGGAAGCTTGCAACGCCAGACAGCTACCGGTCAGTTGGGAATCAATTTGGAGTGGGCAAATCTACTGTGGGGGCTGCTGTGATGCAAGTAGCCCACGCAATCAAATATCTGCTGATATCAAGGGTAGTGACCCTGGGAAATGTGCAGGTCATAGTGGATGGCTTTGCTGCAATGGGATTCCCTAACTGTGGTGGGGCTATAGATGGAACCCATATCCCTATCTTGGCACCGGAGCACCAAGCCGCCGAGTACATAAACCGCAAGGGGTACTTTTCGATAGTGCTGCAAGCTCTGGTGGATCACAAGGGACGTTTCACCAACATCAACGTGGGATGGCCGGGAAAGGTGCATGATGCTCGCATCTTCAGGAACTCTGGTCTGTTTCAAAAGCTGCAGGAAGGGACTTTATTCCCAGACCAGAAAATAACTGTTGGGGATGTTGAAATGCCTATATGTATCCTTGGGGACCCAGCCTACCCCTTAATGCCATGGCTCATGAAGCCGTACACAGGCAGCCTGGACAGTAGTCAGGAGCTGTTCAACTACAGGCTGAGCAAGTGCAGAATGGTGGTAGAATGTGCATTTGGACGTTTAAAGGCGCGCTGGCGCAGTTTACTGACTCGCTTAGACCTCAGCGAAACCAATATTCCCACTGTTATTACTGCTTGCTGTGTGCTCCACAATATCTGTGAGAGTAAGGGGGAGATGTTTATGGCGGGGTGGGAGGTTGAGGCAAATCGCCTGGCTGCTGGTTACGCGCAGCCAGACACCAGGGCGGTTAGAAGAGCACAGGAGGGCGCGGTACGCATCAGAGAAGCTTTGAAAACCAGTTTCATGACTGGCCAGGCTACGGTGTGAAAGTTCTGTTTGTTTCTCCTTGATGAAACCCCCCGCCCCTTGGTTCACTCTACTTCCCTGTAAGCTAACCACCCGCCCCTCCTCCCTTCAATCACTGCTTGCAGAGGCAATAAAGTCATTGTTGCTTCACATTCATGCATTCTTTATTCATTCATCACACAAATAGGGGGATGACTACCAAGGTAGCCCAGGAGGGGTGGTGGAGGAGGGAAGGAAAATGCCACACAGCACTTTAAGCACAGCACTTTAAAAGTTTACAACTTTAAAATTTATTGAATGACAGCCTTCTTTTTTTTGGGCAATCCTCTGTGGTGGAGTGGCTGGTTGGCCGGAGGCCCCCCCACCACGTTCTTGGGCGTCTGGGTGTGGAGGCTATGGAACTTGGGGAGGAGGGCGGTTGGTTACAGAGGGGCTGCAGTGGCAGTCTGTGCTCCAGCTGCCTTTGCTGCAGCTCAACCATACACTGGAGCATACTGGTTTGGTCCTGCAGCAGCCTCAGCATTGAATCCTGCCTCCTCTCATCACGCTGCCGCCACATTTGAGCTTCAGCCCTGTCTTCAGCCCGCCACTTACTCTCTTCAGCCTGCCACTTACTCTCTTCAGCCCGCCACCTCTCGTCCCGGTCATTTTGTGCTTTCCTGCACTCTGACATTATTTGCCTCCACGCATTCGTCTGTGCTCTGTCAGTGTGGGAGGACAGCATGAGCTCGGAGAACATTTCATCGCGAGTGCGTTTTTTTTCTTTCTAAGCTTCACTAGCCTCTGGGAAGGAGAAGATCCTGTGATCATTGAAACACATGCAGCTGGTGGAGAAAAAAAAAGGGACAGCGGTATTTAAAAAGACAAATTTTATAAAACAGTGGCTACACTCTTTCAGGGTAAACCTTGCTGTTAACATTACATACATAGCACATGTGCTTTCGTTACAAGGTCGCATTTTGCCTCCTCCCACCACGTGACTACCCCCTCAACCTTCCCCCCTCCCTGTGGCTAACAGCGGGGAACATTTCTGTTTAGCCACAGGCAAACAGCCCAGCAGGAATGGGCTCCTCTGAGTGTCCCCTGAAGAAAACCACTCTATTTCAACCAGGTGACCATGAATTATATCTCACTCTCCTGAGGATAACACAGAGAGATAAAGAAGTACGTGTTACTGGCCTGGAGTGGTAAAGTGTCCTACCATGAAGGACACAATAAGGCTGCCCTCCCCAGAAACCTTTTGCAAAGGCTTTAGGACTACATCTAGGAGAACCGCAAATGCCAGGGCAAAGTAATCCTTTCACATGCTTGCTTTTAAACCATGTATAGTATTTTAAAAGGTACACTCACCAGAGGTCCCTTCTCTGCCTGCTGGGTCCAGGAGGCAGCCTTGGGTGGGTTCGGGGGGTACTGGCTCCAGGTCTAGGGTGAGAAACAGTTCCTGGCTGTCGGGAAAACCGGTTTCTCCGCTTGCTTGCTGTGAGCTATCTACAACCTCCTCATCATCATCATCATCTTCGTCCCCAAAACCTGCTTCCGTATTGCCTCCATCTCCATTGAAGGAGTCAAACAGCACGGCTGGGGTAGTGGTGGCTGAACCCCCTAAAATGGCATGCAGCTCATCATAGAAGCGGCATGTTTGGGGCTCTGACCCAGAGCGGCTGTTCGCCTCTCTGGTTTTCTGGTAGGCTTGCCTCAGCTCCTTCAGTTTCACGCGGCACTGCTTCGGGTCCCTGTTATGGCCTCTGTCCTTCATGCCCTGGGAGATTTTCACAAAGGTTTTGGCATTTCGCAAACTGGAACGGAGTTCTGATAGCACGGATTCCTCTCCCCAAACAGCGATCAGATCCCGTACCTCCCGTTCGGTCCATGCTGGAGCTCTTTTGCGATTCTGGGACTCCATCATGGTCACCTGTGCTGATGAGCTCTGCATGGTCACCTGCAGCTTGCCACGCTGGCCAAACAGGAAATGAGATTCAAAAGTTCGCGGTTCTTTTCCTGTCTACCTGGCCAGTGCATCTGAGTTGAGAGTGCTGTCCAGAGCGGTCACAATGGAGCACTCTGGGATAGCTCCCGGAGGCCAATACCATCGAATTGTGTCCACAGTACCCCAAATTCGAGCCGGCAACGTCGATTTAAGCGCTAATCCACTTGTCAGGGGTGGAGTAAGGAAATCGATTTTAAGAGCCCTTTAAGTCGAAATAAAGGACTTCATTGTGTGGACGGGTGCAGGTTTACTTCGATTTAACGCTGCTAAATTCGACCTAAAGTCCTAATGTAGACCAGGGCTTAGAGACTAACCAATTTATTTGAGCATAAGCTTTCGTGAGCTACAGCTCACTTCATCGGATGCATACTGTGGAAAGTATAGAAGATCTTTTTATACACACAAACCATGAAAAAATGGGTGTTCACCACTACAAAAGGTTTTCTCTCCCCACACCCCACTCTCCTGCTGGTAATAGCTTATCTAAAGTGATCACTCTCCTTACAATGTGTACGATAATCAAGGTGGGCCATTTCCAGCACAAATCCAGGTTTTCTCCCCACCCCCCCGCCCGCCCACAAACCCACTCTCCTGTTGGTAATAGCTTATCTAAAGTGATCACTCTCCTTACAATGTGTACGATAATCAAGGTGGGCCATTTCCAGCACAAATCCAGGGTTTAACAAGAACGTCTGAGGGGGGGGTAGGAAAAAACAAGGGGAAATAGGTTACCTTGCATAGTGACTTAGCCACTCCCAGTCTCTATTCAAGCCTAAGTTAATTGTATCCAATTTGCAAATGAATTCCAATTCAACAGTCTCTTGCTGGAGTCTGGTTTTGAAGTTTTTCTGTTGTAATATCGCAACTTTCATGTCTGTAATCATGTGACCAGAGAGATTGAAGTGTTCTCCGACTGGTTTATGAATGTTATAATTCTTGACATCTGATTTGTGTCCATTTATTCTTTTATGTATAGACTGTCCAGTTTGACCAATGTACATGGCAGAGGGGCATTGCTGGCACATGATGGCATATATCACATTGGTAGATGTGCAGGTGAACGAGCCTCTGATAGTGTGGCTGATGTGATTAGTCCCTGTGATGGTGTCCCCTGAATAGATATGTGGGCACAGTTGGCAACGGGCTTTGTTGCAAGGATAGGTTCCTGGGTTAGTGGTTCTGTTGTGTGGTATGTGATTGCTGGTGAGTATTTGCTTCAGGTTGGGGGTACTGCATCCCTGGTTTACGAAGCCCTACCCTGATTAAACTGTCAGCACCTGTGCCAGTCGGCACGAGCAGAATGGCCTAGTGCCCTTCAAGGCTCCCAGCTAGGTGGAATTCCCGTCGCTGGCTGAGCAGGGCTGCTGTTGGCTAGGTTGCCTTTATGACTCCTGCCTGCTGCATACGATGCAGCGTGTGTGGAAACAGAGGGGAAGGATTAAATAATGAATGGCCAGGCCAGGCAATGGCCTTTCCCCGGCCAGAGCCTGAATGAGGAGCCCACAACAGCTGGTGCTGACAGGCATATTAATAGAATTAGGGGGGCCATCTGTCAGTGCTTTGCAAGACACCCTCTCGTGGAGACTAATCCTGGCCAAGAGAATGCTGGCGGAGAGGGGGATGGGTGCCTCTGCACTGTGTGTGTGAGGGTGGGGTGGATGACCCCAATGCACAGTCCTGTCTTGATGCTGGTCGGTGGTGCTGTAGTCCCCTGTGTGGTGCCGCTGGGGAGCACGGGTGTTCCTGGAACTGGTCAGAGCAGCACAGTGAACATTCGACTCAAAAGGATTGGGGGATTTTTTAAATCAAAGCCGAGGTTGTGTTTATTGAGTCCGAAAGCAGCATCATGGACAGCCCGTCCAAGCCATGCACCATTTGTCAGACACCACTGGTCACAGACGCCAAGAAGGGGAGCATGGGTATGCGCAGGCTGCAGATCGGAAGTGGGGGGAAGGGGTATGTTGTTGGGATCTGGGCTCTCCCTGGAAGGCAGGCACTGACTGATGAGGGTACAGCTGTGCGGGGGATGGCGCACGGGAGGGGACATTCGCCGCTGGTGACAAGCCATGGAGGAGGAGTCACTCAAGGGGAGTGATGGTGCTGGCCAGCAGTGCCAGCAGCATTGGCCCACCCTCTCCAGAGGGGATTCAGTTTAAGGGAGCCCCTTCATCTTCTGATCCATGGCTCTGGAACGTGGCTCCATTTCCAGCACGCTCCCATGTCATCTCCCATTGGCACCCACATTCTCTGCTTCTCCTGCGTAGGCATCCCAGTGCCACTCTCACCCCCACCAGGTCAGACTTTGTTCCCATGCCCTCAGTGTTCTTCTCCTTGCATGGGTCTCCTGGCCGCAGGCACCCTCCTTTGCGCTCCTGTCCGGTGGACTAGCCTGCCCCATACCGTCCAGCCAGGGACATTCCCATCCAAGCACAAATGGACTGACCACAGCCACGGGAGGGAGGGAAGAATCATTATTTTACACGTAGGAAACTGAGGCACAGAGAGTTTAAGTGACTTGCCCCAAGTCAAACAGGGAGATGGTGGGAATGTCAGGGATTGACCCCAGCTCTCTTGAGGCCCACTTCGGTGCGTTAGCCCTGAGGCTGCCCTTTCTCCTATTCTAGTATCAGCATCACAATAAGCAAAGGAAAGCAGCAAGCGTTAATGGACATGTAAAGTGCATTTGATTTCCTTCCTGTGTGTTTCAATCATGCCCTGTATGAAGGCCAGGGTGCTCCCGTAACAGGACCTGGACCTACATACCTTTATTCTCCCCACCCCGACCCAATCATACATCGTTCCCTTTCCCTCCCCTGGCCAGGCAGAGAGCACAGAGCCACACAGGAGATATAGTTTTGCAAGAAAAAGAAACACCTGAATTTTTCGATGTTGGGTCCATGAATTACCCTGCACCAGCACACCCTGCCGCTTGGCCAGCCTCACCCCCCGCCCAAGCTCCCAGAGCGCTGGATAAAAGACCTTGGACAGACCATCCCTCTTCTCCAGCTGTGGGCTGCCGTGAACAGGCCTCTGGAGTTCTGGTCTCAGAGTCGGTCCCCGGCCCTGTCCCTCTCCTGCCTCACCTCCACATCATTCCCAGGCATCTCTGTGCTGTCCAAAGTCACATCAGGACCAATGGTGGGGGGGATTGAAGAACAGAGCAGGTCTGCCTCCCCCTCAGAGAGCTAGCTGGGGTCCTGTAGCTCCCTCAGACAGACCAGGCCAAGGCAGCCTGAATCTAAACTGTCCCCCTGCCCAGGCACTCCTTTCCTCTGATGGGAGTCAGTGTCACGGGGCTGGACCTGCCAGGGAGGCAGAGGCCCAGCTGACCTGTGCCAGGCTTCACTGAAGGGAAGGAGCCAGCCCAGGCCCATGGGGAGAGTGACCCACTAAGCACTTGGTAGGCACTTAATCAAGGCAGGTGCACCTGGGCCTAATGAAAGGCTTAGGAGAGCTCCGCTGGAAAAAGTTCTGGAGGAGAAAGGAAGCTCCGGGAAAGGAGCTCACAGGGAGCCTGAGCTAGGCCGAAGATCTCCAGGCAGGGAGACCCCGGGAGAACAGGGGAAAGGGGGCAGAGCTCTCCAGGTGGGGAGACCCGGGAGAGGCCCCGGAAGAACAGAGGAAAGGGAGCAGAGCTCTCCAGGTGGGGAGATCTGGGAGAGGCCCCAAGAGAACAGAGGAAACGGGGCAGAGCTCTCCAGGTGGGGAGACCTGGGAGAGGCCCTGGGAGAACAGAGGAAAGGGGGCAGATCTCTCCAGGTGGGGAGACCTGGGAGAGGCCCCAGGAGAACAGAGGAAAGGGGGCAGAGCTCTCCAGGTGGGGAGACCTGGGAGAGGCCCCAGGAGAACAGGGGAAAGGGGGCAGAGCTCTCCAGGCGGGGAGACCTGGGAGAGGCCCTGGGAGAACAGGGGAAAGGGGGCAGAGCTCTCCAGGTGGGGAGACCTGGGAGAGGCCCTGGGAGAACAGGGGAAAGGGGGCAGAGCTCTCCAGGCGGGGAGACCTGGGAGAGGCCCTGGGAGAACAGGGGAAAGGGGGCAGAGCTCTCCAGGTGGGGAGACCCGGGAGAGGCCCCGGAAGAACAGAGGAAAGGGAGCAGAGCTCTCCAGGTGGGGAGATCTGGGAGAGGCCCCAAGAGAACAGAGGAAACGGGGCAGAGCTCTCCAGGTGGGGAGACCTGGGAGAGGCCCTGGGAGAACAGAGGAAAGGGGGCAGATCTCTCCAGGTGGGGAGACCTGGGAGAGGCCCCAGGAGAACAGAGGAAAGGGGGCAGAGCTCTCCAGGTGGGGAGACCTGGGAGAGGCCCCAGGAGAACAGGGGAAAGGGGGCAGAGCTCTCCAGGCGGGGAGACCTGGGAGAGGCCCTGGGAGAACAGGGGAAAGGGGGCAGAGCTCTCCAGGTGGGGAGACCTGGGAGAGGCCCTGGGAGAACAGGGGAAAGGGGGCAGAGCTCTCCAGGCGGGGAGACCTGGGAGAGGCCCCGGGAGAACAGGGGAAAGGGGGCAGAGCTCTCCAGGTGGGGAGACCTGGGAGAGGCCCCAGGAGAACAGAGGAAAGGGGGCAGAGCTCTCCAGGTGGGGAGACCTGGGAGAGGCCCCAGGAGAACAGGGGAAAGGGGGCAGAGCTCTCCAGGCGGGGAGACCTGGGAGAGGCCCTGGGAGAACAGGGGAAAGGGGGCAGAGCTCTCCAGGTGGGGAGACCTGGGAGAGGCCCTGGGAGAACAGGGGAAAGGGGGCAGAGCTCTCCAGGTGGGGAGACCTGGGAGAGGCCCTGGGAGAACAGAGGAAAGGGGGCAGAGCTCTCCAGGCGGGGAGACCCGGGAGAGACCCCGGGAGAACAGGGGAAAGGGGGCAGAGCTCTCCAGGCGGGGAGACCCGGGAGAGACCCCGGGAGAACAGAGGAAAGGGGGCAGAGCTCTCCAGGCGGGGAGACCTGGGAGAGGCCCCAGGAGAACAGGGGAAAGGGGGCAGAGCTCTCCAGGCGGGGAGACCTGGGAGAGGCCCTGGGAGAACAGGGGAAAGGGGGCAGAGCTCTCCAGGTGGGGAGACCTGGGAGAGGCCCTGGGAGAACAGGGGAAAGGGGGCAGAGCTCTCCAGGTGGGGAGACCTGGGAGAGGCCCTGGGAGAACAGAGGAAAGGGGGCAGAGCTCTCCAGGCGGGGAGACCCGGGAGAGACCCCGGGAGAACAGGGGAAAGGGGGCAGAGCTCTCCAGGCGGGGAGACCCGGGAGAGACCCCGGGAGAACAGAGGAAAGGGGGCAGAGCTCTCCAGGCGGGGAGACCTGGGAGAGACCCCGGGAGAACAGGGGAAAGGGGGCAGAGCTCTCCAGGTGGGGAGACCCAGGAGAGACCCCGGGAGAACAGGGGAAAGGGGGCAGAGCTCTCCAGGCGGGGAGACCTGGGAGAGACCCTGGGAGAACAGGGGAAAGGGGGCAGAGCTCTCCAGGCGGGGAGACCCGGGAGAGGCCCTGGGAGAACAGAGGAAAGGGGGCAGAGCTCTCCAGGCGGGGAGACCCGGGAGAGACCCCGGGAGAACAGGGGAAAGGGGGCAGAGCTCTCCAGGTGGGGAGACCCAGGAGAGGCCCTGGGAGAACAGAGGAAAGGGGGCAGAGCTCTCCAGGCGGGGAGACCCGGGAGAGACCCCGGGAGAACAGGGGAAAGGGGGCAGAGCTCTCCAGGCGGGGAGACCTGGGAGAGGCCCTGGGAGAACAGGGGAAAGGAGGCAGAGCTCTCCAGGTGGGGAGACCTGGGAGAGGCCCTGGGAGAACAGGGGAAAGGGGGCAGAGCTCTCCAGGTGGGGAGACCCGGGAGAGACCCCGGGAGAACAGGGGAAAGGGGGCAGAGCTCTCCGGGTGGGGAGACCTGGGAGAGGCCCCAGGAGAACAGGGGAAAGGGGGCAGAGCTCTCCAGGTGGGGAGACCTGGGAGAGGCCCTGGGAGAACAGAGGAAAGGGGGCAGAGCTCTCCAGGCGGGGAGACCCGGGAGAGACCCCGGGAGAACAGGGGAAAGGGGGCAGAGCTCTCCAGGCGGGGAGACCTGGGAGAGGCCCTGGGAGAACAGGGGAAAGGGGGCAGAGCTCTCCAGGTGGGGAGACCTGGGAGAGGCCCCAGGAGAACAGAGGAAAGGGGGCAGAGCTCTCCAGGTGGGGAGACCTGGGAGAGGCCCCAGGAGAACAGGGGAAAGGGGGCAGAGCTCTCCAGGCGGGGAGACCTGGGAGAGGCCCTGGGAGAACAGGGGAAAGGGGGCAGAGCTCTCCAGGTGGGGAGACCTGGGAGAGGCCCTGGGAGAACAGGGGAAAGGGGGCAGAGCTCTCCAGGTGGGGAGACCTGGGAGAGGCCCTGGGAGAACAGAGGAAAGGGGGCAGAGCTCTCCAGGCGGGGAGACCCGGGAGAGACCCCGGGAGAACAGGGGAAAGGGGGCAGAGCTCTCCAGGCGGGGAGACCCGGGAGAGACCCCGGGAGAACAGAGGAAAGGGGGCAGAGCTCTCCAGGCGGGGAGACCTGGGAGAGGCCCCAGGAGAACAGGGGAAAGGGGGCAGAGCTCTCCAGGCGGGGAGACCTGGGAGAGGCCCTGGGAGAACAGGGGAAAGGGGGCAGAGCTCTCCAGGTGGGGAGACCTGGGAGAGGCCCTGGGAGAACAGGGGAAAGGGGGCAGAGCTCTCCAGGTGGGGAGACCTGGGAGAGGCCCTGGGAGAACAGAGGAAAGGGGGCAGAGCTCTCCAGGCGGGGAGACCCGGGAGAGACCCCGGGAGAACAGGGGAAAGGGGGCAGAGCTCTCCAGGCGGGGAGACCTGGGAGAGACCCCGGGAGAACAGGGGAAAGGGGGCAGAGCTCTCCAGGTGGGGAGACCCAGGAGAGACCCCGGGAGAACAGGGGAAAGGGGGCAGAGCTCTCCAGGCGGGGAGACCTGGGAGAGACCCTGGGAGAACAGGGGAAAGGGGGCAGAGCTCTCCAGGCGGGGAGACCTGGGAGAGGCCCTGGGAGAACAGAGGAAAGGGGGCAGAGCTCTCCAGGCGGGGAGACCCGGGAGAGACCCCGGGAGAACAGGGGAAAGGGGGCAGAGCTCTCCAGGTGGGGAGACCCAGGAGAGGCCCTGGGAGAACAGAGGAAAGGGGGCAGAGCTCTCCAGGCGGGGAGACCCGGGAGAGACCCCGGGAGAACAGGGGAAAGGGGGCAGAGCTCTCCAGGCGGGGAGACCTGGGAGAGGCCCTGGGAGAACAGGGGAAAGGAGGCAGAGCTCTCCAGGTGGGGAGACCTGGGAGAGGCCCTGGGAGAACAGGGGAAAGGGGGCAGAGCTCTCCAGGTGGGGAGACCCGGGAGAGACCCCGGGAGAACAGGGGAAAGGGGGCAGAGCTCTCCGGGTGGGGAGACCTGGGAGAGGCCCCGGGAGAACAGGGGAAAGGGGGCAGAGCTCTCCAGGTGGGGAGACCTGGGAGAGGCCCTGGGAGAACAGAGGAAAGGGGGCAGAGCTCTCCAGGTGGGGAGACCTGGGAGAGGCCCCAGGAGAACAGAGGAAAGGGGGCAGAGCTCTCCAGGTGGGGAGATCTGGGAGAGGCCCTGGGAGAACAGAGGAAAGGGGGCAGAGCTCTCCAGGCGGGGAGACCCGGGAGAGGCCCCGGGAGAACAGAGGAAAGGGGGCAGAGCTCTCCAGGTGGGGAGACCTGGGAGAGGCCCTGGGAGAACAGAGGAAAGGGGGCAGAGCTCTCCAGGTGGGGAGACCTGGGAGAGGCCCTGGGAGAACAGAGGAAACGGGGCAGAGCTCTCCAGGCGGGGAGACCTGGGAGAGGCCCTGGGAGAACAGAGGAAAGGGGGCAGAGCTCTCCAGGCGGGGAGACCCGGGAGAGGCCCCGGGAGAACAGAGGAAAGGGGGCAGAGCTCTCCAGGTGGGGAGACCTGGGAGAGGCCCTGGGAGAACAGAGGAAAGGGGGCAGAGCTCTCCAGGTGGGGAGACCTGGGAGAGGCCCTGGGAGAACAGAGGAAACGGGGCAGAGCTCTCCAGGCGGGGAGACCTGGGAGAGGCCCTGGGAGAACAGAGGAAAGGGGGCAGAGCTCTCCAGGCGGGGAGACCCGGGAGAGACCCCGGGAGAACAGGGGAAAGGGGGCAGAGCTCTCCAGGTGGGGAGACCTGGGAGAGGCCCTGGGAGAACAGGGGAAAGAGGGCAGAGCTCTCCAGGCGGGGAGACCTGGGAGAGGCCCTGGGAGAACAGAGGAAAGGGGGCAGAGCTCTCCAGGCGGGGAGACCCGGGAGAGACCCCGGGAGAACGGAGGAAAGGGGGCAGAGCTCTCCAGGTGGGGAGACCTGGGAGAGGCTCCAGGAGAACAGAGGAAAGGGGGCAGAGCTCTCCAGGCGGGGAGACCCGGGAGAGACCCCGGGAGAACAGAGGAAAGGGAGCAGATCTCTCCAGGTGGGGAGACCTGGGAGAGGCCCCAGGAGAACAGAGGAAAGGGAGCAGATCTCTCCAGGTGGGGAGACCTGGGAGAGGCCCCAGGAGAACAGAGGAAAGGGGGCAGAGCTCTCCAGGCGGGGAGACCCGGGGGAGACCCCAGGAGAACAGAGGAAAGGGGACAGATCTCTCCAGGTGGGGAGACCCGGGAGAGGCCCTGGGAGAACAGAGGAAAGGGGGCAGAGCTCTCCAGGCGGGGAGACCTGGGAGAGGCCCTGGGAGAACAGAGGAAAGGGGGCAGAGCTCTCCAGGCGGGGAGACCCGGGAGAGACCCCGGGAGAACAGAGGAAAGGGGGCAGAGCTCTCCAGGTAGGGAGACCTGGGAGAGGCCCCGGGAGAACAGAGGAAAGGGGGCAGAGCTCTCCAGGCGGGGAGACCTGGGAGAGGCCCCAGGAGAACAGGGGAAAGGGGGCAGAGCTCTCCAGGTGGGGAGACCCGGGAGAGACCCCGGGAGAACAGAGGAAAGGGGGCAGAGCTCTCCAGGTGGGGAGACCCGGGAGAGACCCCGGGAGAACAGAGGAAAGGGGGCAGAGCTCTCCAGGTGGGGAGACCTGGGAGAGGCCCTGGGAGAACAGAGGAAAGGGGGCAGAGCTCTCCAGGCGGGGAGACCCGGGAGAGACCCCGGGAGAACAGAGGAAAGGGGGCAGATCTCTCCAGGTGGGGAGACCCGGGAGAGACCCCGGGAGAACAGGGGAAAGGGGGCAGAGCTCTCCAGGTGGGGAGACCTGGGAGAGGCCCCAGGAGAACAGAGGAAAGGGGGCAGAGCTCTCCAGGCGGGGAGACCCGGGAGAGGCCCTGGGAGTACAGAGGAAAGGGGGCAGAGCTCTCCAGGCGGGGAGACCTGGGAGAGGCCCTGGGAGAACAGAGGAAAGGGGGCAGAGCTCTCCAGGCGGGGAGACCTGGGAGAGGCCCTGGGAGAACAGAGGAAAGGGGGCAGATCTCTCCAGGTGGGGAGACCTGGGAGAGGCCCCGGGAGAACAGAGGAAAGGGGGCAGAGCTCTCCAGGTGGGGAGACCTGGGAGAGGCCCTGGGAGAACAGGGGAAAGGGGGCAGAGCTCTCCAGGCGGGGAGACCTGGGAGAGGCCCTGGGAGAACAGAGGAAAGGGGGCAGATCTCTCCAGGTGGGGAGACCTGGGAGAGGCCCCGGGAGAACAGAGGAAAGGGGGCAGAGCTCTCCAGGCGGGGAGACCTGGGAGAGGCCCTGGGAGAACAGAGGAAAGGGGGCAGAGCTCTCCAGGTGGGGAGACCTGGGAGAGGCCCTGGGAGAACAGGGGAAAGGGGGCAGAGCTCTCCAGGTGGGGAGACCCGGGAGAGGCCCTGGGAGAACAGAGGAAAGGGGGCAGAGCTCTCCAGGTGGGGAGACCTGGGAGAGGCCCTGGGAGAACAGGGGAAAGGGGGCAGAGCTCTCCAGGTGGGGAGACCTGGGAGAGGCCCTGGGAGAACAGAGGAAAGGGGGCAGAGCTCTCCAGGTGGGGAGACCTGGGAGAGGCCCTGGGAGAACAGGGGAAAGGGGGCAGAGCTCTCCAGGTGGGGAGACCTGGGAGAGGCCCTGGGAGAACAGAGGAAAGGGGGCAGAGCTCTCCAGGTGGGGAGACCTGGGAGAGGCCCTGGGAGAACAGAGGAAAGGGGGCAGAGCTCTCCAGGTGGGGAGACCTGGGAGAGGCCCTGGGAGAACAGGGGAAAGGGGGCAGAGCTCTCCAGGTGGGGAGACCTGGGAGAGGCCCTGGGAGAACAGAGGAAAGGGGGCAGAGCTCTCCAGGTGGGGAGACCTGGGAGAGGCCCTGGGAGAACAGAGGAAAGGGGGCAGAGCTCTCCAGGTGGGGAGACCTGGGAGAGGCCCTGGGAGAACAGAGGAAAGGGGGCAGAGCTCTCCAGGTGGGGAGACCTGGGAGAGGCCCTGGGAGAACAGGGGAAAGGGGGCAGAGCTCTCCAGGTGGGGAGACCTGGGAGAGGCCCTGGGAGAACAGGGGAAAGGGGGCAGAGCTCTCCAGGCGGGGAGACCCGGGAGAGACCCCGGGAGAACAGGGGAAAGGGGGCAGAGCTCTCCAGGCGGGGAGACCCGGGAGAGACCCCGGGAGAACAGGGGAAAGGGGGCAGAGCTCTCCAGGTGGGGAGACCTGGGAGAGGCCCTGGGAGAACAGGGGAAAGGGGGCAGAGCTCTCCAGGCAGAGGGAGCTGCCACTGGAACTCAGAAACTTGTTTTGGGTCTTTTAAGTTTTATCTGGGCTCTGAGGGAAGAGCCTGCAAACCCTTGTGCTTCTTTCCAAAGTGTGTTTTAAAGGGGGTTACACTGCTGTAAAGTTGTCTTCTCCTTGACTGGAGAGTTGCCAATTTTGGTCGGACATGTTCCTGGAGATTTAATCCATGACATAATCTTTAATTAAAGATTAATCTTTAATTGCTGGATATTCCAGGCCAGTCCTGGAGGGTTGGCAACCGTATTGATTGGGCTAAGTGACATCATTGTTACTTCATTGGGTGGGGGAACCTGAGGCAGGCAACACAGCTGCAAGGGATGCTCGTGAGATGGCGGTGTCCCTTCTACAGTCAGCTGGTCTTGATAAGTCATAAAATCAGAGAAATGTCAGGCTGGAAGGGACCTCAGGAGATTATTGAGTCCAGCTCCCTCCGCTGAGGCGGGGCCAAGTAAACCTGGACCTTCCCTGGCAGGATTTATTGAATTTCATACTGTTCTTAAAAACCTCCAGTGACCGGGATTCCACAACCTCCCCTGGAAGCCTGTTCCAGAGCTTAACCACCCTTAGAGTTAGAAAGTTTTCCTAATATCTAACCTAAATCTCCCTTGCTACAGATTAAGCCCATTACTTCTTCTCCTACCTTCAGTGGACATGGAGAACAGTTGATCTCAATTTTCTGTATAACAGCCCTTAACATATTTGAAGACTATCAGGTCCCCCATCCAACTTGTCTTCTCATGACTAAATATGCCCAGGGTTTTTTTTAACCTTTCTTCATAGGTCAGGTTTTCTAACTCTTTCGTCATTTGTGTTGCTTTCCTCTGGACTCTCTCCAATTTGTCCACATCTTTCCTAAAGTGTGTGCCCATAACTGGACACAGGACTCCAGCTGAGGCCTCACCAGTGCTGAGTAGAGCAGGACAATGACCTCCTGTGTCTTACACAGGACACTTCCGATACTACACCCCAGCACGATGTTAGCCTTTTTCACAGCTGCATCAGATTGACGCATCTGTGATCCACCACAACCCCAGATCCTTTTCAGCAGCATTGCCACCAAGCCAGTTATTCCCCATTTTGTCATTGTGCATTCACTGTTTCCTCCCTAAGTGCAAAGTACTACACTTATCTTTATTGAATTTCATCTTGTTGATTTCAGACCAATTCTCCAATTTGCCAAAGTCATTTGGAATTCTAATCCTGTCTCCTAAAGTGTTTAAAACCCCTCCCGGGTTGGTGTCTGTGACGCTGGCAGACCAGGTGCCAGCCCTTGCCAAGCTTTTAGGCCTCAGCCAAGCACTGATCATTTCATTGCTGGAACCAGTCTGTTTCCTCTCTGTGTTTAGTCTGGCTAAGATCAGTATTGACTTATAACAATGTGTTTAGCATTTAGACTTTATGAAACGCTTGTACATTGCTGCTTACTTGTAATATCTTTATCACATACTATATCGTAACATTTAAGTTTTTGCTTTATAACTGTAACAAGTGTTTGCCCTGAAACTGTCAACCTGTCAGAAGGGATCATCTCCTGCTCATAAGGAAGGCCTATCAAAACTAAATGGACCATTGTGGGACATGACAATACAAAGACTTTGCTAATTGTCCCCCTGCACACCTATGAAGAGGCTAGCTGTAAAAGGGCTCATCCCATCAGCTGGAATTCTTTCAAGAAGGTAAAAAAGATAGTGATCAAGAAATTTTTTTGTCTGTTTTGCTGTTTGAACTCTCACGGGGGCCGGAGCTATGAAACAGAAGCAGAGATCCCCAGGGTCAACCTGGGTTAGTCCTAAAAGACATTAAGAGCTGACAGATTAGTATGTATCCGTCACCCTTTGGAACCACAGACTGTAACTCATTTGTGTGTATATGTTTGCCTGCTTTAACCTGTAAATAACCCTCTTATTTCTTTTTCCTAGTTAATAAACCTTTAATTAGCTTATTACAGGATTGGCTGCAGGCGTTGTCTTTGGCATGAGATCTAAGGTGCAAATTGACCTGGGTTAAGTGACTGGTCTCTTGGGACTGGGAGTAACCTGAATATTTTGTGATCTTTGGTGTATAGCAACCAACTATCACTAAATCCAGCTCGCCTAGGTGGCAAGGCAGACTGGAATGCCCAAGGGGGCTGCCTGGGACTCCGTGGTCAGACAGCTGTAGTGTTTCAGGAGTCCACATTTGTTACTGGATTGGTGATATCTAATCACAAAGCATACCACCAGTTTGCGGTGTCTGCCCTGCTTTTTGACAATCTGCCCTGAGGTTGGCACTCATGGTTGTGAACCACGCCAGACAGTGTGACAGTGTTGTCTGCAAATTTTATAAGCTTCCTCTCCATTATCCAAGTCATTAATGAAAATATTGAGTAGTACCAAACCCTAGACTGACCCCTGCAGGACCCCACTAGAGACACCCTCCCAATTTGACAGCAAATCATGGATAACCACTCTTTGAGTATGGTCTTTCAACCAGTTGTGCACCCACCAGGGAGTAATTTCATCTAGACCTCACTTCCCTAGTTTGTTTATGAGAACATCATGCGGGACTGCATCAAAAGCATTACTCAAAAAAGTCCCTGAGCCCCAGCTGGTAAATCCATGCTCCCTAGCTGCATTTGCTCCCCCAGCTTACATTACTTTCCTCTGTCTGGTTCCAAAATCCTGTGGAGCTGTGAGGGAAAATTGACATTTTGGCCTTGTTTCTTGCTAGGTGGCACAGCCCAATTGCCCAGCACTTTCCAAGGCCCTGCTGGGTGCTAGGCCTCCTCACAATGGAGTTCAGCTCAGGCTAGCGCTTGTTGTCGTCCCAGAGCCCTGCTGATCTTGGGCTCACCAGCAGCACGATCATGGGATGGCTGCTGTCTGGAAGGCCTGGTGCTGACCACCAAAGTGAGAGGTGATTTGCCCACGATCTCACTGAAGGACAGTTCAAATGTGAATGCAGGTTCCCTGCTGGGGTGTGTTGTGCGTGTGCATGTGTTAAAAATGGAAAAATCCCCAATTTGAGTAAAGAAAATGTCTGTTAGGCTGTGACTCTATATGTTCCAGCCCAGATGCTTATCAGGAGTAAATTTGTATGACTGAATTCTAGAGAACCCCTGAAATTTCTAGTGTAAAAGAGAAACATGGATTAGCTCTTAACAAAGGTAGGAGTGGCAGACACTGTTGTAACACTCTCTAGTATATATTTTTCTGTTACCTTTTTGCTTTCAGAGGTCAAATGTATTTTATGCCTGAAATGCCCCATTTTTCGGACATAATGAAACTTTCCCTGCCGTGGCATTACAACCACTCCTGGTGAATTTCATGTTGCTTCTGGGAGGAGAATGCAATACTTTATGTAATCATCACATTAACATGTATCCCTTTGTGAACTCTTATTGAATATCATGGGGAGTGAGGCGCAAAGCTATAGCAGTACCCAGAGGTGGAATTACTGGAAAACTTGAAGGAAACATTTGGACTCAGGACAGAAGAGAACTTATGCACATACGAGTCATTTGGGAATCAGCTTAAGGCAAATGGCATAGAAAAACAAAGAGAGAAAGGATCTGCAGATGAACCTTGCAATCGGCACTGATATGGAAACACAATCGCGGGGCTAGAATTCAGCAGCTTCATTGCAAAGGCAAACAACCAAAATGGCACAATGTTACATGCAAAACATCATTCATTAAAAGTAGAAAATACTCCGCTACAAATGAGGGACAGAGCGTCTGACAGTAAATTTGGAGCATACTGTGGTTGTCAGCTCTTTAGGGCAAGGACTGTCTTTTTGTTCTGGGTCTGTACTGCGCCTAGCACAGTGGGGTCCTGCTCCAGGACTAGGGCTCCTAGATGCGATGGCAATACACATTATAAATAATAATAGCTCCAAGAGACATTGGGTGGAAAGTGTAACCCCAGATAAAATAGAATCTGGTTCTTCCCAGGACTTCATCTTGAAGGTGTTTTAGTGTGTTTTACAATGCAACAGCTACTGCAGCTCAAGATCTTCCCTCAGATGTACATACCTGCTGCCCCATTGACATCCTGATCTGAGTGGCACAGCAGGGAGAATTAGGTGCTGCATGGACAAAGGGAACAATTATCATGCGCTCAATGATCATTTGGCTCTGCTTGTTCTAGCTTCTCATTTACAGAGCTCCATTGATGTCAGCAGACTTACGTCATAACTGAGAGGAAACTTTGGCCCACTGACTTTCAGCATCCGTTTCACTGACAGAAGGAAGACTACACAAGGACATCAGCTACTCATTTTGAAAACCACTGTGTATCTTACTCCTGAGGTGGGCAGATGGGGCCTGAAACCTATATCTGTGACAGCTACCCCAGCCCCATACAACTCCCAGGAGTGTCGGCCCTGGTTCTGAGCCTCGGTCCTTGTGTGGACCTTAAACCCCAACCTTCTGAATTCCAGGTAGGCCGTAACTGGCTTAGCCATTCTGACAAGGAGAAGTGGGGACAGGACACGCCAGCATGAGCCCAGCTCCAGGACACGGAATGAGAAGGATGAGCTGCCATAGCACAAACTCCGAGGGACTGGGGCTGAGCAAACTGGATTTGCTCAAACTGAACCCAAATCACTTGGAGTTGCCACAAATTTCCCCATGTTCCTTCATTTCCTGGTGTTGGTTGAGTTTGTAAACAACAGTCTCATAGGCCAGGCCATTCCAACATGCTCCCAGGCAGAAAGGACCAGGTTGTTTGGAACATAAAAAACAACAGCTGTATAAGGAAGCTAGTTTATGTTCATACTTTTCAAATCTATTATACTTTTTCAGATACACGTATTTCATCATACACTGTATATGCTTTAAAATGTGTATTAATGTTTCAATTTCAATTCAAAGTTCCAAACAGTTACTAAATTGACGTGGAACTAGTTCACAAAACTGGGGGTGGGGGGATGGGGGAAATTCAGGGGGGGTGTACACCCCCCCCTAGGGAGTGTGTAGGGAAATCACTGCTGTGGAAAGACCTGTTCCTGTGAGATTTGATGCCCAGATTTTAGACCAAAGAGATTGGGATGATCTCTGAAACAACTGAGCTTCAGACCTCTTGTAGGACACCCTCTAGATGACCAGGCACAGGTAACCTTGGCAAGGTACATATCTGATCCAAGAGGAAAGGGCTCAATCTCTTGGCCATCTGAAGATGAGAATTGGCTTGTCTGGCCACTGGCTCTACCTGAGAGTCCAGGAACAGAGCAGTTTGATGTCTTGGGTCTTGGATTAATCTCTATCAACAACCAAGAGGCAAAATTCCTCAGCTGAGGGCACAGTTACATCCCGTCCTGGTTCCTCCAAGTATCTTCCTCTGCCAGAACCTGTCTCCTCCATTCTGAGCTCAAGCCAGCTAATCTCCATCAGCTCCTTTGGCCAGGGTGAAAAATATGTAAATCAGTTTACTACAGTACCTAGAAAATGCCTGTCATTGTCTAATTACATTAGTTGCTGCATGAGTCGGCACACCGGATGGCTGGCGTATGGCTTTGTTATGCCTCCTGTCCCTTCCTGAATGATACATTTGTCCTTGGCACTGCTATTATAGCATTGTACCAGCAATGCTGGTGTTTGTTATTAATTCATTCATTCATTAGTATTATGGCAGTGCCTAGGAGCTGATGTATTAATTTAGATGGACTATATGGGCCAAAGGTGTTAATATAACCCAGTCAATGTCCAACATTAAACAGGTTTAAATGAGGTTCAGGGTTTGGTATGTGTTTGTATAGTGCCGTGGCAAACAAACACATCATTAAGCGTCCTTTTAACATTTTATTAAAGATCAAAGAAGGAAAACCCGTTAAAGCATTTGAAATGTAAAGTGTTAAATAAAGCTTCCATTTTAACAGCATCCCAGCTTGTTCCCTTTCCCTTTAGCTGGAGAGTTTTAGAAGGAAAAGCTCTCTCGTTGGCAAAGTCTCTTAAATGGTATCAAAGCTGGTAATAACCGTCCTTTGTGGGAAGTGAGTTGAGATGGGCTGCTGTGGTTACAGTCCAAGCCTGTTTAAACTCACGTCATGTTTGGGATCCAGCTGGAGCTGGTAGGGATGTGGCATTATCTGGATCCCTCTCTCTGGCCCGATCTTGTCAGGACAGCTCTCCGAATGAGGACAGTGAAGGTCAGTGTTCCCTCTAATTTTTCCCACCCATGTGCGGAATGAATTTTTGTGATGTGCACCAATATGGAGGTGACGTGTGACACATCATCTCCATATTGGTGCACATAACAAAATTCATGTGGTGGGGGTGGGGCTGAGGGGTTCAGAGTGTGGGAGGGGGCTCAGAGCTGGGGCAATGGGTTAGATGCAGGGGGTGAGGGCTCCGGCTGGGGGTACGAGCTCAGGGATGGGGCCGGGGATGTGGGGTTTGGGGTCCAGGAGGTTGCTCTGGGGCTACGGCGGAGAGAGAGAACTCCCTCCAGCACTCTCTCCTCGCAGCAGCACTTGGACTGAGGGGGATAGGAGCCTGTCCCCACCAGGGGAGCTCTGGGGCTAGGGCGGGGGCCACGCCTGGGTGCAGGCCAGCATTGGGTTCGGGCCGGGGAGGGGCACCCCTCCCCTGGCTGGTCCGGGCAGGTTCCCTGAGCACCTGCGCAGTGCTAAATAGGCGGCCACATGGCTGCGCCGCTTACAGGGAATTTAGGTGAAGGCCGATGGTCCCAGGAGATGGCGGGGATGGCAGCCATGTTGGTGAAGCTTGCTCCAGTAGCCTCTGTCTGTTCTTCCATAAGAGCCTAAAACAGGAGCGATGGGTGGAACTGCCCAACCCCTTGTTGTTTTGTTGACAACTTAGGCCGAGTTTCTGACACACTGATTTTGGTTCATTGATTTCCAGACCCACATTTTCTTGGTTACCATGCATGATCTTAACACAGCCTTGAGTTATATTCAGAGACCTTTTTGTTTAGACTAATTCAGTTTTTCTGTCTCCCCATCAACATTTGTTATTAGACTCCTTACAGACTTTACGGTCAGAGGGGACCATCACGATCATATAGTCTGACCTCCTGCACATTTCAGGCCACAGAACCTCACCCATCTCTCCTGTAACAGACCCCTGACCTCTGGCTGAGTTACTGACATCCTCAAATCATCATTGAAAGACTTCAAGTTCCAAAGAATCCACCATTTACACTAATTTAAACCTGAAAGTGACCCGTGACCCATGCTGCGAGGAAGGCGAAAAATCCCCCAGGTCTCTGCCAATCTGACCCGGGGGGAAATTCCTTCTCGACCCCAAATATGGTGATCAGTTAGACCCTGAGCATGTGGGCAAGACCCACCAGCCAGACACCTGGGAAAGAATTCTTTATAGTAACTCAGAGCCCTCCCCACCTAGTGTCCCATCACCAGCCATTGGAGATATTTGCTGCTAGCAGTCACTGATGGGCCACATGCCATTGTAGGAAATCTCTTCATACCATCCCTACCATAAACTTATCAAGTTCAGTCTTGAAACCAATTAGATTTTTACCCCCCTGCCGCTCCCCTGGGAAGGCTGTTCCAGAACTTCACTCCTCTAATGGCTAGAAACCTTTGTCTGATTTCAAGCCTAAACTTCTTGAGCGCCAGTTTACACCCATTTGTTCTTGTATCCACATTGGTGCTTAACTTAAATAACTCCGTTCCCTCCCTGGTATTTATCCCTCGGACGTTTTCTAAGTTATTGTGACATCTCTGATGAACTTTCACCTATTTTTTACAGGCGAGCTCATGATTAGAGTTAATTTGTGGATCCAATTATTGCAACAGAGCACAGCCGCAGACCTGGACCCAATGCGCTAGATGCTGTATAGACACAGACTAAAAAAACAATCTCTGCCTCAAACCACTGACAATCTCAGTATAAGACAAGAGAGAACAGTTGAATTCAGACCAACAGATGGGGGAGTACAAGGCAATATTGGTCAGCATGACAAGGAGTGGTTGCAACACATCAACTTCTCACCCTTACTGTGCAGGAGGCATTTTCCCTAGAAGCCCTGGCTTTTGGGGTACTGATAACTGTCTGCCAAATCCCCCTTTGGCCAGATTCAGAACAATCTCAGAGCAAAAGGAGATTTGTGTTTGTTGGGTTAGCTTAGTTTAATAAATTTAATTAGGGCCATTTGTGTGTTGTCTGAAGGGGGGAAATAATGGTGTTTTGAGGAATGAAAGAAAAAATTAAGTGTTTGGATAATAAAAAAAAAATGACAAACTGCCTCCCCTCCCCCGAACCCCCCCAAAAAAAACCCTTTCTAATTTTCCGTGGATGCAGGCCTGAGCCAGCCACGCCCTTAAGCAGGGGAGTGGCCCCAGGACACATCACCTCCATATTGGTGCACATAACAAAATTCATGTGGTGGGGGTGGGGCTGAGGGGTTTGGAGTGTGGGAGGGGGCTCAGGGCTGGGGCAGAGGGTTGGAGTGCAGAGGGATGAGGGCTGGACCTGGACCTTTCCTGTCTTTCTCATGTAGCTTTGGGAACAAGCCACTAGGAAAATCTAGGTAAGGGACACTTAATTGTCTGGATTAAATACAAACTCCTAATGACCCAGTTCAGTGGCATGACGGGGACAGGGGATACAGTAGCCGCACAAGGAGGCGAAAGGGTTAAAGGGGCGCAGGGTTAGGCCAAAAGGATTGTGTGATAAAACTGCTAACACTGCACAGCCACCATTGTAGTCTGGGCCCGCTGGCCCAGCCTCTCCATGTCAAAGGGAGCGCTGGAATCACGGCCTTCCTCGGGAGTGGGCAAAGATTTTTATGGTGGGCGTACAGAAACAGGCCAGAGGAGTCAGAAAAAGGATTTCATTCAACTTAACCTCCTGTGACCTGAAACAAAGCCAATTACAGAGCAGCTGGAATCATGTTTCTTTTGCTTATTGACGCTAATTGCATCATCGTTGGTCTGCGCGGGCATCCAGCTCTCTCACCTTCCGTTGCTTCTTCAGGAGGCGAGAGCTGGACAAAGGGAGGCGTTTCCAACCTGCTGATATTCCCTGCAGCATGATGGTTCCCAACGATTCATCAGTTATGCTGACAGGGGCCTTAGCTGTTGAGCCTCAGCAACAACTTAAGGAGAAATCGGCACAAAACATTTTGTTTGTTAAGGAAAATGTTAGATTCTCCATCTTGAAGTGGGCAGAGTATGTAGGGGTGCTCTGGAGGAAATTAAAACAATAACCGGCTGCATGTTCAGCTCATGTAAGCCAGCAAGAATTTAAATTGGACGGTTATGGAGGGGCACGTTGTATGCCCCCGCTGCGGCCCCAGGACCAGAGGAGCTCTGTGACCCCACCATAGCTCCTCATCTCCCATCACAACCCTGGAGCGGGAGGAGCTGTCAGCTCCTGCTGGGGCCGGAGAAGTTATGCCCCCTGCCAATTATTGGGGGGATGTGCCCCTGCTTGCCCCCCCTCGTGCACGCCCCTGTAAGCCAGCATTGCTCCATTGATGTCCAGAGAGCTACACTGATTTGCTCGAGCGTAGGTTACTGGGACAAGTTCTACGACCTCTGTAGGACAGGAGGCCAGTCTTGATGCTCACCCTGGCCCCTTCTGGCCTTAGAGTCTGTGAATCTGAACCAGTATTTCTAGCTAACCGACCCAGTGGGACATGCTTTTCCCTGTAAGCAGAAGTGACGGTCTCCAGTGGGACACGACTCCATGGCAGAGCAAGAAGCTAATGTGACTCGGGGCAGCGGGAGTTATCCGAATGCCTTTGAGAATCAAACACTGCTGCTAAAAAAGGCAACAGCTAGGAGGGGAAAGAAAGAGCAAACCTCTGGGCCAGTATTTCCAAAGGTGAGGAGTGGTGGTGGGTGCCTCCGGGGATTTCCCTAGACTCCCCCTGAATTTCCCCAACACCCCTCCCCCCCCACCAGGTACATGCAGTGTGCCGATTTAGTCGGTTGGACATTTGAATTGAAATGGAAACATGAATACACACTTTAAAAGCATACACAGTATAGGAGAAAATACTTGTACCTAAGAAAGCAGAATGGGTTTGAAAAGTCTGAACAAAGACTAGCTTCCTCACACAGCTGTTATTTATGCCAGTGTCGGCACATTCGTTTTGGCGATATTGGACTACCTAATCCTTTCAAATGATTATTTGTAAGCAAGGTCTGAAGGAGCTCTCCCTTGACAGCTCATGATGAGCTGGGGTGGGTGGAAAGGCATCAGGACCAGACTGTATTTACGGGAACACACCTACTCTGCCTCGCTGTCCAGCAGACGGAGCTGTGCTGCCCAAGAGATCAATTTTGGCTGGTGCTGGGTTACGAATCACTGAAATGTTGTTCTCCTTATTGTCTGACTAAAGGGCAGCAGAACTGTGCTTAGCCTACCTGAATGAGGGGGTCTCCCTCCGTGCTTACTCTAGGCTCCAGCACCTCTAGGCTCGGCCATTCAGAGCCCTGGGACCTCTGGGCTTGTCACGTCAGTTATGAAAGTAACAAACTTGCTTGAGTCCCGGCACCTGTTTGGTTACAAAGTAAGCCCTGGTCACCCTCCGCTGAATGGCAATCCCCAAGCAGGAGGTTTGGATGCCATCGCCTGGTGCAGAGAGAGAGGGTGGGGCACATGTGTTTTGCTTGGCGGGGTGGGCTTTGCCTGTGAGTCAGAGGCACTAGTTGACCTGCCCCTCTCTCCTGTTTAAAAAGAGAGCTGATTAGGCTCCATAGAGAGTCTTGGTTTGTTAAGTTTCAGAGTAGCAGCCATGTTAGTCAGTATTCGCAAAAAGAAAAGGAGTACTTGTGGCACCTTAGAGACGAACAAATTTATTTGAGCATAAGCTTTCATGGGCTAAAACCCACTTCGTCAGATGCATTGGTTTGTTAAGTGGCCACTGGAGTTGAAATCACTGATAATCAGGTCTAAGTGCTTAGACCTGCCGTGGGACAGCATTTCTGTGGAGGAGACAGCCCAGCCTGCACTAGCAGCGAGGTTCCCCGACTGAGAGCTGGCAGACCCTCGAGAGACCGACTCACACAGAGGTCACAGTGACAGGTGGCAGAAGAAGGTGACAGTGCAGGGCCATTGGGACGGAGCAATAGAGTGAACAGGGGCACGACAGACAACAGCAGCCAGAGCATTGGACTATGTTTTAGTGACTTCACTCCAGAATGCTAGGTTTGTGACTGGGAAACTTATATAAATATACATTTCCTAGTAGGCCAAGATTTTTTAAATGTATTATTTGCCAAGGTCATTATCTCACATCATCGCTATCTCAAGAGGTCATTATCCTGGGGAGTTTCTGTACTAAATGTTTTTATTATAATTATTTTTTATGTAAGAATGGCCATACTGGGTCAGACAAATGGTCCATCTATCCCAGGATCCTGTCTTCCAACAGTAACTATTCAGAGAGTGCTTCAGAGGGAATGAACAGAACAGGGAATCATTGAGTGATCCATCCCCTGTCGTCCACTCCCAGCTTCTGGCGAACAGAGGCTAGGGACGCTCAGAGCATGGTGTTGCATCCCTGCCAATCCTGGCTAATAGCCATTGAGGGACCTAACCTAGTTATTTTTTGAACTCAGTTATAATTTTGGCCTTCACAACATCCCTGGCAACAAGTTCCACAGATTGACTGTGTGATGTGTGAAGAAATACTTCCTTTTGTTTGTTTTAAACTTGCTGCCTATTAATTTCATTGGGTGACCCCTGGTTCTTGTGTTAAGTGAAGGGGTAAATAACACTTCCTTGTTCACTTTCTCCACACCAGTCATGATTTTATAAACCTCTGTCATATCCCCTCTTAGTCGTCTCTTTTCCAAGCTGAAAAGTCCCAGTCTTATTAATCTCTCCTCATCTGGAATCTGTTCCATCCCCCTCGTCATTTTTGTTCCCCTTCTCTGTATCTTTTCCAATTCCAATATATCTTTTTTGAGATGGGGTGACCAGAACTGCACGCAGTATTCAAGGTGTGCACGTACCATGGATTTATATAGTAAAAGTGGAGGAGCTTGGTTTGCCAGACTGATCGGATAAGCCAATACTGACAACCTATATGAAAAGGCTGCAAAACACCATGCCTCTGGACTGCATCAACATGCAGAAAGCCTTATAAGCCAGTCACTGTCAAAACCAATTTTAGAAGAACTTAATGAGGCTGTTAAGAACGCTGGGGACACAACTCAGTTTATGTGAACCAACATGGCTGTTGCATCATACTTTCTATTTAAGCAAGAGATACCATACACCACAAACGGGAGGCCAATGTTAAGTGCATTGTCACTTGTTAATCCTGAAGTTGGACACTGATTTTGAACAAGACTGGCAAATGCTCACTATCTTTCTGAAAAAACTCAGCTGACTCTCCAGAAGCATGCAGTGCAACAGTGAAAGACTCAGCAGTTGAAAAAGTGAAGAACTCTCTCACCATATTCAAAATATGTGCATACGTGGCTGATGAATGCACCGATGCAAATAGGCATCAAGTATTAAGTCACTGCATATGTTATCTCGATGTCCGTGGTAGGCCAGTAGAGATGTTTTAGATGTTCAGGTTATAGAAGACACATCGGCTGCATCTGTGACATCTTAAAAGAGTTAAATGCTTGAAAATTGAACCCCAAAGAGACGGCTGCTTGTGCATTTGATGGAGCTACAAACTTCTCTGGAAGATATAATGGAGCACAAGCTTTGTTCAGAGAAAAGTGTAACCCTACTCTCTCCTATACACACTGCGGAGGCCATCTACTCCAGCTATTGCTAGTACAAGCTGCAGAATGAAAAGACATTAAAAAGCCATAAATGTAATGGCTTTTTTATACTCTATTTTTTCCAGCAAGGGTCAAAAACAAATAGAAAATACACTGGGATTGAAGTTCAAATTAGTCCAAACTGGGAAAACCTGCTGGCTTTCTCATGAGCGATTCTTGGCTGTTGTCTTAAAATTACTGCAACTGTTATTATTGGCTTTGGAAAGTATCTACCAAGATAGGACAGATCTAAGCAGGGAGGCTGGTGGACTACTTTTGTTACTAATTTCAGAGAAGACTATCACCATTCTCTCTCTTGTAAGTCTACTGTTGAAACCACTTGGGTCATTAAACAATGTCATCCAGGCATCTGCCACAACAGTATTTGATCTCTTTCTCCCCTTGGATCAATCAGAGCTATCCATTGAAAATGTACTGGAAGAAGCAAAGACTTCAGTCCAGAAGTTGACTTCTTAATGAAGGCACTTATATTGACTCCTTAAGTGAAGAAGACAAGAAGTGTTTGTTAAGCCAGCTGAAAAAGTACAGACTTGATTCTTACCAATCTACAATCTTCAAGATTTCTGGATTCTACTCAACCGCCACATAGCTTTTACAGATGCCTGTCTTATAAAACACCTGCAGATGAGTGACATATTGACCCTTCAATCCCATTAGAACAATCAATAGTGATACAGACGTTAACAGCAGTTTTCTCCTGCTGTACAAACCATAAAGCACGCTCTCTCCCTAGCTGGCTATTCTGGCTTGTCACTCTAAGAACTTTCACCGTGAGCTCTGGTGTGATGGATCAGGCACTAAGTTCCAGCAAGGGCATAACAAAATGGTGCATTTCCTGGGGTTAATAAAAATGCCCCAAAATTAAACTAGTATTCCTGCCTATTTAAACTACACAAAAAGATACCCACCAGCCCTCTGGCCCCAGGCACTTCAGCAAGTTCCATGCCCCTTTTTTAGGGTGACCGGATGTCCCGATTTTATAGGGACAGTCTCACTTTTGAGGGCTTTTTCTTATATAGGCACCTATTACCTCCCACCCTCTGTCCCGATTTTTTACACTTGCTATCTGGTCACCCTAGCCATTTTCTAGGTCCAGAGGCCAACCGTCATGTATGCCACAATAATTGTATGTGCATTGTGTATGCAAACATTCATTTTGTGCACACGCATTGACACTTGGTCATGACATTCAGCTAAAGGCTTAGCAGCCTCTTTGTCTAATAGCCCTTTATCAGAGCTGCATGCACAAACCCCAGGTCATGCGGACTGCCCCTCCACATGCATGTTTCCATATATAAATGGTGGGTATAGTGACTGTGTGTGCATTTTTGCCACAGCACCTGCTGCTCCCAGCTTTCACAATTTAACCCGGAAGACGTGGTTGCAGTGTAGATGTGACAAAGCTTCTTTTGAGTTATTCATCTGAATATCAAATAGCAGCGATTGGTATTTGGGGAGCATGCAAAGCAGTTGCATAGAGCAATGTCTGCCACTAAAGGATTTTCTATGGAAACGGCCCATTGGTCTAAATATGGAATCTGTTAAACCAGTGCAAACCCCTGTGGGGATGCACTTGTACCAGTTTCAGGCTAGTTGTATTGATTTAGATTGCACTTGAATTGACGGGTGGATTTGCAGGCTAAATCAGTGCAATTCTCCCATGCAGCCCAAGTAGTGACGATGCTAGAGCGTAGAAGCTCGAGCTTCAAGGATTTCACTGGCAAACTCTCACCAAGTTAAACGCATGAGCCCCAAAAATAATTTGCAAGAAAAGACCTTATAGTGGGAGACTTAAAATCGCCCTAATATGTCCCATCCTGGGAGCTCTAGTGTAGACAAGGTGCTGGCAACCACAGGTTTATACCATCTAAGGGTAGGGTAGACAATAAGATAGTGGCTGATGTGCCTTGTCTATGGTAGAGGTCCCCCTGATGGTGGCAACAGTGGGGAAATACTGTAGATACTCCATCACTCAGTGGTAGAAGCTGGAACAGAAGCTACCTCTCCTGACTCCCAGTCCTGTGACTTAATTTAACTATAAGATTATTTTTCCTTCCCTTATGAATAAGCAGAATGGGTTGACAATATATTGTCCTTTTTTTTTTTTGGTCAGAGGATGTTAGCAGGTAGATAGTATAATGTAAGTATCTGCTAAACCCTTTTAACAAAAAGGCAGTGGATTGCAATAACTTTCAAATGTACATATCGAAATGCAGGGACAAGCGATTAAAGGGAAAGTAGTGTTACCTAGTGGCTAGAGCACTCAACTGGGACTCAGGAGACCTGGGGCAATCACTTTAAGAGTTCCATGCCTCAGTTTCCCCATCTGTAAAATGGGGATAAAGATACTGGCCTCCTTTGTAAAGTACTTTGAGATCTACTGATGAAATGCTATCTAAGAGCTAGGGATTACTATTATTGTTATATTTCTTAGCAGTACATCTGGGGAAATTATATAGAAACCTGAGTAATCCAAGTTATTAGAGAAAGCAGAGAAGCTGAAGATAACATTTAAAGCATTAATGCCTGTATGGTTGATAGACCCACTTTGAAAATGATAAAGTTTGAACAAATTTGCATAATGGTATTCGGCAATATTTTCTATAAACATTTGCTATCACTTCAATGGTCCAGATAAAAACCCGGGGCTATTTGGTCTTAAAAAGCTGAAGTTGTATCATCCAAATGAAAAAAAGGAAGATAAACATGGTGGGGCAGATCCTCAGTTGGTTTAAACTGGCATAACTTCAGGAACATCAGTGGAGCGACACCAGTTTGTACCAGCTGGGGACCTAGCCTCGTATTATCACTTCAGTCAGTGCTGATGTTCCCCTTGAATGTCCTTTGGATCCAGAGAATGCGCAGAAAGATAAGAATGGATTTTAGTGGGTACTGAAGAGTAAGGAGAAAAAAATGTTATAGTGGCATGAGATTTGGAGAGACATGACAAGTAACTAATCAGTTCAATCGTGAGACCCTGTTGTATTCATGGGCTCTTGGCTCTGCCCAGTCCAGCAGTTATGAAGGTGTGACTGTACTGCAATCAGGGGGTGTGACTGAGGTGTGACTGTACTGCAATCAGAGTGTGACTGAGATGTGACTGTACTTCAATCAGAGGGTGTGACTGAGGTGTAATTTTACTGCTATCAGAGGGTGTGACTCATGTGTGACTGTACTGCAATCAGAGTGTGTGTGACTGAGGTGTGATTTTACTGCAATCAGAGGGTGTGTGACTGAGGTGTGATTTTACTGCAATCAGAGTGTGTGTGACTGAGGTGTGACTGTACTGCAATCAGAGGGTGTGACTGAGGTGTGACTGTACTGCGATCAGAGGGTGTGACTGAGGTGTGACTGTACTGCAATCAGAGGGTGTGACTGTACTGCAATCAGAGGGTGTGACTGAGGTGTGACTGGACTGCGATCAGAGGGTGTGATTGCAGCTCCTGTAGCCATATGCATACAGGCCCCAAAGCACTGAAGCTGCAGCAGGAACAGCTTGCTCCATGAGTAATTACCCTGGGATTAGGGCGGCTTCGCTCCCCCGGGACCTGAGCTAGCTAGAGGAGAGCTAGCTTGGGTAGATCTACTGGCACTCCAACCGCGCCCTGTGACTGCAGTGCAAACGTACCCTGAGAGGCAGTCATCAGAGTTACAGCGTTCACTGAACTTCACGCCTCGCGGGGACCTCGTCTGCTCTGTAACAGTCGAGCACAATGTAATTAAAAAGAAGAGCCCGTGGTTTCCCTAACAGCTCAGGCTAATAATGCTGCTGTATTTCACTGGATGTTTGTACACTGTCATGGTGAGGAAGAGCTTATTTCCACCCCACTGTAATGCTTCACCCCCCTCTCGAAATCCTTTTAGCCGCAATTAGCTCCAGGACGTGTAATGGAGCGAGTGCCATTAATGTCTTCGCCTTGGAAGAGGGTGTTCTCTCATCCTTTCCTGTCTCTCTCTCTAATGTCACTTGGTTAAAGCCAAGGCCAGTGGTGACACCTACACACACAGGCCTTCCTTCAGAGAGGACTGACCGAGAAGGCTAGTCTCGGTGGACGTAACTGGTGTGTGGTGCATTCCTCAGCAGTCACTCCCTGCTCAGCCTGCACGTGGTAACTGGCAGCAGTCGGTGGCAGCTTGTGCACTGAGCTGCCTGACCGTCAGGGGCAGATTGCGGCTGTTACACAGGTGGGGAACTGAGCCCAGGAGCCCCTACAAAGGGACCTGTCTGTACCTGCTGGGCTTGGGCACCACAGCTGCTCCCTGCTATTCCCCACCACGGCCTCCCAGCACCTCACTGTTATGGGGTGTCTCTACCCCGTGCTGGCCTGACAACCAAGGGGCTGATGCAGGAACTGCCTGCCAGGCCGATGGGCAGCCTCAGAGCAGCCAGGAGATTAAAATAGCTGGGACGCGAGGGTCAGGGCAGCTGCCAGAGGAGCAGGCAGGCTGGAGATGGAAAGTCCTGTAGCAAGCTGATGAGAAGCCACCCAGAGACAGCCCAGAGCAGGGATCCGACTGGATCTATGGGCTGGAGAAGCCCACAGAAACCCAGGGAGGTAGGAGCAGGTTCAGGGCCAGAAGGAGGAGTTGTGGAGGCCTGATTCCACCTTCCTGGTTTCAGGGCCCTGAGCTGGAACCCAGCAGAGTGGGTGGGCCTGGGTTCCCCTGCCGACCCCTTAACAGTGACTGAAGAACCAAAGAGGTTTCCAGACACCCTGAGGACCAGGCCCAGCTGATTCACCAATTATAAGGGGAAACCTGCACACCCCAGCAGGACTGAAACTAACCCCCTTCACAGCCCAGAATGGGACTGCCCTAGAGACCCGGGTAAGAGAAGCTGACTGACTACCCTGCCAGATGCTGCGGACTCTGTGCACTGCTCCGTCCGACCAAAGAGGGCGCTGTTGCATTAGCACACCAGCCCTCACTCAGGCACCATGAATTCCCACAACACACTCGTGTGAAAGGGAAGGATCGTCAAGAGATGGGGAAGGAAGCAAGGTGTGGAGAAGAAAGGATTGATTTACCCTGGTCACCCAGAGCAGAGCAGGGAACAGAACCCAGATCCCCTATGTGCCAGTCCAGTGACTTCACCACAAACCCACCCTGCCCCTTTGGCTGGACATAGACTGAACATCCAGCCAGACCTAGGTACAGATCGATCTGGAGGCTACAACCCTTTGGAATTTGCCATGATGGCGACAATGAACCCTCTTAAACAGCCAGGTCCGCTATGACAAACACTGATTGCTAAATAAAAGCTCTGATCCCTGGGCATTAGGTGATTCAATATATTTTGTACAATGGTTCTTGCCATTGGCAGACAGAATCACCCCTAATAAAGAGAAGCACAGTTGCGCCCTATCGGCCTCACAATTAGTAAGAGCTGGGCAGAAAATTAGCTGCCCAGCTGAAACCACTTAGCAGAGTCACTGAAAACGTCCAGTGGGCTCAGTGCAGCCTGTCATGAGCCATGTTTGAGCTTCCAGTTGGGCGGGCTGGTTGGCCCATCCTGGGGCTCTGTGACCTGCTGTGGGGTCAGGGGCTTGGATCCCTTGGCTAGGGTGACCAGAGTTCAAATCCCATTGCTGTGGAGATAGCTCAGAGGGCCCCCACTCCACTGGGTCGAGACTAGATTCACATACCCATGTCAGGCCAGGTGTCTGGAAGCAAACATACAACATCCTTCAGATGCAGAGCCCTTGTGCTGAGCTATCGCAGATGGCATTCATCATCCCTCCAGCAACCCCATAAAACGTATCTGGCCTGATTCTGATACCCGTACTCTGCAAAGGATCCCATAAAAGGCAATAGTGGAGTGAAGAGCTGTGAGTGGTGTGAGATTAGACAGTTGTAAATTAGCAACTAGCAGTTCTTAGTCCAGACCCGCCAAACACGGACTCAAACACTGACTTACGTCAGGCCTGTGGTCCTGCTGAATTGGTGTCCAGTGAATGTAGGACCATGTCAGGGCAACTGCTTAGTGCTGGGTGGGATAGATCTCCCTGCCAGCCCCTTGCTGCGCAAGCCACACCCTGTTGAACAGGTGGCGGAGGCCGACCGTGGATGGTGTCACCAGAGTCCAAGACCTCCTGGGCTTCAGGTAGTGGGACTGGGTGGATGCATGGTGCTAGCCTGGCTGGTCCATGTTGTCGGCCCTGTGCTGCAGGAGGCGAGGACAGCATTGCCTCCCAAGTGGGTCCATCCTTCCCATTAGCCCCACACCCCGGCCCTCTGGTCATTGAGCTGCTGCCTCACAAGCCCCCTCACAGGCACCTCCAATGCACTACCCAAGGAGGCTGAATGCCACCCAGCCAGCCCCTCTCTGAACCAGGCTTCGCAAGTACCTCCCTGTGCTCATTCACTCCCACACCAGCCACTTCCTCGCCCTCATGTCCCACCCTGATACCAAGTGGCAGGACTTGCTGCCACCCGTGGAGGGTGGGGAGCCTCGATGGGCCAGCCTGTACTTCACCCTGGTCCCACAGCCCACCAGGGACATATGTTGGCAGCTCCTCATGGAGCCATGAGCAAAGGTGCCTGGCTGATGGGTTCACAGTCTCCTGTTGCTGCTTGCCCATTCTGTGTACTTTTCTAGCTCCTCCGGAGTGTGCTGTGGGCCTGTCCGCACTTTTCCCCACATCTCCTCAATTGCACTTACACCATCCATGGCGCCACAAAGTCACAAGACATCCTCATCGACCTCCTCCCAGCACCAGCCAAGATGGCCGCCCACCAGACGGGAGGAGGAAAGTCAGCAGGGAGGGGCTCGGTGACGGTGGGACCTATTTCCATTCCCGACTAGTTTCCTGTCTCCAGGCAGAGTTTCTCTGAGCAGCATCCACTGACTCCTTGAACTCTTCACAGAGCTGTGGGCACTGTCTGGGGTTCTTTGCTCAGTGTCCTCATCTGGTGCCCTTGTTTTGAGCCTTTGACCATCAGTCCTGTCCCTGTTTTCTCATTTGTTGTCCCCGGCAGTTAGTTGTGTTCTGTGTCTCCTCCCTCAGTTGAGGAGATGGGCCTTGAGATTTGGGTGGCCCTGGGCCCACCTCCACCCAACGTTGGGGAGCTACTTAGATTCACACTACACTGAGCATGATCTTCCATGAGGCATGACTCATCATGCTGCCATAGAACTGAATACAAAACTCCAATTAACGTCAATGGGAGCAGAACCTGACCTAGTCTATTTATGCCAGGTGTTCTCAAACTGGGGGTCGTGAGCCCTCATGGGGTCGTGAGGTTATTACATGGGGGGTTGTGACCTGTCAGCCTCCACCCCCAAACCCCACTTTGCCTTCAGCATTTATAATAGTGCTAAATATAAAAAAGCGTTTTTAATTTATAAGGGGGGTTGCACTCAGATGCTTGCTGTGTGAAAGGGGTCACCAGTTCAAACATTTGAGAACCACTGATTTATGCTGACTTGTTCTGCCACTTCCAAGCCACAAAAGCTGCTGCCCTGACAGTTTGTGTTGGTTCACGTGGTCAGATGATGCAAATTTGTTTCCATCAATAAAAGCTTGAAATGGAACTTCCGGCCCCGGAGATCTTTAAACACAATCCATTGCTGAATAGCACTGGTGTCTTGAAGAACCTTACAGAAAACAGATCCATGTGGAATAGGATCTTGTACTCAGTCAATAATGTGGCATAGGACAAAAGAAATGTAAGGCAATGTGGTCATAAAAAAATATGGGATTTTCCTTTGACATGGTCACAATATGTGTTGTCCAAGCTGATCCAGTCACATTTTAGTGACGTGTAACGGTCCCAACCTTTACTATGAAAACAAACCTGGACTGCTTCTAGAAAGATTGCCACGGCGAAGATCAAGGTTTTCACTACGATTACACTGCAGATTGCTCACTTTAATTAAGGGCTCCCCCTCCAGTGAGAGTGGAATGCCAGCTTCCAACAGAAGCCCCTCTCTCGCTCCGTTGCTCATAGCGGGGAGCATGCGCATTTCTTTTGGGCTGACATTTTCTGTTTTCTCCCATTTTTTGTTTCAAAGTACACACCCGCTGAGCTGCGCCATTTTTGAGTGATCAGAGATCGAAAAGGCCCGTTTCCCCCCTACGTTCCACTCAGAAATGTGTGATGAAGCTAGAAACTAGGTTGATTTTCTAGATCTCGTTGAGTTTTGAAAGGTAATCCCTGTCTGAAGAACATCACTCGAGCAGGTTTCTATTTCTATTCCTTCCCCCCTCCCTCCCACAGCCTTTTGAGGAGGAATCTTCAGGGCACAACAGCTCAGAGGGCTGTAAACTCCGTAGAGTAACTAGCACTATGGCAATCTACAAGCTCTGCCAGCAACGGTGCACATAAGCGCCACGGGTTGAAGAGGTCCAGATCAAGTGCCTTACATGGTCTGATGGGGAGGCTGACAGTGCCTATAAGCAGAGCTGCTAAAAGTTTTCAAAATTCCAACATAACTCTTTTCATTAAAAGTTGTCACTGTTTTCCAGCAAGCTCTGTCAGTGGCCCAAGCCAAGTGGTTCCAGATTTCTTCTGGGGGGGTCTGTTATAGGTCAAAGGCAGCATCTTGAAGAAATCCATCAAGAGACCAGTTGGTAACAAGAGCAGATGTCAGAGTTCCGACGTTCTAGGCTCACTGCTGGAAGTACCACTGAACAAGCGCTAGCTGATGTGTGTGGCTAGTTTTAAAGCATGTCCCTACAGCCCAATCTCAAGATGACAAAATTGCAGCTAATGAAGGACAAGGAATATCTGGTAATGTCCTGGAAGTATCTCCTCCAGATTCTTGAGCAGGAATGTAGAACAACCAAAGAAGAGATCACCCCCACAACATCTACCCCAGTTCTCCCTCTGGACCCTGTGCATGCTGGCACATGTTCAATATATCTGACCGTGTGGAGGGCGTGCAGATGGCCCCTTTCTAACAGAGCCAGCTTTTGGGCCCCCAGAAAGAGAATCCTTTTAATTTTCTAAACTGAAGTTTCTAATATCCCTTGTGCAGGTGGGCCGTGTGCAGCTGTGGAAATGTAAACTGATGACAACCTATGTGAGGCCTGGAACAAAACAGCTGTGATCTGTTTCTGCAGCAGGAGGCTGGGGACTTAAAGATGCCACTCCAAACGTATGCTGTTTGTCAGTGCTTAATTTGTGCCAGAGTTTGCAGGGATGAGCCCTGGCACCGCTAGGCTTGGCAGTTCATAGCCCCGGCACCTGTGGGCTTGCAGCAGCCATTATGAAAAGTAAAAAATGGCTTGAGCCCCGGCACCTCTTTCATTACCAATTAAGCCCTGCGGTATGTACATTATAAGATATTTCTTCTCTCTGCAGCATTCTTGTCATTCTTCATTACCCATGACTTTGACTTATTGGGTCTGGATTCCAGCAGAGCCCTCTCGCGGGGGATACACCTTGTTTCCCCCGATTTCTCAGGCGTAGCATGTTGCTGAGCATAACGCGTTACGGTCAAACCCCAGGAGTTTAGCCGCGGGCTCAGGCTTTTGTGGCATTTCTTGGGCTTGCCTCCAAAACTGCGGGGTTTCCAGGGCTGCAGCTGTGAGAGCGGCAGTTAGCCAAGCAGAGGAGAGCTGCAAACGTGGCGCCTGTTTAGGCCGGCTGTGAAGAAGACAGCTCTAGAGCACTGCGAGATACCCCATTGCCAGAGTCACAGGGAGTTGGGAATATGTTGGTCTCTGGAGCAAAAGCCATCCGTTTCTTTTATCGTAGGCAGACATTCTCGGGAGACGGGGTCTGTGCTGGGGACCGTGAGCTGCTCGCTGGTGCAGCACCTCGCAGAAGGGGCCCCGTTCTTGGTTGGTCCTAGGCACTGCTGTAATGAACATGATTCACCATCATCATCAAAGGGGTGCAGGGATGAGCCACGAGGAACATCTCAGGCTCTGCACGTCCCCACTGCAGGCAGATACCGTGGTAACGGGGGCTGGAACTGGCTATCAGAGCCCCCCGCAAGAGTTAAAGCCAGACCTGCTTGTTCAGACGGTCATCACTGCCCGCGGCTAGCACTGGGCCTGACCTCTGCTCTTCACCCAGGCTGCTGCTGTAGTATGGACGCACCTGCCACTTCAGCAGCTGCTCTCTGGGCAGAAGGAGGGGAGGGAGCCCTTCCCGCATCCACTCACATTGTAGGGCGGGGGTGGGGCAGCAGGGATGGTGGGGTGGGGAGGGCCCCTCCCAGCAGCACTGGCGGAAGGTCCCCCTCGGCTTTCGTTTCAGTTGGGATAGAGAGGGCTCAGCACCTCTCGGGACAGGCCCATGACTACCATATTACAGGAAACAGCTCATCCGGGCACAGCCATCTCCAGGAAGGATCGGGGAGAGTTAACAGGTGAAGGGAGAGGGATTCACAGTGTAGACACCCCGTGGTTAGTGAGCCTGGAAGGGTGAAAACAGAGGCACAAAATAGAAAAGCCAATAGCTGCCTTGCTAGGCAATTGTCTTCTCTTCGTGACATACCCCATGCTAAACAAAGGGGCTGCAGATTGTCACCCAGCACATTTTAAACACACCTCAGTGCTTTTGCACCCTGACAAATGTTATTCATTTAAAAAAGAGAGAGAGAGAGAGAGAGAGGGAGGAAACCGGAGGCTGTGGGTCGGGTTCCCTTGGCCATCATCCGCCCCAGTGCAGTGGAGTGCAACACCCTGCCCATTGGAGTTCCTGCCGTGAGACCCGCACTTTGCTCTGGGGTCAATGGCTGCACAAGATGCAGGACACCGGGGACTCAGTCCCACGGAGGGTTGTAATCGTTTTCTTGATGCTGTTATGCTGAAAGATGCTAATAGCTGCCAGCCGGGCAGTCTCAGCTGCAAAGCTAATCCCAGACCTTGTGAAAGCCAGTGGATGTGCCGAGCACTCTCCGCCTCAATAGAAGGAGCAACCAAGGCCATTTATGGAACAAAGACAGCTGCAGATAACTGGGGTGTCTGCCCAAACCAAGGTTGCGTGACAGATCAAAGCTAAGCTGTGTGGACTGAGGGGTTTCCTTGGTGGCAAAAGCAAAGGCTAGGAGGTTGGTTGCAGGTTGTGCGTGGTGGGGGGGGAGAGACAGCCAGCAGGAGTTGTGAGCATGACTCTGAGAGGAAGCAGAGAGACAGGGCTTCTTGGGCACAGAGCCTGTGGGAGCGGCAGATGTGGGGATTTCTGAGCCAGGAAACTGCCTACTGCTGTTTGTTTCTGCTGCGTTCAGAGGAACAGGGTTGTGTGCACATTCTTTGTAAACAAGCCAGACTCAACACCAAGAATATACTTGTCTCATATCCCTGATTTCTCCTCCAAATGGAAACAACTGTACAAGGCCCTGAATATTGGCTAACCTCTGGGGGTTTGCAACACAACTTGGACCTTGCCTAGACTAGAGGAAAAGGTGCTTTACCAGTCAAGGTAGCTCAGTGGACCTAGCTTAACTAGACTGAAAACCCTACTCAGCACCAGCGGGGATGCAGGTGGAGACCTTCATTTGAACTGCTAATGTTGAGCTTTAACTCCATGTTTATTCTCGCTGAAGGGCAGATGCCAGGAGCTTAAAACAGAGGCTGAAGAGCCGTGCAGGAGTGTCTGTGCATCCTCTGCATCTTAGCACAGACCGTGTATGGTGGGGGGGGGCAAGGACAGCCTCCTTGGAGGCTGTAGGTCCATGTTTTGACCCTCACTCATAGATTCTAAGGTCTGAAGGCAAGGCACCATCTCATCTGACCCTGCATAGCACAGGCCAGAAGATTTCACCTGCTGATTCCTGCATCAAGGCCCCGATCCCACAAACACTTAGACAAGTGCCTATGTCAGGAGGAGTGCACTATCATCCCAACATTATTAGTGTCGCCTGATCTGTTGATCGTGTATTCGTTATATTGATTACTTAGGAATACCCAGTTAACACGGTGAGGTTTGGTAGGTTCTGGTCCCAAGATCAGGCTCAGTATTATTAAAATTGAAGTTCCAAGCAGAACCCCATTGTGCACAGCTGCAACACTCACACTTAGGAGAAACCTTCTGTATTTGGAATTTTAACTTTTAACACACTTAGTAAAGTTACAAACAGTCCAGCCCTGCAAGGGGGATGGGGGATCAGACAGAATGCGCATCTGAGCATCCATATGCTCACACCAGAAGCGTTGTTTTCCTCATCCTCTTCCTCAACACCACCTCCAGCGGTTGGCAGCCTGGCGTCTCTCAAGAGTTACATCTCCCCACAGCACGCAGGCTGGGGTACAACTGTTATCACGTGTTACGCGGATGCCACTATGCCTAATGCATGTGCCATAGGGGTTTCTCCCCTCTTCCTTATTTGTATTTCCTCACCCTACTAATGTGGGGGTGCCCTTCTCCCACAGGTTACTAGTCTGTTTGCCTCAAGTTGACTAGCATATACATCAATTAGTTACCATGGCACTCTTGTGGTCAGACAGCTGCGGATGTTCCTAACTTAAAATAACCCCCGCTGGCATAAACTAGCATGTTGTGGTTACCTGGCAGCAGTTTTGTCATCCTGGTGTTCTATCGTGTGGCATTTTATGATCTAGGGCTACTCCTAGTTAGCTGCTTATGCCAAGGCTTACCCCTTGTTTAACTAAGCTATTGTTTTATAGGCCTATTGTTCAATTTCATTCCATTTCTGCCTTAACTTATATCTGTGCCTTACCTAGTGAATACCTAGACCTATAGGCTACATTCGACTGAAACAGTCTGTCCGTTACACCTGCCAAAGGCAGCTACAGGTGATCCTTTAATCAAGGGTTTCTTTTTTAGCCCATTTCTTCTCCTGTTCCCATCAATCACTCCATCATCTAGGCAAGAAAGTCAAAGCAGTTTAAAGAGAGAAACACTGCTTCTGAGTCTTCCGAGGTGAAGGGGGTTGAAATGATTATTAACATAAGGTTATTTCCCACTTTGCCATCCCCCAACCACCTGTCACAGTCTCATTTCCCAGATCCCTGCACCTCACCTTAGCATTCAGCTTTCTGTACAAAATACTGATTTTCCAGAGTTGAAACCGACACCTTTCCCTTTGGGAAGGGCTAGGCCAAGGGTGTGTCTGCCCTGCAGCTGAGAGCAAGCCTCCCAGCCCAGGCACACAGACTTGTGTTAGCGGGGTTGGTGCCAAAACTAGCAATGTGGACAGTCTGGCATGGGCAGACACCAAGCACTCAAGCCCACCTGACCCCTAGGCGGCAGAGCCCAAACTCCAGCCGGAGGTGGAATGTCGACATTGCTATGATTAGCCCCGCTAGCATGAGCCTGTCTGCCCGGGCTGGGCTGCTCGTTCCAGCTACAGTCGAGACACACCCGAAGGGAATGACAATCTGTGCTGCAAGATTGGGCCTTAACCTTACATAGCTTAGATGGCAGAGCAGACAGCCTCTAGGGGTAGAAGCTTGGCACAGCCACTTGAAGAGCAGGTAAGTGTCACAGGGGAGCAGGTCTCTACAGGGCCCAGCTTGCCTGCATCAGAGAACAGGTGAGCCTAAAACAGCCAATTAAAAGGGGCTGGGCTACATTTGGGCCTATAAGGGGCTGCTAGAGGCCAGGCAGAGGGAGAGAGGAACGGGGCAGGCTGTGCTTGGGGAAGGCAAGCCCTGGTGGAATGGAGTTAATGCCCATGGTGAGCCCCTAAAGCAAAGGGCTAAGGGGTCAGGACGGCAGCACTGGGATTACTGCTCCAGGAACAGAGCAGAGCTGCCTAGAACTGGCAAGCTGCCAGAAGCAGGTGCCAGAGACCCCTGAGGGCACAGAGCAAGGGCAATCCCACGCTTACAGCATTACAGCCATGTTGTTCTCTTACCGGGTGAAAGAGAATACACCTGCTTGGAAAGGGTCTGCCTATGCTGGAGTTGGACACCCGGGGCTGATCTGTGCCAGTTGACTCGGGCTAAGGGGCTGTTTAGCTGTGGTGTAGAGGTCTGGGCTGGCACCTGGATGCTAGAACCCTGCAAGGTGCCAGGGTTCCAGAGCTCGGGCTGCAGCCTGCGCCTGTCTACAGCCGGCACAGGCCAGCTGCGGGTGTCTAACTGCAGTGTAGACAGGCCAAAGGAGACTGGCTGTGCCAGCACATACTTGGCCATGGGTTGGGGGGGAGAAGCCCTCCCTGGTTACAGTAATGTTTTGGAGAAGAGGGACCTCCGACAAAATTGAAAAGACTTTAGAAAACTTTGATTGCTCCCTGGTGGATGAAAATTGAGATACTCTTCGCCTTTCCTTAACCTCCCATTCCTTCTTTCTACCTTCCTGGCTGCCTTTTTGTTCTCTGCTTTCTTAAAATAGCTCTTTATATGCAAAAGTCCAATCTTTATTTATTTTCCCTTTTTAAGTAAATGCCAGTGCCCTGCCGTGGAAGTGAGTTGGCTCACCTAAGTGTTTCCATTCCAAGGGCCATGTTCCTTAAACATCTTGTTCCACAGGGGGAACCTCCTGTTGACTTCACGGGGGCTTGCTGCAGGCCCGGCTCTCAGGATCAGGGCCTTTGAGCTTGTCTACATGAGGAAGTTATTCTGGAATAAGGCTGCTGTGAAGTTAAAGTGCTACCACTGGTCCAGAAAAGCGCATCCACGTGGGGAATTATTCTGGAATAGCCATAGCAGGCTAGTTATTCCAGAAAAGTTACACTGGCCAGTTGCCCCATGTAGACAAAATGAAATGTCCCTGAAGGGATGTAACTTCTGTTGCACTTTTGATAACTATCTCCCACTGCTGTAGATGACCAGTGGGGGCCAGGCACAGGGGCTGGTGTCTAACTTGTATGTAGTTACAAGTGAACCCAGCCCTGCCTCATCCAACCAGCCACGAAGCAAGAGCTCTGCCGGGAAATGGGGGGAGGGGGGAAAAATCACCTCAGAAAGGGCCTGACACAAGCCCACAGAGGTCCAGGAAGGTCAGGGAGGTGGGAAAGTGGAGGGGGAAGAGGTAAGGGAGGGGGCTGAATAGGAGGAAAAGGGGATGATGGGGAAAGGGATAGCGTATGAGAGAGCAGCCCTGGAGGGTGAGATAGGTAAGAAGATTGGCATGACTTACACGGGGTAGGGGGCACCCTTCACAGCAGGGAGCTGTGGGGCAAGGGAGGAGAAGAATGTAGGGGGAGTCGGTGAAAGGGGGCAGAGGAGCTAAGGGCACTGGGCGTCACTGCAGCATTGCCAGCCCCAACACTCAAATATCATGAGATTTGCTTAAAAATCATGGAGTGGGGGGGATTAATTATCTCTCTGGTTGTTTTCTTCCAGGTCCTGGGCCTTTCCAGGGTGCCTGGGTCACATATCTGAGGTTTTCACCCCAAACAGGAAGGGTGGGGACTGATTTTTGTATAAGTGACAGCTGAAATCCCCAGGACTCCAGCAGCTGGGGCTTTACAGAAACTACCAAACAGTGGGAGATTTGTGATAAAACTGCAAGGGCTGGTAAGGCTGGCACTGCCCAGGGGCTGGGGGGACAGAGCGAAGGCTCAGGAGCAGGTGAGAGTTTGGAGTGAAGGTGAGGGGCTGTGGACCTCAGAGGAGCCCAGGACTGGGGTGGCAGCTGCAAGGGGAGAGGGAGTAAAAGTTTAGGGTTCCTAGGAGGGGTGTGGGGGTCAGTATGGAGTGGAGGGGGGCAGTTGGCTGCACTACACTCAGGGAAGGATGGGGAGCAGAGAGGGGTTGGTGACAAATTAGGGTTGGAGGATAGGAGGGTGCTCCAGGCTCTGGGGTGGGGGTCTGGGTTGGAAGGAGCATGGGGAGGGGGGGATAGGAGGTTGACCCAGGCTCAGAGAGTGGTCTGGGTAGGGGAGATAGGAGGGTACCCCAGGCTCTGATGGGCTCTGAGTTGGAAGAAGCATGGGGGAGGGGTAGGAGGGTGCCCCTGGCTTACAGAGGAGTTGGGTTTTGTGGGGGTGTGGCTGCACCAATCTTGGGAAAGGGTCAGGTTGGGGACCGGAGGAGTGGGCCACCCCAGGCTTGGGGGCATGGGATGGGGGAGGCACCCAGCTGCCCAGGCTTGTGGGGGGAGAGGGGGCCTACCCTAGGAAGTTGGGGTTGAGACTGGGTTAACCATGGCTCCCAGCTTGGGGCCTGTTCGGACTGCCCCAGGCTCAGGGAGCGGGGTTGGGGCTGACCCAGCCGGGGGAGAGGGGGGGAAGGGTTTAGGGATGGAGTGGCTGCCCCAGGCTCAGGGAGCGGGGTTGGGGCTGACCCAGCCAGAGAGGGGGGGACGGGTTTAGGGAGGGGGTGGCTGCCCCAGGTTCAGGGAGTGGGGTTGGGGCTGACCCAGCCGGGGGGGGGGCGGGTTTAGGGAGGGGGTGGCTGCCCCAGGTTCAGGGAGTGGGGTTGGGGCTGACCCAGCCGGGGGGGGGCGGGTTTAGAGAGGGGGTGGCTGCCCCAGGTTCAGGGAGCAGGGTTGGGGCTGACCCAGCCGGAGGGGGGTGGGACTGGTTTAGGGATGGGGTGGCTGCCCCAGACTCAGGATAGCAGGTTTGGGACGGCCGGGGATGTGCCCCAGGGAGGTTGGGGACACCTCCCCAGGCTGGGGGGAGGACCCGGGTTGGGAGGCTGCCCTAGGGGGCTGTCCCACTCCCAGGATGGGGGGACACCCCGGTTGGGAGGCTGCCCTGGGGGGCTGTCCCACTCCCAGGCTGGGGGAGGGATGACACCGGGGTTGGGAGGCTGCCCTGGGGGGTGCTGTCCCACTCCCAGGCTGGGGGGGGGACCCGGGAGGCTGCACTGGGGGGGTGCTGTCCCACTCCCAGGCTGGGGGGGGGACCCGGGAGGCTGCCCTGGGGGGGTGTCCCAATCCCAGGCTGGGAGGTCAGGGCCAAGGGGCTGTACCAGGCTGGGGGGGGCTTTCCCGGGGCAGGGCAGCAGGGTTGGGAGGGCTCCAGGAGGGAATGGGGTGCAGCCGAAGGGAGGGGCTGTACCAGGCTGTGGGGGGCTGTCCCGGGGCAGGGCAGCGGGGTTGGGGAGTTCTCCAGGCTCGAGGGAACAGGGTGCAGCCGGGGGGGGGAGGGGCTGTACCAGGCTGGGGGGCTGTCCCGAGGTGGGGGAGCAGGATGGGGGGGTTCTCCAGGCGGGAGGGAGCGGGGTGGGGCCGCGGGGGGGGCTGTACCAGGCTGAGGGGCTGTCTTGGAGCGGGGTTGGGGGGGTTCTCCAGGCAGGAGGGAACAGGGGGGAGGCTGTACCAGACTAGGGAGCTGTCCCGGGGCGGGGGGGGGGGTTCTCCAGTCGGCAGGGAGCGGGGTGGGGCCGGGGGGGGCTGTGCCAGGCTGGGGGGCTGTCCCGAGGCGGGGGGGGGTTCTCCAGGCGAGAGGGAGCTGGGTGGGGCTGTCCCGGGGCGGGGGGGGGGGGTTCTCCAGTCGGCAGGGAGCTGGGTGGGGCCGGGGTGGGGCTGTGCCAGGCTGGGGGGCTGTCCCGGGGCGGGGGGGGGTTCTCCAGGCGAGAGGGAGCGGGGTGGGGCTGTCCCGGGGCGGGGGGGGGGTCTCCAGGCGAGAGGGAGCGGGGTGGGGCCGGGGGGGGGCTGTGCCAGGCTGGGGGGCTGTCCCGGGCCGGGGGGGGGGTTCTCCAGGCGAGAGGGAGCGGGGTGGGGCCGGGGGGGGCTGTGCCAGGCTGGGGGGCTGTCCCGGGCCGGGGGGGGGTTCTCCAGGCGAGAGGGAGCGGGGTGGGGCCGGGGGGGGCTGTGCCAGGCTGGGAGGCTGTCCCGGGGCGGGGGGGGTTCTCCAGGCGAGAGGGAGCGGGGTGGGGCCGGGGGGGGGCCTGTGCCAGGCTGGGGGGCTGTCCCGGGGCGGGGGGGGTTCTCCAGGCGGGAGGGAGCTGGGTGGGGCTGGGGGGGGGGGGCTGTGCCAGACTGGGCGGGGCCCGCTGGGAGCCCCGCCCCCGGGCCGAGCTCCGCCTGCCCGGGGCACAGGCTGCACCTGCCCCGCCGCCGCCGCCGCCCGCAGGCTCCGCTCGCCGCCGCCGCGCTGCCGGCCCCCCGGGTAAGGCGCGCCCTGCGCGGGCAGGGGATGCCGGCTCGGGGCCGGGGGGCTCGGATCAGCCGGGGCGAGCTGCGCCGCATGCGCTGGGGGGCGATCCCGTCTCCCGGGCTTCCCTTCGGAAGGCGGCTCCGGGTGTCCGGCGCGGTCCTTGTCCTCCGCCCCGCCAGCAGCCAGCCCCAGGGGGGTCTCCGCCCGGGAGCGCCGCCGGGGGGGAGAAGAGCCAAGGGAGACGCCCCAAGGGAAATGCCGGGGTGGGCTGGCCGGTCCGCCGGCCTCTCGGTGGGGCAGTGGGTGAATCGGGACACGGTCGCCCCGCGGGGTTGGTTTTCCCTCCTCCAGACTCCGCTGGGCGACTGGAGCAAACAGACCGCGTTGTTAGCTGTCGCCCTGCCTTTCGGCCTGATCCTTAACTCCCCTTCTCGGGGCCCGCTTCTGCCCTCAAAGACAGGGGCCGGGGGCAACTCCTGGAGGTGACCATGTGGCTCTCGCCCTATTCCCAAAGGGGGTTTTTTACCCTCCCCCCTCAGGAACTTGGTGGCAGCATCATTCTGGCTGTGCGTTTCGGCACAGGATGGTAAAGAATAAGGTGCATGTCTCGCCGTCTACAGAGCAGCCCTCTTCTGGCTCCGGGACAATCCAATAATCCATACCCTCTTTTGCCAGCGTTCAGCAGGACTGCAATGGGATGTATAAATCTTTCTAAATGGACTCCCTTCCGGTAGAGCAGCGTCTCCACTAGCCTCCTGGTATCAGACCCATGCCAATGTGAGAGAGAGCTGCTGAAAAAAAGTTATTTCCCCTCTGAAGAGGTCTGTGTGTAAGTAGCAGGGTGTGTGTAATCACTGTGCAGACAGGACGCAGGGCCCAATCCTGAGGGGTCCAGAGCCTCAAAGGTATTTGTGTGCCTAACTCCCATTGAAATCAGAGGACACATAATTTGGACAAGAGCGGAGAACAGTTGCCTGCATAGTGGTGCCCATGTTGCTTGTTTGGCTCTTGCATCTTGTGAAACTTCTAGAGTTCGCTCCTACCCAGTTTCTGTTCAGACCCGATTTTGCTGTAGATCCCTCCCTCCTGCTCATTACAATGATCTCCTCATGTATTGACCTCGTCTGGTTCAGCATCTTGGCAAACAACCACTCCTGACATGCAGGAGGCTGGTCTCAAAGAGGGAGCTGGTTGTATTCAGCTTTCCAGTGGATAAACGGTGGCTTATGTATGTATTTAGAGTTTCCAAAGTGATTATTTCTGGCTATGGAAGGCATTTTGGAGTCGCTTCAGTCAATTCTGAGCAAAACCTGCTAACGCTTCTTGAAAAACATCTAGCAAATTGCTTTGCTAATCCTGCTACACCAAGCTTCTGTAAGTCAGGGGAAAGAACTCCTTCCCCCAACCCCACCCCCTCGATATTAGTGAGCTTTGGGTCAGAGAAAGCTGGATGCATTTATGAATGGGATGTATGACGGGGTTGCTTATGATGGTGCAGGCAGGGCTTGGCAGCTTTGGGGCCCTCTGCTAGTTTGTGTCTTATGTTCTGAAAATCTCATGCTTTAGGGCTTCAGATAGGCACCTGCAAGAACTTTTTTTGCTCTCAGTGTATTCTGGGGCTTGAGGGCAGGGGGTCTGTGTCCCTCTGAAGCATCGTGGCTGGAGAGGGGACACGGGACAGGGCTCTGAGGGGGCACAAAACATTCTCTCTCTCTCTCTCTCAGGTGTCTGGCTGGTTTTCCAGGGTCTAACTGATCGCCATATATGGGGTCGGGCAGGAATTTTCTCTGGGGTTAGATTGGGTTTTTTTCACCTTCCTCTAAAGCATGGGGTGCGGGCCACTTGCTGGGATTATCTCAGTATATCTCACCTAATTTCTCTGCCATGGCAGGGCCTTGGGCACTGGTGCACCTCAGACCCTCCTAGTCTCTGTTTGTGGCACATAATAGTCTAGTATCCGCGGGGCTGTATGACTTTGGTCTAATTTTGTTTGTTGGATTTAGTGTGCAGGTGCTGGATGGTGTTGGTGGCTGGATGATCCGGTGGGGCCTTCTGGCCTTAACCTCTCTGAGCCCCACAAACAGTGAAAGGGTAAAGACTGAGATTTTGCAGTAAGATCCAACTGTCTAACAAGAGTCCAACGTTCCCAGATATTTGGGTTTTGATCCCATCGTCACGTCTCATCCAAAAATAGCCCCTGGCTACACAGCAGCCTCCTTCTGCTATGTCTGAGTGAAATGTTATTGACCTTGAATGTGAGAAGCTTTCTTTTCAGTGAGATGGCTCCTGGCATGATTTCTCTCTGATGTCACTGGGCCACACTGAGCCCTGCCTAGGGAAAAGCCTACAAGAGACCAACGAACTCCAGGAGAGGGACTTACATGATTTAAAGGAAAAATAGGAGATGGAGAAAAATCTCCGCAAGTTCTTGTACATGGAGGTTGGAGTGACTGTTGGCATTTGGATGATGTGTGCTCTGGACTGAAGATTGCTAGACTAGGCCACCTCAGCTGGGATGGTTGTTGGCTCCAGGCCTGAGACTCCCTGCGGGTTAAAGAAGGTGAAGCGGGAAGGTGAGGTCTGCAGGAATGGTCATGAATAAGGTTTATAGTACTTGAGTCGCAATGGTTAGCAAGGACACAGAGCTCTATAATGGGGATGGTGGTATCTGTTCAGTTTGTGATGGCAATGAAAACCTCCCGGAGGTTCCCCTTGAGTAGCAGGGTTTGCATCTCCCTTCCCATGCACACGGAATGAGCAGGGGGTCTTGGGGGAATCATGATGGGCAGTTGCGTATGGCTCAGCGCTGCTTCCTGACAGCCACTGGTCCATGACTCCCTTGTTGGGAATGGGGGCTCACTGCACTGGGAAGGAAAGCTCTCAGGCTATTGCTGACGGAGGGCCTGATCCTGTGACCGCCGCGCTTGTGGCTACAGCCTGGGGATTGAATTGGGGATTTCCAGAGCTAAAAGCATGAGCTGCTGCAGCTTGAGGTGAGGAGCCAGAGCTTCCTAGTCGCATCCTCTGTGGGTGACCCTGGCATGTGCGTAACTTGGTGCGCATGAGCCGTTCCATTGCAGTGAGTGGCTGCAGCAGCAGGGTCAGTCAGTGCTACCTAAGGCAGCGCATCCCTCTGGGGTTAGCAGAAGGGCAATGCTTCGGCAACAGGTTCTCTTCCTCCCCAGCTCTGCCCGTTCCCTGGCAGCAGGCTCCAATCCCTGTGAAAAGGCTTCTGTGCCAAAACGAGAGGGGTCCTGATGCTGCAGTCTTCACTTACATAACATCCTCATTGACATCAGTGGTGGCCGTACCCAAACGGGGACTAATGCCTACTCCACCTTCCCTTTCCCAAGCCAGCAGCCCCACTGTGAAACTGACCTGACAGGGAGCAGATTAACCCCTGCACTTAGCACCCCTGGTGGTACTGAAACTGACCAGGATCCTGTGGTAAAGTGATGAGCAGAGGCAGACAATGGAGGGATTTGTCGGTGTGTGGGGAAGACTCAAGCTAAGAGCGGATGTCTCCACACCCAGTGTCCCAGCAGCAAGGAGGCTGGGAGAAGAGGAGAGGATGCGTCCATTCTCACATGAGCTGGGAGGGTCTGGTGGGGGGTGAAAGAAGGCAGAAGACCTTCTAGCAGCCACAGGACATTTGGGCTGGTGGGGAAAGGTCAGATTGCACAGTCACAAACTGTGTCAGCCAGAGGCCGATATTCATTGGTCCCTTCTGGCCTTGGAACCTGGGCGATCATCTAGTCTGAGCGCTTGTAGAATGCAGGCCAGGGAACTGCCCCACAATCATTCCCACAGCAGGTCTGTTAGAAAAACTTCCAGCCTTGATTTTAAAATGGATTCTCCACCACTGACCACCTTGGCCCTTGGTACATTGTTCCCGTGCCTAATTATTCTCAACATGTAAAAACAATTTACACCTTATCAGAGAGAGGTGCCCTTGAGCAGAAGCCACCACAGCTGGGGGAAGCTGAACTTCTCACTTGGAGCTAGCTGGTAGGGATGTCCCATCCTGCATGTTTCAGCCTCTGGTGAGTCGGGGTCTAGGTAATGGTTCCAAGTTGCGTACTGTTGAATTTGTCCAGGATTTTGCACCCCAGGGATTCTAGCAAACTATCTGCTGGAATTCTTACTAAGCAATCTTCTAGCAAGAGGAGTGTAAATGCAGGGCTAGAAAATGACATACCGTAATGCTGAAAAGAGGGTGACATTTTCAAAGCTCCAGAGGAGCCAGGAGGCTGTCCGTGAAATGGCTCCACGTGGAACTGCAATGACAATGCTTTTCAGGTGTGTTTAATTTTCCTTGCCGTGTTTGCTTTTCTTGTTGACAAGCAATTACATTTGACAAGAGTTTGTGTGGTGAGAAATTACAACAGGCATAATTTTCCCACTCAGTGAAATCCCAGCAAAAGATCAAAATCTTTCAGAGGCCTGGTGGAACCTGTTACAATGTATGCCCCCAATCCTGTACACACTCATGCATGTGAGCAAATTGACTCATCCTCTGAAACTGAACGGGACTACTCACGCGAGTAAAGCTACTCATGTGTGAAAGTGCATGCAGGATCGGGGCCTCTACCAGCACACAAAGGGCGGCAGAAATGAGTGGGGCTTTGCATAGCATCCATTTGTGCTGCACAAATGGAAAGTGGCCTGGAAATGCTGCTGATAGACCCTGTACTGAGCAGGTGCTGCCTGGCATTGCTGTGTTATGCAAGGGAGGCATGAGGGAGAGAACCAACTGCAGCCAGGGAAGATTGCTAGCATGTCTCAGCAAGGACGGTTATTAAGGAAAGGTGAGTTAGGAAGGGGAAAAACTCCAGAATGCTCTGTACTATACACTCACTGTTCTTGTCCAGACAGATATTGTTGCAGGAATTCAGGTTTCCATCACATTTGCGCACTGGGATATTTTTAGAAGTGAAAGCTATTTAGAAGGAAACTTATTGATTCCCCTCTCCTCCCCCACCTTGACCATTTTGTTTATAATTTTCTACATTTTGTCTGTAATGGGCCCTGAGTGCAGCTATTCTCAAGTCACCCGTTCTCGTGTTCTCTTTGGGGTCTAAATATATTAGCTAGCCTAGGATGTGGCTTTTGCTGAAGTGATTACTCGGTTCCAGAATTCTTAGCACACTGTGTCCCTAGCCTTGTATTGTAAAACTACTTTAGTCATTAAATACCTCAAGTCTTGACTCTGTTGTGTCAGAGTGAAAGGTCTGATGGGATGGGTCAGACATATGAAAAGCAGAGCAAAGGCTAGGAGGTACCTGCAGACAGACTTGGACAGGAATAGGCTAATTCAGTTTAATTTAATTTTACTGAGACTTTGAGAAAGAGATGCACTTTTCAAATGCTGTCAATTTCTCTTCAATCCCATCAGTTGTAAGGACTTTTTTTTTCTGGGTTTATACTGTGCTTTTCACATTTCCACTTCTAGTTCTGTAGACTTTTAGGGCCAGACATGAGTCTTCTGACCTCTTGCATTAGAACAGAGAATTTCACCTAGTAGTTTCCTGCAAAAAGCCTAGATGACCAGTCTTGATTGAAAGGTACCAAGTGATGGAGAATCCATTACATCCCTAGGTGAGTCTGTGGGTTGTTCCAATGGTTAATTACTAGGGCCCTATCAAATTCACAGTCCATTTTGGTCAATTTCATGGTCATAGGGTTTTAAAAATAGTAAATTTCATGATTTCATCTATTTAAATCTGAAATGTCACCATGTTGTAATTGTAGGGGTCCTAACCCAAAAAGGAGTTGGGGGGGGGGGTTGCAGTACTGCTACCCTTACTTCTGCACTGCTGCTGGCAGCCTTCAGAGCTGGGCAGCGGAAGAGCGGTGGCTGCTGGCTGGGAGCCCAGCTCTGAAGGCAGAGCCCCCGCCAGCCGCAGCACAGAAGTAAGGATGTAAGAAGCAAGAGCTGGGCCTTTAGTCAGCAGCTGCTGCTTTCCGGTCGCCCAGCTCTGAAGGCAGCACAGAAGTAAGGGTGCCAATACCACAATCCTCCTTAACATAACCTTGTGACCCCCTGAAACTCCCTTTTGGGTCAGGACGCTGAATATGAGAAACTCTGGTCTCTTCATGAAATTGGTTTAGTATAGGGTAAAAGCACACAAGACCAGATTTCATGGTCCATGACACGTTTTTCATGGCCACGAATTTGTAGGGCCCTATTACTTACCCTCCCTGTTTTTTAAAAAAATAAGTGTGTGCCTCATTTCCAGTTTGACCTTGGACTCCAGCTTCCAGCCAGTTCACGCTCAGTAATTCAGTATTTGGGGACAGCCCGCCGTAGTAACATGTGCATGTTTCACTGTTTGCAAGTGTGTGACCGTTCTGGGCAGGGATCTGTAGCAGTCTAGCTTTTCATGCACAGTGGATTCATGGGGGGTCTCCAAGTAAATGTGAGTATGAAGTGTGGTGCTGCCCTATAAATGCCCTTACCTAAATGGCGTGGTGGGGTTCACTATAAATGGTCATGAATTACGCTGTCTGATTTCCTGGGTTTGCAAGTTAAAAAGGTGTTTTTCTAGCTGGCAGCCCCACAAATTAGCCGTGAGCGCTGAAAGTGAAGCTGGGACCTCCCCTTCAGTGTGGGAGAGGTTCTGCATGGCAGGCTAGGCCTCCTGCTACACCTGTGCAGCCCCATTGCCTTCAGTTCATGTTGCCGGTGACACGTGCAAATCCATCCAAGGCTAGACAGGTTACACCGGTGCCTCTGAGGCCACCCTGCAGCCTGGGTTCATGGTGGAGAAGCATGAGATGGAAAGATCTCAGCTTGCCTGTCAGAGCCCCGGGGTGGACTTGTAAAAATAAAACCTGTATCAGTCCTTAAACGACTGTGCCCGGAGGCGAGGATGGCCTGAAGATTCTGGAATCTCTTTACTGTAGTTACACATGCACTGTAATCTATATGCACAGAGTTGCTAGTCCTAGGCACCAATCCTGTAATCCTTACTCAGCAAAATGAGGGACTTGGAGTTTTGCCTGAGTAAGGGCTGCAGAACAGGACGCTAGAGCCATCTGTTTCGCATCCCCCTTATGCTTGTTCAAATGATTCAAAACCCCTTTAATTGGAGAGATTTAGCATTCAGTCCAGGTGAAAATTTTCCATCAGAACTGGATTTATGGAAACTGGGCTTTCAATTAAATTAAAGTTTTCATGTAACATGGCTGCTTTCCACAGAAAATTGTGATGGGGGAGGTCAACCCCCCCCCCCCCCCCCCCCGAAAAGCTTTTGGATTTCAACTAGAAACCAAAATATCTGGATTTGGCTATGCTGCTGCAGTGTCCCATGGGAATTGTAGTTTGGGTGCCTCGTTCCCATTCTCAGCTATTGGTCTGACTCCCCAGCTGCACTTCATCTCCCATGATGCACTCTGGCCATGCCACTGCCATGATGCACCACTTTCCCAGTTCAAGAGGGGAAACTATGGTTCATCATGGGAGATGTCCATAGAGGAGAATAGCAGCATGAATCACCCAGAATACAGCTCCCGTGAGACACTACAACAGCATTTCCAAATCAAAATATTTCAATGATCAGCCATAATATTTTGGATTTCAATTTTTTGCAGAAGTCAGAAAAAACAATATTTTCCAGGGTGTGGGAAACGACCCTGTTTTCTGACCAGTTCTATTTAGTGTACGTCAAACCCTGCTCTTGTCCTTTGATTAAAGCATCATTGTTTGATGCTACAGGCTTCTGAACCCCAAGTCTGTTCAGCACTCCCCCTTCTGATGCTGCACAGCAGGGTCTGCGCCCAGCCCGTAGCTGGTGGAGAAAGCATTACCCTTTATTGTATAGAGAAAGGACTACAGGAAGTTCCTGCCCTTCACTTTCCAGCCGCCCCACTCACAAGAAAGGGCTGGACCCAGCAGGAGACTCTTTTTGTTTACTGTTTGTACAGCGCCTAGCACAATAACGCCCAGATCTGTGGTTGGGGCTCGGAGGTGCTGTTGCAATACTGCTACTCCTAATAATTGACAATAAAACAGCGAAGGGTGACTCTAACCTTTTCAGTTTCATATGTGTTTTAAACCTTTATTCTGTAAACATCTCCTGAAATGGAAAAACCCAAGACATGGAATATGAACTGTGAGTAGGGTTTGAATTGTTCAAGGTGGGCTGGTGAAAGATGAATTAATTCAGCAAGAACAACTTTATCAGCCCTGCACTCTAACCCAAAACCTGACAAGTGATAACAGCAGCATTAAGACAGAATAACTTCCCCCGCGTGCAGAACGTGTGACAGTCAGATATGTTGATCTGTTGATATAATGGATACTGAAAAAGCAGAGGAGATCACAGTGAAGGTCTGGTGTTGGAGCATGAGTTTAAAGTTGGCGTCTGTATTGGTTCTGGGTATCTGTTGGAGATGGAAGTGAAAGACTTATGGGGTGCCGGAGCACGCAACCTGACCAGCTCCTAGGGGCAAAACTCCCTCTGGTTTGTCTTGTGCTGAAAACAAGGACATTGTTTCTGCACTGGGCTGTGATCCAGACGCTCGCCCGCTCCTTGCGGCTAGTGCAGATGAACAGTGCTGCCCAGAATGGGCGTGGCTGGGTAACCTTCCGAGGTGCCCAGAGAGCTAGATCCTCTTAGAATACAGTGCAGTCAGTGGGTTAACGATACGGAGCCAGATCTTCAGCTGGTGTGAACTGATGTAGCGCCATTTAAGTCAATAGGACCATGCTGAGGATCCCAACCAGGGTGCTAAATTGGCACTAGTTGCAAAGCCAAAATAAAATGGACTGAATATATAACTGGGCTGTGTTCAGTGGGGGGCCGGCACAGGGAGCACCTGTTGGTGGGCTCATGGAGGCTTTGGTTGCTTGAATAGGTGGCCACTTTCTACTAGGCGAAGCTTCCCAGGGCATGAGGCTTCTTTCCAACATACGAGCTGCAGTAATCAAGCCGGGACATAACCAGTGTGGCTCACTGTGGCCAAGTCTGTGTCTGATGGGAAGGTGCATAGGCTGCATTAGCATAGGCTAATGGGTATCCAGTAGCAGTGGTGAGGTCCCCATGTTGTGGAGCTACTTAGTGATCTGAGGCCAGTTACCGTTGGCACTTGGGGATGTTATGGGAGAGCTGAGTTCTACGTGGCATTTCCTGCAGCCTGGCCTGGGCTCAGCTTTTGCCAGCTGCCCTTCATCCATGTGCTGATTGTGGTAGTGGTCTGTAGTGAGATTCCTCTTAACTGCCTGAAGCCAGTTCCCTTCTGATGCTTTGGTTTGTAGATTCAGTGAATGGCACAACCATATTATAAACAGTGGGGGAGAGGGATTGTGTCCCTGCTCTTCCCCGCCCGTTATCAGCGCTCATGCATTTGGGCTCCCTCCAGAATCAGCACCTGTGCACTTAGACCACTCCCATAGTCCCAGGGGACAACAATGAGGTTATAGTTGTCTTGGCAGGTGCACAAATCAGCAACTGTGGGTCTCTCTCCTTGCCCCAGAGAGTTCCGCGTGCCCTTTGAAGGGTATGCGGTCTAACAGGATCTACGGGAACGGCAATTCACGTACAAATGCCACAATTGTTCAACACCCAGCAGCTGCTGTTTTTCAAAGGCTGCTGTCTTTGAGCGGTGGCTCAGGACAGGGGTGTGTTTGTGTGTGCAGTGAGTTTCTGTGCAGATGTTTCATAGATCTGCCATGGCCTCCTTAACAGATGGCCTTAATAAACAGGAGTGTGTTTGGATTTCAGGCTGTTGGTTTTGACAGCCATAAGGAGGCTACATTAACTAGTCTCACAATTAAGCTAACAGCTTCATAACCCCCTGCTCTGCAATTCACAGCTTTCTTGTCCCTGTGACCTAATGAGCAGAAGCTTTTCATCCTCAGCTGCTTGGCTTCTCAATTAAATGACGTGGGCTGGAGGACCGGTGATGATTAGCCAGTTTGAAGTACAGGATATCACAGCTGTGGCTTCCTTTCTTTCCAAAAGGCTTGTCCTCTGGTACCAAAGTGATTGAAACAAGGCCATCAGCAGTGATCAGATAAGTGCCTGACGTAATAACACAGAGGTTAAACTATGCTAAATAGACTCTAATCCTATTAGGGAGATTTGGAAATGCTATGCCCTGTGTTCCAGGGGTTATTTTTCTTGTGGGGTGAGAATCGGTGCACCTGTAGAAGGTAAGAGACTGATAGAGTGGAAGGTAGCAGCTGTTTCTGATTTTCACATGGGGACTGGATTTTATTCCAATTTCTTCACCTTGGTCAATGGAGTTCAAGAGACAGATTTTTTTTTTTTTTTGTAATGAGTGGAGAGAAAAAAGAAGGTGGAAAGAGCAGTTCCTTCTCTGTGTGACGCCTGATCAAATGAGCACCGGACGCCTTTTCCTTGGGAAGTAATTTCTGTTTCAGCTTGCCAGGCTGGCCTCTGATCCTAGTGATGCCAGTGAAAACATGGTGGAACTCCGCTGAAGTCAATGGGAGCGATTCTGGATTTATTCGGGTGGAACTGAGGTCAGACTCTTGCCCCATGACTTTTAGTTCCTTCTCAAGGCTCTGGAAAAAATAAGATCTTATTACCATTTGCACCCCCCACCCCAAATCATATTTGGTATTGGAGTGAGATCTGCTGTGATGAGGGGAGGCGGGGGAGGATGGGATATATTTTTAAACTCCCGCTCTTGTATGTGTTGGTTTATAATCATCTGAAATGTAAAAACATTAACAATGCAGGCATAGTTCAAATAGCTCCTGATCTTCAAAGTAATGTCACTCCCTATCTGACCAGCATCTGGCTTTGGCAGTCTGTTTCCTTACTGTTTTGTATATTTGTTCTGCAGACTCTTCTCATTCCTCATGTAACACCCCTAGGATGAGTTGTCAAGCAGTGGGGACTGAACCCCGGAGATCTAGATGTAAAACCAAGAGACTTTACCAGCTGAGCTAAAAGGAACCAGCTATCTTAGCTCCAGGGCTGTTGCATGGTCAGAAATCTCTACACGTGGGCAAGCCCCCAGCGGGGGACAGAGCGCAGTGCTGCTTCAGGCCGCGTTACACTCATTTGGTAACGCGTAGGGAAATTGCCAGCTCTGAACTAAGATGCTGTGGGAGGAAGGGTGGTCTTGTGGTGAGAGCACTTGGGTTGGGCTCAGGAGTTGAGTTCCGTTCTTGCGTCTGCCACAGACCCCCTGTATGACTGGGGCAAGGCACTCAGTCTCCATTTCCCAGCTGCAACACGAGGGTAATCATTCCTTTCTCCCAGCCCTTGTCTATTAGACTGTAAGTTGTCTGGAGCCAGGGTGTCTCCCTTACCATGTACCAGGCTTAGTGTAATGGGCCCCGATCTCAGCTGGGGCCTGCATACAATTAATGATGAGATACCTCAGCTGTTTGTGGCTAGGATTGATGGGAATGCTGGTTTCCCAGTGCAGAACAACAAAGGGTTGTATTTCCTGAACCGACTAGCTCACATTTTGCCCCAGCCTGCTACAGATGGATGCTGGAGCTGAAGCGTTTCTCGTACTAGCATGTTCATGGACACCATTTAATCCTTTCACTCACATAGCTGTAAACCCAGGGTACTGGCTGCGTCACGTGGGAAGTGTGGGCAGGTGTGAAGTCTCCTAAGTTAGGTTTCCTCCTCGGAAGAATTAAAGGCACGCCTGTGTCAGCCTGGCACTTAACCCAGACAGTGGTGTAAGGGGTTGATAAGGTTACATATCCGAGCACAGGCTGTCTCCATTCTGGTGGCAGTCAGAGTGGGTTAGCAGGAACTGTGCCAGGTTCATGCCATCCCCTGGGCAGTGCCTGAAGTGCTCTTACAGCCCCTTCGCGGAAAGGCCCATAGCCGAACGACTCCTCCCCCAGGAGGCTGGCAACATGGAGCCGATCTTCTAAAGCTCAGCTACGCCGAAGATTGCTCGGTAAAGCATGAGCCCAGGGCTGCCATTGGACTGTAACGCTTGGTGCTACAGCCCAGACTGCAGGATCACTGAGTTTTCTGAGCCATCCTCATCCTGCTTCCTTAGTCCCTCCTGGCCAATGGAGAACAGAAGAGTCCCCCGCAGGGTGAAGTCAGTAAGGAAGGCCATTGGGAAGGGCTGGCCTAGCTTTATCCGTTAGCCCACGATGTCTCTGAGCAGTGGGTGGTGTCAGTCAGAGAATGGCAGGCTGCCGGGGCGGTCCATAACATAGTCCGGAAGATCTCTTTTCTGCAGGCTGGTTCCCACCCCGGTGTCGGTGAATTGCAGACATGGGCCCCAGCTTTGGAGGTATATCAAGCTATACTCAGACACATCAGTCATATTATTGAAAATCTCCCTATGTTTTGCTGGGCCAGGCAGGCTTTCACTTAACAAGGGCAGAAGACACAGAGAGAGGGGATTTTCCTGCCTGCACGTACCAGTCCCCTTCCCCAGGCTGCAGCTGGCTGTGTAGGAGACAATCTGTGACTCTTGGCTGCTTGAGGGCAGACCTGCCAGCTGGAGAGTTAAGCAGCAGGGCAAAGAGGTAGGTGTCACTATGGGAGCGCAGGTTCTCCTGCTGGTCGCAGCATCTCCCACCCTTTGGCCAGCTTTGCCGGGGAAGGAGACAGGTGGTGATGGGCTCCCAGCTAGCAACAGCTCTTCTGGGGGCATTGCAGGCTCAACATGCCCCTGGGCAGAGGGCTGAGTTTCTGTACTTTGAGCCGCACAAGTGACAACACCTGCCCCATCCCTTTAATCCTCCCCACTCCATTAGTCTCCCTTGGGCAGCGTGCTGGCTGGTGGCCTCATCACCCTGCCCAGCTGCTGGAACTCAGGAGGGACCCTTCATCCCAGCTGCTCCAGCCTTCCAAGACCCCAACAGCTGCTGGCCCCTTGGCCCTGAGCTCGGGGTTAACGGCTCTGCCCTCAGCAGGGGACTGTGGGCAGAGTAACTGTGAAAGAAACTTGATCTGATCTTTTCAAAGACGACCCCAGGGTGGACTCTCGTGAGGGCTGGGTTTCTCGTCCGTTGTCGTTGTTTACAGTTTGTGTGATCATAGCACCTACGTGGGCCAGGACCCCGCTGTGCCAGGCGCTGTACAGCCACAGAACAAAAGGATGGGCCTGCCCTAAAGGGCTGCCAATCGAAGCAGAAGAGAAGAGGCAATGGGTGGCTGCAGACGGATGGGGGAGCACAAGCATCCTATGAGACAATACTGGTCGGGCTGATGGGCAGCGCTCTCTGCACACCGGCAGCCAAACCGTTGCCAAGCTTTTGGTAGCTGTCCCAGCGAAGGAGGGGTTTGAAGGAGGACGAGAGGGGGTAGTTTTACAGATGATTATGGAGCCTCCTCCCCAGCACAAGAGAGAGCACAAAGGGGATGGTTTGAAATTGTAACTAGTAGTCAGTGAGCCGTGTTGCCATGCCTTAACCTGCCGCCGCTGGCCACCGCCCGTGAGCCACGTCTGCTCTTGCCTGGAACTGCAAGACAGGCAGGGTCCGTTGTCAATCCGCTTTCAGGAAGTGAGATGCTGGGGCACTGGCTGGCACAGCTGAGGGCTTTAGTCCGTCTAGTGGAGCGGTGGAAAGTGTTCTGAAGTGCGTGCAAGTAGGAGGCAGGATGGACTAGTGGTCAGGGCACTAGCATAGGGCTCGGGAGACCTGGGTTCAAGTCTCTGCTCTGCCACAGGCTCCCTGTGTTACCTTGGGCAAGTCACTTGGCCTCTCTGTGCCTCAGGTCCCAGCTGTCCAGTGGGGATACCAGCCATGCCCTGCCCCCAGGGTGCTGCAAGGAGAAATACAGTAAAGAGCGTGAGGCCTCACAACACTGCAGCGATGGGGGCAGAGAAGCGCATTCCATTGATAGGTTAAATTGGTGCAACTCATCAGCAAGGATGGGTGTCATTGGCCTGGGGACCCCAGTGTAACCTCATGATTGTAGGTGACAGACAGCCTTGGATTTAAACATCCCAGGTGTTGCTGCGTCTGCCTAGCTGCCTCATGCTTTGTTCTCTGGGATCCTCAATGGTGAGTGCCAGGGCATGTCTACATGAACAGGTCATTCGTGGCAAGCTGGCGTGTGAATCTACCCAGCACTAACTGGCCGTGTGGACCCTGCTGCCGTGTGCTACCAGTTCCCTCGTGTGCTTTGATCTAGCTGGCTGTGAAACAGAAGTAGGCCAGTGGGCACTAGGAAATTTATAGAGCATGCTGGCAGGGTCCACATGGACAGTTAGTGCGTGGCAAGCCAGGCCGTACTCTACAGTACGCTCGTCTGCCACGCACCAACTGTTCATATAGACACACCCTCACTGGTTCTTCCTTTTGCTCCTGGCCGGCAAGGAGGGAGCTGTCCATCAGCAGGTGGGGGTTTGGGGCAGCCAGGGAGGCAAACCAAAACTCTTTGTCTGCTCTCTGTGTACATGTGCTCCTATCCCCAGAGGCAGCCAGGTGACAACAAAGGCACTCGGTGCGAGCTGTTGGCTTTCCCAGGGTTGCCAAGTGAAAGCCCAAGCGGATGCTGCAGGAATCTGCCTGCTGCTGCTCCCACCCTGGCCGCCTTACGACTGTTTCCAAGTGATAAGCTGCGTCTCTCTGGTGACTGGCACGGCCACCGCCAGATGGCTTGTCGCAGCTCTAACAGCGCTGAGAGGCCCACCCGCCCCAGGCCCGATGCGGTTCGTCACAGGCCATCAGACAGTCATTATCACAGGCAGTGTGGTGTCTCGAGAGAGCGTGGGAAGCTTTTAAGCGGGGTGCAGCAGTTGGGACCCAAGCAGGTCTGGGTTTGTTTACGTCTCTTTGCTTTGATGCCCTGGGTTTAATGGCTCTGTGGTGTCACGGGGAAGAGCGAGTGGGATGCAATGAAAAGATCTCTTGTCCGACAAGGGAGTGCTTTCGCTCCTTCTCGGAAGTGGCCTTCACCGCCAGAGATCCCAGGATTCTTAATGCGCTAGGTCTCAGTGACGGGAGTTTCTGGCACTGCTGCAAAAACTGAAATTCTCCTAATTATTATGTGTGTTAGCACCTAAGAGCCCAGGCACGGAGCAGGACCCCATTGGGCTAGGTGCTGTACAAACAGACAGTCCTGGCCCCACAGAGCTGGCTATCTCTGCATCAGACAAGAGGCAACAGGTGAATACAGATAGATGAGGGACCACAAGAAACAATGAGACCATTCTGGTCCGCATGGTGGGCAGTGGTCTCGGCACACCTGTGGCCTAACCCTATTCTGTAGGCATCATGGCAAAGGAGACTAGTAAGGTGACTGTAGGTGGCAGAACTTGTATAGGCAACAGGTTTAAAACAAACAAAAGGAAGTACTTCTTCCCACAACGTACAGTCAACCTGTGGAACTCCTTGCCAGGAGATGTTGTGAAGGCCAAAAGCATAACAGGGTTAAAAAAAGAGCTAGATAAGTTCATGGAGGGTGGGTCCATCGATGGCTATTAGCCAAAGTGGTCAGGGATACTACCCTGTGCTCTGTGGGGTCCCTAAACCTCTGACTGCCAGAAGCTGGGATGACAGAAAATAGATCACTCGCTGATTGCCTATTCTGCTCATTCCCTCTGGGCCATCCGGCATTGGCCAGTGCCGGAAGATGGGACACTGGGCTGGCTGGACCATAAGTCTGGCTGTTCTTAAGTTCTAATGGCTATAGGGAGCCTCCTCCCCAGTGTGAGGGACAGCGGGAGGGTGCTCGTTTGAACATGTTACACGTGGGTGCTGGAGGTGGGAGTGGACATCTCCGTGACTGATGCCTAGTTCTGAGCTATCTACGCCTGTGGAGAGCGGGGGGAAGTTGAGTGTTTCTGTGCCCGGCTGAGCCCCGCGCACGCGCACACCCCCAAGTGCAGCTTTTGGCCGCTTGTTTCAAAGTCCTGATTTTGGGCTGCCGGCGCTGGGACCCTGTCACATGAAAAGCGGAGGCTTTTCCCTTCCAGTGGACAGGCTCACAACGCATGGCTGCCCGCTGCCAGGGGAACATGCCTGGAGAGGCAGGAGAGGCAAGCCTCACGGGCCATGCTTCCCTCCCCTGGTGCAAAGGGCTGAGTTGGAACCTTTGACTCTTCTGTTTATGGGCAGCCTTGATCGTCAAGGCCCCGCGTGGCACCCAGCCCTCCTGAGGCTACATCTGAGCACTTACAGCTTGAAGGGCTAAGTCTGCTGGAGCACAGGTACGAGCAGCATCTGCGAGACAGCCCCATGAATTCCAGGAGCCTCTTCCCTGAGCATGCGACGACGGGGCTGAGAGGCCACGCCGAGGTCCGCCGTGCGTGCCACACAGCGCGGTCCTGTTTGCATTACCTAGAACCCAGCACGCTGCGTGGTCCCGTGGTGTCCTCTGCATCGCCCTCGTGAATCCAAAGCGCCGGCTATCTGTGTGGGATGCTTTTGACATGGATAAATGTTTCCTCAGGACTAGACTGAGACCTGGATCAACTCTGAGCCCAACCTCAAGCGTTTGAAGTCGAAAGGATAAACCCACGGCACTACTTCCCCACCTCGGTCTGGTCAGCGGGAGCGGAGCAGGCTGTGGCGAATCTCAGCGTGGCTACCCGTGCGTGGTGTGCCTGGTGCTGTACTCGCGTGGAGGAGGGCCTGGTTCCTGACCTGAGGAGCAGAGCGCTGGAGGAAATGTTGCGAAGTATTTACAGCAGGGCTCTGGGAGTGAGGAACCCTTGATGGTCTGTTCCTGGCAGTTAAGGGATGCGAGTTTGTTGTTCAGTTTAAATCCCAGAGATGGGAGTGGGCACTGCCAATACTGGCTTGTCTGTCAACGTACCTCCTCCCCCCAGCCCTGTCACTGCAAGGCTGGGTCTTCCGAGCTTGCAGACGCTTCCGTTGGGCTGCTTTTCTTACCGGACTTGCCTGGCCTCTGAGGATGTATTGTGGCAAACGGAGAGGAACGAACGTCCTGCTACCATCTGAAGAGTTCTGTACAGTGCCGCCACTCCTTAGTTGTTTGCATGGTTCTTCTAACCAAAGGACAGAGTGGTCACTCGGGGTGATGCTTGTAACCCTTCACTAGTAATGCAGAGTCTTCTGAGGCCGTCACAGGGACCCCTGTGTTAAAAGAGAAGCGGCTCTGTCCTGCCAACATGTGAGCGGCCCCACTTAACGCTAGGGGATTACTCAACATGAGTACAGTTACTCACACGTGTAACCTGGCAGGATCTGAGCCTAAAGCCTTCTGCTCTGAAGGCAAGAAAACAAGTAGCGGTCACTCTGCCTCTTGGGAGGATGGAGACTGCAGATTAATATCCATTAATAACAGGCAGTTCTCTGCAGCAGCATGCACTTAACGCAGCGTTTTGATTTGGGGATTTTTCCCTCCAGGGATACATTCTGGTGGCTCATAGCAGCCCAGAGAAATGCCGAGAAGATCTGAGAGCTCTGCTTTGGGAGAGGCAATGAAATACCATATTCGTAGTCATGTTGGAACAGCTTTTGTATTTGTGCAATTCCCTGGCCCATGTTGAGCAGAAGATCAGATTAGCCTGTCATAATGATCCCTTCTGGCCTTAAAAATCTATCCTCTGTGTACATATATGGTCCCATTATGGTAGTATCTGAGTGCCTCACAATCTATAGTGCATTTATCCTTCCCACACCCTGGAATAGGGGCAGGGTCCCTTTTACAGTGGGAAACTGAGGTGCAGAGAGGTTAAATGACTTGCCCAAGGTCACAGGTCTGTGGCAAAAGAAGAACTTGAACCCAGATCTCCGGCTGGTGCCCCAACTACCAAACCATCCTTTCTTCCATGGAAATGCGTCTCCTGTATCAAAAGCCCTGGGGTAGCAGTTGCGATGAGACCGAAGCAGACTAGGCTACAATTGCTTGCTGTGCATTCTCTCTGCAGTCTTGTTTTCAGATGCCAACGCATTTAATCATGTCATGGGAAAATAATGGCCACGGTGTGCAATATCCATAGTGATGGAGGAAAATAACCACAAGCATTTACGCCAGAGATGGCCAATTAGCAGCCCTGGCATGGAAGGTTTCAGAGCAGGGATGGTTTCACAAGTCTCTTCAGTCTGCACTTTCATTGAGGGATCTGTGGGGGTCCCAGTCGAGGGGGCTAGCTCTAAGATGCGGCAGAATTTGTTTGACAACCCTGATCTTTCGCCCCTGCGAGAGCGAGGGGACTGAGGAGAAGAGTCCTCCTCTCATGCTGTTTCTGTAGCAAGCGTGGGGAGAGCTGCTGTGATTCTTGTGGCATCTTGCTATCGGACGAGACAGCAGAGGCTGCAGCAGTTATGGTCCCCCTCGGGTTCCTGAGCTTCAGTTGGACCATGTGAGGCAGAGAAGGTCCCTGTAGCATCTGTCCCAGGTTCTACACAGGTCACTGCATGTGGGGATAGAACAATCCAGAGGAAGACGGTTTGCTGAAAGTCACGGTGCCGTCTATAACTCTATACACCTTGCCTTCTATACCTCAAGCCCGTCCACCCATCAGGAGAGAACACGCATAATAGGATTTGATTTATGCCACGGCACACAGGTCCCCTGCCGTGAAACTTGCACCACATCATGTACGTTAAAACGTTACTGCTAATTACTGAATGAGAGAGACAAGTCACAACATGCACCCTGAACTTCCGCTCGCTGCTGTTAGGTCGGAGATTGATGATCATGTATGAAAGCCCCGGAAGGGCAGATTAAAAACTGGTCTCACGTTTGCATGAGCCCATCTCGAGTATGATGCTTTCTTTGAAGATGAGGTTGCTGTGATGACCTTTCAGTGTGTGGAAAATTTCCATTGAAGTGTGGTGATTCTCAAGGTTTTGCACAACCTCTGCTCTGGTGTTGCTCCCATGACAGGTGACTCCACACCCTGTAGGAGCTTGGTTCAGTTTTCTGGCCAGCAGCTGCGGATACGGGGTGCAATCAATAACTCTGTTAACCTTTATTTTGTTAATAGAGTCCCCGACTGTCCGTTATACGCCATGGGGGCTTTTTGCCTCTTAAATCTAAAAGTTTTCCCTATAATCTGGGATCTAACAAGAGCCAGCTATTAAACTGCTGCAGTTCTCATTTCCAGGAAGGTGAATCTGGGTAAAGAGGGGGTTAATTTTGTGCTAATTTTAACCATTCAGAAGTTACCAAAAAGCTGCCATGGTCCCAGTTCTTCGTTCACTTCGCTGAACAAACGTAATCCAAGTAATAGAATGAGAACCCCAAGGAGTGACTGTTAATTACACTGCTGCTCTTGAAAGGTTCCTAAGGCCCCCTCCCCCACTCTCACCCTGCAACAAGGTTGGGGGGGGTTAAATTGTTTTTAATTATTTGTCAAGGGTTTGTTATTTATAGGAAGGCAGGGAGAGCACAGTAGGAAGTGGCAGTAATAACAGCAGAAGGAAAACAGCCCAATATCGGTTGACCATATGGGCCTGTGACATTCTTTTGGGGACCAGGAAACCACAGTTCAGGCTTCAGCTAAGCAGGATTTCAGGCTGTGGCTAAACACAAGGAGTTTGGACGCTACCCGTTGTGCACAGACAAGGAGTCCTGGGTAGGCAGGGGCAAAAATTAATAGCTATTATTTTATATGCCGAGGAAGTTATGTTGGACGATCTCCCATTAGAAGGTATCAGAGCAGGCTAGTCCTTCAAAAACAACATCCTAACAATCCCTCACTCTCTTATAGCACTTTACATCAGTAGCTCTCAAAGAGCTTTACGAAGGAGGTCAGTATCATTATCCCCATTATACAGATGGGGGAAACTGAGGCACAGGACATGGCTTGCCCAAGGTCACCCAGCAGGCCAGTGGCAGAGTGAGGAGTAGAATCCAGGTTTCCTGAGTCCCAGGCCAGTGATCTATCCACTAGACCCCACTACCCCTGAAGAATGAGGAGGACAAACTTGGAGCTGGCTCCTCTTTCCATTGAAGTCAATGGCAAAAGCCTGTTGACTTCAGCGAGAACTGGACCAGCCCCTCAGCACTCTCTCCAAGAGAATGCAGGAAGCTGAATAGCCTCAAGAGCGTCTGTAAACTAAAGTAAAGAACATGAAGCCTACAGGATGGAAATGGAAAAATTCAAAGTTGCCTTGGGTGTGAACAAATTCTGCTGTGGGGAAAGAGAGCTTGGAATTCTAGGTGGTGGTCTGACAGCTCATTATGGGATGTAGACACAATTCCCTGATGTATGTCCAAATCCCCTAGTCAGCTTTGAACATCTCAGTGCTAGAAAATAAATCCAACTCCAAGGACTCCTAAAAGGGAGTGGAAAGTTTGTATTCATTCAGCTTCAAACACTTCTAATAATCCTACGTCTATGCTAGCACCTTTCCTCAGCACCTGTCAAAATGCCTCACAAAGGAGGTTGGTGTCATTATCCCCATTTTACTGATGGGGAAACTGAGGCACATGGAAGTGACTTGCTGGAGGCCAGTAGCAGAGCCAGGATCGGAGGCCAGCTCTCTGGAGTGGCGGTCGAGCTCTATCCACTAGGCCATCTCCCTTCTTTAGCAACTATTGGCTTGATCCTGTAACAATGGGCCAGATAGGGTCCTAATCAAGAAGCAACTGCTGATCTTAAATTTAAGCTTTGCAAAGTGTTTCAAGAAATAAAACACAGCCCAAAATACTCCCCAGACTTATTCAAAACCCTTGTCTCCTGCGCACGTGGAAAGAATCTCACTTCACTGCAGCCATACATGACAACAAAATCTCACCCTGCAGTTCCATCTGACACAAGCTAGATGTGACTAAGGAATCTTCAGAGTCACAAGCTGCACAACATCTCCCAGAACCCTCCTGTATTTCATTCCTTCCTCCCATTCTCCAGAAGATACGTTGCTGGAGTGTCGGGCGTCATTCTGCCTCTGCATGTCATTTCAAGTCATTAGGTACAAAAATCTGTGGCGCTGAGCCTGCAAATACACACGTACTTTACTTTACCCATGTGTGTTAAGCTAGGCGTGTGCATATATTTTAATGCCTGGAGTCTATAGGAGCAACAGGAAGCAATTAACTTGGACTTATTTAAATACTTAGTATTTGTATATCCTATTGCAAAGGAGCCCCAGTTGTGGAGCAGGACCCCATTGTGGGAGCACTGTACAAACACAGATCAAAGACATGTGACAGACTCTCAAAAGAGAGGTTTCAGAGTAGCAGCTGTGTTAGTCTGTATCCGCAAAACGAAAAGGAGGACTTGTGGCACTTTAGAGACTAACACATTTATTTGAGCATAAGCTTTCGTGGGCTACAGCTCACTTCATCGGATGCATGTAGTGGAAAATACAGAGGGGAGATTTTATATACACAAAGAACATGAAACAATGGGTGTTACCGTACACACTGTAACGAGAGTGATCAGGTAAGGTGAGCTATTACCAGCAGAAGGGGGGAAACCTTTTGTAGTGATAATCAAGGTGGGCCATTTCCAGCAGTTAACAAGAACATGTGAGGAACGGGGCGGGGGGAATAAACATGGGGATATAGTTTCTTTGTGTAATGACCCATCCACTCCCAGTCTTTATTCAAGCCTAAGTTAATTGTATCCAGTTTGCAAATTAATTCCAATTCAGCAGTCTCTCATTGGAGTCTGTTTCTGAAGTTTTTTTGTTGAAGAATTGCCACTTTTAGGTCTGTAATCGAGTGACCAGAGAGATTGAAGTGTTCTCTGACTCGTTTTTGAATGTTATAATTCTTGATGTCTGATTTGTGTCCATTTATTCTTTTACGTAGAGACTGTCCTGTTTGGCCAATGTACATGGCAGAGGGGCATTGCTGGCACATGATGGCATGTATCACATTGGTAGATGCGCAGGTGAATGAGCCTCTAATAGTGTGGCTGATGTGATTAGGCCCTATGATGGCGTCCCCTGAATAGATATGTGGGCACAGTTGGCAACGGCTTTGTTGCAAGGATAGGTTCCTGGGTTAGTGTGTGTGTTTGTGTAGTGGCTGGTGAGTATTTGCTTCAGGCTGGGGGACTTTCTGTAAGCAAGGACTGGCCTGTCTCCCAAGATCTGTGAGAGTGATGGGTTGTCCTTCAGGATAGGTTGTAGATCCAGACAATCCTGCTGTCAGGGTGCCAATGCCTGAGATGAAGGGGCATCCAGGATTTCCAGGTTTATGGATCTTGGGTATCAGATAGAATACCTCGTCTGGGTTTTAGGGGTGTGTCTGTGCAGATTTGTTCTTGTAGTTTTTTGTTTGTTTGTTTGGCATGGTGACAGCAGGATTGTCTGGCTATGCAGACTCCCTCCTCAGGCCCTACGCTACCAGCACTCCCAGCTATCTTAGAGACACCACTGACTTCCTGAGGAAACTACAATCCATTGGTGATCTTCCTGAAAACACCATCCTAGCCACTATGGATGTAGAAGCTCTGTACACCAACATTCCACACAAAGATGGACTACAAGCCGTCAGGAACAGTATCCCCGATAATGTCACAGCAAACCTGGTGGCTGAACTTTGACTTTGTCCTCACCCATAACTATTTCACATTTCGCATCCACTTCCTGGACACTACAGTGCTAATAAGCGATGGTCACATAAACCCCACCCTATACTGGAAACCTACTGACCGCTATTCCTACCTACATGCCTCCAGCTTTCATCCAGACCACACCACATGATCCATTGTCTACAGCCAAGCTCTACGATACAACCGTATTTGCTCCAACCCCTCAGACAGAGACAAACACCTACAAGATCTCTATCAAGCATTCTTACAACTACAATACCCACCTACTGAAGTGAAGAAACAGATTGACAGAGCCAGAAGAGTACCCAGAAGTTACCTACTACAGGACAGGCCCAACAAAGAAAGTAACAGAACGCCACTAGCCATCACCTTCAGCCCCCAACTAAAACCTCTCCAACGCATCATCAAGGATCTACGACCTATCCTGAAGGACAAGCCATCACTCTCACAGATCTTGGGAGACAGGCCAGTCCTTGCTTACAGACAGCCCCCCAACCTGAAGCAAATACTCACCAGCAACCACACACCGCACAACAAAAACACTAACCCAGGAACTAACTCGGTTTCCCCTCTTCCCCCCCCCCCCCCCCCACCCGGCTCTCCTGCTGGTAATAGCTCACCTTACCTGATCACTCTTGTTATGGTCTGTATGGTAACACCCATTGTTTCATGTTCTCTGTGTACATAAAATCTCCCCACTGTATTTTCCACTGAATGCATCTGATGAAGTGAGCTGTAGCCCATGAAAGCTCATGCTCAAATAAATTGGTTAGTCTCTAAGGTGCCACAAGTCCTCCTTTTCTCAAAAGAGAGCGGTTCTATTTTCTAGTTCTCAGGAATATCGAAAATGAATCAAAGAATTCCATCATGCAGTAGAAAATACACTGTAAGCCAGGGTTTGGAAATTCCACTCCCTCACTTGCCACTGGCAAGCAAAGACTGGTGCAGAATCCAAGCTCTTTTAAAAACTGCATCTAGCCCTTGTGGTTGTGCACAAAGCTGGCTGAAACACAGAATTTCCATCCGGTCGGAAATTCTGACATTTCAAAATGTATTTTCCCAATTGGAGCAAAAACAAAACAAAATTAACATTTCCCAGCAAATCAAATGTTCAGAAGAAGTCAGAATGGATACAAAATGTTTTGATATTACCAAAACATCAAATAAATGTTGTTGATATCAACATGTTCCTTTAACCCTCTGAGGGGAAAAATGTTCGATCTGAAAAATTTTGGACCAGTTCCAGTTGTGAATATTCAGCTGTGCAGCGTTGTGTCTGAGTCTGCAGAAAGCACCAGTGCCTTTGCAGCTGCCCATAGCTTTCTCAACTTGCGGTGCAGGCACACGCTGACACTATTCAGTGGGGAGGAGAAAAAGGACTCAAAGCTGAGGTGAGGGAGACTCCCCCATTGAAGGAGCTGCTTGTGCTAGTGGTAGAGTATTTGAAACCTCCTTCGCCATCACAGCAACCAAGAGGCTGGAGTGGGTAGAATATTGAACATTTTTCTGATCCCCACCAGCAGCCAGAGAGGGGGATAGGATGCTCCTCATTGCCAATAGCCAGAAGGGGTCGGAGCACTTCAAACCTATCAGAGACCTGCCAGCCAGAGGCTGATAAAAACGTTCCACCCTGGCGGGCATCCTAGCATTCTCCACTCCTGCACCACCATTTTGGAGGTTGAGGGCAATAGGGCTTCTCTCCAGGAAGTGCCTCTGGCCTGCAGATACCTGGCATTGTTAGTTACAGCTCTCTGGCTGGCATTGCTCAAGCGCTGCTATCTGGTTCAACAGCAGCATTGCTTCGAAAGAGAATGAAGTCTCAGGGTTTCCCATGAGACATCTGTCACTTCTTACATTGGCTCTGTGTAGCCGCCCAGCCTGAGGCCTGTGTAATGACACAGACACACCACGAGAGGTCAGGGTCCGTCCTCTTCACGGAGTTTAAGCCCCTCTTGAGTATTTGGCTCCTGGGAGAGCCACGGTTCCTTGGTGATGTGCTGGGCTATAAAATTAGATGCAACGGAGTAAATTCTGCTCCCAGTTACACCAGTGTGATGGGGTTGTGCTGGGGTAAGTGGGGCCCAAATCTGAAAACCTACTTTAGTCCAATAAATTCGTTAGTCTCTAAGGTGCCACAAGTACTCCTTTTCTTTTTGCGAATACAGACTAACACGGCTGTTCCTCTGAAACCTACTTTAGTCCAAGAAGAATGCAGGGCCAAGAGCTCTCGGGCTCCCTGGGCACCCCCAGCAGCGTTTCGAGGCAGAAAGCCCGCTCTATTGTGTGCACTAGCTGTGTGTGTGCTCTGGGAGGGAATACCTGCAGGCACGGCTAGACCGTGGCGTTCTGGCTGGGCTTGCATATCTGCACAGGGCTCCAGGTGCCTATTACACTCCCGCTGCAGCCAGCCCGTTCTGCAGCCTGGTGTGGAGGAGGATTTGGGCTATGACCCAGACTCCTTTGCGGTTGGTAGCAGTGCTGCCTAGGACCAGTCCTGGTGAGTCACTGTGTGGCTGGCCCCTGTGCTGGGGTCTCTCCTCGCCTTTTGGGCACCTCCTTAAGAGGCAGGACGCAATAAGAACATAAGAATGGCCGTACTGGGCCAAACCAATGGTCCATCTAGCCCAGTGTCTTGTCTTCCGCCAGTGGCCAGTGCCAAATGCTTAAAGGGGAAGAAACAGAACAGTCAATTATCGAGTGCGATCCATCTCTTGTCGTCCACTCCCGGGTTCTGGCAATCAGAGGCAATCTGGCCCTACCTTCCTATCTACCCTGCAACTTCAAGCCTTAAGCAGGGGAGACCAGCTCAAACTGCCCATCGCGGCCACGCCTGGTGTTACTGGGAGTTCAGCCACCGAGATCGGTGCCTCTGTGCAAACCCCAGTGTCAATGTGACTGTCACCCATGTGTCTGACCCTCGTTAATGCCCCGGAGAAGCTGCAGCAGTGCACATCTGCCCTAGGGGCTAGCCCTGGTGCAATCAAGGGAAAGCGGGGGTGCAGACAGTGAGCTGTCCCCACTAGTCTGAGCTGGGCACATGGCCCCCTGTGCCTGGGGAGTGAGTAGAGCTCAGAGGTGAGCCTGGCATACAGGGATACTCTCCAGCCTCCTCTCCGCCTGCTTTGATCCCTTCACCCCGCTAGACCTGCCTCAAAATTCGTGAGGGCCCTACTGGCCTGGGTATCTGTCTGTCTCCCACTGTCCCCCAGTCAAGTCTCTTTCAGTGTCAGGGATGGAATTATACAAGCCTTCAGAATCTGAGCTGACAGCTGGGTGCTCCAACCAGGAGGAAGTCCATTCTCCCTACCTCCTCCCTACCCATCTCTTGGGGGGGCTCCGTCCTTCGAACCTGGGCACCTACTTGCCAAGGATGGACGTGAAACCCCTCCCCGTCCCCTCTGGCTGCAGCATGCTCGTCAGTTCTCCGCGCCCCCCAGACCTCCCTGGCTGCTGCAGAGCAGGGGGGTGCGGTGGGGTGGGGCTCACTCTTCCAGGTCGGGTCCCCCTTAGAGCGCAGTGGTATGAGCAGTTCTGTGGCACATGCTAGCCCATGTGCCTGCTGGGAGGCGGGCAGCAATTTGGTTTGTAAGTATCACAGAGTCCTATGTTGTGTGTTCTCTGTCCGTGACACCATGAGAATCCACACCTCAGGCTGCTGTCTTCATCTGGGGGAGGGTCTTCTGCACCTGTTTCTTGGTGATGTAAGGTAACTTTCCTAATTAAGGAAGGAGAAACCTAGGATTTGCTCAAGTAGCCTCCTCGGAGAGGGCACGCGGGAATCCTGCAGCCCCATGTTATTGGACTAGAGGCAGGAATCCCTACACTACTGCCACTCTCTCAACTCATGATTTTTGAACACCATCTTAAAATGCATGAGATTTCTTAAGTGTTTTTTTTTTTATTTGCCATTGGGTTCACGTGGTCAAGCTTTTCTGACTGCTGTAAAATGGGTTGTGCATCCATCAGGAGTGGAATTTAGGAACAGAACCTTGTTCCCATTAGCTGAACTATTGCATCAGTAGACAGGTTTCAAAAAGGCTGTTTTCTCTGCTGCTTCTATTACAGTATGGGTTCGGACCTGTGTGTCCCAGGAAAGCTAGAAATGGGGCCGTCAGAGCTAAACATGCATTTGCAGAACTTACCGTATTATTATCCTTACTTGTTTGTTTGTTTGCAATAGCACCCAGGAGACTCCGCCCTAAATCAGGGCCCCATTGTGCTAGGCACTGTACAGACACAGAACACAGACAGCCCCTGCCCCAAAGAGCTGACCGTCTAAGACAAGAGACCACTGATGGATACAGACAGACGGGGCAGCATAAGGAAATATCGAGCCACTACTGGTCAGCCTGTTCTCAGCACGCCAGCAGCCTAACTGTTGTCGAGTGTTGTGAGGCATTGTGGCAGAGGGTTTTAAGGAGAGGTGTGAAAGAGACAATGAGGTGGCTTTGGAGGGGCTCACAGAAGATCCTCCCTAGTGTAAGCATCAGCATGAGAGAAAGTGCAAAGGTGTTTGTTGGGACATGTAACAAGCAGGCGATTGGACCAGACGTCGTGGGCTGGGCAGCGGCAGGAGTCGACATCTCGGCAGTGCGTGAGAGATGATCCGTGGGGCGGGGACAGGCTAAGAAGGCAAGAAGTTTGCATGGGATGTGATGGACAGAGAAGGGCAATGTGGTCAAAGCGACATGCTGGGAAAGTGGCTCTCGCAGTAGCGTGTCTATCTCACAAGGTATCATGTGCAGGAAGTTTGCGGGCTGGGAGTGGGCCGACAGGAAGCATAAAGTATTCACGTTGAAAGGGAATTAACTCTCCGTATGCAGGGAACTGACGCACCATGTGCCTTAATCAACAGCACTGCTTCCTTGTTTTGAACTGCTCCCTAGGCATGTGGTTTTCTTAAATACCCACCTGCAGGGCACTGTAAGCATCCATTAACCTGCTCTGGCATAGCGCTGCAGCCTTGGTTTCTTTTCAAGTTCCTGTTTGAGCTGAAATTTCTCCTCTTTCCTTTTGGAAAGTTCATAAGCATCCATCCCATCAGTCCTAGTTTGTTTTCCAGGTGTCTGCATCATAAAGGTGACTGCATTAGGAATGCCCTGTTCCTCTAGAGGATTCTTGGCCATCTTTCAGAGACAGATGCAACAACAACATGACTGCAGGATCTGGAATTTTATCAGACAGTCAGGCAGGCCTAGAGGCTTCACTGAGGTAGGGTGACCATACATCCCGTTTTGGCTGGGACAGTCCCTTTTTTAACCCTTGTCCCAGCCGTGCAGCCTCTTCTGGCAAAAGTGGGCATTTGTCCCATTTGCTCTCGCCAACTGATCAAGTTGGAAAGAGCAAATGGGGCAAATGCCCATTTTGTCAAAGAGGAAGGTGAGCGGCGATGCCCGCCGCATGCAGGGCAGGAGGCACGGCTCAGGCGAGGGGCAGACAGGGCTCGAGCGAGCAGTGATGCCAACTCCAGCCTTGCATCTGGGAGGCAAGCAGGGCTTGGGAGGGCAACTCAGGCCAGCCCATGCGGGGAACGGGGGCAGGGCTTGGGCGGAGGGCTTTGGCCAGCCCCGTGTTGGGCAGGGGGGAGCCCTCAGGCTAGGCCCATGTAATGTCCCATTTTCCCTTTGGGAAATGTGGTCACCCTACACCAAGGATCTCCTGGGGAATGGATTCTACGCCTTTCCTTCTGTCTACCCCAAATGGAGCAGGAAGTGAAATAAATTACACAGCCGCTCCCTGAGGGCTGAAGAGAAGCCAAAGCAGATCACTGGGCCTGGCCCCTCTCCCCCAGAAGAAAACTTGAGCTAAAAGTGGGGGGGAGAACTTTGGTCTGGTGCGGGGGAGGGGTTCTGTTGGGAGGGGTCCTGGGTCAGCCCCAGATTCACTAAACCTCCATGGATTTCATGTTTGGGTCTAAAAACCAGCTGAATTTGCATGGTTCCAGCACAGAAGTTTCATACATCTCTTCTGTAGCTGGAGTGATGCTAAATATTATTATTTATTATTTGTATTGCATAGCCCCTAGGTGCCCCAGTCACGGAGCCGGACCCTATTGCGCTAGGAGCTGTACAGACAGAACAAAAAGATGGCCCCACCCCACAAGGGCTTATAATCAGAGTATAAAGTGAGACACAACAGGTGGATGCAACAGCTATATTCTGGTTCTTTCTATAGCTTAATACCAGTCTTCGGCTTTTTAGATTAAAATATTTTTACGGTGTCCCCTTTTATTTTTGTGTATTGTGGATTCAGTGGTAGCGTACAACTTTTTCTGATCTTCTAGTGTGTGAAAAGTGACTCTAAACATGGCATAGTGGTATGCTGGATTTCTCTTCGAAAAATGCATTTTTACCTGTAAATTAACTGACTATGGACGTTGTGGTAACTGTAGACTTGTAAGTTCAACTTGGGATCTGAAAGTCAAGCTGAGCCCTTTCTGTCTCATCACTAGACAGAGATTTTGTAGCTGAAGTTCTGGCTAATAAAAGTAATTTACAGAATTCATCTAGCTCCTGCTCTCATAGCTAATTAGATCTGCAGGGCTAACTGGACTAAAAAAAAAATCTTATTTCTGCCTGTAAAAATCAGCCCCTGTAACTCTGAATAGACAAGAGAATGGATCTGTTAAGAAAGTAGCCATTTTGATGTAATCATATCTGACCAGAACCTTCAAAGGACATAAATGAAATTACAGTAAATGGAGCTGAAAAAGCATCTGTGGTATGTAGTCCTACTCTAGAGATGGGGACCGAAGCTCTTGGAAGGAATTATAATAATGTAAATAAATATTGCTTAAATAACTGACAAATAAGAATGATTTGTGTGCAGGCAGCTTTCTGGAAGTCTTGTTTTTCTACACCAAAATCTCTACATCATCAAAAAGAAAACTCCAGAGAACTGATTTGGTAAGAATTGGAGCACAGTCCCCCTGACCCTTTCTAGGGCCATAGCAAAATCAATCTTCAAGGCACCAGTTCGTCAAACAAAAATATACATGTATGGATTATTCTTTTATTGCTTGAAATTGCTAATGCAGTCTGGCTGTTGATGCAATTTATTGTAGTTGTACGGTAAAGTGATACAGCTGCATGGCTAGGTTGTATCATGGGCTCTCATGGCCATTTTTCAATACTGCCATAAACTATTAAGATCATAAAAGATCTTAATGTAAAGTGTTTGCCCAGAGACACAGGGTAATGAAATCTAGAGGGTTAGCATTGTCTTTAGAGGTTAGTCGTTCTTGTTCGAAAGCTTCTACACCCAGAATACCAATGTTCAGTGATTTGACTCGAATGTTTTGGAGGAGAGTAAGAGTGTGTGGCCGTCCCTCCCTGTCAATCTTGGAGGGAGGCCACATCCCCTCGCTGTCTTGTTCCACAAAAGGCAGTCTGGAAAAGGGGGTGGGGATTAGCTATCTTTGGCGCCCAGGCCCTCTGAGCTGGGTTGGGCAATAAGCAGTCTCTGGGGCACAAGCCCTCAGGCAGGATAGAGCCCCAAACAGTCTAGAGGTCTCTGGCTCTCAAGCAGGGAGGGCAGTAAACAGTCTAGGAGCTCAGGCCCTCAGGCAAGGCAGAGCACCCAATAGGCTAGGGGGCTCTGGCCTTCAGGCAGGGCAGAGCAGTGAATAGTCTAGGGCCCAGATCCTAGACCCTAGGCATGACGGGGCACCAAGCTCCAGCCCTCAGGCAGGGCAGCGCTGTACAGGATCTAGTGTCCTAGCTCTGGTGGACGGTAGATTAACACAGGCCTCCTGACCGAAGGTGGGGGAGGCTGCCACCCCGGGGATGGAGTGGTAGGGGGACCTGGGCCCATGCTGCTCCTCCAAGTGCCAGCCCAGAGCCCTATCGGTGGCGGAGCATTCTGCCACTGGGTCAGCAGGGATCCAGCCGCAACGCGGCCAGACTACAGTCGGCTGTCCCTGGGCCACTTCCTCCCCTCCCCTCGGGAGGTACCTGGATCCAGGGGTCATCCTCCATCTTCCCGGGGTACACCACCAATGGTAGTCCCAGCAGCTCCTCGGTGTCTGGAATGGCAGGACTCTCTGGAAGCTCAGGCAAGTCCTCGGAGGTCCTCCTCGGCGTCCCACTCCGGCCGCAGTGGAGAACTGTCTGTCTCCCTCAGCAGCTCCAGCACAACTGAGCTGCCAGGCCTGCCTTTTGTACTTCCTATTCCTGTCCCGCCCCTCTGCTTCTGGCAGGGTGGGTGTGGCCTTCCTGGTTCCGCCCACCAGGCGGCGGGCGGTGGTCCCTCCCTGTGAGTCTCAAAGGGAAGCCACGCCCCTTCACTACAATGAGGTTCTACTTTAGTCGTTAGGAGAGATTAATCTAACCAAACACAGTTCTGTAGTCCAAGAATTAGCAACCTTGGTACGATTAATTATTAGTATAGCATTTAGTTTTCAGCCACTAGTTTTAACACCATTCCTCCCTGTGTGAATGAGCTTGCCAGCCCAGTTCCTTGTTTAGCTGTTAATCTCCATAGAATTTCTGTGGCTACCCAGCCGGTATACATATTTAAAATGAGACAAAATTCTGTCACAGACAGGGCATGGAACTGCTCTCTGCAGTGGACATTCCTCTCCCCAAGATATCTGGAACCTCCTCTTCCAGCCAGAAACATTCCTCCAGCCTGAAGAATGACTCCGTTCTCCTTAGCACTAGCTGAAGTCGATGGGGGTAATGACCAGCACAATCAGGTGGTCAAAGGCAAAAGCCCAGCCAACGATGAAGAATAACCCGAAGGGTGTTCCCCTGCATCCCTTGGCCAGGTGGGCTCATCCTCCCCAGTGTTGCTGCCTATGTATCAGGATTTCTTTGAACATCAACTGTTAAAACTGTCAGGTTGGACCTACATATTTCTGCAACTCACAGGAGCGCTGGCTGAACTTAACATTTAGAATGTGGATTTGCAGGTACCTCGGATGGTAATAATGTGGAATCATTGCTACAGAGATGGGGGAGCGCTCTTCCAGAACTAGGCCATAGAGCTGCTTCAGTGCTCTGAAATAAGGATGCTCTTTTGCGCATCATGATTGTCTAAATCTTCTCTGGAATCAGCAGTGACTAGCCAGAATCAGTTTCTGTAACGAGGCACTTGTGCCGCAGGTGGCATCCAATTACTGTACTAATAACATTCACACAAGGTGCAGGGGATAGAATGGTAGGAAGTTCTAGATGTATTAACTCTTTCTGTTGGTAACACTGTATGTTTTATCTGGCAGTTTTATCTGTTTTTCTTTGCAACGAGGGCTAGAAACTTAATTTAAAACAAAATAAAAGTTGAGAGTCTCATGTATTCACACAAATCCAGGGGAGATGAGATTTGTGATTAAAACCATGGGAGTTAGCAACTGCCTCAGGCCAAATCCTGCCTCCCAGAATACGGGACTCAAGAATGGGCGCACATGATATGCACTAGGCTAAGCTTCCTGCATTCAGACAGACCCTTGTGCAAATTGTTCCTGCTAGTAGCACACACTGTGCACAGGGTGACTTGGTCAGTGCCGAATATGGCCAAACATGCAGCCCGTGCCCCTGATTCTCATGCTGCTGGCTGGAACACCCCACCCCAGGTCCTGAGCAACTGTTCCCAGGTTCTGGCCCATTCAATGGAAATGCCTTGACAAGAAACTTCCCTACATTTTAGAAGGGATGTCGACACCCGTGCTTCAGGGCTCCCCTAGCAGCCTGGGCCTAGGAATACACCTCCCTGTATGGGCAGGTAATCCCCTAACTGTCTACTGCAGGTTTGTTGCCCCTTGCATCTGGTACTGGCTTCTGTCTGAGACAGGCACTGGACCGCTGGTCTGATCCAGTCTGATGATTCCCATGTCCCTAAGTTTGTAATAACCTCTGTCTTCTTCAGGTAAATGGAAGATCTGGAGACTAACTTATTCCAAGCACGCAAAGCCTGTAGAATAGAACAAATGGTAGCAAGATGGCTCCGTCGATCTCGGGATAGCATATCCAGGTAAATACATTTTCATGAACAGGATCTTTACTAGTCGGCTGCTGAACAAACTGGTTTCCAACAAGCTAGGGAAAGTCTGAGATCTCGGGTCTGACTCCTCCATTCATTTCAGGGAACATGAATTCCATATGTTCTAGAACGTAACATGCATTACATTTTTAAGCAGCCCAAAGCTATTTACTGTGGGCCAGATGCTGCTACATTTAAATGGTAGGCAGGGCCTTGCTACACAATCCATCTCACTGTAATCAGTAGGATTATGTGTGGAATAATGAGCTACCCAGCCTGGAATGAGGGTGGCCAGGTTTGGCCCTGTATCAACTGATTTCTATTTCTCTTTGCCATGTGCCATTTCTGTGTCTATTTTAGGGTCCGATTATGGCACTCTTACTGGAGTAGCATTGTATGCAGTGAGCAGCCTGGCCTATAGCGTCTTTGATCTCACCTGAGCTTTCTTATACGTTCCCTAGCTGCTAACATGATGTGTCATATCTAACATGAGATTATTAATAGTGATGGGCCAATAATGGAATTTTTTGGTTCACTGAAAAATTGGGGGGAGGTGGGGGAGGGAGAATTGTTTTGCATCAAACTGAAAATGAAAATGTTGCTCAGGGATTTTCGGTGACTCAAAAAGTTGAAAAACAAAGGAATTTAGGGGTCAAACTAAATGTTTGATTTGCTCTGAAACAAAATGCTTCATTTCGAAGTTTGAGCATTATTAAATGTTTTTAATAAAATTGATGGAAATTTGAAAACCAAGTTATTTCAAACCAAACTGTTTTGATTTTTCAGAATTTGGGGGGCAGAGAGGATTTGACACAAACATTGGTGAAACAGACACATGTTCGCAAAACATTTCTGTGTCGATCCGTATTTTTCTCCAAAAAAAGTTTCCAGCAGAAAAATGTGCCCAGCTCTTTGAGTCTGGGGCCTTGTCTCTCCTTCTCTGTCTGTCTGTAAAGTGCCTGGCACATATGTTGAGTGCTATAAAATTCCAATAACGACGGATGTATTCTGCCTTTAAAGGAAGTTGTTTTCTAGATTAGTCATGCCATAATGTGTAACATACCCAGCATTTGACATAAGAGGTCATTCTGATGTGGGGTATACCCTATCAGACTGAATCCCGAAAACTTTACCATCAAGATAAGAAGAAATCTCTCAATCCCTTAGCAATACAGAACTGCTCCTTGCAGTACATTTTTCCAGCTCTTTGGCCTGTCTAGTTTTAAATGTCCTAAACCTGAGGGGAGGAATCTTATCTTAAAATTTCCCACTTACCGTACTAATACAGCATTAAAACATAACAGAATTTGTTCTGTCTCCATATTCCCAACCCTCATGGAATGTGCAGCAATGGACCAGTAAACCATGTGATGTCACTTAACACTATTATAGCTTGTCCATTAAGTATTATTTGTCAGTATCAGTATTAAGTATTATTATAAGTATCAGTGTGTCCTTTCTGTCTGGAAAATCTGCTCTAGCTCGCTGGGTTTCACTCTCTCCGCTGCTCCCACAACACTCGAAAGGGTGCCATCAGCAAAACTCTACCCGTTCAGTAGAGAACGAGGTTGTCAGGTGGAGCATGCAGGTGAGAAGATGGCATATTCTGGATCTCTCGGCTGTGCTGGGACGCAGCACTGCATGGGCTGTCCATTCACACTGCGCAGAATGACTTCTGGAAGCTCTCCCCAGCGTGTATCCCTGCCACAGTTATGCCTGCGTGGGGATGCATTAGGGAATGTAGTAGAGTATTTAACTGAAGCTAACCTTCCAGACCATTTTGGCTAAGACCCCCTCTTCAGCCTGTGTTCAGGAGGCTGGGACCTCAAGTGTCTGTCTTCTAGGTCACTGCTTCCAGTCTGATCCACGTCACGAGTGGCCACGAGTAGTTTCCATCCAACAGCTGTTCAGCAGGTGGCGTGAACCTAGTGCCCCTTTGTTAATCTCATTCCCTCATCTGCCCCCAAGTCCCTCTTGAGTGTGGGTCCCCTTATTGCCTCCTCCCTTTCCCCACCACTGGGTGGATGGAGGGGATGTTCTGTGTCCGCTCTGGGGATGGGGACTCTTTCACTCACTGGCCTAGAGCTGAGCCAACCACAGAGCGAACAGCTACAGCTGAGCGGGCCGGACTCTTCATCCTCCAAGTTCCAGGCTATGAGGGTCTGGAGCTGGGGCAGAGCTGAGGCCCCCCTTAGCATGTCTGGTTCCTTCTGCCCCTGGCATGGAGCAGGATGTGAATGGCTAGAGGCACTGGTCTGAAATGGCTCCCATTCACCAGAGCTTTCTTTGGCTGGCCAGGCAGGGCCGAGCTAGGGCCTCTGCTCCCCGGATGGGATTCTCCTGCTAGGGGAGGAGGAGGAGAACCAGGAAAAGGGAGTGACTGAGATGCAGCTCCTGGACATAGATGACTGAGAAGTTTCCTCCCAAGCTTTCCCTTCCATCTGTATTGGTCGCTGCCACCCTCCAGACAAAGTATGCGCTCCCATGTGCATAGCAAACCTCTTTAGGACGTACCTCTTGTGATGCGTTGTCATCCCCGGGGTGCAGTCTGGGAGCCGTGAGAACTGCTTTGCCCCCTAACCATACAGCTGGGTTGGTCTGTCTCTCACTGCTCTGCTGGTGATTCAGCCAGCCTCTCCAGGCCCTGTTTTCACCCCGCAGGACAGCAGGTGGCACCACACACTCAACTGAGCTACCTGAGTACTTTACCTAGGCCACTCAAGGACAGACAGAAGACAACAACCAATTTCCCAGCTCCCCAGCCTTGCTGAAGTATAAACCCAGTATTATACCGTCTTACACTGCACAGGGATTTGTACAATGCAAGCTCATTAATATAGTTCACTTTTCCCTTGATGTGGGGAAGATCTGCAACAGCCTTTTGTTTTCAGAGCTGAGATTTTCCCAGACACTTCACTCAAAACACACTGGTTAATATAAAACATAAAACAAGTTTATTAACTACAGAAAGATAGATTTTAAGTGATAGAAAACAGATCAAAGCAGATTACCTCGCAAATAAACAAAAACGCAAACTAAGACTAACATACTAGATAGCGTTTGAATTAGCAATTTCTCACCCTAACTGATGATACAAGCAGCTCACCAAGTTTCCATACACAGGCTAGAAATCCCTTTAGCCTGGGACCAGCACTTCCCACAATTCAATCTTTGTTCCTCAAGTGTTTCCAGGAGTCGTCTTGTGTGGGGAGTGAGGCCAAGAGATGATGTCACTCCCCACCTTATATAGCTTTTCCATAGGGCGGGACCCCTTTGTTCCAAGCTCAGTTCCCAGTCCAGTTTGTGGGAAAAATACAGGTATCAAAATGGAGTTCAGTGTCATGTGGTCTGGTCACATGCCCTTGCATGCCTTGCTGAGTCATAGCAGTCATTACCCATAGGCTGGGTGAAACATTCACAGGAAGACAAATCTGTTCCATGGTCCATTGTCTTTGCTGATAGATAGGGCCCTACCAAATTCATGGTCCATTTGGGTCAGTTTCACAGCCATAGGATTTTAAAAATCGTAAATTTCATGATTTCAGATATTTAAATCTGAAATTTCACAGTGTTGTAATTGTGGGGGTCCTGACCCAACAAGGGGGGGGGCATGAGGTTATTATAGGGGGGGATGCAGTTACGGCTACCCTTATTTCTACACTGCTGTCTGCAGAGCTGGGCCCTCAAGTCACCACTGTCTGGCTGCCCAGGTCGGAAGGCCACACCGCAGAAATAAGGGTGGTATGGTCTGGTATTGCCACCCTTGCTTCTGCGCTGCTGCTTGCAGGGCGCTGCCTTCAGACCTGGGCACCCGGCCAACAGCCACCGCTCTCCAGCCACCCAGCTCTGAAGGCAGCACAGAAGTAAGGGTGTCAATACCATGACCCCCCCTAAAATAACCTGGTGACCCCCCTGCAACTCCCTTTTGGGTCAGGCCCCCCAGTTAGAAAAATACTGGTCTCCTCCATTAAATCTGTATAGCGTAGGGTAAAAGCAGACAAAAGACCAGATTTCACGGTAGAAGACCAGATTTCATGGTCTGTGACGTGTTTTTCATGGCTGTGAATTTGATAGGACCCTACTGATGGGCCATCAGCACGGTTCAGCTTCTTCATTGTTGTACTGGATAGGCTAGTTTTGGGTGTTACCTAGAGTAGGCACATTTGAAATACAGATACATAGACAATATTCATAACTTCAGATACCAAAATGATACGTGCATACAATAGGATAATCATATTCAGCAAATCATAACTTTTCCAGTGACACCTCACATGACACATCTTGTACAAAATGCATCATAATTATGTCATAATCGTACCACTATGATGAATATGGGGTGTAGTGTCACACCTCTGATCTCCTGGCAATGGATGAAGAGCAGCTTTCCCGACAGACTGTCTGAGATCCATCAGTGCCTTCCAGGCATGAAGCTTCACTAGCACATCTGCAGTGCCAGCAGGGCTAGGAGGAGTCAGTCTTGAGTTGCCCCATTCCAATTTTGCAAGAGGTCCCAGAAGGTCGTTGGTTTGTCTTGAGGGCTCACTCCTCAACTCCATGTTCTGCATGTGGGTGCTAGGAAGGCTGGCGAGGTGATAGGAGCTGTGGTTTGATCGGTATGCTGATGTCAGCCCGTTCACTGTCTCTATCTCATCAGAGCCAGCTAGCGTGTAGAAACACCCTCGCCAGTGACGGAGCTGGGGGCTGGCCGGCTGGCCAGGGCTCATCCCAGATCAGACCAGCAACACTGGCAAAGTGGGCAAAGCTACTCCAGGAGAGGTCAGAGCACCTGTGGCATGTGACTCAGCTTTGCCCTTAACTCTGTGCTAGGTCCCTACTTACTCCTGGGTGCTTGGGTGGAGGCTGTGGCCAAGGCCGCATTGTTGTTTCCGTCTCTCCTTGTTGAGGAGTGTGCATCCTTTGGGTTTGGACGTGGACTTTGCTACCCGTATGCACACCTTGGTCACCCACAGACCAGGCTTTGGTGGTGCATCCTGCATGGGGCACCCCTCCAAGCCTTTTTAAGGTTGGGGCTTTGTCTACACAAGAGAGAGTTTGCCAGTGGCGCTGTACTCCCTAGCGGAGAAGCAGCTTATGCCAGCAAAGGTGTTCTTTTGCCAGTCTAGTTTATACCAGTTCCCTGAACAAAATAAGCTGTACCAGCAGGAGGACTCTCTTTATAACGGTGTGTACCCTGGGGCTCCTGCCAGCATAGCTCTGTCAGGCAGGCATCACACCAGACGCAGGTATGCTGGAGAAGTTTGTAGTGTTGACCTGGCCTAACACATCTTCGGAATGTGAATCCACTTAGTGTAAGCGATGCTTTGTGGCGAGAGCATGTCACACCAGCACTCAGTCTACACTGGCTCCAGCTGGATTCGGGGTGGTGGAGTTTCAGATGTTGTCTTTGTCCTGTATAGCCCTACGCGGTTTGAGACATGGTTGCCTCCCCTCTCTCTGTAGGACACTGCTGTGTGATCAGCCACAAAGCCTGATCTGACAGGGAGATGGATCTAGCAAGGGGTAGGATGGGCTACTGGGCAAGTCTGTTTTCTTGGGCTTTCCTTGGAGGAGAGATGGGAGCCAGTCTGAGACAGGGCTGCTTCTGCTTTGGTGGGGGGCCATTATTCTCAGTCTGGTTGATGATGTGTGGACAGAGCAACGCAGACTTTTATTTTCAATTCGTCTTGTACCGGTTCAATATTTGTGAAAGCCCCACCGCCCTTTAAAAAAGCTGCGGTAACCGCATGGACAGGGTTCCATGTCCTCATAGAAATCATCACTGCGTCAATGTCTGCTAATCCTCAGCCTTTTCTTTCCCCCTATCCAAATGCTCAGGGGCAGATCTTCAGTAGTGGACGTCCCATCTGACGGCCTTAATCAGCCAGTAACGCGGGTGAAGCTCACAGTCACCGTACACAAGGATTTGCTTCTCGGTCACTATGGCTTTGAGATTTCACCAAACCCACCTCTTGCTATCACATCAGTTGCTGCAGGTAGGAATCGTCCTCTCCCCTTCCCCTCCTGGCCCCCCTGCATAAGTGCCTGGGGGAAGCTGCCTGGGGGCCATGAACAGCTGGCAGGATTCCACGCTGACGCACCCCCAAGTAAGGCTGATCGGGTTATGTCCATTTCTAGCAAGGAACCGGCCTGAGATGAGAAGCTTGGATCTGGATCTGAATTTTTTTCCAGGACTTAGCGGGCTTTGGCTCGAGCCTTTCTCTCTTTATAATGGCGGTAGAAGCGGTGTTCCCAGGAGAGCTCCGGAATGTGTAGCCCCATGCTTCCTAGAGTCAGAGAGTTTAAGGCCAGGAGGGACAACCAGATTATCCAGTCTGACCCGTCTCTGAGACACCACTAACGCTACCCAGCACCCGCACACCAAACCCTCTGCCCCTTGGCAGAGCTTAGTGCGGAATGGTCTGCTGCTGTGAAGAGGCCTCTCCCCCCTTCAAACCAGCGACTCAGGAGCATGTTCTGCTAATCCGCTGCTTGGACTGGCTGAATTAGCAATTTCTCACCTTAAACCATCAGCACTTTAAAGCAGATTCATTGACAGGGTACTATAATTATCCTAAACCACAGGCATAATGAATTCAGAGTTAAAGCAAAACTTAAAAGAAATCTGTGCTTGTTAAGGGATGGAAGTACACAGTTGCGGCACCCACATAGCTTTAATTTTGCCCTGGAGGGCCATCCTGAGGGGGAAACAAACAGTGTCTTTAAAACTGTTTTGTCTAATATGGGCCCACAAACACACAAATGCTGTAGTCGTAATTCTGTGGCCCTTGTGTGGTGTCATCAGAGGGCAGAGTTAAGGTTATTTGGTGCACTGCAGACTTTAGCAAGCTTGGAGTTCTCCTAAGTTTAACTGTGAATCATATACAATCGTAAGAAATACCTCTTAAAACTAAACAGACTGGGTCCTGCTGGGTTTGCTTTGAGGGTGAATCAGTGGAATGTCCCTCTTTGTCCTTTCTTTCACCTCTCCCACCCTTCCTGCTCTGGTCCGGTGTTCATGGGGAAGGGCCTTGTCGCGGCAACACCGCTTTTCACTAACGCTTCCCTCCGCCGTTTTCCCCAGCCCAGCCCTGCTCCTTCTCCTGCTGGCATTCATCCCAGGCACGGTCTCCCAGGGCTGGAAGGACCCATGGGTGCTGGATCAGCCTTTGTCAGGGGCTGGGTAGCTTGTCCAACTGAGCAAAGTCGGGTGTTGGAGTCACTGTCACCTTGAGTCCCCCTTCTCCAGAGGCCTCGGCCAGGAGCAGCCAAGGCTGGGAAGGGTGAGTGAGCCCCTACCCTTAGCATCCCCCCTGAAGCCAGAGGACGCCACACAGGGACATAGTCCCAGCTTTCATGGAGCCTGGTGTCCAACCGCCCTGGGCGCAGAGCTGAGCTGGGTTTGGCACCAGTGGTACCAGGCTGGGTTTGTTCTAATAGCATTCGTTCCTTTCCACCTCGTTGATCATGCCCCAGGCTGTGCCGCTCCATGACACTTACCCCTGCCTCATCTCCTCCCCGCTCCATCTGCATTCCCCTCCTCTGCCTGTGCCCCATCTCTGCCTCCCTGCCTTGCCCTCACAAATTCATGCCACACCTCCAATCCCTTCTTTGCCACCCATTTCCTTGGGTGACCTCTCTCCTGCCCCACCCACCCTTCCCTGCCAACAGCACCAACCCACGTTAGCTCCCTTCCCCTGGTTCCTGTACAATGCACATGCACGTTCTGGGCCTGAGCCAAAGCCCCCGGAAGTCACTGGGAGCTGTGCTGCTGACCTCAGTGGACCTTGGATTCTGCCCTTTGATTTCAGCGACCAGTCATAGACTCTGAGACCAGAAGGGACCATTGTGAATTGTTTACTAGGGTTATTAACTCTGGCTGTTAACTGTAGTTGGGGCTACTGACTGGGTTGAGTGGTGACTCAGTTTTGAGTCACCACTCAACCCAGTCAGGAGCATAAGTCTTCAGCTGTGGGAGGGATGGAGAGAGAGTTTGTTCTCACCATCTGGGTCTGGAAAACCAAATATAGATGCTTCACTGAGTAGCAGTGCCTACAGCTGTGATCTGCAGAAGCCATAGGGAAGCTGTTTTGAGCAAGTAGCTGACCTGCTGCTGATCTCCGCTAGGAAGCACAGCCGATGGGAAGCTGCTGCCCGGCGATCATATCCTCATGATAAACAACAAAGCTGTGGAGGACATTTCTATTGAGCAGGCAGCTGACCTGTTGAGGTAGGATCGTGTGGATGGTACTGGCCACTCCTGGAAACTAAAAGGGCGGATAAAGATTTAAGAGCAAAGTTCTAGAATTCCAATCCCGGGGCTGCCTGGCAATTGCAGTTGCAATCCTGGCTTTTCACAGTGGAAATTCCACTGGTTGTTTCATAGCGAGTGCATCAGACCCAAGTGTGGGCTGTTTTCTCTGAGAGTCTGAACACAGATGTGCAAGAGAAACTCTCTTGTTTCCTGCGAATCTCTCTCTCATGTTATGTGGGTTATGATAGTGCTGAGTGCCCCACCCCGAGCCTTGTTCTGCTTCATGCAGTCACACCATCAGTCTGTGAAGTTGGAATGTGTTAAGGTACCCCCCCGGCCCCCTGCGCAGTCACAGTTGCCTTTGGCTGTGGAAACTGCTTGGTGCTCCTGCCTGGGTGGCTCGTTGGCTTCAGAGATTGAACATGGGGCCTCTGGCTCTAAAAATATGAGCTGCTGCTGCCCGCGCTGGAGGACCGGTTACGTTAGCCAAGGCTGTAAAACAGGCTCATCAACCTTTCCCTGTGGCCCAGCCGCCACGAAGGGGGACAGGGCTCCACACTGAGCGGGCGTGGATTACACGCTTGATTTTAAAAACCCCGTTAATGGTAAATGTCCCTGGTATGCCAGCTAATGTTAACACAAACTCCTCAACAGAGCTGGTCGGAAAATAGAATTTCCATTCCCTGAGAAATTGACATTTGTGGGGAGGGGTGAAAAATAGTTCCAAATTGAAACAAAGAGCTGACCTTTCCCATGGAACAAAAATTCCCCAAAACATTGATTCCGGACCATAGAAATGTTTCATTTTGACAATGTCCAAACTTTATAATATGTAAAATATTAAATATAATTTACTATACTGAATGCATATGTGATAGATTCGATTTAATATAAATCAAAGTTCAAATGAAATTGATCAAAACAAAGTCGAGATGAAATGTTCTTACCTTCCTGAAACGGAATGTTTCTGAATTGTCACAAGGAAATGAGAAAGTTACAGGTTTGTCAAAGTTGACGCATTCCCAGGATTGCAAAGTTGATGCATTTCAATTTTGGCGAAATTCCATCTTCTGATCCGACGGAAAAGTCTTCCACCCAACATTTGTCAACCAGCTCTACTCCTAGCAGCGAAAACATCTTTCTATTTAAGGTAGCTTGTGCTGGGTGGAACAGAGTGGAAACCCCATCAGCCTTCTCTGTGACCATTGCCAAGCCAGTGCTCCCCCCAAGAGCTGGTAAAACAGAAGCACCCCCGGGGGGGCAGCATATGCTATACATTACTGGAATTGGTTCTTAGTCAGAAGGCAACATTGTGTTTACTGCTACGCTCGGCTAATTGTATTTGTCTGTTACAGGGAACCCGAAGACTCGCTCCTCCTTACTGTTCTGCGATGCACTTCGGTAAATTGCATTTCTCTAACCCTTTCGCTAGAACTGCTCCTTTGCGACAGGACATTAACCCTAGGATGGGTAACAGGGCTGGGCCCACAAGTGGGAGACTGTGCAGGGGCCCCTCGAGAATGACTGGCCCGTTTCAGAGCACAGCAAGGCTGGGTGTGTAATGTGGAGTGGTACATCAGAAGCTGTAAAGGAGCTGTTACTCATTCCAATGCACACAGTTGTACACGCATCTCTCTGGGGCCTGGCGCTGCCCTTGGTGAATTTTTCCAGCAGCATTGCCTCACAATTCTTCTGTTTGGAGGCAGTGTCGGGGGATCCTCCCCCATCCCTGAGGCCCCGCAGTCCAACTTCCCGGCTCCTTGGCAACGGGGCTGTGACGTCATGGGCTCTCTGCCTAGAGACTGCCCCAGAGCTCCCATGCAGGTGACGGGGGTCCCAGGGCAACGTTAACATGCACTGGGGAGTCGCATGGATTTGTGGGGGTGGGATGCTGCAGGCCCCCAAGAGCCACGGAGACGTGTGTTGGAGAGAGTTGGTGCAGGGGACACGGGCGTGCCTTAGAACTGATGCTCCACGTGCTTGTCCTGGAGTTAGGAGCTGGGGCCGTGTTTGTTGTCTTGAATAGCAGGCCAGCACTTGTGCACTCACAATAATGTTCCTGAACCAGCAAAGGCTGCCGAGGTCTCGAGATCTCCCTGCATCCAACGGGCAGAGAAAAACCTCTGTCTGAAGATCCTGGCACTTCTGAGAAGAGCCTGATTATTACTTTTTTTTTTTTTTAACACCTGGGATAAGCCTAAACTCAGATCTCCCTGGGACTTGATCGCTTCTTCTTGCTATGTCCCAGTCCCTGGTAGCCAGGGGAGGTCCTGCTGTCCTCTACAGCGAGTGCTCAGCTATGCAATTAGGGAGCTCCGTAGGGGGACCCTGTGGCCGGGTCACCGAATGCTACTTTAAAGCTCTTGCGGTGGTCAAGCTGCTTTTTTGAACCTATTGGTTCAATTTAAGGGTTCATCCTTGCTGTCTGGGCTCTGTGTGATCGTCCATCGCTGCCTAAGGAGACGTCTCCTTGGAAAGGTGAATTCCAGAAGTGTATGTTGCCGTTGGTTGTCTGGCCAATCTCAGATCTCGCTGCTTTCAGCTGCTAAACCTCCTACCTTGTTTTCCCTTCCCACTGGGTGGTTCTGTGACTCACTCCTCCCCCCCGAATCAGGAAGTTGGCTCTCACTCACTGTGTCCTCCTTCCATTAAGGTTGAAGCTGTGTATGTACCGAGGCCTTAGGAAGAGACCTGAAGTGTTCTGTTAAAACCTTAAAAAGAAAAGGAGTACTTGTGGCACCTTAGAGACTAACCAATTTATTTGAGCATGAGCTTTCGTGAGCTACAGCTCACTTCATCAGATGCAACCTTAGCGCTTTTTGCTGATTCGTTTATGATGAGGAAATCTGGAAAGGCCGGAATGCCTCCCAGGATGTGTTTATCCGAACGGATTGACAGGTGTGCTAAAGCAGAGCTGCAAAGTAAGGACAAAATTGGGATTGTGCCTTCTATGGCTTCCTGTGATGTATGAAGACGGCCTGAAGCGTTGGGGGAGGCGGGAGTTACGTTTTTAAAAAAAATCTTAGGAGTATAAAGAATGTCAGGTCTCCTTTTCCCCGGATTTGCTGGAGGAGTCACGAGAGTGCTCGGACTCAGAATGGGAGGTTTCTCAGGCCTCTCCTGAAGATGTGACGGGGACGGAGTCTTTTAACAGACTTTTTTTCTCCCAAGTGTTTCTCAGGTGGTTGAATTACACAGGCATTAACACAGCTTTAAGCAGGTTGAGTACACAGTCACTCCCCTCTCCGTTAATCTGGCTTCCCCTGTGTGGGGTGTTAAAATGCTTCCAGGGCTTTGACTGGCCGTAGCATCTTGCAAGAAAAGTGAGGCAGACAAGACCTTAGCGCTTAACTTGTGAAACCAAGCAAAGAGGAAAAAATGCCTTTTGAATGAGGGAGGTGCGGAGAAAGGGACAGGAAAGTCGCGCAGGCCTTCATGCATCATAAAGACGCAACTCAGGCACAAACCTGTTTTTGTTTTTTCCTTTGTAGGTCACTTTAAGGACTCCTGCAAATACCCAAGATCAGCCTTGGCTAGTTGGGGCAGGCACTTGCCCCTAAAAGCCCTGCCGCCTACTGAGCGGAGAGGTACTGCCCCCCATCACCAGCTACGTAACAGCTCTGCTGGGGCCTCGTCTTTCGCCTGCTCTAGGCATGCTAGAAGTGATGGCTCAGTGATGGGGCTCCACAAATGCACCCTGCAGTGTGTCTGTTCTCGTTCCCTGGCAGGGTGCTATAATTCTCTATCCCAATGGGACCTGTACTGTGTTCGCTTGGAGAAGAGACTTTTCTCCCCTAACTGTGAATAGCTTTTCTCCAATAAACAAGATCATTCTGTAAAGCGCTTCCATGTAGTGGGAGTCTCACAGGAACACAGCAGCACCCTGAGAGAGTGCTGTGCCAGATCAGATCGGTTAGGGGGATGCTAACAGCCCCCCCCCGCCCTTCTACACACCCCAGTCTTCTTAGGAATTGTTACCATGTGAAAGCAAATAAGGTCAGTACTGGTGATTCAGCCTGCAAGTTAATTGTTTATCAGAGATCATATGTGGCACCTAACAAGCTCTCTAGGCTTTCCATAAGCATAAACAATCGCCTCGCCCTGGGGTATCTTGAACATGGAAACGTAGGCACTGCTGGGGGCGTGTTCCTAAATGTATGCAAATATGTAAACACCCATGTAAATCTACAGTCTGCTGATTGGCTGTTGTCGAGTAACAGGACACCTTTGCGGTCATGTGACACCTTTGACAAAACCTTTCTAGATCAGCGGTGGCCGGTCACCTCTAAGTGTGCCAGTAACACTAGGCTTATAAAACCCTCTTCCAGGCACCAGGGCTTTAAAGATGAGCCTCAGTGGGAGACACTGGATGCCCCGCAGGGTGAGCCTGGATTAGGGGGCAGCCCAAAGTCAATTGCAGGGTGCAGCATGCCTAGTGACATGGGAGTCGGCGGGCAGTGGCTGGCACCCCTGGGTCTTTCCACTGGTTAGTCTGGCCCGGGTTCCCCAAAGGACTGCGAACCACCATTTCAGGTCATGGAGACCTCCCGCACATGTGTCTTGTTCTCCCGTTCAGCAGCGGCAGGTCACATTACAAATGCAGTGCTGGTGTTTTTCAGGGTGGCCCTAAATCGTCATTTCTTACGGCCGAGAAAAGGGCACGGCTGAAAACCAACCCCGTCAAAGTGCGGTTTGCCGAGGAGGTGCTGGTGAATGGACACACTCAGGTCAGTGCGGTGCTGTATGAAATCGTTCACAAGAGCCTGCTCAGTGGCAATGCTGACCGGCTTGAACTATATTGAGCTAAATGAGCAATACCATTAAACGCAGTTAGGATGGCGCAGATGCTGCTGAATTACAGAATAGAGTGAGCTCGTTCGACCTGGCACTCCCTTTGTTGTGTTTGGTCGTTTGTCTACACAGCGAGTGGCCAAGGAAAGGCCCAGGATTCACGTGGCTATATGTTGCTACCTTGAATGCACTGGAAACGGGTGCTTAGTCCTGTAGTTCTTCCATGCTGAGGAGGTAACCTCAGTACCTCCTCCGGTTCCCATGGCAATCAAGTTTAATGAGTTGTATTGTCTATTGAATTTGGCATCATATGTTTCCTTAAAGGTGTGTTAAGTGACCTGATGTAACTGAATTGTGCTTTGTTTCTCTGCTGTAACTTGCCTCAGGGCATGTCTATGTTTAGACTGCTACAGCAGCCTAGGGCTTCAGTGTCGATGCTACCTCCGCCTATAGGAGAGGGTCTCCCATCGGCCTACGTGATCCACATCTCCCAGAGGCGGTAGGTCGGTCAGTGGAAGAATTCTTCCATCCACCTAGCGCTGTCTACACTGGGGTTAGGGCTGTATAGCTACATCTCTCAGGGGGGTGGATTTTTCACACCCCCGAGGCACGTGTAGCTATGCTGAAGTAAGTTCCCAGTGTGGACCAGTCCTAAGATGTCTGCAGGACTCCGACGTCTGCCTTCCTGATCTCTCATTTACAGAAGTATCCAGTTGTCCTATCCTGGCTTGCAATATGAAATGCACTTGGGTAGCTCAGTCGTACAACAACGTACAGTAACTGTACAATTTCAGGCAACTTGATACATACAGAGTGTGCAGCATGTCTGCATCTCCGTCTCTCTGCAGCTCAGGCCAGGGAAACGTGGCAGAAAAGGATACCAAGCTGCAACACTTGGGGAGCCGTTCCTGGCTGTTAAAGGGAAATCATGTCATGTTTCCAAAAGCTGCCACCCCTTTCTGATAGAAACTGGGCTGAAAGAGCATAGCATCCATAATGGTTAGTGTAATTCCAACAACTGCATAGCCTTCTGCTTCAGGAACAGTACCGTTGTCCTCTTAACGGAACGTTGCTAACTGAGCTAAACCTCATTTGGAAATAGCCCAAACGCTCCCTAATGCCGCTGAAATCTGAAACTCCAGTTCTAGAGCAGGAATTATTGATGAGACCAAAAGCTTTCAAGCCTTCATTTTCCAGGGTAGATCTGGGTTATATCCTCAGAGCAGAGCTCTGTGTGGGGGACAGGTCATGCCAGGCTGAACATCATTAGATGTTTTAGATATACTTGGAAGCTGTAGACCAATCCTAATTTGCCGTAAATCGGTGTCGTGCCGTTGTAGTCAATGGAGCTATGTTTATGCCAACTGAGGAGCTGGGCCTACATTTTTAGAATTAATTTTTAAATAGTCTACAAGATCCTGCCAAGAAAGAGCAAAATTATCAACTTGGCTGAACTAGCAGAAAGACAGCCTACGATAATTGTCGACTGGAACATAATCATTACCTATGTTGAATGTAGCATCAGCAACAATGTGTGGTTTTTAATTTGTCCCTAAGCTCTGTATAGAGATTCCAAGATGACTTTTGAGCTGATGTTACAAAACAACAGCAACATCTTATTTATGCCAGTAGCCTCACCGGACACATTGGGTTAGATCCTCATCTGGTATAAACTGGCATCGTTTCACTGAAATCAATGGAGAAATGTAACCCAGTGGGTCCGATTTACCCAGCTAAGGGTCTGGTCTCTTGAGGCTACTAATGTGAGACCAACAGAACTTGGCTCGATTACAACAGCATAAATGTGTTACCTTTCTCTGTAATAAATAATCATTCTTGGGTCCCCCAATAGGAACTGGACCAAATTCATTTTTGGTGGGACCTGCTGAGTTGAGTGGGATTTTTATCAGGGGTGAATTTGTCACTTGATGCCTCTTCTTTGTCCTCTGTCTCATAGCAGGACATAATGCTAATATGTCGTGAAGGGGCTTTGTTTAAAGGCGGAGAAAGTTTTGCATTTAAATCTGTATGTGTTGCATTACTAAAGATGAGCCCTTGAGTCAGTCCCAGAATACCAAAAACCCTTGCCTTGCTGCGCTGTGACACTTGAGCTCCCAGCTTGTTTTGTTGTGCAGGGGAATGCTCTTCTGTGCGTGCCGAACGTTCTCAAGGTATACTTGGAAAATGGACAGACGAAGGCTTTCAAATTTGACACCACCACGACAGTGAAGGTATTGTGGCTTGTGTGGTTACCTTTATTCCGCCATTTAATCTCTGCTACTTCACAAAAGGTAGAAATATACCAGGAATTGATTGTCCGAGATGATCTAGTGAATGTGGACCCCAGATGGGTAGATACAAAGCTCCCCGGATTTGGGGGGCAGGGAGTGGAGAACGGCAATAGGCTCTGGGCTTCTACAGCCCTCTATTTTTTTGGAGCAGCTCAACACCCAGATTGACATGGAGCTGCAGGGGCTCCGCCGTTGGCAAATGAAGCCGTTACCTTTTAAAATTGCTTATGATAAGGTCTAGTGGTGCAGCGGGTATGGAAGATCTGCAGGCCTGGGAACACCCTGGGACTTCGCCTTCAGCGGGGCAATGGAGCGATAAGCAGGGGAGACCAACTGCAGTTCATCCCGTCCTCCGCTGAGCAGCAGGGGTATTGCTTGCTCCCCTCAGCCGAAGGCGGGTTGCTGAACTCGGCCTGACTGGAAGGGCAGAGGCAAAGGGGTCTGGGAGGTATAGAGGGGTCAGGAAACGAGAAGTCCAGAAGGAACTAATGAGGAATCTTGGAGCGAGAGAAGAGACAGGGTTAATGGCCTGGATCGGGTACCACGAGAACTTAGACTTGAAGAGCTGGCGAAGATGCCAGGATCCCGAAGAGCCTGTCAAAGGAAGTATCCAAACAGTGGTAGTAAAATGAGCCTGTTGCCCCATCTTCTCTATAATGGGTTGTGGGAAAACCGTCACCACTGTGCCCAGGAAGGGGGAGGAAGTGCCCAGGAAGGGGGAGGGAGTGTGCGGGAAGAGTGAGGGAGCTCCTGGGAAGAGTGTCTCTCTGATATCAAATGCAGCCCTTCCAGCTGAAAAGTCCATGATTACCTTGCAGAACTGTCGTTAGCATGCTGGAACCTAGAGCCTCTTTGTTAACATCCAATCCCGTTAAGCATCCTAGTGATGCCCGACCATTGTGTTCAAAACGCCTGAAATCAGATTGTCCCTTGTGTCTTTCATTGGCAGGACATAATCCTCACCTTGAAAGAGAAGCTCTCCATCCAGAGCATTGAGCACTTCGCCCTGGCCTTGGAAGAACAGTACAACATTTCTAAGCTCTATCTGCTGCATGAGGACGAGCTCATTGAGCAGGTCAGTGCTGCCTGCAGAGCTCCTGCCATGCCTGTCTGAGCAAGGCAGCGTTTGTCCTGCAAGCCGCTTAGAAAAGAGCCCTTGCCCAGCTGCTGGCGTTTTCCTGGGCGCATCTCCATGGACACCCAGAATAAAGGGGGATTGAGGAGGGAGTAAAGTGTAGAGTAAACGGGGATGTGCAGTGCAGTGCAGACTAAACGGGGACGGAGGAGGGAGTGTTGGGTGGCAGGATGGGGACTTGGTGGGAAGGGGGAGCTCAGTAGCTGAGTGCGAGACCCGATCACGAGCTCCCGCGTCAAAGGGGGGATTCTGAGCGGCTGTGCCTCCCCAGAGACGCCGCCATCCTAGCTCTGCCTGTCCCACGTACACTGGCTAGTGACGGCACTGCAGCCTGGCCTTCCTGCTCTGTGACGGAACCGAGAGCGTAAACGTTCGTAGCGCCTCGCTCCCTTCCTGCAGACGGTAGCGCTCGTGGCCGGCTTGTTTTGCCGACGCTTCTTCCTGCTGTCCTCGTTTCATAGCAATGAGGCCATCTAATCTGAACCCCTGCATATCACAGGCTGTTAAGTGTCACCAAGATCCCCCTAAATTGAGCCCAAAAGCTTCAGTTAGACTAAAGAATTTCAGGCTCCAGGCGACTAAACCATCACGTGCCCCAGGCAGAGAAGAGGAGAGGCCAAGCGCTAGCAATGGCAGGGAATGCATTGTGTATGGCATGCCCAGCTGATCCCAGCAAGTGGCCCATGGTGCTTGCTGCAGAGGGAGGTGAAAAGCCCCCAAGGTCCCTGCTAATCTGACCTGGCGGAAAATTCCTCCTCAACCCCAGGCCCAGTGATCATCTTGACCCTGGGCATGTGAGCAAGACCCACCAGCTGGGCATCTAGAAAGAGGATTCCCTTGACCACCTCTGACCGCTGGCCTGCCCTGTCCAGTGTCTCCTCTCCAGCTGTGGCCAATTCCTGCTCCTTAAATGGTCCTCCAGAAAAGGGCACCTCTGATCTGGGACTATATAAAAAGAAATCAAGGCTGGGGTTTTCCAAAGCAGTCGGCGAGGGGCGGCCTGGCTGGGCTCCCCTTTGAAGTCCATGGGAGTTTTGCTTCGGCAGAGTTAGGCCAACCCTGAGTGCTATTTGCAAATCCCACCCCTAACATTTCTCATTCTTGTCTTTATTTCCTGGGTACTTTTATGTTCCTAACTTTGAGCTAAGACTCTGAGCAGCCCTTCCTCACTCCCTGACATCTCACCAGTCAGTGAGACAGGCGCAAGATGTTGAGGCTCACTCGTTAAGGTCCCATTACTAAATACCAGGCATGTGTCTCTTTGGGAACTTCTCTTTCCATCCAGTTGATGAGCCAGTTCTGGATTTATCCAAAATAAAATATGCTAGTATAATCCAGCGACTTTCAGAAGGTTTAACTGACATTTCGGTAGGACAAACAGCACTTCAATCTTCTGTCTTTTTTTTTTTTTTAAATGCTTTCCTCTGTTGTCCTAGTAGGGCCATGTGATCAGTCTCTGGTGTAGGGTTTGTAGCATTACGTATTCACAAAAGATTTATATTTATGACATTGAGACCGGGGTGCAGGTCCTTTGCCCCAACTTGTTGTCATCCCAGCTAAAATAGTGTGACTGGATTTGGTCTAGTTGTTGTACCCCTGTTGTACCTGGATCCCAATTACACTATAACCTCGATGGGGCAGAGCCTATCTCTGTGCAGCACCAGGCCCAACAGGGCCTCTGGGCATAGCCCAGTACAAATCAATCATCTTCCTGGCTTTTCTCGGAGATTGTGGAGTCTTTAATGAAGTTCTGCAAAGGAAGTAGCGTCCACTTCATCTGACTTTAATTCTCACATTGCTTCCCTCTCAAAGAGTCACTCATGCCTCCTTGTCACTAGAGAAAGTGGCCCACTTGCCCCCAAACCAGATGCCGTGTGATTTTTGTTCTGCAGGGTGTGAAGGGCTGCCCTGTGCAAATTCATTGCACCTGCTGGAATTCGCAGAGCTTCTATTATTTGATACTATTTTATTTTGTTCGTTCCAGGTGGTCCAAAGGAAAGATTCCCATGATTACCGGTGTCTCTTCAGAATCTGCTTTATCCCGAAGGATCCATTGGACCTCCTACAAGAAGATCCAGTTACCTTTGAATACCTTTATTTGCAGGTGAAAACAGAACATCCGATACTGTATTGATAACTCTTTCCGTCCTAAGGCCTTGCCTCCCATTTAGGATTAAAGTGTGATATTTAAATAAGTGTTGTTAAACTGGGGCCAAAAGCTGAGTGGATATTATCTGGCTCTGAGTGGCTTAGTGATTCCTAATCTGAGCCTTGATTTGTTAATTACTTATGCCCTTCATAGGTGCCGACTCCATGGGTGCTCTAGGGCTGGAGCACCCATGGGGAAAAATTTAGTGGGTGCTCTGCACCCACTGGCATCCAAGCTCCCCTCCCCCCCGCTCCTCTTTTCCCCCCAACCCAAGCGCGCCGTGTCCCTGCTCCTCCGCCTACCTCCCAGTGGTTCCCCCCCCCCCCCGCCGCTGCCAAACAGCTGTTTGGCAGCGCGCTGGGAGGGAGCAGGAGGAGCGGGAACCTGGCATGCTCAGGGGAGGAGGCGGGGCCGGGGCGGGGATTTGGGGAAGGAGTTGGAAGAGGGGGCAGGGAGGGGGTGGCGTTGGGGCGGGGACTTTGGGGCAGGAGTGGGAAGGGGTGGAGTGGGGACGGGGCAGAGGGGGCATTGAGCACCCAGGGGAAAGCGGGGAAGTCGGCACCTGTGGCGCCTTTCACATATGGATCAAAAATGGTTGAGCCAGGCAAAAGGGGGTGCCCAAGCAAAGTCATTCCTTTGGCCCGTGGCCCGTGCTGCTGAAGGTACTATAACAAATAGCGGGTCATTTGGGCTTCTTCCTCTCTGCCGTGCTGCCTGCGTGTGTTAACCTGGCTGTGTCCCTTCCAGAGCTGCAGCGATGTGCTCCAGGAGCGATTTGCTGTCGAAATGAAGTGCAGCGTGGCCCTGCGCCTGGCCGCACTGCATATACAAGAGCGGATCTATGCTTGCGCCCAGCCGCAGAAAGTGTCTTTCAAATATATAGAGTAAGTGGAAAGTCCTCTGCCGTTCTAGCTGACCCAAGTCCCATATATCTTTTGTGCTGTGGCTGTGATAGGCACCAGAGAAATGGAAGATGGCTCGGTCAGGGCGGTGGTAGTAGATTGGATCGTGCTCTGTCCTTATCCATTAATGCTGAGTCTATATATTAGTTACGCGAATCCTTTTAGAGAGAGAGGAGCAGCAGGTTGAGATGGCTGCACAAAACCAGCCCTCTCCTATCTCCCTTCTAAACCGCCCGCATGGCGTACTGGCTCGAAATGTCAGCCGGAGGCTGGGCTGAGCTCTGTCTCTACAGCAGCACCTGTAATGTGTTAGGTAGTTATTGTTGCACTGGGCAGGATTTTATTTAAATCAAGGCTGCCTGTTGCGGGCGTGTTTGTTGGGAGTTCTGAGTGCAGTGGCCGAAGGCCGTATCCTTTACGACTGCCCAGGAATGGCCCCCAGCAAATCTATAGCGCGCATCTCCCCTTCCTAGGCAGACACGCTGTGCGGCACCTTATTGCATGGGTTGTTCGGACGTTTGTAGCCTAATACCTGCAGCCCCAGCTGGGCTATGTGTTCACCTCTGCCACTGAATTAGTCTTTATAGTCAGATACGCCATGCCCCAACGAATAAAGGAATAGACAGACACATCAACAGAAAGCTCCATGATGGGCTTAATTAGCAAGTAATACTTATTACATTAGAAAAATTCTCCATGGGAACAACTGGCCTATAATCTTAGACTGGCAGGAACCATTAACCCAAAAGTCACCAAAATATCCTCTTTTAAGCAAAGCCAAGCGCACTTTACAAACGGAATCCTCAGTCCATAGGTTGAGGCCAGAAGGGACCATTATAATCACCTAGTCTGACCTCCTGTATGATACAGGCCAGAGAAAACTCACCCAGGAATTTGTGCAACAAACCCATAATTTCTCTTGGAGCTATACCCATCTGCTCTGTCTTCATGGCAGGAAGGACTGGGGAATAGAAAACTTTATATCTCCAACTTTACTCCGAAACATGAAAGGCAAAGACATCAAGAAAGCCATCAGCTTTCACATGAAGAGGAACCAAATCTTACTGGACCCAAGACAAAAGGTAGAACCTATGCATGTGTGTGAGATCGCTCAATGAAAGCCAGCCGGCTCGGCCACTGAGCCCAGCCTCAGTGGGACTGAGCCGAGATGGTTTTAGCACCATGTTCTACACCAGCCTTCTCCAGCTGGGGTCCTCACAGCCTTGCTACTGCATTTTATTTTGTTTTCATAGGGGCTGCATTGCACCTCTCTTTACTCTTCTCTCTGTCCCCTCTCCTTTGGTACAGCTATTTCTCCCAGCATTAGCATTGCTTGTGCGCTGCTTCTGCAGGTATAGACAAGCCCTTGTCAAGAGGGCAGTCAGAGATGGGAGCCAGAAGTCACAAAGTTGGGTCTCCTCATAAGCAGACTATTCCCAGTGACCCCCTGGGCTGCCACCTTTGCCTTAGTGGGCCCTGGAACTTACTTCTTGCCTGCTGTGTATAGGAGGAGGGCAGTCATCTAGTTAGAGGCGTGTGTTTGTGCGTGTGATCCATCCAGTCCTGTGAATTGTACACGGCTGCTTTCATCCAAATGAAAAATTTAGAAACCCCTTTACCCACACGCCCGACTTTTCCCAGTGGTTGGTTTGTAACTTTCTCAGAAATATTTCTTTTCTTTAAAATCCAAGCACGTCCTCTCGGCCACACAGGTGCGTCTGAGCTACCTGCAGATACTTGGAGACCTGAAAATGTACAGCGGGAAAATCTTTAATGCCACCCTAATGGTATGTGCATTTGTTTGTCTGTGATTTTAGCAAATCTTTGTGTTTTTCTCTGGCCATCCTTTCTGCGTATGTTGTGTTACCATGCTGTGGGAAACAAACGCGTGCAATGGGGGTCATTTTTAGCACTACGCTGAAACTGACCACGCCTCGCCTTGATTAAAGCGCACTTTCTGTGAAGCAGGATGTCTTTTTTTTTTTTTTTATTAACAGCTGAGAATCAAAAACAACCTGTTAACCTGCTGCTGGGGCATCTTCCCCCAGATTTGTTCTGCCAGCAACACCAGCTTCATCACCCATTAGTCGTAGTTGCCCTCAACCACCTTCACGCTTTCTCCCAGTTCTGCCTCAGATCAGCTCCCTGGAAAAATCCGTAAAGCTTTCCCGTGTCTTCCTTCACATCCCTCCCCTTCCCTCCCCTCTGCCATGCTGCCTACGGGACGCTCACCATCAGGTGTGTTGGCATTGCTGCGTCAACTAAACGGGCACATTTCTCTTGGCCCTTTCCAGCAGTCGCATTCTAAATCCTTAGCCAGTGCAAACCAGCATAGCTCCTTTGAAGTCAAGATCATAAAACCAGGTTTTGAGGATCCTTTTATTTATGTGTTGTTAAGAAGCGCAGGTGTGGCATTCAGTGTTGGTCTTGTGGATCTTCAGATGTGATTGGTCCATTGTTCCATGGGCAGGTTCTAATGCCCTTCAAAGATCTGAGAATATTTTAAATGCCATTAAAAAAATACCCTGACGTTGATTTGGGTCAAGAGCCATCCATTTTCAGGGGAGGTTAAGTCAGCAGTGTGCCCTTGTTGCCAAGAAGGCTAACGGCATTTTGGGCTGCATTAGTAGGAGCATTGCCAGCAGATCGAGGGACGTGATTATTTCCCTCTATTCGGCACTGGTGAGGCCACACCTGGAGTATTGCGTCCAGTTTTGGGCCCCCCCCCCACCACAGAAAAGATGTGGACAAATTGGGGAGAGTCCAGCGGAGGGCAACAAAAATGATTAGGGGGCTGGGGCACATTACTTATGAGGAGAGGCTGAGGGAACTGGGATTATTTAGTCTGCAAAAGAGAAGAGTGAGGGGGGATTCGATAGCAGCCTTCAATTGCCTGAAAGAGGGTTCCAAAGAGGATGGAGCTCAGCTGTTCTCAGTGGTGGCAGATGACAGAACGAGAAGCAATAGTCTCAAGTTGCATTGGGAGAGGTCTAGGGTGGATATTAGGAAAAACTCTTTCACTAAGAGGGTGGTGAAGCACTGGAATGGGTTATCTAGGGAGGTGGTAGAATCTCCATCGTTAGAGGTTTTTAAGGCCCAACTTGACAAAGCCCTGGCTGGGATGATTTAGTTGGGGTTGGTCCTGCTTTGAGCAGGGGGTTGGACTAGATGACCTCCTGAGGTCTCTTCCAACCCTAATCTTCTATGATGTTTTCCCTTTGAAAGAAGGTCTCCTGACATAAGGCATCACACAATCTTGGCTGACACATAGGATTGAACCAAGGACCTCTGCAGCTAACAGCAGGAACTGTCTCAGTTTATGCTAGAGAGTCAGGTTCTAGAGCTGGCAGCTGAGACGTTCATGTCCTCTGAGGACGAGGCAGAGACGGGGGCCTGGAATGCACACTCACCAGCAGGGCCATCCCTAGGGGTTTTGGTGACCCAGGACATAGATGCCAAGTTTCTAATCTGCTCCTCCTCACCCCGCCTGCCCGACTGCTGCTTGCCTCCCTGTCCACCTCCTCACCCAGCTCGCCCACCCGCCTCACCTCCCCACCTGCCTCTTGCAGGGCCCCCCAAAGCGCAGGGCCTGGGGCGGCTGCCCTGATTTGCTGTACCCAAGGGACAGCTCTGCTCACCAGTGGATTACTATTGCCTTAGCCTTATTCACACTGAGTAGTACTAGTTGAAAATTTTCCATCTCTAGGCTGTCAGGGGAAAATTGGGTTTTTGATTAAATTAATTTTTTCCAGAACAGTGTCTGTTTTCTGAGGGGAAAGGTCAATATTTCATAATATATAGATATATTTTCTTGGGCAGTAGTGGGGCTAAAACGTTTCAGAGCACAGAACTCCTGTTCCCCTCCCCCCCACGATGCCAGCCGAGGGACAGCGGCGGGTGTGGCGATGTGCCTGGGCACTGATCACCCCAGCGTGTGCATCTGCCATGAGATTGACGGGGCAGCTACGCTGGGCGGAAGGGGGCTACGTCCTGGTTCTCGAGCAGTGGAATGTCTTACAAATGGATCATTTAGAATCTGGGGAGGTCACTTAAAAGGATGTAAATGCAGCCCCATCAGGGGGCACCCAGATGCCCATGGAAGGGAGATCCCATTAATCCTCTCTCCTCGGTGTGCCACCCTGGGGCCGGTGAGCCCTGGGTTCACAGCGCTGAGTGCCCATCCGGAGCAGCCCATCTGACAGCTAGGCTAGTGCAATTCACAGATACGGTAAATGAAGGACCTGCAGAAAGATGACCAGCATTTTAGACCCATGAGGGACAGGGGTAAATTAAAAGATGGGGACAGGAGCAGGCCAAGGAAGCAAGGGTGTTAAACACATGATCTTGCAACAACCCCTAACATCCCACCAACCCAATCAATATAATGAAAGAGCCCCACACCTGCCAAAGCGTGGGCAGTGGGGCTGGAGCTCCATGTGACAGGCAGGTGTCCCTTCCTGGGAGACCAACAACTCTCCTTCAGCTCAATGGAGGCCCTGGCAACCCCGAGCCCTGGCCATCTCCCACCAGCTCCGTATCTCTCTCAACCGCAGGGGGGCAGGCCTGGCACTGGCAGAGGGAGGGGCAGAAAAGGGGACATTCCCCCCTTGCCCCCAAAACGATCTTTGGGGGGTCCCGAATTATTGTCAGGAAGGCCAAACTACGTGCAAAGGTGTCCAGAGTTAGCCGGTGGAACAGGAGCTTGGAGAGTCTTCGTCTGTTCTAGAAATTCTAAATCTCCACAAAATACTGACCCACCCGCCACATCTTATTGGTTTAAACTCTTAAAATCCCAGATTTTCCAGGAGTCGAACGAGCCTTCGGCCTCCTGGAAGGTGGCTTGTTGTTTGCAAAGCAACTGCCAGGAGCATGCAAACACCTACCCCCCTAGAACCTGAGAACCGGCCTGGCAGCTGGGAGGAGCCTCCCAGCACGGGTCGGCAGCCAGCGCGCTAGGAATAGCAGCGTGGCCAGCTGCCCAAGTACAATGCTGCCTGATCCTGTGGGTACGTGCGTGGGCAGCTAGCCTGAGCCACCACAGCCACGCTGCCCTTTCTAGCACGCTAGCTCGCCTCTGTCCAGCCGTGCAGGGAAGCACCCTCCCAGCAACCGTGTAGATGTACCCGGTGAGGCAGGCAGCCTCCATCTCACTTTAATCTCTGCTCTGCTGTCGCTGAAGTCCCCAAACTGGAGCTACCCACTATTCACATTTGGGGGCCAGTAGAAGTTGACTGCTTCCCCTAATTGAAACGTGCCAAGCCGTAATGCACAACTCTGGATTCTGCGTCCCGCTTTGTCACGAGGTTCCTGTTTAGATTTCTACGAAGGCTGGATTCTAACCCACCTTTCTCCGGTAGCTACAGGACAGGGAATCGTATGTCGCCTTGCTGGTCGGAGCGAAGTATGGGATCAGCCAGATTATCAATAACAAGCTCAACATCATAACACCCCTGGCGGAGTTTGCTAACATCAGCAGGCTAGAGCTTACCGAAGAGTCTGAGAAAGTGAGCATGGTAAAGATCTACCTTCAGGATGTGAAGGTAATTGCAGCTTCAGATGGTGCATGTGTTGGGAGAGTTGTTCCTCGATCTTCTCAGTGATCTAACCGTCTAATTGAATTCCTAATGCTAGTAAAGACAGCGATGTGTTTGTTTTGCTGTTTCTGTTATTTTAATAAATGCAGTGGTGGGACCTTTTTTTTCCTAGTTACTTTGTAGTATATCGCTGGCTATCATGACCAATGTGCATTAACACTGTGCTCAAAAGGCAGCATGTCTCCCTAGTGCCTAACCAGTCGACACACTAGCAGACTGTATTTATCAGAGTTTCTATCACTTGACAATTCTTTTAAAGGAAAATATTTTGCATTGGATAAAATAGACTAAATTAGCTGTTACCACTCAAGGAAAAGATCTTGGAGTCATTGTGGATAGTTCTCTGAAAACATCCACTCAATGTGCAGTGGCGGTCAAAAAAACGAACAGAATGCTGGGAATCATTAAGAAAGGGATAGATAATAGGGGAGAAAATATCATGTTGCCTCTCTATAAATCCATAGTACGCCTGCACCTTGAATACTGCGTGCAGATGTGGTCGCCCCATCTCAAAAAAGATATATTGGAATTGGAAAAGGTTCAGAAAAGGGCAACAAAAATTATTAGGGGGATGGAACAGCTTCCGTATGAGGAGAGATTAATAAGACTGAGACTTTTCAGCTTGGAAAAGAGACAGCTAAGGGGAGATATGATTGAGGTCTATAAAATCATGACTGATGTAGAGAAAGTAGATAAGGAAGTGTCATTTACTCCTTTTCGTAACAGGAGAACTATGGGTCACCAAATGAAATTAATAGGCAGCACGTTTAAATCAAACAAAAGGAAGTATTTTTCACACAATGCACAATCAACCTGTGGAACTCCTTGCCAGAGGATGTTGTGAAGGCCAAGACCATAACAGGGTTCAAAAAAGAACTAGATAAATTCATGGAGGCTAGTTCCATCAATGGCTATTAGCCAGAATAGGCAGGAATAGTGTCCCTAGCCTCTGTTTGCCAGAAGCTGGGAATGGGTGATGGGATGGATCACTTGATGATTACCTGTTCTGTTCATTCCCTCTGGGGCACCTGGCACTGGCCACTGTCGGAAGACAGGACACTGGGCTAGATGGAGCCTTGATCTGACCCAGTAGGGCCATTCTTCTGTTATGTTAATGCAAAGACAGGAGAACCATTAGAACAGATGCAACGCGGTCAAGGAAAATGAGATTCCTTTAAAAAATATTTGGCTGTCCTTCATCAGTAGGACACTGGGCATCAAAGAAAAATCTGTTTCCCTTTCCTCCTTGTGGCCCACTCTGTAATACGCCTTTCCATACCTGGGACAGGATGGGAGATCGGGAATGTCCTTTTATTAAGTGCACATCTCTTCCGGTCACTTCGGGGGCCAAGTGTGAATAGAGTAATGCATTTTTTTTCGTTGCAGTTGCTGACGCTGATGCTAGAATCAAACAGTGCCAAAGATCTCGCCTGCCTCATTGCCGGTTACTACAGGCTGTGTGTAGACTCGGGCGTCTCCATATTCATCTGGGGTGAGACTAAGCAGCAGGCCCACCGCATCTCCACGGAAGAAGGTAAGAACTAGTCGCCTTTTTCAACAAAGGGTGGCGAGTGACGAACCACCTTGACTAATCACTTAGGAGCATCTGTCACCGCAGACGCATGTCAGGTGCAGAGTTTTCTGCTAGGAAGTTAGTGCCCTCTTGAGCCCCAGCTCATGGCTCACAACTCCTTGAAGCCATTGGAAAGACTGTTCTCTTTCCGCTTACACTGGAAGCTACTTGGGGCAGGGGCTGTCCCTTTGTTTGGTGTCTGTACAGCACCTGGCATAGTGGGACCTGGTCCATGACGGGGGCTCAAGGAGGGCTCTTACGCGAGGCACTACTGCAATACAAAGAAATAATAGTAACTTTTATAATAATAACAACAATAATAATAATAATAAGCCACACACAGGAGAGGGTTCAAAGAATAGCCACGAGAATCATAGAATCATAGAAGATAAGGTTGGAAGGGACCTCAGGAGGTCATCTAGTCCAACCCCCTGCTCAAAGCAGGACCAACCCCAACTAAATCATCCAAGCCAGAGCTTTGTCAAGCCGGGCCTTAAAAACCTCTAAGGAAGGAGATTCCACCACCTCCCTAGATAACCCATTCCAGTGTTTCACCACCCTCCTAGAGAAAAGGTTTTTCCTAATATCCAACCTAAACCTCCCCCACTGCAACTTGAGACCATTGCTCCTTGTTCTGTCATCTGCCACCACTGAGAACAGCCTAGATCCATCCTCTTTGGAGTCCCCCTTCAGGTTGTTGAAGGCTACTATCAAATCCCACCTCGTTCTTCTCTTCTGCAGACTAAATAACCCCAGTTCCCTCAGCCTCTCCTCATAAGTCATGTTCCCCAGCCCCCTAATCATTTTTGTTGCCCTCCGCTGGACGCTTTCCAATTTTTCTAGAATGATTAAAGGATTAGAAGACCTGCCTTATAGTGATAGACTCAAGGAGCTCAATTTATTTAGCTTAACAAAGAGGTTAAGTTAGGGTGACCTGATCAGTCAATAGTACCTACCTGGAGAACTAATATTTCAGAATAGGCTCTTCGATCTAGCAGAGAAAGGTCTAACACGACCCAAAGGCAGGAAGTTGAAGCCAGACAAATTCAGACTGGAAATAGAGTGTAACGTTTTAACAGTGAGAGTAATTAACCGCTGGACCAACTCGCCGAGAGTGGTCCGTGATGGGGAATCCACCACAACTTGTAAATCAAGGCCAGAATTCCTGTCGGAAAGCTCTGTGTTACCAGGCAGGTCAGACTAGGTGGGCCCCGTGGGCCCTTCGGCCTGGGAATCTAGGCATTAGACTGTATTAGTGACCAGCTCCAGCACTGGCCTCTGCTTTCAGCCGCAGGGTAGGACCTGGCACTAGCTTGCAGGTCGTGGTCCTGTGGGACAGACTGTGCGCCGTGCTCGTTTGTTCAGAATCCGAGCAGCAGTCACAGGAGTGGGTCTCTCTCTAAGAGTGCAAGGGGACTGAATTGCTGCTTGTTCTGGGCTTACTGGGCTGCTGTACCCAGCTGTTTGCATTGGCCTGTGCTCACCCGGTGTCTTTACATTGCAGGGTACGAGTCGAGAGCCTGCAGCGACTCCGAAGACTCTTGGGAACTGGATTCCTCTGTGGAGCGCTTTTTGGACCCCCCCTGGCTGAACCCCGGCAGCGTCCAACCTCTGTGTGAGGAGGAGGCAGGGCACGAGGAGCTGCCTGAGCTGGAGCCAGAGAGCAGAAACCCTGGAGGGAGGAGCGACGGGACGGACAGTGCGTCCGAAGCCTCTGACTTGGCCAATACCGAGAGCAGAGACTGCAAGACCAGTGGCTCGAGTGACTCAATGGACGCTCTGGAGGAGGACGACTTGGAGGCCTGCTCCTCCAGCAGGCCAGAGTTCCTCCAGTTTTTCACACCCACTATTCAGGAACTCAGCTGCCAAGACAAGAGCGTCTTCGCTCTGGCCAGCAAGGAGGGGAGCGGTGGGGCAGAGTCTGAAGATTTCCTTTGTTTCTTGCAGTTCTCCCAAGGAAGCCACCCTGGGCCTGAGCAGACAAGCCTCAAGCAAAGAGGGGAGAATGAGGCGGATGCTTCGGCTCTCAAGACCAAGCTGTCGGAGGAGAACGTGATGGAGTATTACAGTCTCTGCTCCAGCATATCCCCAGCCAGCAATGGAGAGAGAAGCGTCCTCAATCATAGCCCAGGGAACGGCTCTGTGAAGGACCTGCCGGCCGAGTCGGGCCAGCAGGAGGGACTCTACAAGGTCAATCCAACAGCGGAGGAGAATGACCTCATCCTGCACCCGCCTCCGGGCTACGGGGACACCAGCTCCGAGGATGAATTCTACGATGCTGCAGACAGGCTGACCCCAACAGACGTCCTGACAGGTGTGCTCAGAGAAGAGGTTATGTAGTAAATCAGCTCAGTAGGGCAGGGACGCTCTCTTACCCAGCACACTTAGTACGGCAGGACCTAATCATTCCTGGGGTGCTCTGGTGGTACGGCTGGACGAGTGATGAATAATGAACCTAGGGGTGGTCATGTGTCAGATCCACAATGCCGAGAACATGTCCCCCTTGTTCAATTTCCCAAGGTTTTCCTGAAGCTCTTTCGACTCGCAAACAAGCTTTGTACACAAATTTTAAACGTCCCTTCTCCAAGAATGAATCCCTCGCAGGCAGAAATGCTGTGCAGAGAGCACATCGATCTCGTAGCTATAGGGTTGGGTGGGATTTGTCGGTAGCACCCAGGTGAGTTCAGAGCAGCAGTCCCAGTGAAAGTCATGGGATCTGTGCCCCTCAGACCGTTCGGCATTCTCGAAACCCCACCTGCTATCACAAGCACAGTAGAGTACGGACATATATGGAACATGCATGTTATTTAAAGGTCTTTAAGCCTCAGTAGTACCCATGTGAGTTTGTTGTGTTCGCTGCGTACATGATGCACTTTGCAAAGTGTGTGTGTGGTCCTCACAAATGCCGTGGGGGGTGCAGCTGGCCCAGAGGCTGACCGCTGTGCTCGGGGGTGGCATGGGCTGGCAGGAATCCGGGGGGTGTAGATACAGGAGCAGGCCAGAAGAAAAGGAAGCGGGAAAGCTGTGTAGGGACTAAGTGGTTCAGTCCAGAGAATGGGAGGGAGGGGATGCTGTGTAATGGTGGGAGGCTGCTAGGAAGGAGACAGGGACCCATTCCTGCCAGGCTTGCCTGACCCCTGACACCGAGCGATGATTCTTAGCCATTCTTAAAACCTAAAGAAATCCCCAGACTAAAAGTTGAAAAACTCTTATCACTTAAACTGAGCCCCAAAGCCCCAGGAGAACACACTGCAGCTTCCTCTCTCTTCCCCTCGGACAGATCACAAATTACCATTCCATTTTACAACCCACCAGCCCAAGTCTGGACAATACAGAAATGCATAGCTAGGGGCACGCTATCCATCCATCAGCCCTGCCAATTAAGGCCGAGAGTAAGTCAAGAAGAAGAAAAGTTTTCAAAAGAAAAGTGATTTGTTACGCAAACAGGCATGCAATTAGCACTTACACCGCGCTGCGATTATACTCGCGCTCAGAGATGAAATGGTGTAAGTCCCTGGGCCACAGAGTGAGCTACAGCCTTACAGTCCTGGAACCTGACCCTCCGCTCTTCATGCTCATCTAGAAAATCAGCTCCTTTTATAATTAACATGAAACTGCCCTTTCCCAGGATTCTAGTTCTACCACCGCCTTATGGGCTCTTTACATTACACACTATTTAAGTTAACAGCTGTCCCTCCCAGGCTATCGATGTAGAGCGCATTTTAACAACCCGTTCTCAAAAACGCTCGCTTAAAAACCCTGCAAAAACCAGTTACCACGACCAGCAGCTTGTAACGAAGCTAGACTAGCCCCTGGTCAGCAGTTAGTGTAACTTAACCCTGGGTCGCGTCCTTGCTAATTCTTTCTTTCCCATAACACTCTCTGTCTCCTGTACTCTTGTATGCTGAGGCCCCAAACCTAACTTCTGCTCGGTTCTTAACCTAAACCATCCTATAAGCTGCACCCTCTGTGCTGAGCCACGTAGGACACAGGTTTGTCACAGCCCCCCATTTACAGAGCTTAGCTCAAGCTAGAGCAGCTCATGCTTTTAGTGCTCAAGGTTCCCCAGTTCAATCCCTGGTGTCTCAGCCAAGATGGCAGACGTTCCCGATGCATGCTTGTCATCAGTCCAGGAGACCCCGTGAACAACCCATGGCTCTCTGTGTGTAGCCAGTTATGCACACGTGTGGGGAACACTACCATCTCCTTACCCTTGTATTCTCTTCTTTCCTGGCAGGCTCTAAGGCACTGTCCCATGAGGGGAAGGGCGATTCCTGCTTCCTGAAGAAGTCGAGGTGCTACAACCTGGGGGAAAGCTGCATGTCGAGACAAGCTACCAGGGAGAAGCACAGAAAGGAGAAGGAGCTGAAGCATGCGAAGAGCCTGAGAAAGAGGAGATCTTTCCTACAGACGGATTACACGTCGCAGGTTACCTTCCCGGTGGCTCCATCCCCCTCCCTGGAGAGCACTGATCCTGCATGCTGCTATGAACAGGAGCCCCAGCTGCCCTCCGTCTCTCTCACTCACATGACATCCTCCTTGGACAACACTACCGGGGAACCCGCGCTGCTGGAAGCCAGGACCTTTGCCCAGCTAGAGCCTCAGAGCGAAGCCAAGAGTAAAAACCCTTCATCTAGCTTCATGGAAACAGAGCCAGACACCACAGAAACCAACTCAGTAACCGCCTCAGTCATCCCTTCCCTTTCAGCCAGTCAGCTCCAGGGTGACCAGGAAGGGAAAGAAAATTCGGACCTAACCCCGTTGCCCAGCTGTGCGGAGAACAGCCTGGGGCCTCTTGATTCTGCATGCACATGTGACAGTGGCTGCATAAGTCCTTCTGAAATATCTTCCCATTTGGGAGACATCAGAGACCCAGAACAAGCAGGAGGCGCCTGGAACAGCCCCGGTGGCTGTGGTCGCCCGTTTTCTGAAACCGAGGATGGATGTATATCCCGCACGGTGCCGCAAGAGCAGCCAATGCCACAGAGTGCCGCGGAGGCTCTGGAAGGCCGCCGTGAACTCAATACGGCTGCACATCAGGGCAAAGGAGGGATCCCTGCTTGTGCTGAGCCCGGGCCTTCTCCATTGGGGTGCTACAGAGGCCAGCCGTTGCCCCAGGCTGCAGCTTCAGACCTGGATTCTCCGTCCACTGCTGATAAAGGAGAAGCATGTGAACAGCTTGTGCCATCATCTCCCTTTGCAAGGGGAACAGTTGATCCCACTAGCTGGGCAGTGAAGCAAGATGCTGAAGTGGTATCTGGAGAAAGAACCAGCAAGAACCTGAATGGAGAACCCTTAAGAAGAGTGGAAGATAAAAACCATTTGGGTTTCTCTAATGCCACGGAGCTGCTTTCAGGCTTTAACAGAGCATCGGGAATAATCACTCGCCTCTCCTGGCTTTCGTTTAGAACCAGGACAGACCAAGCAATGCCCTGCCAGCAGGGGGGCGTGGAGGACGCCCCCCCAGCAGAGACTGCGCAAGCTGTTGGCCCAAGTCCCTGGACAGCAGGGCATTCCAACTCAGGTGCCCTCGGGAAGGAAATGCGTTTTTCCTCCGCTTCTCCAAAATCGCACCCTCCTCCGCAGCTGCTTAGTGGCCAGCGCCCAGAGGAGAGAGAACCCAGAGAAGATGCACTAAATGCGGATGGTCGCCACGAACAGCCCCAGCCCGCTCTGACTCCTCTCCTCACAGAGGAGACCACGGAGCAAAGAAAGGGCTGCCACATAATCACATCACCGGGGCTACGTTCTCCTTCCCCCAAAGATAGTGATGGCGCCTCAGCCCACAGAGAGGGAAACTCTGGTGCAGATCAATCGCTGCTTTGTGTGACCCATGAAAAAGATGCCCCAGTGTCTATGAGCTACAACACAACGCGTCCTTTGGGTTTGACCAGTGTTAAGGGGACCCTCTTCCTCAAAGCTGGCATGGACAAGTGCAGCTGTCACTTGTCTTATGCCAGCTGCTTCCGCGGGCTAGACAATGACCTAGATCATGAGTGTGTTGATTCTGCACATAGCATTTCCTCCAGGCCTTTAACAACCCCACCGGCTGCTGGGAGCTTGTTGTTCCTAGGCCAGCCCCCTCCCAGGACCACGGACGAGAGTAACTGTGTGGCCGCTGAGCCTAGTGGGAGTGAAAACGGCCCATGGCCAGAATCTCATCCAGAAGCGCTGGGTCAGTTGCAAGAGAGAGCAGGGAAGTCACCGGCTGACTTCTCTCAGTTCCTGGCGAATGTGGCAGAGCTCCAGGCCCTTGTGAGGCAGTTCTCGGGAAACCGAACGAAACACTCTCGAGACACGTGCACAGAACATTACGCTGAACACAAGCACGTGCTCTGCGCGGAGTCCCGCAAGCTGATGGCCAGCTGCCAGAAGGTCCTACAACCAGACAGGCCTTCTGAAGAGCTGCCAGGTGCATTGCAGGAGACCTTCCGGGACCTCATGCGACTGACGGCGCTGTGTTTCCAGTTCACAGCCTGTGGGCTGTGCGGGAGACGTCACAAGGAGCTCACAGTCAATCTGAAGGACGTGGTTTGCACCTACCATGACTTTGTCCGCGCTGCTCTCCAGACCGAGGGGAAGGGCGGTCACAATCTAAGTGTGACGCTGCTCGCACGCCAGGGCACGGCCCTCACGGCAGCAGTGTTCTGTCTAACCCAGCAGTTCAGGGCAGCGCCGGCGGTGTGAAGACGGCCGCTCCGCTGGACAGACTCTCATACTCATGTACCGCTGACAGGAAAGTACCCAACAAACGTTTACTGTATAACCCATTAACCCAATAAAATATCTCCCACAGAAAAGCGACGTGAGTCATTCAGCAGTCTGGCCGCACACCTCAAGGCATGATCATAACGAAGCTAGACTAGCCCCCGTTCAGCAGTGAGTGTAACGCAGCGGCTGCCTTGAACCCCCTGAAGGCAGCAACTTACTAAGTAGAAGGCAGGACATTTTCCAGAAAATCCCCTCCCCTTCTCCCTGTAGCCATGCCTCCTGGGGCTAGGCGGGGGTGGAATGGGAGTGTGACCACAGGGCATTCGGCACTGCGTCATATGGACCAGCTCGGCGTAGGATTAGGCAACACTTAACACGGCTGTGGCCTCTGCTTGAAAGGCTGCCCGCCGTTAGATGACTCAGGCCCTTAAACATTGCAGCAAAAGCCTCTAACAGCAACCCCACCGTCCAGATTCCACACAGCAATGACACCTCCAGCAGGGCTGGAAGCTAAGCCACGAGACCACTTCAAAAAGCAAAGCCTCCCCCTGGATTAATAATCTACCTACAAACCACCCCAAGGGTGCAGGGGCCCAGGAGCGTGTCCTGGGGGAATTCTGCACCAAAAAATTTAAAAATTCTGCACACAGTACTTTAAAAATCTGCAAAATTCTGCATATTTTATTTGTCAAAATAACACACACACACACCAGTTTCAATTATTTTGGTAATTTATTTCAAAATACTTGTCAGGGAGAATGTCCGTAACCATACGGACAATAAAAAAGATTCAGGAAATGTTTTTTGACAAATAGGTGCCTTACTAGGCATATAAATACAGAACTCTGAGTAAAAATTCATTTAAACTGCAATACAGAACCGTATTCCCCCCCCTCCTCCCGCCCCCGCTTCCAGAAACAGTGCAAAGGCTTGGGGGCGTTAGGGGTAACAGAGGAGCTGAGGGAAGTAATTGCCAGGAAAGAGCCTGAGTGGGAACTTGGAGGGTTGTTGGATGTGGGGGGGGGATGTATGGAACATGTTTTTTTTTTTTAGAGGGGTGGGGATTGTTAGGAAGCCTCCCCCATGCAGACCCTGGCTGATCCCTAGCTGCTCCCATTCAATCAGGCACATCTGTCTGTCCCTATATGGCCATGCACCCCCCATTCCCATGTGTCCTTCCACCCTCTCTCAAACACCTCCATGTCTCCCTGCACCCCCATTCCCATGTCCCTGTGCCCTCACTCAGCTACCCCTTACCCCCATGTGTCCCTACCCCCCTCCCTCATTCCCATGTGTCCCTATGCACCCACTCAGCCACACATACACCCTGCTTCCCCCATGTGTCCCTGCACCCTCTCCCCTGTGTCCCCACAGGGCCCTGCACCTCCATTCCCATTCAGCCCCTGCCCCAGTCTGTCCTCCCTCAGTATCCCTTATGAACCTGTCTGTGACAACCCCCAGCAGACCCCTATGTCCCACACTGTCTGTCCCTCCGTATCCCCTGTCTCCAGACCTGGCCCCACAGGCAGGGTGCTGCCTTCTCTGCCCTAGCAGCAGCTGGGGCTGGAGCAGCTGTCCTATTCTAGTGCCACAGTGGCCCCTGGTGGGCAAAAGGCATAACTTCAGCAACTTTCCCGCAGAAGTTGTTTTCTGCAGGGAAAAAGAAAATTCTTCTTGGCCCATAAATGCAGCGCCTGCGCAGAATTCCCCGGGGCGTAAACATTGCAGCCCAGCCACAGCACCTGCAGCAGGTCTGTACTGTTTGTTAGCTAGGTCTCCAAATACCTTGGGCCCAACTCTCAGGTACATTAAGGCCCCATCCACAACTCTGGCTGCATGAAGGAGTCCTAGGGTGTGGCTGCAGAGCAGCTGTGGGTGCCATTTGCCGCTCACGTAGCCTGCACTTTAGAAAAATAGCAGCGAGAGGATGCCACAGGGTGGGTTTCAGAAGCATGCCAGCCTGTCCACCCCCCTGCCCAGGTCTACACACACACGGGGCCTGCCCAGCCGCTCATGCTGGAGCATCCTCACTTCTCATTTTAGGAGCTAGGTCGAGTACAGCTCGGGCTGGTACATTGCCACAAGCTGCAAATCACGCCACCAGCTGCAGCACACACAGCCCTCCCCCAATGAGACTCAAGCCTTCGAAATCCAGTTTGGGTGGGTTTTTTTCCCCCATTTAAATGGGGGGAAAAGTGTGTTCAACAAAGGTAGGTGGCAACAGCACTGGGTGAGCTAATGAACTTCCCTTGATGCGCACTTTATACTTAGAAACATTTATGCTTTGTTCCTGGAATATATCCTGGCAGTATAGGGGGAATAGGTAACGTGGGGTGACAGTATCAGTTTGGGGTATCTTCCCTGCAAGAACTGTTTTCATCCTATTGCTTGTTTCAAGAGGACAGACATCAGGGGTTAGTGGTGGGGTGGGGGAAATCAAGAGTAAATATTCTATTATAACATTAATTAGATACTAAGTAGCAGAAATATGGGTACAGCATTACAAGAGAAACTTTACTAGATAAGAGCGGTGTGTTTTACCTGTGAAAAGACTGTTAGCAGTTAACTGCTACACTGGTGTAATTAACTACTATAAACCCACATTGCTTACTTGTAATTAACATGACAGTAAAAACCTTAAAGAGATTTTTGTACATCTTCTCCCCCGCCCCAAAGAGGAACTGGTAGTACAGGGTGCAGACATTTCCAAAACACTAACAAAAACATCAGCAAGAAGTGACAAATTCCAGTTGGTCTGTATTTGAATCCCAGGGATGACCCTTGTTTTCCAGCAATACACCAATGAGGTAGAATGTATGAAACCGATGAGCTCATTATGCCACTTGAGCCACATTTCACTGTACACAAGCTACGCTGATGCCTCTGCTTGAAATAATGAGGGAGGAGTTTGCTTCCTTTGGCCGTACAGCCCATTAACATCACAGAATAAAGAGTCTTCTTGCGTGTTGCTAAGCAGATGCATTTTCCATCATATAGCTGTTTCCTGGAGAACGTAGCCTTTTCCAGGAGGAACTCCAGCTTTCAATGCTTCTGGCCAGCTCTGGGTCTCATAGTAAGTTGATAAGGCATCAAAGACTGTCAAGAAGAGTGATCAAGATCAGTATAAATACAGCGATCACTGGAAATCTGGGCTCATTAGAACAACACAGTCTGGAAGATTTGACAGCTGACATCAGCCAGGCATCGTTGCTGTTGGTTACAATCTGATGGGCAGGCAACCTAGGAAACTCGTTTGTGACCAGAGGTTATGTATTGGTAGCTAAAGATCAATGGCATGAGGAAATTCTGCCTTCTAGCTGACAGCCATGTTGACCTCTTGACAAGCCACCATGGAACAACTACAGCTTCCCGGAAAAGCAGAACATACCCAGGGCCTCTCCACTAAGAACAGCTTCTCCAGTCACACTTCTGTGTTTCCCAACGCTGCTCTTCATGTTTTGTAACTTTAAGGTGAACACTTTCACGTTTATTAAACTTGGGCCAACTTTTCACACATGGGTGCCTCAAGATAGCTGTGTACTCCAGAGCATTAGGAAAAACAATCAGGCCCCCTTCAGCAGGTGCCTACAGTGGGCGTAGCTTCTGGTACTCATGTTTGAGAACCTTGGCATTCCCATTTAAGGCAAGCTGATGTGAGTACTACTTCCCGTTCCTGGGTCTACTCCTCACTGCTTAGAGCAGCTTAGACTTGATTCTTCTGATACATGAAAGTGGCTAGAGTCTGCATGTATTTGCTGAATGTAACTACTCCCTGCCACACACACACCTATCCTAGGCAGTATTTTGAATGCTCCTCTTCATTATCCTTTCCTCCTCACACCACACCTTCATTAAGACCTCTATGGACAGCACCAGCAGGGTTCCCCAATACAGCAGCCCTACTGCGATGCACAAGGCAGCTCTGAACCCACCCGCTCATCTGAACAGTAGCAATTCATGTGTTTTGGTAAGATGGGGAGTGGAGTTTCAGTCGCAAGGGATAATGATAACTCATTTTCCCACCCCGCTGCAATTACTGCCCTCAGTCCTTAAGAGGATGTTCATGAGTCAGGGAGCAGTTCTCCAGCCAGAATACCGCATGGATTGGCAGCAACCAGTGTGTAGACACAAGCTGGCCCAGGTCTAACAGAGCTTGTCCTCGGACTAGTTCTTAGCAAACAGGCGGTTGCTTTGCCGAGCTACGGCACCTCCACAATCGGTGGCTCCTCTGCTGGCAATGTTAACATGAATGGGCATCGCCTACTGAGCTAGCCTTCCAGCAGAGTGAGGGGCCACGTGCCCATGTTAAGGCAGAGGTTCGGGAAAGCGTCATAGATTACCAGGGTTGGAAGGGACCTCAGGAGGTCATCTAGTCCAACCCCCTGCTCAAAGCAGGACCAACCCCCAATTTTTGCCCCAGATCCCTAAACAACGCCCTTGAGGATTGAACTCACAACCCTGGGTTTAGCAGGCCAATGCTCAAACCACTGAGCTATCCCTCCCCCCCGCTATACATGTGCAGAAGACAAACTGGTATCTAGGCCCTACCACACACGCTGCCATATCCCCCCTTCTTTTGGTGTTCTAGTCCAATTAACTCTGGTGCCTGAACTTTCCTCCCCAGCCCCTGGCCCATGATTGATACCAGGGTGTAGAGCTCTGGCCTGTAGCTGCATTCTGGCAACAACCAGCCTGGGAGCCATACCTTGATTGATTGCTAACGTCTCTGAATGATAGTTCTTCACGTTGGTGTTCCTCACCATGTACTCTGCAATGGGCAGACGAGCTGTCTGCAAGGAGTGCTCCTGTGCCTTCTGCAAGGTCAGTTTCTGTAAGTCAAAGTAAGAGATTATGCATGCACATGTCAGCACCCTGACCTTTTCCAGTCTGATGACCTTGTAACACACACACACACACCCACCCACCTTTGCTTAGGAGGGGCTAGGAGTGTGGGAGACAGACCCACGCCCTCCATGGCTGGGTAAAGCCAATTAAGACAGACTGGAGCTGTCCCTGTCCCTCCATTCCCCATGGAAACTGCCACCCCAGAACAGACCGGGGCACCAGCTGCCTGCAGCAGGTAGTTCTGGAAAAACATGCCCCCGGGGGAAGTTCCTTCCCAGACCCCAAGGGGCAGAGGTTAGCTCATCCCTGAAGCATGAACACTGATCTCCCTCCCAGAATGTTGTGAGGAAGCTGCCAGCCACACTTAGTAACAAGCAATGGGCAGGCTGCTGCCCAGAAGGCCATTCGAGACATAGTCTCCTGCCAGTTCCCAGCCCGTTTCTACCCTCCCTTCCGCACCTGGCAGAAGGTGAATGAGTGGAAACAGATGGACACTGGAGTCCAGACTTCTTTGATCTGTTTCCAGCTGAGGTTAGACCTGGGTTTGGCGTGGGGGGGACAAGTTCCGTTGCCTTGTTTGTGGTACCTACTGGGAATGGATTGAGTAGCTCTCAGTTTGGCTCCTTCCTCTCAGGAAAATCCCCTCAGCCAGTTCATTCCCTCCCTGAGGGCCAGCCGTGCACGGCCTCAGGCAGGGTCCCAACCTGCCAGCCCTCCTGCTCAAGGCCTGTACGAAGCCAGAAGCGCAGCCTGAGTCAGTCTGCACAGCCACGTGCTGGGGGATTCACCTCGGTCCCCCTGGAATCGGCAGCCTCCTGGCACTCCCAGTGCCTCGCAGACAGGAAAGGAAGGCAGTCGGCCAGAAGCGCTGCTTGTCGGCAGCGGAGGAATGGACAGCGCGGACGTCTGCACCAGCTAGTGAGGGTGTATTTTCCACTGACACATGAGCCGAGGGGATCCCTCGTTGCTCCTGGATTCCCAGACAGCAGCAGTAGCTGGCAGTTCCTGTCTCCATCTACCACAGGCCAGGAGCCTGTAGACGTTCCTCCCAAGCCTGGCTCCTGCATCTGCGTGTTTGTCGCCTCCAGGCTAGACCGCTGCATGCACTCTACACAGGGCTTGGCCCTCAAAAATAGTTAAGTCCCTAATGCCCACAGCCTTCAATGGGAGTTAGGTGCCTCCATACTCTGAGGGCATGGGCCTCACTGACGATCTTTAAATTGTGACTTGTCTGGGCTGTGCTTAGTCAAGAGCTTGCCCGTCGCCTACACCCCGAGTATCTGTCACCCAGACCCTGGCCCAAGGGTGCCCCTCAGCTGGGGGACTCATGCTGTCAGAACCTGAGGTTAGTGCCTCCAGGTCAGCAGCAATGCTTTCCCTGCCTATGGCCTCCACGCCCCTTGGAAGGCGCCACGTCTAACAATCTCCAGGGCACAAGGTGAGACATCTATTCGGGTCTGGTGCCAGATGCTATGGAGCTTACAGCATCACACACTTGAAACGCTTTGATTAACACTGCGAGCCAACGGTTTTCTAACACACTGACTTAACTGCCCTCTGGTAATTTGCGTCTCCAAACATGTCCGAGGGCGGGACGTGTGTGGCCCCAAACCCACAGAGGGATGGTGCCGTTCCCCACTGGGACTCTTTGCGGTGCAGGGGTCCATGCTAGAGCATCCGACTCAGGAGGGGGGCCTCAGCGATCAGGAGAGTCTCTGGATTAAGTTTAGAAGTGTGAGCAACAAGAGTGATGTAGTGGTGGGAGTCTGCTATAGACCACCGGACCAGGGGGGTGAGGTAGATGAGGCTTTCTTCCGGCAGCTCACGGAAGCTACTGGATCGCATGCCCTGATTCTCATGGGTGACTTTAATTTTCCTGATATCTGCTGGGAGAGCAATACAGCGGTGCATAGACAATCCAGGAAGTTTTTGGAAAGCGTAGGGGACAATTTCCTGGCGCAAGTGCTAGAGGAGCCAACTAGGGGGGGCGCTTTTCTTGACCTGCTGCTCACAAACCGGGTAGAATTAGTGGGGGAAGCAAAAGTGGATGGGAATCTGGGAGGCAGTGACCATGAGTTGGTTGAGTTCAGGATCCTGACACAGGGAAGAAAGGTAAGCAGCACGATACGGACCCTGGACTTCAGGAAAGCAGACTTCGACTCCCTCAGGGAACGGATGGCCAGGATCCCCTGGGGGACTAACTTGAAGGGGAAAGGAGTCCAGGAGAGCTGGCTGTATTTCAAGGAATCCCTGTTGAGGTTACAGGGACAAACCATCCCGATGAGTCGAAAGAATAGTAAATATGGCAGGCGACCAGCTTGGCTTAATGGTGAAATCTTAGCGGATCTTAAACATAAAAAAGAAGCTTACAAGAAGTGGAAGGTTGGACATATGACCAGGGAAGAGTATAAAAATATTGCTCGGGCATGTAGGAATGTTATCAGGAGGGCCAAATCGCACCTGGAGCTGCAGCTAGCCAGAGATGTCAAGAGTAACAAGAAGGGTTTCTTCAGGTATGTTGGCAACAAGAAGAAAGCCAAGGAATGTATGGGCCCCTTACTGAATGAGGGAGGCAAACTAGTGACAGAGGATGTGGAAAAAGCTAATGTACTCAATGCTTTTTTTGCCTCTGTTTTCACTAACAAGGTTAGCTCCCAGACTGCTACGCTGGGCATCACAAAATGGGGAAGAGATGGACAGCCCTCTGTGGAGATAGAGGTGGTTAGGGACTATTTAGAAAAGCTGGACGTGCACAAGTCCATGGGGCCGGACGAGTTGCATCCGAGAGTGCTGAAGGAACTGGCGGCTGTGATTGCAGAGCCATTGGCCATTATCTTTGAAAACTCGTGGCGAACCGGGGAAGTCCCGGATGACTGGAAAAAGGCTAATGTAGTGCCAATCTTTAAAAAAGGGAAGAAGGAGGATCCTGGGAACTACAGGCCAGTCAGCCTCACTTCAGTCCCTGGAAAAATCATGGAGCAGGTCCTCAAAGAATCAATCCTGAAGCACTTGCATGAGAGGAAAGTGATCAGGAACAGCCAGCATGGATTCACCAAGGGAAGGTCATGCCTGACTAATCTAATCGCCTTCTATGATGAGATTACTGGTTCTGTGGATGAAGGGAAAGCAGTGGATGTATTGTTTCTTGACTTTAGCAAAGCTTTTGACACGGTCTCCCACAGTATTCTTGTCAGCAAGTTAAGGAAGTATGGGCTGGATGAATGCACTACAAGGTGGGTAGAAAGCTGGCTAGATTGTCGGGCTCAACGGGTAGTTATCAATGGCTCCATGTCTAGTTGGCAGCCGGTATCAAGTGGAGTGCCCCAAGGGTCGGTCCTGGGGCCGGTTTTGTTCAATATCTTCATAAATGATCTGGAGGATGGTGTGGATTGCACTCTCAGCAAATTTGCAGATGATACTAAACTGGGAGGAGTGGTAGATACGCTGGAGGGGAGGGATAGGATACAGAAGGACCTAGACAAATTGGAGGATTGGGCCAAAAGAAATCTGATGAGGTTCAATAAGGATAAGTGCAGGGTCCTGCACTTAGGACGGAAGAACCCAGTGCACAGCTACAGACTAGGGACCGAATGGCTAGGCAGCAGTTCTGCGGAAAAGGACCTAGGGGTGACAGTGGACGAGAAGCTGGATATGAGTCAGCAGTGTGCCCTTGTTGCCAAGAAGGCCAATGGCATTTTGGGATGTATAAGTAGGGGCATAGCGAGCAGATCGAGGGACGTGATCGTTCCCCTCTATTCGACATTGGTGAGGCCTCATCTGGAGTACTGTGTCCAGTTTTGGGCCCCACACTTCAAGAAGGATGTGGATAAATTGGAGAGAGTCCAGCGAAGGGCAACAAAAATGATTAGGGGTCTGGAACACATGACTGATGAGGAGAGGCTGAGGGAGCTGGGATTGTTTAGCCTGCAGAAGAGAAGAATGAGGGGGGATTTGATAGCTGCTTTCAACTACCTGAAAGGGGGTTCCAAAGAGGATGGCTCTAGACTGTTCTCAATGGTATCAGATGACAGAACGAGGAGTAATGGTCTCAAGTTGCAGTGGGGGAGGTTTAGATTGGATATTAGGAAAAACTTTTTCACTAAGAGGGTGGTGAAACACTGGAATGCGTTACCTAGGGAGGTGGTAGAATCTCCTTCCTTAGAGGTTTTTAAGGTCAGGCTTGACAAAGCCCTGGCTGGGATGATTTAACTGGGAATTGGTCCTGCTTCGAGCAGGGGGTTGGACTAGATGACCTTCTGGGGTCCCTTCCAACCCTTATATTCTATGATTCTATGATTCTATGAGAGATGGCAGGGTTGGAAGTCACCAAACTTATATTCACGACATAGTTTTGTGACCATCCATTAGGAATAGTTTGCAATAACCTGATCGCACTGCTAGTGAAGAGGAGAAAACTGCACGACGGCCGGCATCGTTTCCTGCCGGGGGCTCCACTCGTGCTGGCTGAAGGTGCCAAGTGTTTGGTGCAGCTTCCACCGAGCACTCACCTTCTGAATGCTTTCATCCACGAGCCCGCCGAGGACATACACTCTGTGGGGGTCGATGTCCTGCAGAGCTAGAAAGGAAACAGAGCGCACACGTGGCCACGCTAGTGCCATGGTTAAACAGAACACTAGGCCGCTTAGCAGTAGCGGATCTGCTGCAGAGGAGGGGTTGGCTCAAACTGCTCTCTCTGCCCAAGCCGGGCCCCGTGCACAAAGGAAGCTGGGGCCATGCAGTGTGCTGCAGAAGCCACCCCGTGCCCCAGAATTGTGCTGCGTACCCTAAGTTTGTATTGGAGGACGGGGTCTAACCCTAATGGTTACAAAGGAAACCGTCAAAACTTGAACATCTGCCTGAGCCTGCAGAGAGCCTGAAACAACCGCTCCGAGGTGGGCCGAAAACTGCGGAATCGGAATGACAATGCAATGACAACACGTGTTAACTCTTTCACTGCTGATCATTTTGACATGCAGCTTGTGTGCTTACCCTACAACCCCAGAGAGCCAGGCCTCACCACATGCCAAAGGCTCCAACTGTATCTACAAAGCTTGCCGCACACACCCCTGAACAGCTTCCATAGGCCCGCTGCACCTTTCCACTACGAAATTCTGCAGCAGACTGTCAGTTCAAAATAGAGGAGCAGCATACAATACATTCACTAGCAAGCCACAAGAGGGACCGTTTTATTTTCATGTTTACTTCAGTAAAAACCTCTTTTTTTAAGATAGATCTGAAACAGCCACTGAATTTCCAGCCTGCTGCCCTGGAGTACTGCAACGTGCAGGGTTCTAACCACACAGCACATGGGTCAAGACATTCAAAGGTACTGAAATGCCAAATTCCCATTGATATTAATGGGAGTTAGGCGTCTAAATACCTTCAAGGATCTGGGGCTAAACCTTCATTCGTTGCTGGGACATCTTGAGCATTGATTAGTGTAGATCAGATCCAGATAGAGATCCCAGCTACACCAGTTCGGAACTGATCTGTCTGAAGTAGTTTTAAACACGGTTTAAGAAAGGCTTTCAAACCAATCTTGGATCAATTGTTTTTTAAAATAAATTCTAGATTTTAACAACATGAGTTCTCTCCCGCCACAGCTCCCCCAAACAAGCAAAGGGCTCACCATTCTCTGAGTCAGGAGTGAGGTAGACAATTGTCTCTAAAGGAAATAGGTCAAGATAACTTTCTGGAGTGGTATCCATCTGAAAAATGCAAAGGGAACACGCATGTGAAGTAGACAAGAAGTGTCTTCAGCTAGAGTCCATCTGCCGGGGTGGAATACCCTTGTCAGACATGAAGCATATCAGAATTGGTAAGGTTGCTGGGTCATTCAGACCCACAAGGGCATGATATTTTTCAGAAGAAACTAACACACATTCGGTATCTATAAATGCCACTGGTAATTTTCAAGTTTTGTTAAATTATTTCCTGAGCAAAATTAGGAGATGTATTGAGGGAAAGAGATTAGCAATAATCCTACCTAATTTCACTGCCTCTGTTGAGAATTAGAATGTTCTCCATGATTAGTTATCACAAAGTCATGCATTTTCCCCCTTTAACTGCCCAGCTCATGAAATTTATTGGAGGGAATAGAGCTCAATAGTATCCAGGGGTCAGGACTCCATGGTGCCAGGTGCTGTACAACGCACAAGACAAAAAGATGGGCGCTTCCCCAAAGAGCTTAGTGGGCTTGATTCATTCCTCGGTTACTCTGTTTTTTTCCCATGGAGATGCTGGCTGGGGGAATCTGAGTTTTATTCCCACAGATTGGCTGTGCGACCACTTGTAGGGCAAGCCATGTGGGCCAAAATTTCTCATCAACTGCTCCTCTGCAATTCCACTGATAGCAACAGAGTTTCTCCGGTGCCACTGAAGACAGGGTTACACAGGTTTAGCTTAGGTCATAGTTTGGCCTACAAAGCCTTAACTATGGCTGACCATGGGCGTGGAGGAAAAAACCCAGCTTGACTCAGCCATTCTAGGCTGAGGTTGCAGGGCTGGCAGTTAGGAAAAGCATCTTTTTAATTTGTAAACTGGACAAGTCTGATGTGAAGTCCGAGATCCAACAATCACGGAACACCCCTCCTCCAGGAGCCAAACCTCAGTTAGCAATGAAAACGGAACATGTGAATTGACGCAGTGGGTCAGACCCAGGGTCCATCTCACACAGTATCTTGTCTCTACTAGTGGCCAGCACTAGATGCATCAAATCCCACACATCTGCCCAAAAAACAGTGTCCCTCCACTGCACCAGGGGCTGTTTTTTTGTTCTGTGTTCACACAGCATCAAGCACAATAGGGCCCTGGTCAAGTCCTAGGCACTTCAACAATGCAAAGAATTAATAATAAGAATTTCCCGTTCTTCTGCAGCAGTTCTACACTCAATTTTATGATCCCACTGAGTGTCATTCACTCTTGTTTCATTGACTTTGAATAAGACACTTGTCTCGAAGATCACGCTAAGATACATATTTCAGAGTAACAGCCGTGTTAGTCTGTATTCGCAAAAAGAAAAGGAGGACTTGTGGCACCTTAGAGACTAACCAGTTTATTTGAGCATAAGCTTTCGTGAGCTGTAGCTCACGAAAGCTTATGCTCAAATAAACTGGTTAGTCTCTAAGGTGCCACAAGTCCTCCTTTTCTTTCTAAGATACATAGCGGCTGTGTTCATAGGAGGAGCATACGAAAAGGTACAATGAAGACGGGAAAGATTCTAGCTTGTGTTACTGCGTTTTAAAAACAGTCTTCTAGATTATATTGATATGAGTCAAAGGAGCAACGTGTTTTGCTGTGTAAAAAAGGGTAGTAGCCACTGTCTTGTAGAATTCGCTCACGTCAGTTACTTTTACGATACTTACGAGGTAATTGGAAAACCCATCATTCATTCGGAAGCACTCTTCAGAAATAGGACTGCCTGCCACAAATCCAGTAAGGCAAATCCAAAACGGCTTTCCAGCTTTCTTGTTGGAACCATACAGCCTCCTTATCTGAGCAGCAAGGCGACTTATTTCCTTCCAAGAGATGACAAACATCTTCACACAACTGGCCTGGAGATCTCCCATCACAGCCCAGCTTGGAGATCTCCCATCACAGCCCAGCTTAGCATGCACAAGCCAAGGAGGTGGCTGAGCTCCTACCTTATACACATGGACTAGCAGGTGTTTTAAAGGCCATTCATGAGGGACAGTGGAGATTTATGCTGGCCAGGGAGAGTGGGGTAACTAAGGCTCTGTTCTGCCCTTGGCCTTTGGGTTCCCATCCTGTGTGCTGCGTTTTGGAGAGACAGCATGCCAAGGGCAGGGGCACACTGCATGGGTACAAAGCAGGCCGAGGACAGAAAGGCCAATCAAATACATGCAGCTATTGGAGAGCAAGCTCTCTTGGGAAGCAGAGCTCTATGGCTAGTGGTTGAGGGCTGGGATTTTCCCCCATGTAAAAGCCTTTGTTTTTTTACAGTAGCCCCTGACATTCCAGCCCTGGGATAAAGCTTTGCAGAGCAACCCTGCTTGCTGAGGGATATTGTTGGCATTGCTGGACCAACCAGCCACCCCTACCCCCAGCTCCCATCCCCCATCCAATCTAGCTCTGACCTCATTGGTTATTTAAAAGGAAACACGCTGTTTGTGCAGCAGACGAGCTTCAGTAGTGGAAACAAAAAAGAATCACCCGTCAAAAAATGGATGCCTAGACAGTAACTCCTCGCTTAGCGGTGTAGTTCTGTTCCTGAAATATGCGACTTTAAGCGAAATGATGTTCAGCAAATGCAATTTCCCCATAAGAATGAATGTAAATGGGGGGGGGGTTAGGTTCCAGGGAAATTTTTTTCACAAGAACAATAGTCATACACACACACACACACACACACACACATTTTAAACAAACAATTTAATACTGTACACAGCAACGATGATTGTGAAGCTTGGTTGAGGCGGTGAAGTCAGAGGGTGGGATATTTCCCAGGGAATACCTTACTGCTAAATGATGACCTAGCACTTGGCTGAGCCCTCAAGGGCTAACTCATTGTTGTTGATATAGCCTCACACCGTACAAGACAGCACGAATGGAGGGAGGGGAGACAGCATGGCAGACAGAGACACACACCCTGTGTGTGAGAGAGAGCTGCGCATTGCCCCTTTAAGTACACTGACCCCACTCTGAGTACACTGCCTTGTTAAGTTAATCAGCAAGCTGAGATGGTAGCTGCTGCCAGGAAGCTCCCTCCGTCCTGAGCCCTGTCGTGTGTCCCTTCCTGCTCTATGGAAGATGGGGTAAGTGGAGCAGGGGGGAGGGGGACAGCCTGACATTAGCCTCCCTCTTTCCCCGCCCCCGCAGCAAGCTGGAGGCTCCTGGGAGCAGCTCCAAGGCAGAGGGCAGGAGCAGCACATGGCCATGCGGGGAGGGACAGCTGAACTGACAGCAATTGGTAGCCTGCTGCCGCACAGGAAACTTAGGGGAGCGAGGAGCTGATGGGGGGCTGCTGGCCCACCCTGGTTCCAAGCCCCCCCCACCAGCTCGCTGCAACGGGCTGCTATTCCTGCAAGCAGTGGACAAAGCAAGTGGCTGCCAAATGACACGTTATAAGGGAGCATTGCGGAACGAGCATGTTCCCTAATTGATCAGCAATGTAACAAAGTTAACCGGGACGACTTTAAGTGAGGAGTTACTGTAAATGAATCTTTCTTACCAGCCAGGCCCCAATCCTGCAATGGGACCCAGTGGCTCAGACCTGTGCAATGGGACCCACTGGCACGGATCCCTGCTAAATACCTCCCACCGACCTCAGGGAGATGCCTCTGCTGGCAGACCTCATTGTAAGATTCCTCCCCAAGAGGCTCCCAAGCACTCGGGACAGTTAGCGGTTGCACAGCATACCTTCTTCGTCATGCGGCTGGTCAGACTCAGATCTACACACAGCCAAGGCGCTGCCTGTTTGGCCGCCAGAAGCCGCTCCTTGGCAATCTCTTTTAAAACACGTTTGCTGTGCTGGTGAGCAGCACCTGGAATGCAGAGCAGAGAGAGAGATGGGCGGGGAAGAGAGGGAATTTAATCGCTGAAATTATGCAGGCACCTGAAACATTGCCCTAAATCCTAGGCCCCAGCATTCTTGTTGGGGTCCTCAGTGGCAGATGAGCTTCCCCCCCCCACCGCCCCATTTCCCTGCTTGGGTTCCCCACCCCCTCACTCCCCAGTGGCCCCTCCCCCACAGATCTATGTTGGTGTGGGGGGCGGCAGGGTCTCCCGTTGGTCACATCCCCTGGTGAGGTATTTGCAGTAGAGAGAGGGACATATTAATGCCGTTGCCCAAGGCACTGGCAAGGCCTCTTGTAGAACACTGAATTCTGCTCACCGTGGTCCAGGGAGAGGAATTCAGCCTGGAAGAGGTAGCGAGAAGGGCTGCTAGGGTGATCAGGGGAACGGAGGGCCGATCTCATGAGAGGAGGCTCACAGAGTTTGGCTTGCTCCGTCCAGCGAAAGGAAGGCCGGGAGGGGATCTGACTAAACACACCAGGGAGGAAGAAGAGCTATTGAAGCCGAAGGACAAGGCTGGCACAAGAGCCAATGGGGATAAACTGGTCAGGAGTAAATTCAGGCTGGAAATGAGAAGAAGGTTTCTAGCCACCAGTGGGGCGAGGGTCTGGAAAAGCCTCCTAGCAGAAGCCAGGGGGGCAGACAGCCTGACTGCTTTCAAAATGGGCCTTGACAAGTCCATGAACAAGATTATCTCGTGGGGTTGCCTGCGAGAGCAGGGGCCTGGACTCTCTGACTCAGAAGGGCCCTTGCAGTCCTTGTGTTCTCAGGGCTGAGCCCCGTGCCATGGAAACGGAAGAGAAGCTTTGTCTGGCAAGCGGCTGCCTCACCACGTGATCTCCTCCCACTGAGGGCCACGGAAGGAGCAGAAAAGGGCGGTGGTGGCTGCAGTTACAGAGAGGATCCAGGGATATGCAGCAGCTTTCCTTATCCTCACTGCCTCTCATGTCTGCTCCACACCCCCAAACTACTGTGACCCCCCACGAACAGGCCGGGAAACGCTGCCTTAAAGAAACACAAAGGGGATGGTTTGTTGGTTTCAATACGGACATGCTCGGTCTTCGATCTCAGGGATTGAAACAGATTTAGGTCATTGGCAGGTAAATTTTCACACCAATTTCTTGGTGGCAGCCACTCTAAATGATTGTAAGTTTCAGTTTTTCCATGAGGAGCTGCTGGCCTCACAGAGGATTCTTGCTGCAGTAACTGCATGGAAAGAAGCCTCTGAAGAAGGACCACATACAGATTCCTCCCTAGGAGAAATTTCTCAGATGGGAAAGGCATGACGAGGTGTCCCATTCCTAGACACTTATACCTGAAGATATTAAAGGTGTTACCCTGCACTCACTCACACGTGGGAGTAACTTCACGCAGATAAGGATTCCCACGGATGTACATGGGAACGCAGCAACATGAAGTACCTGCCTGCACAACATTAAAAATGTGTGTGTATAAGTCTTTGTAGGCCTTAACTGGCAGGACGTTTCATTCTGACGTTGAACAAACAACTCCAGGTAAAATTTACGTTTTAATAAAGCACGAGCCTCAAAAATCAAACCAGCTAATGTTCTAGCAGCTCATATAAGATGGGTTTGTAAAAAGGCAATATCATTGTCTTGTGTAGATTGCTCACTTTTGTATTGTTGGATTTAATTCTATATTACAAGGGGGTTGGGCTCTTTATGAATATGCCAAACTCCAGAGGTATTTCTGGACACCGTGTTTGGTGGCTGCTTATTTTGAAGCAGTTTTAAAATGGATTCCCCCACCCCCCGTATTAAAAGCTTGATACTCTGTTGTCAATAAGCAGCAGAATCTTGGAGGAGGACTCTCTGTGAGCGTCGATGGGCTTGTCTTCACCGCAGGGCTATCTCAAGTCTCAGCCACACACACAAAGCTGTGAGCATGGTGGTGCTTTCATTTGCAATGGCCAGCAGGACCAGAGGGATAGGCAACAAGTCAAGTTAACACAGTCACTCTGTGCAGCTCCAGTGTTATTCTGCAGTGTAGCCGCTTTCACTAGAGCTAGGCTAACTGGAGAGGACTGAACTCAAGTGTAGATCGTTTGACTTAACTCCACAGTAAAAATAAAACATTGCCCTGGTCTACACTTGAAATTTAGGTTGACATAGCTACATCCCTCAGGGGTGTGAAAAATCCACACCCCTGAGCGGCAGAGCTCTGCGACCTCACCCCCGGTGTTCTTGGGAAGGTGGTGTTCCTATAGTGGTGGAAAAACCCCTTCCATCGGTGTATGCTGCATCTACACCACGACAGTACAGTGCTGTTGCTATGCCCATAGTCCCTGTAGCGTAGGCCATGCCATAGGCTAAGAATCAAAGTCATTAAACCACAGAGCCAGATTCACAGGTGCTGTAAGATGGCCATTGTCCACCAACTGAAGAGCTAACCCCATACTTTTCAGTTTGCTTGTACCTTTATCTTCAGCATGTTTAGCTTTTCTCCTCTCTTTTTCCTGTTTTCTCTTCTTCTTCTTTGCCGTAACTATTTTCTCCCAATGCCTCTGTTTCCTCAAAACATTCCTCTTTTAACACAAAGAGAGCAAAAGGATCTGAGAAGCTCATAAAGATGCAAAAGATTTAAAGTGCTGACCTAACCAGGTTTTCTAAAACCCAGACGTAAGTTTGAGTCACCTTTCACAAAAGGACACCAAGTTTTCGGCTGCAGCTTTGTGCAGCCATAGCCCTGAACGTGTGCACACAAGTTGAGCAGATCCCTACCTACCCAACTTGTGTGCACAAATTTAGTTTTTGCTTGTGCAAAATCATGGGGGCAAATCAATAGGCTGGACTGAAGCGCCATTAAACGTTTGGGCCTAAACAACAAAATTTAGGGGTGGACTTAAAAAAAAAATTGTTTTGAAAAGCATTTTTGTCTTTCAAACTACGCAATAAAAGTCAAGGAAACAAAGCCACCAATCAAGTCTCTTTCTCTTGATAAGAGCCCGTTTCAACTAAACTCACTTGACTTCCAGGCTGCAAGATCAAGCCTCTACAAATATTTTCTTTTTCCAAGATTGCTGCTGAGTGACAGTTCTTGTTTACATCTAGCTCTGTCATGAATTTACCAAAGGAACACTGTCAAAATAAACACCATACAGCTAAAAAACCACCTTCCTTACCTGAGTCACTAATGGCTCAGATCATTAAAACAGAGCTTTAAAAGATCCACTATGCTTGCCCACTCTCCCACATTTGTGCTATTTCTCCCCTAGTTTGTATGTGTCTCTCAGCCTGGATGATGCAAACAGACTGGTCAGTTTCACGGCCTGGGAACCAGTCTCTAGCAGGATGCAGCTGTGTTTGGGTTCCCAGTTCCACTAGCAGGGAATGTTTACATGGGTCTGTTAAAGAATATAATTTCTAGTTTTAGTCATTACTTTTAATAGATCCAGCATCTAGCTCTGACCTTGTGTGGAATGCTGTTAGGCCCCGATCCTGCCACTGGATCTGTATGGGCAGTGCTGTGTGCCCATGCAAACCCCCTGGCTGCAAGGGGCTGCCCATACGGACCCACTGGCAGGATCGGGGCCTTACCTTATACTGTACGTACCGAGTACCACTTCTCGCTCCCCACAGGAAGGTCCTTTGGGCTGTCACAGCCCGTGTCAATCTGCAGGAGCTGGAAGCTTTCACAGATGCTTTCCCTGTCCCCTCCATCATCCTGCCAGGGGACGTCGCATTTCCATTGTCGATCTGCTCCCCCCACAGGGTCACTCTCCTCTGTGTCATGCTCTGCATGTTTCATCATTGCCCTGTGCTCCGGCACGGTGCGGAGTGGTGGCACTGCATAGAACGGGAAGGTGATCAGAGTCTAATGGAGACTTTGCACATTTAATTCAACGGACCAGATCGATACTTCCTAGGCACAACTCACACCTGCTTGGCTCACGGCACCCGGCACCAGGAGGCAGAGAATATCAAGCAGCATTTCCACTGCTGCCCTCCTCCAGGGCTTCTACTGGGGGAAAGCAGCTTTGGTTTGACCCCCAGGAGCCTGCCAGGGAAGGCTGCAACAGGGTATGGGGCTGCAGCCCATTCAGGCTGCACCAGCTCTCAAAGGCTCCTCCAGAAAAAGGGAGGTTGTAGGAACCTTGAACCACTAGGGGATTCCCTGGTCCGGTGTACACAGATCCTGGAGCAAATCTGGCCCCATACATCTTTAAACCCTGCTAGGTGAAAGTGCAGGCAGTGACATAAATACCCACTGAGCGGGGAAGAAAGCAAGAAGAGGTTTTGTACACTTCATGATTAATGAGCCTGCTGAGTCACTAACAATGTGGGGCTCTCCCAAGGGACAGAGTCAGATGCAGACAGGCTGCAGCAGGATGGGATTATTAGAATGTAGGCGTGGAAGGAATCAGCCTTCTGGCACTGGGACATTTCTCTTTGGAGAGGAAGTGAGTAAGCAGGGCAGCAGATTGCAATTGACTAGCAGATAAAATATAGCACCCCATAATCCAGAGGGACAAACTCATGACACACACAACCCTTCTCAGCTACATCTTCATCTTCCACATTTTTATAATAAAGCATAAAAAATATTAAAAATAAAGTTCTGACATTTTTTACCCCAAAGCTTTTTCAAAACTGAACCGACCCTTCTTTGGAAGGGTGATGGTACTTGATTGTTCCCTAGTGCTTAGGTATATCTTATCCCTTTGGGGCAGGACTGTGACAGAAACCAAAGTGAAGATGGCTTAATTACACTTGTCTCTATTTGGCAAAAGAACTCCAAACTCTCCATGCTACAAACTGCACCTGAAAAAGAGCTCTGTGTAGCTCAAAAGATTTTCTTTTTCACCAACAGAAGTTACCTTTTATTGGACTATTAACTCATTCACCTTGTCTCGCTAACATCCTGGGACCAACACGGCTACAACTACACTGCAAACTACAAACAGCACACACTCTGTAGGCCAAAAAGAAGAGAAAAAAAAACACACAACAACCCTTATTATGCTTATGCGCTAATAAATTTGTTAGTCTCTAAGGTGCCACGAGTACTCCTGTTCTTTTTAACCCATATTACTGTTACCCCATCCACCCTTCCCTGTTCTCTTGGTTCAACCATCTACTGCTATCCTAAAACTAAGCTTTTGAAGGCAAGCATTGTCTTTTATTGTATGTCTATACAGTGCCTAGGGCTGTGATCTGGGTGTGACCTCTAGGCACTGCTGTAATAATAATGCCTGCTGAACATAGACAAGCCCATAAAATTCCCAGCATTCCCTTCTCTATTACATATAGATTTTGCAGTCTCAGCTAAACTGGTTTAAATCCAGAGTAACACCACCACAGCCAAAGGAGTAAGGGAGTTACTGGACATATTCACTGGTGTAGGAAATCAGAATTTGGCCCCATGGCTTTAAAATAAAAATACACATCTGGCCTTCAGCAATTCCTTCGTTCTAGTAACAGGCTATCCAGAACCAGCCATGTGGAGGCAGGGACACCAATATTTCACACGATTTCATTCTTTACAAGTCTGCATGTTTGCTACTCACCAGGCACGCTTGGTCCCCTAGCGACAATGGCCAGCGCCTAGGACACGGCCAGGCTGTAACAGCACCTGCAGCTTTAAGAAGCTTGTAGGCACCAAACTTCCAGAGTGATGGCTAGACACAGTCATGTGGCTCACCCTCAAGGTCACTTCCTCTGCTGAGCCAATTGCATTCTAGGAGTTGTAGTCCTACTACTCTGAATAGCTAAGAGAACGAGCACCTTGGACATCTAACATTGCTGGTTTTAAGCCATGTGAAAGAAGACAGAAAGAGCTGCTCTTGCTCCTCTCTGGCTTCTTTTTTAACCTGAAAGCAAACCTTTCGCCCCTTTAGTAATGGTCTAAACCCTCTTTTCCTTTGGGAAACTTGGGGTTAGAGGGCTTTTGCTTACATTTTATTTCCATAGTTCATATTTCTTGGTATCTATCCTTAGTTCAGGTTGTCTGACGCTTCCCACTGTAAGCCCCTGTTCTCAGTTGCCTATAACTTTGCCAAACTTTAAATGTTTGTGCTGAAATCTTCCATGCCAGGTGTCTGCCTCATGCTGAATTTTTTGGAAAGTGTCAGCTAAACTGATTCAATTGTTTCCAAGAATGAGATTAAAGACATTGTTTAGCCCATATTAAAATAATTCTTAGAGTTGTTTCTCTGAGAAGCTCTAGTGCATCCATGTTTTGGAGCAAGGACTTGAAATCTAGCAGGGAAATTTTGCCCTATAGTGTCAGAGAGTTGCCATTTGTTGTCACTATGAAAATCCGCCCAAATTTTGCCAAATTATAAGCTTCTGAAAAATTGCAGTTCACACATGCTCAATATAGACTTGTTTGAGCTAAATTTTCCAAAGATTCCATTTGGACCGAACATGCTCCATCCCCACAGAATTCGCACCTGTGACTCACACCATGTGCCATCCCGACAGAGCAACTGAGCACGTTCCATCCTGGGCCTGCAGGGGCTGAGCAGGACTTTTCCTGGAACTATATGGGCAAAACTTAATTCTGGCATTTCTTAGCTTTTGAGCATTTGACTTTGTAACCTAAGTGTTCTTTTAACATAGACGGTCATTTAAATGTAACTGTGTCATCTTTGTATTATGGTGGTTCATAGAGGCTTAAACTGAGATCAGGACCATGTTGCACTAGATATTATACAAACACATCGTGAGACTGTCCATGTCACTGAAGAGCCTACAGGCTAAGGGGACAAAACAAAAGCAGCATTATTATCCCCATTTTACAGATGGGGAAACTGAGGCACAGAGCAAATAAGGGCTTGTCTACACAAACAACTAGAACACAGCAGCTAACTGTCCATGTACACGCTGCTGACACATGTTAAGAAATTTGTCTGAGGGCTTTGAGCTAGTTCTGTTTCAAAGAGGAGCATATCTTTTAAGTTAATATGTGTTAAGTTATCTTCACAGCAGGGAAATATACCCATTTTACAGCGAGTAAGCTGAAGACAGACAGCAGTTAAGTGACAAGGCAGTTAGGTTCTCCACAGGTGCAGCTGACTGACTGACTGACTGACTGACTCCCACCAAGTCCCACCAAGGAATGCTTTTCATGCAAGCTCAGAAGAACAGCTTGACAGTCTGCAGAGTAGGAGCCACATAGCAACTCCAACCACAGGCCTAGAGGGACCTGAGATGACAGGTGGTTACTATCCTGATTTTGCTAAGCAGTTTAGGATGTTGCCCTACCTACGAATAGATCTCACAACAATCATTCGATTGATTTAGCTGTAATGGGCTGATATATGCATGCATACAAGTCAGCATAACTGTCTTTAGAGCCCTGACACACATCATGTCATGAAGTCATACAGGTTCCTTCTCATTCTTGTCATAAATCAATTGTTTTCTGGGTGATTCCTTCCTCTGAAATGTTATTAAGGTAGCTCTGTGAATCCTCATCAGCATTCTTTGATGAGTGAACTGCAGGTCGACTCAGCAAGCAAATAGGGGGGAAAATACAGAGAAACAGTAAACTAAAAAGCTGACACCATGCAGCGGTGAAATGGCAGTTACTGGTATTGCTGGCTCCTTGGAGGATCTGGGCCCAAGTCACCATGTTACATAAAACCCCCAAACGAATGATATGCCTACCTTTTCTGTACATTTGAACAGCAGCTCTGGAGAGGACAGGCAAGCATTGATCTAGCTGGCCACACTGAACTACTCCTTCTGTTTAATTAATGTATTTGACTAAGATAAAAGCCTACAGGTCATAGCACATTTTCTTTGATGTCCATAACAGAAGCAAAAACAGTCGTTGCCCATTAACTACCCGGCACACATTATAACAAGCCAATACACAATGATTTTCCCATACACCATTAGAAACTCTTTAGTGTACACTTTTCTACCCATAACTCACTCCTCTTGACAAACTCACATCAAACGGGGTTATCTCAAAGGACGTATCTGGATTTGTAGGGTATGTTACCAGGAATGGATTTAACTGGATTAGCACACAGTGTAAACAGATGTTATCCTGGGTGTTTTCTCTCCAAAGGCTTGGAAATGATGCATCTAAAATTGTCTGTGTCAGGATAAGGAAGCGATCATCAGGATTTCTTGAGATTCTTTAAAATGCTCCTGGGAAACTCATCCAAACTATTTGCTGGGCTTGGCTTCTCAATCTGACAAGAGAGTGCGTGGGCTAATTCTGGGGTTCTGAAACAGTGAGGGGAGAGGGTCGGTCAAAAATAGGCACCGAGGGTGGGGGGTTTCCAATCACTCCGCCTGTCCCTGGTGCTAAATGGATATGACCAGGATACGACTGGCCTACTGGACTGGCCATGAGACGGGAAGCAGGAACGCTTGCGTTCTAATCATGATCTGTTAGTGAGTCGCTGCATGGCCTCAGGAAAGTCACTGAGCCACTAAACCATCTTATTATTTGACTTGGAATAAAGTGATCTCTTCTGAAGGGCCTCAAAGAATCAGTGAGATTTCAACTGTGCCCTGGGGCCTCTTTGGCCTCTGGTTTCTGAGCCCTGGGTGCTGACTCCAATCACATTCTCAACGAGCAGGGCTAGCAACTGAGCAGTTTGAACTGAAAGCTGAATTTTCCCCTAATCCCAAGACTCCAGGAGCTGAGCCACTCCAGGCTGATTGTGGTTTCTGGCACTCTGGGCGTTAGAGGGGGATGGAGGGGAGATTCCTTAGGCCCTGGCTGCCCCCAGACTCTCCTGCTGTCCCACTATCTTGTCAACTTTCAGGAAAGAGGCAGTGATAAGTATTTCTAATATGCTGTTCTCTTGTTTAGTCTTGCACAAAAGAAGGCCAAGGGGGATATGATGCTCTCTAAATACACTGGGGGAAGGGAGATAAATACCAATGAGGATGAAGAGCTATTGAAGCTAAAGGACAAGGCTGACACAAGAACAAATAAACTGCCCATGAACAAATTCAGGCTGGAAATTAAAAGGTATCTAACCATCAGAGGAGTGAGGTTCTAGAACAGCCTCCCAATAGGAGCCAATGGAGCAAATGACTTAACTAGTTTTAAGAGAGAGTTGGACAATTTGAGTGAGATTATATGACATGGTTGCTCATGATGATGATGGGGCTCACTGTGAGTTTACATCTTATGTTCCTAAAATTCATGCTTCAGGGTTTCAGCCAGCCACTGGCAAGGGTCAGGAAGGAATCCCCCCCTTGTATTCTGGGAGGGTTTATATGCTTCCTTTGAAGCATCAGGATGGTCAAGGCTGAAGATGGGATACTGGACAGGGGGGCCAGGGCTCTGAGGTGGCACTGAGTATTCTCTCTCTCTTAGGTGTTGGCTGGCTGCTTCTTCCTCACATGCTCAGGGTCTAACTGACCACCATTTTCACCCAGGTCAGACTGGCAGTGACGGGGTTGGGGGGGGGGGGGGGGGAAGGGGTGGTCATCTTCCTCTGCAGGGTATGGGTGACTGGCAGAATCATCTGGGTATATCTCATATAATCATTTCCCTGCCATTGCAGGAGCCTCTGGCACTGGTGCACCTCGGGCCCTCCTCTTCTCTGCCTGTGACAGGTAATAGCCTCCTGGGGCTCTCATTGACTTTGGTCTCACTTCCGTTGTTGGGTTTAGTGTGTGGTGCCGGGTGATGTTGGTGGCCTGTGATATATGGGCAGAGGGGTCAGATTAGATGATCTAGTGATCCCCTCTGGCCTTAAACTCCATGAGACTAAAGCCCCGATTCATTCACCCTGCCCCGGGCAGGGCCGTTTACCACTCACTGATTTCTTCTGCAGAGTTTCCAGGGTGCTTGGAGATCCTGCCAGCCACCTTGGGACCCAGCTACGACTAGCCCCTCGTCCTGTGGCTCCAGCCAGGAAAAGCAGGGCAAGAAGAGTCCCTTGTCCTTGGGCTGGGCACCCTGGGGGACTACTCCTGGCTCTGGGTGACTGACGGCAGGCAAGTCTCCGTGCCTCAGTTTCCCCCCTCCGTGCAGCGCGGATGAAGACACGGGCCTCCTGTGTGCGGCGCTGTCACACCCTCCGGGCGCGGCGGGGCAGGCCGGGCCGGCCCCCGCCGCCCAGCGCCGCTGCCGGCAGCCCGGGCACTTCCCGCCCGCCCGCGCCATGAAGGGGCCGCTCCTGCGCCTGCTGCTGCCGCGCCGCGCCTCGGTGAGTGCGGCCCCGGGCACCCGCCTGGCCCGGCCCGAGCCGGGGAGCCGGGCCCGGGGCGCTGCGCTGGTCGCGGCCGGGGCCCGCGGGGGGCTGGAGCCGGGTCTCCCCGGCTCCGCCGCAGGCCCGGTCTCCCCGCGGGGCCGCATCCCCCCTCTCCCGCTGCCGGATCCCCTCCGCCCCGCGGGGCCCGACCCCCCCTCCCGCTGCCGGATCCCCCCCCCCCGCTCCGGATCCTCTCCACCCCGCGGGGCCCGACACCCCCCTCCTCCCGCTGCCGGATCCCCTCCGCCCCGCGGGGCCCGACCCCCCCTCCTCCCGCTGCCGGATCCCCTCCGCCCCGCGGGGCCCGACCCCCCCTCCCGCTGCCGGATCCCCCCCCCCCCGCTCCGGATCCTCTCCACCCCGCGGGGCCCGACACCCCCCTCCTCCCGCTGCCGGATCCCCTCCGCCCCGCGGGGCCCGACCCCCCCTCCTCCCGCTGCCGGATCCCCTCCGCCCCGCGGGGCCCGACCCCCCCTCCCGCTGCCGGATCCCCCCCCCCCGCTCCGGATCCTCTCCACCCCGCGGGGCCCGACACCCCCCTCCTCCCGCTGCCGGATCCCCTCCGCCCCGCGGGGCCCGACCCCCCCTCCTCCCGCTGCCGGATCCCCTCCGCCCCGCGGGGCCCGACCCCCCCTCCCGCTGCCGGATCCCCCCCCCCCGCTCCGGATCCTCTCCGCCCCGCGGGGCCCGACACCCCCTCCCGCTGCCGGATCCCCCCCCCGCTCCGGATCCCCTCCACCCCGCGGGGCCCGACACCCCCTCCTCCCGCTGCCGGATCCCCTCCGCCCCGCGGGGCCCGACACCCCCCCCCGCTGCCGGATCCCCTCCGCCCCGCGGGGCCCGATCCCCCCTCCTCCCGCTGCCGGATCCCCTCCGCCCCGCGGGGCCCGACCCCCCCTCCTCCCGCTGCCGGATCCCCTCCGCCCCGCGGGGCCCGATCCCCCCTCCTCCCGCTGCCGGATCCCCCCCGCCCCGCGGGGCCCGACCCCCACCCCCCGCTGCCGGATCCCCTCCGCCCCGCGGGGCCCGACCCCCCCCTCCCGCTGCCGGATCCCCTCCGCCCCGCGGGGCCCGATCCCCCCTCCTCCCGCTGCCGGATCCCCTCCGCCCCGCGGGGCCCGATCCCCCCTCCTCCCGCTGCCGGATCCCCTCCGCCCCGCGGGGCCCGACCCCCCCTCCTCCCGCTGCCGGATCCCCTCCGCCCCGCGGGGCCCGACCCCCCCTCCTCCCGCTGCCGGATCCCCTCCGCCCCGCGGGGCCCGATCCCCCCTCCTCCCGCTGCCGGATCCCCCCCGCCCCGCAGGGCCCGATCCCCCCTCCTCCCGCTGCCGGATCCCCCCCCCGCTCCGGATCCCCTCCGCCCCGCTGGGCCCGACCCCCCCTCTCCCACTGCCAGATCCCCTCCGCCCCGCGGGGCCCGACCCCCCCCCTCCCGCTGCCGGATCCCCCCCCCGCTCCGGATCCCCTCCGCCCCGCGGGGCCCGAACCCCCCCCTCCCGCTGCCGGATCCCCCCCCGCTCCGGATCCCCTCCGCCCCGCGGGGCCCGACCCTCCCCCTCCCACTGCCGGATCCGCCCCGCGGGGCCCGACCCCCCCTCCCGCTGCCGGATCCCCCCCCCCGCTCCGGATCCTCTCCACCCCGCGGGGCCCGACCCCCCCTCCCGCTGCCGGATCCCCCCCCCGCTCCGGATCCCCTCCGCCCCGCGGGGCCCGACCCCCCCTCTCGCTGCCGGATCCCCCCCCCCGCTCCGGATCCTCTCCACCCCGCGGGGCCCGACCCCCCCTCCCGCTGCCGGATCCCCCCCCCGCTCCGGATCCCCTCCGCCCCGCGGGGCCCGACCCCCCCTCTCGCTGCCGGATCCCCCCCCCCGCTCCGGATCCCCTCCGCCCCGCGGGGCCCGACCCCCCCTCCCGCTGCCGGATCCCCTCCGCCCCGCGGGGCCCGACCCCCCCTCCCGCTGCCGGATCCCCTCCGCCCCGCGGGGCCCGACCCCCCCTCCCGCTGCCGGATCCCCCCCCCGCTCCGGATCCCCTCCGCCCCGCGGGGCCCGACCCCCCCCCTCCCGCTGCCGGATCCCCTCCGCCCCGCGGGGCCCGACCCCCCCTCCTCCCGCTGCCGGATCCCCTCCGCCCCGCGGGGCCCGACCCCCCCTCCTCCCGCTGCCGGATCCCCCCCTCCTCCCGCTGCCGGATCCCCTCCGCCCCGCGGGGCCCGATCCCCCCTCCTCCCGCTGCCGGATCCCCCCCCCGCTCCAGATCCCCTCCGCCCCGCTGGGCCCGACCCCCCCCTCCCACTGCCGGATCCCCTCCGCCCTGCGGGGCCAGATCCCCCCCTCCTCCCGCTGCCGGATCCCCTCCGCCCCGCGGGGCCAGATCCCCCCTCCTCCTGCTGCCGGATCCCCTCCGCCCCGCAGGGCCAGGCCCCCCCTCTCCTGCTGCTGGATCCCCTCCGCCCCGCAGGGCCAGGCCCCCCCTCTCCTGCTGCTGGATCCCCTCCGCCCCACGGGGCCAGACCCCCCCTCCTCCCGCTGCTGGATCCCCTCTGCCCCATGGGGCTGGATTCCCCTCCCGCTGCCGGATCCCCTCCGCCCCGTGGGGCCAGACCCACCCCCCAGACCCGCTCGGGGCTGCCCTATGCATCCAGCCTTTAGCGGCTGGCACAACACCGGTCAGGGATGGTCGACGCTTTGTCCTGCCATGAGTGCAGGAAACAGAACTAGATGGCCTGTCGAGGTCCCTTCCAGTCCTACGATGCTACCAGGGCCTCAGACTTCACAGGGTGTGCTCTGGGCCTTTGGGTCAGCAGTCTGCAGTTCCCTGAGAGCCAGTGTGAGCCACAGCTGTGGGGCACCTGTGCCTTCAGGCATTGCGCACTGCTCAGAGTTGTGGTGTATACAGCTGTTCTTAAGGATTTCGTCTTCACGGTGTGACTCAAATAAACCGCTCTTGCAATCTGCGTCTGGGAATGGGAAGCTTTCCCCAGCTGCCAGAGTCAGGCATCGTTGAGGGTACAAGCAAGACCCTAGCCCTGCCTGCCCCACTGTTTGCTGGAATGGCTGCTTTGCTGGGTTTCCGTAACTTCACTTCTTTGCAAGGCAGGGCTGGGCTATTGCTCAGCCCCACCACGCTGGCAAAGCAGTGGGCTGTTTGGCTAGTCCCCATCCTTTGACCTGGCCAGCAGGAACGGCTCTACCAGGAGTTCAGCCTCCTGCTGGCCTAACCCTCAGGCTCACTGGAACACGCATCTTCCAACCGGGCCAAGATACAGTGTGCGGGCAAGGTCTCTTGCAATCAGTGCCAGGCTAATTGCATGCACGGTAGGCTGCATGCCACACCACCAGTGGATTTGATTTAGTCGACGCCAGGTAGTATACTTAATACCATTCTAAGCAGCGATGAGCTGCCAAAATCTTAACAACCGGTTCCCTTCTCACTCCATGAGGGGGTCATTGCCCCCCCCCGCCCCCCCCGGGACTCCTTCCCCATCCAACCCCCTCCCCTGTCCCCTGACTGCCCCCAGAACCGGGCAGGAGGGTCTCGTGGGCCACCATAGTGGGTGCCCAGCCCGCCTCTAAGAGCCAGAGGCACCCGCCAGGGGGCGAGGTGGGGAGTCCTGGCAGTGCTTACCTGGGCCAGCTCCCAGGAAGCATCCGGCAGGTCCCTCTGGCTCCTAGGGGCGGGGGAGCGTAGCTGGGGGGGAGCAGGGGGAGTGGCCGCTCCCCCCACTGATCACATCAAAAGTGGCGCCTTAGGCAGACGCCATGGGTGCGCCAGGGCTGGAGCACCCACAGGGAAATTTTGTGGGTGCAGAGCCCCCACCGGCAGCTCCCCGCCCAGCCCCAGCTCACCTCACCTCCGCTCCACCTCCTCCCCTGAACTCACCGCCCTGCCCTGCTTCTCTGCGCTTCCGCCCCTCCCCCCCCCCGCTTCCCATGAATCAGCTGTTCGGCGGGAAGCCGGGGCGGGCTGAGAAGCGGGTGGCGGCTTCCCGCTCAGGCCCAGGGTGGCGGAGGTGAGCTGGGGCGGGGAGCGGTTCCCCTGCGCACCCCCCCCCCCCGGGTTACCTGCTGCGGCGCGGGTGGCCCTCCTTGCGCCCGCTCCCCGCCCCAGCTCACCTCCGCCTCCCTGGGCCTGAGTGCGAAGCCGCCACCTGCTTCTCAGCCCGCCCCGGCTTCCCGCGCGAACAGCTGATTCGCGGGAAGCCTGGAGGGGGCGGAGAAGCAGGGTGGGACGGCGTGTTCAGGGGAGGAGGCGGAGCGGAGGTCAGCATGGGCCGGGGGTGGGGTGAGGAGCTACCAAAGTTTTCAAGTCAGTGCCTAAGGTGCCACTTTTGGCCGGTTGTTAAATTTAGAAGCCCTTTTAGAACCGGTTGTCCCTCATGGAACAGCCGGTTCTAAAAGGGCTTCTAAATTTAACAACCGGTTCTCGCGAACCGGTGCGAACCGGCTCCAGGTCACCACTGAGTCTAAGTGTGTTGATTATAGCATGACACACAATGACACATTTGAGGCCTATGTGTGGTGGCACCAAATTCAGTTAATGCTGCCCAACTTCCAACAATTAATACTACCCCGATGCCATGGTGCCCTCCCCAATTCAGCTCCCTACTCCTCCCGTGCCTCCAGTAACCCCCTCCCCTCCAGGGACTTCAGCAGCGGAGGGGTGAGGAAGGTGGGAGCAGCTGATAGTGTTCATCAGAGGGCAGTGGGAAGGAGGGAGCAGAAAGAGCCCATCAACTTTGTGCCAGGCCTGCTCCCTCCTTCACCCACCTGCCCCTCCCCTACTTGAAATCCCATTTAGCTATTGTGCAGCTTCCCCCGCCCCAAGCCTCTTCCTGCTCCTGCGGGATGGGAGCAGGGGGCCCACAGCTGCTGGCTGGCAGACACTGCCTGAGACTGAGATGAGCACGTTGGACTAACACAAGACGGGTATATTGTCCGACACCATGAGAAATTTAGATTTTAAAGGACTTTGTTCAATTTATGCTTTATTTTCCATTCAGTTTCTTACCCTTTCCAATATGGCAGGGATATTACAGTAACTCCTCACTTAACGTTCCTGAAAAATGCTACTTTAAGCGAAACGATGTTAAGTGAATTCAGTTTCTCCATCAGAATTAATGTAAATGGGGGGGTTTCACACCGCCACTTGCGTCAGCAAAACTTTTGTCTTTTTGTCACTGGTCATCGGTGCTGGAACTAGCGGTATGGGGGGGTGTTGCTGCACTCCTGGCTTGAAATAGTAATAGCAGCCCAAATACGTGGTTTCTGCCTTCAGCACCTCCACTGTTAAAACAGCTGTAGTGTCCCCATCACCAGTGTCCAAGTTTACAAGCCTGGGCCCAGTAACTCACATGGTTTAGTTTGGCTTTATTCTGTAAGGTGAAATGGTTGAAGGCAAGTTCAGTTACAGATTTATTTAAGTGATTTAAAAAAAACCCCATACCTTTAGAGAATTACACAACTTGTAAAGAGTTGTCACTTTGGATGGGCTATCACCAGCAGGAGAGTGAATTTGTGTGGGGGGGGTGGAGGGTGAGAAAACCTGGATTTGTGCTGGAAATGGCCCACCTGTTGATCACTTTAGATAAGCTATTACCAGCAGGACAGTGGGGTGGGAGGAGGTATTGTTTCATATTCTCTGTGTGTATATAAAGTCTGCTGCAGTTTCCACGGTATACATCTGATGAAGTGAGCTGTAGCTCACGAAAGCTCATGCTCAAATAAATTGGTTAGTCTCTAAGGTGCCACAAGTACTCCTTTTCTTTTTGCAAATACAGACTAACACGGCTGTTCCTCTGAAACAACTTGTTCAGATAGCAATTCTCTCTCTTCCTTGTTTGCTTTTTCCCTCACCAGAAAAATACAAAAATCTGGTGAACAAAGGGCACGTTTATTTTACTAACTGTTACTTCCTTTCACTCAGGACAAGTCAAGGATGTTTCTTAGATTTTCATCTCTTCAGATTTTTGAATTTTCCTTTTAGAATGAGCAATTAGACCCATAAATCTTATTATTTTTATTGCCTCAGATGTGCTTATTCCATTTTTTTAATATATGTGCAGTTGGACTTGGTGATAATACTCATGTTTGGTTGACTATGGTATTTGTCTAACAATGATACTACTGCAGATATTGTTAGAATAAAAAGAAAAGGAGTACTTGTGGCACCTTAGAGACTAACCAATTTATTTAACACGGCTGTTACTCTGAATCCTGTCATTGTTAGAATAGTTTTTCTTAGATACTTTGTGATTTACATATACTGCAGTATCTTTTAAAATCACTTTAGAGCATGGTTTCTAACTGCACATCAGGATCTGGCTGCCGGAGATAGCTGTGTTACCATTTCAAGAAATTCGGACAGACTTCTTTCCCTGATTAATAACAATAATTTGTACTGCAGTGTCTAAGCAGCTCACTCATAGACCAGGACTGCATTGTGCTAGGTGCGGTACAAACAGCGAACAAAGAGATCCCTGGTGCTTACAATCTAAGCAGTACAATTTCCATTTAAAAGTGGCAGTAAGATGACAGCCAATGCATTTCCACAAGTGATTCTGAGTTCTGGGATGGTAATATGTGAAGTTCTAGGCTGCAGGATATGTGTGGATTATTACACCTTTCTGGGAGAAAGAAGGAACAGAGTAAATGATGTTTGGTGGTAAGAGTCGGGGGACCTAAATTCTATTCCTAGCTCTGCTACTGACACTATCTGACCTTAGCCAAGTTTCCTTCCACCCCGTGCTTCAGTTTCCCCATTCATAGAATGGGGAAATGATACTGACCTTCCTGTGTAAAACACTTTCAGATGTACAGATGAAGAGTGCTACATAACAGCTAAGCATATTAGGCTAACCCAATGACAGCAGAGTTCTGAAGTAAGGGATGTGATCCAGTTAACTAAACCCATGCCAGTGGGCTAGGAATTGCTCAGGTTTCAGCAATTGATTGTACTTTGGATGGTGGTGCCGCTTTACAGTACTTAGAATTAGGATGGATTTTGTTAAAAAAACTGAATCCAGGAGTCCCTAGTATCATTCTTTACTGAGGGAGGTGTTTCTGGACAATTCATTGCACAAACATTTATAAAGCAAGCCTCTAGAAATAATGCTGTTTTTTTCATCATGTCAGTTAAATGCCCATACACTAACTATGTCATAAGCATGAGTGGGCATGGTTCTACTGATTTTTGTTGATGCACATCTCAGGGGCAGGGTATGACCAGTATTTGAACCCACAAGCACTGGCATCCAAAGCTGAGGTGCTAAACCTATGCCCCAGAGCAATTCAGCAGAGGTTGGTGCATTTATACCAGTGGTAAGTTTAGCCCTTTGTTGATACCATTAATTTTGGTTAATTGATTTGATGTATTTTTTCTTGTAGGGTACTGCAGTGATGGGCTTGTGTTGCATTAGTTCTGAGAAACAGCTTTGTGGCTTTAAGAGGATACCATGTAGAAGTGGAGAGGGTGAAGATAATACACCAGCATGGTCATTGCAGCATTATTGCAACAGTGCCTGGAGGTCCCAGCTGAGATCAGGGCTCCATTGTGCTAGGAGCTCTACAAACACATCCTGAGAGACAGTCCTTGCCCTGAGCTGCTTACAGTTGAATTAGGGTGGAAGGGGAAACTGAGGCATAAAGTGAGGCCCTGAAGAGCATGCAGCAGGTCAGTGGCAGAGTCAGGAATAGAAGCCAGGTCATTTGGCCCAGTGCCCTGCACACTAGACCATGCTGTCTCCCAATGGTCAGTTGTGTAGGTTGTCATGGTGAAGTGAGATCTAGCAGTGCCTGTGGTTTACATGAATTCTGAAGTAGTATCAGAGCAGTTAAGCAGAGAAGGGAGCTAATAACCATCCTGCTGGCTAAACAAGCCTTTCCCCCTCTCTGTCTTTAGCCTTGGCCTCTCCTTCTGTCAGGGAGCCTGTGGGGAAGAGCGCAAACGGCAGCCATAAGCCATGCATACAGTACGCAGGCAGGGAGCACCAGGAGGCCGACTGGGCGCTATCCAATACCCAACCAGAAGGACCTGCCGTACGATATAGTGGAGCTCATGGAAGAAGTCGAGATGAAGGTAAGTAGAGTCTGCTGAGAAAAACTCTTCCCAGAGGACACAACCCAGCCTCTGAGTTTCGCCAATACCAAGAGACAGTTTCTGGATCAGCATTAGGGATGGCCCCGGCACCCTTGGAGTTCTATGCAGGCCAACCACATGGAACAGCTTGCAGGATCAGGCCCTTTGTTGGAAATACTTGGGTAACTCAGCGTGGTTATTATTTGCCTTGTTTGTTCCAGGAGGTTACTGTTGGTTCCAAATGGCTTCTAGCTCAAAAGGGCAGCAAGTGCCATTCCCCCACCTTCCTTGTTCGTTTTACTGGGGGAAAAGGGGATGAAGTTAAACCTGATCCGAAACATTCTTTTCATTACTGATGATGCATTGAAAAGGCCGGCAAGATTTTTCTGCTGCTTTTTTTTCTCCTTTTCCCAAAGCTAAAGAGCGAGAGTGCGTGTGAGATGCTTTTGCATCCAAATGGGTGTACGTATTCTAAGGAACACCACAAGGTGCAAGGCCATGGAGAATCAGGCTCCTTGTCTCCTTTTTCTCTTCCCCCGAATGTCTTTCTGCTCCTTTCTGTCCCACTCCCCAGAACCCCCCTCCGGGCACTATTTCCTGCTTCCCTGCCCTGTTCGTCTCTGCGCTGCCTCCTAGCCCTGAGCCCCCCTTCTCTGCTCTCTCCATCCTGAACACCCTCACCGAGGAAGATCTTGGTTAGGCTTTCCTGGGAGCTTTGGTCCATCAGTTCCTACCTTTTTCCTGTTGGGCTAAAATCTCTGCTCCCTGATCCTGTTATATGGCAGTGGCCCCTTGTGGAGTCTGCCAGCCTTGTTCCTCTTTTCCAGGCATCACAACTTTCTGTTGAGCCTGGTGGTTTGTAGAGTCTTCCCCTGCAATATCCCTCTATCCCTCCCCCAAGTTCCTTCTGCCTCAGGCCCATGGTGTACCTTTTTATTCCCCTGTATTGGAGCTAACAAGACCCACTGGGTCTGACTGCCAGGAGGAATCAGCAGCAATAACTCCGCCTCTGTGCACCTGACTGGCTAGTAGTTATCTGTATTACAGTAGTGCTGGAAGCCCCAACTGAAGTCATTATATCAGTAAAACATGGCATAGGCCAAAGTGTATTGTAACTGGGCTGTCTAAGCAGTACCCCCTTGTGGCCCATCAAAGCACAGCCCACCCAGCTGTGGGTCTCTGACAGTCAGCTGACGCCCTTGCTCCAATCCAGTGTAGCATGCCTGGGCACACTGCAGTCCAACCCTTTCCAAGGTATTAGAGTCCAAGAAAACAAAGGCCAACTGTGACCTCAAAACTCAGGGTCATGCTAGGGATCTCAGCAGGACCCTGCCCTTCCGCTCAGGGTTTGTGTTGCCAGTTTCTTCTGACAGTCTCCCTAGGCCCCATTGTCACCTCCACCAGGTAGGAGTTTGCCTCAAGTTTGGGCTGGAACCCAGCATCCCTCTTTGAAAGAGATGAACTCTGCACTCGTCCCTGGCCAGCCCTGAGCTGGCCAAGGCCTCCTCCTTTTATCACCCCACTCCATGACTGACATTGGCTGTAGGCGTAGTGGGCAGGATCAGCTGGGTCCATGGGCTTTCCTCAATCCTCCAGTCCCCGATGTGGAGCATACCTGCCTCATTAACTACATCACTACCAACATAGGGCCAGTCAGCCACATCGTATGTATTTTCCACCTTGAGCTTTTGTAGCATGTGCTCTCTGGAGTCAGGTTACAGCCATTGACTTCTCTTCTCTTTACTCCTTGAACAGAGTGGATTTTTGCCCAATGTGTTCAGTGTGATGTCTCATCGGCCTGCGGAGTTCAGAGCGTTCTTCGCATATTACAATGCCATCATGAACAAAGAGAGAGGTAAATGATGCAGCCGCCTTGAAACTGCCTTTAGCTTTGTAGGTCAAAAGTTGCTAAAATGTGGCACTTGGCTCTGAGTTCTGTATGTCCTGCAGCCAGCCTCATCTTCACCTAGAGAGTTACGGCCAGCAGAGACGACAAGCTCCAGCATGCAATGGTAATCCACACTCAGTGAGGTCTGGCTGGTCCACATAAGAGGCTTGAGTCTGCTGCTTCTTCCAGCTGAAATAATATTTGAGGCTCATGCATTTAGCGCTGACAGTCCTGGGTTCAAAACCAGCTGTCAGGCGAAGCAGGGCTGCACAGTTCCTCAGTGTTCTGCTTTGTGGATTTCTAAGCCAGCAAAGTTATTCATATCCTGTGGGAGCAGTAATAATGTGATATGCTTTTTGCAACAGTCACTGGAAGCAGTAAGGTTGCAGGATATGCTCTGAGTGTTTCTGTAATGAAAATAGAGGTGCCCGTTGGCTCTTTCAGTACTGAAGAGCTGTTTTGACCAAGTGTGGTGTGCATAAAGAACTGCTCAAATCACATGGAAATCTTTAGAAAACATTGTATTAGGAACATTTCTGTATGCGTTACCTTTTCAATAGGGGAGAGGTCCCCTCATTTATTTTACCTTGGAGGACATTTCCATAAAGTCGGAATCTCTTAAGACGCCTTGAAAATTTTGACCTAACCTCTATTGGCTTGAAAAAAACGATCCAACCCCCTGTTAGCTAGAGGCAGATGCAGAAGAGTTGTGTCTTCAGAGGAGGGGATGTCACTAAGATACAAGAGCAATGCCCTGGAGTGTGACCACACCTTTCAGAGGGCGCTGCATCTCCTACCATGGTGTTCTCCCTGGTCTTTGCTTGTGGCTTCATATTTTGCAAAAGTGGCTGGCTAGTAGCTGCCTAGTAAGCTTGAGCCCTGCCCCTCTTCCCTCGATTCTAGAAGGATTTTTCCTTTTCTTTCTTCTCTACCCTCCACCCCCAAGTCTCCTGTCAGCAGCTCCAGTGACTACTGTAAAAAAAAAAAATCACAAAAAGAGTTTCCTTCTTCTAACACTGAACTTAAGGTTCTCTCTTTTCTCTGTTTCACTGTAGAGCTTCTACCTAGAGCCTTACCTAGGCCTGCCTGCCTGCTACTGGTTTAAAAGAAAGTAAACCAGTAGCCTCACACCTACCTCTGCTGCTTGGCACAGTAGCCAGAAGCCTGCAGTGTGAAATTGACATGATTTTCATCAGTGTCACAGCTGCCTACAGAATTCTGAAAGCAGCAGTGAAAATGAAACTGACCAGAGTTTTATTTCATCTGGCTCAGGCTTGGAAAGCTAGCAGCAGCAGCAGAAGTGGGCTCAGGAACACAGCATAGTATAGGTTTTCATGGGGAAGGCTGTCTTCCCAACCATAAGGGCAAGAAACATAAGTTAAAAAAATGAAATGCTGCGAAAATCAATGGCTTGTCTTGAGAACCTGAGGGTGTTTGATGTTGCATATGTAAATCCCTAGATTTATACTTAACTCTATCACAGCTCAAGTCACATTCCTAGGACTTCTTTGTAGAATGATGGGCTTTAGTCTGCTCAGGGTATTCAAACACCTACCAACAATTATTGAGAAATTCAAACTCTCTGGAAGCTTGGTCTAGGTGACCTTGCCCATCCTGATGGTTATAAAACATGATCTCAAGCTCATCAATTTAAGGAGAACTTCATTATTTCTATTTTGTCTCCTGCACAAAAGCAAACCTCCCAATCCCCTTGGCGAATAGGGCCTGCAACATTGCATTTGCTTATAAGAACAAAATTCCAATTGAAAATTAAGGGTTCAAGAATCAAGTAACAAGATGCAAACTTATTAATCATTTGACTCTGAAATAGGCGCAGAAAAGTACTGATTAAGGATCTGTATACTGCAAACATTTAGGCACATTAGTATTTTTACTTATGTGAGAAGTTGATAGGACTAATTAGCAGCTCCACTAACTACTTACATGAGTAAAATTACTTTTGTTTGAAAGTTAGGGCCTTAATTATCTATGGATCAAATGTGCAGTCTTTATTTCATCAAAACTTAAATAGGAATTTTGCCTGAGTGAGAACTGCAGGATTCAACCCTCTATCTATTAAATTACTGGCATAACTGTACTGGTCAGCCATAGGTGCTGGAACTAGGGGTGCGGCAGCACCCCCTGGCTTGAAGCGGTTTCCATCATAAACAGGCTTTACAGTTTGGTTCAATGCCTCTCAGCCCCCCGCTATACAAACTGTTCCAGTACCCCTGTAGTCACGATGTCCCTCTGTATGCTTTCCTATGTACTTTCTTGCATGCTTCAGTACATGCCGACTACTGACTCTACAGCAGGGGTTCTCAAACTAGGGGTCGGGACCCCTCAGAGAGTCGTGAGGTTATTACATGGGGGGTCGCGAGCTGCCAGTCTCCACCCCAAACCCCACTTTGCCTCCAGCATTTATAATGGTGTTAAATATATAAAAAAAGTGTTTTTAATTTATAAGGGGGGGGGTCACACTCAGAGACTTGCTCTGTGAAAGAGGTCACCAGGACAACGGTTTGAGAACCATTGCTCTACAGCATCTGTTATTTCCCAGTACCATTGATCCTTGTGTATTTTTTTGTAATAAAATGAAAAGCTTCAATAAGAAATCCCCCTTAGATTATTTATTTTTCCCCCATAGGAAGACTCAGCAAGGCTGACAAAGAACTTATTGTTGTGGCTACAAGCGTTGTTAACAGATGTCCCTACTGTGTAATTGCACACGGTGCTTTACATCGGATATATTCTAAAAAGCCAGCTTTGGCTGATCAGGTTAGTGGGATTGTCTGTTTTTAAACTAAGTAATGAAAATATCAGAACAAAAGGGCATACTCTGTGCCTGCTTTGTAGGCTGTCTTGAGATGGGGAAAAAATATAATCAAAATAAAGTCTCTTCTTTTCCTGACTGCTGAAGATGTCTAAGGTTCCAATCCTACAATCTGTTCCATGCAGATGGACCCCACTGGGACTGCGTGAAACAGTTTGCAGGATTGGGGCCTAATGCAATAGCTCTCTTTCTCCAAGCTCGTCCATTTGTTTCTCTGCCCATGACTGGGTTATCCTCTGTTAACAGCCAGCACAATAAGCTAATGCAGAATTTAGTAGAAAGCTTTAGTGGGGACTGTTTAACCCATCCTTGACGTCTGAGGAGCATTGAAGCACTCCTCAAATTGATAGTGCACCACTTTATTTGCACTCATATTTTTAGTGGCAGGAAGGTCTGAAAATTGCTTTGTGAGGACCAAATCCTGATTACCTCTGCATAGCCCAGGTAAACAGGCTGGGTGCATGGCATCTCTGGTAGGGGTTCAGAGGAAACTAAATCTTCCTCTTCCCACCCTGCGTGGGGGTTTCCATCAGATGATTTGTGTAGGAAATGGCCAGTAACATCACTAACTTGCTCCCACCTCTGCTTTGGAGAGACCTGCGACAAAGCAGTGATCTCCAGCGTGCTGGCTGTGTCTGGCCCCCTCTGCATAGCCTCTGTGTGTCTTTTCCCTTCTTCCCATATGCTCAGCAGTACTGCTACAGACCCAGTGCATCTAGGGCCTGCCAGATGCAGGGGGAGGCACTGAATTTGAAAGAAAAAGAGATACTTCTCTATCACAACAGCCAAGGGCAGTCACACAGAAATTGACCAGCCCAGCTACCAGGGGTGAATTCTCCATTCTGTCAGAACTCCAGTTGGTGCCAGAATGGAGGGGCAGGGGGCAAAGCCACATTGCACTACCCCAAAATCTGATACTGGCTGAGGGCTTGCCTGATCTAGGCCAGGCCAGATTTTTCAGATATGCTGAGCAACCTACAGCTTCCATGGACTTCAACTGGAGTTGTGACACTGCACAGCTGACAGTCAGCTGCCCCTGGTCTCTCAAGTTGGGGTACCCAGAATCGGTGGCCAGTCTGGGAAAATGCTGGCCTTGATTTCTCCTTTGCTGCCATTGCATATGTCTTTTCAGTACTTGTCTCTCTCCTAGGAGGTAAAATTTTCTAGTGAACATCTCTCAGTTCTTCCATGAAACAAAACAGCCATCTACCCAGGTGCCAGTTCAGGGCAGGGCTGCAGGCTAATTCATTCAGATGCTAATAGAAATTAAAGGAGTGTCAAAAGATATTGTAGTGTAATCAGACTGTGACGGGGTGTACCTACCCTGTGCTGGGGTGGAGGGGATTAACCCCATGCTATAGGCTGAGGAAGCCACGCCCCCTCACCCCAGCTGAGCACAGTGTAAGAGGGAGCAGCTCAGTCTGGGTGGGCTGCTGATGGGAGCAGATATGTGCGGAAGGCTTCTGCTGGGAGACTGTTGGATCCACCAGATGCTGATGCCAGCCAGGTTGATGCCTCTACCAAACTCCAGCAAACCACTGATGCTGACAGAGGCAAGGCAGCGACTGTCGGGGGCCCCCTGCATTGGAAGAAGGGGTAGGATGCAACCCAGAGAATGGGATGGTAGGGGCAGGTGACTGAAACTGAGCAGCGAGGTATTGGTTCCCTAGGGCCTTGGGTCAGGACCCGGTGGAGAAGGGTGGGCCCGGGTCCCCCTATCCCATCTGACCTTCTGTGGACACTGCCAATGGGCAGGGAGGTGAATCGGGCTGCCAAATGCCATTACATAGACTCTGGCTATTGCGCCATACTATCCTGGGAAGAAAGGTTGCTACTTAGACTTTGGCTACTAGACCTTACTGCCCTGAAGCCCAGGTCTGCCTTAGTTGACTTGGGCTGCAAAGCCATATTGCCCTAAGGGGCTGACAGGGTGTATCTTCCCCGCAACACAGGCCAATTCACTTGTATTGGTTTGGTTCAAAGGAAATGTTAATGGTATTGTCTTCACTTATCTATAACCTGTTGATTTTTATTGCATTACATTATGCATATCCCTGTAACTTCTTACCCCGAGGTCAAAAGTGTGTGTTAATGTTAAGATGAGAATGTACTTGATGTGTAAACTTCATGAAAACTAATGAAGGATTGTTTACTCTTCCATTACCTTTTACATTGTGTATATCCCTGTAATTAAATTACCCATCAAATGTGATTGGAGCCTTGGCAATGTAAATTAAGAAGAGTGCTACCTTCAAAGCAAGGGCCATTTTATTCAACAATGGAAATTCACTGGCCTTTGTGGGTGAAGACATTAATCAGATTGTCTTTTGTGAGCATGAACTATAAATAACTGATTCAAAAGAATAATCCTGCATCTCTGGACAGTTTGAATTCTAATAGGGTGGAATTTCTGGACAAGGAGACAGTGATACCAGAGTTATTCTGGGTAACCCTGAAATACTTTTGGGAAACTAGCAGACTACTACATCTCTGCTATCATTTTGGATTACAAACTTTGACTCACCTGTTAACATATTTTACCTGTTTTAACCTCTCATTAATGGATCTCTTTTCTTAGCTAATAAATCTTTAGTTAGTTTACTAGAGAATTGCCTGTCAGTGTTGTCTTTGGTGTGAGATCCAGAGTACCAAATTGATCCGGGGTAAGTGACTGATCCTTTGGGATTGGGAGTAACCTAATGTAATGTGGTTTTTGGTTTACATAACCTTTTATCACAAAATCCAGTTTGTCTAGGTGGCAAGATAGACTGGAGAGTTGACTGTGACTCCATAGTGAGACTGGTTCAATGACCAGGAGGGCACATTTGTTACTGGCTTGGTGAAATCTAATTTTAGAACATACCATCAATTTGGGGTATCTGCCCTGCTTTCTGACAGTCTGACCTGAGATTAGCACTCACAGTTGTAAGCCACTCCAGACAGCTTGACAATAGCCTTGATGAATGAAAGGTTTTTAAGTTTTTGACCCAGCTGCATTGTTTTATAGGCGCGGAATACATTTTTCTGTAGCTTTTTTTTCTTTCTTGCAGGTTGTTGTCAATTGGAAACTGGCTGATCTAAGTGATCGGGAGCAGGCAATGCTGGAGTTTGCTCTTGCAGTCAGTCACAGTGATAACATAACTGAAGAGCACTTCCAAAAGCTGGAGGCGCAGGGTTTTGACCGGGAAGATGCCTGGGACATAGGCATGATTGCCTCCTTTTTTGCCATGTCTAATCGTATAGCTCACTTTACCGACCTGCGTCCAAACGAAGAATTCTACACCATGGGCAGAATACCTCGGGACAAGGAAAAGGCAGAAACTCCCTAATGTTGCCCACAATTTTGTGAAGACATATCAAGCACTTAATGCTGTGGCTAATGTTGCTAGTTGCTGAATATATAAAAGGCACAAGCTAATAGCAGATTGTTACCAGAAGAGATCAGATGGGGAAATGGGTTACACTTTCCTCCAGCATGCAAAAAGCTGGAAAGGGTTTTCAGCTATGGGCCAGTGTCATAACGCTTTTAATTCCTAAAGTAGCTGCAAGATCAAAACATTTGTCTTAAACCTTGTTTAGATTGGGATAAATTTGCTGGGTAACATATAGTGATTGATAAACAAGCTGATAGCAACTTTGTCATCACATCTGTAACAGAGTAAATACCAGATGAGCTTTTGTATGTATAGTATTGTACCATTGTCAGACAGGGAAGGGCTGTAATAATTTCTCATCGCACTTTTGCTAATTATCAGAGATTAATGTATAAATAAGGGTTGGGAGAAGGCTTTCTCAGCCCTATTAATTACTCTTATGTGATCCTGCAGTGAAGGCATAATGCGGCTGGTGTAATAGCACGATCATTCCAAAACATCCCACTGGTGTCAGTGGAAAGTCTCTGCTTGGCTTCATTGGAAGTCAGATCAGGTCCTTAGTGCCAGAGTGAGCAGAGCTGTGCAGTGCAGGTGTGACAGTGGGAAGTTTTTACTCAGTCACGGTACCGTATCAGTAATAACGGCCCGTAGAAAGTCCCTGACAGTGAAATATTGGTTTTTTTCTTCAAATGCTCAGATGAAGAAATTCTCTTGACTAATGCTGCTGGGCTGAGTGGTGAAGGAATGAAGCGTTTGTGTGCATGATACAGTGTGGCCAACTCTCGCAGTTTTATCAAAGGTCTTGTGATATATGGTGTTCTGCTTGCAGCCCTAGCTGCTGGAGTGAGGTGATTTGGGTGAGAATCTCATAGTCCATTGTTTAAAAAAGAAAGTTTCTAGCCCTCATGATTGTAGGGAAAAGCTTGAAAACATGACTCATGTGCATCCTAAAGGCTTAAAAACCTCCTGACAAAGAACCCCCCAGTTTATTTTGTCAAATCTCTTGATTTCTATGTTTTACTGCCTGACCTATGATTTTTGAACACTTTGGATTGGCAACATTGCAACTTTCCTCTATCCAGTCCAGGGCCGGCTCTAGGATTTTTGCCGCCCCAAGCAAAAAAAATGTTGGCCTTCCCTGCCACTTTTTTTTTCATGCCCCTTCCCCGGCTCTGCCCCTTCCCAACCCCTTCTCCAAATCCCCGGCCCTGCCTTCTCCCCCAGGCGTGCTGCATTTCCCCCCCCCCCATTGCTTCCTGTGCCTCCCCCCCCCCGCAACCCCCCATCCTTGCTCACCTCCGCTCTGCCTGCTCCCCTGAACACGCCGCTGCTCCACTTCTCCCCCCTCCCTCTCAGGTGAGGGAGAGGCAGGGCGTTCAGGGGAGCAGGCGGAGCGGAGGTGAGCGAGGGTGGGGGGAGCGCAGGAAGTAACGGGGGGGTAGAGAAACTGTTCCCCGCCCCAGCTCACCTCTGCTCCACCACCACCACCTCCCCCTAACGCTGCTGCCCCTCGGCTTCTCCCCCCTCCCTCCTTCCCTCCCTCCCAGGCTTGCCATGCGAAACAGCTGTTTTGCGTGCCGCAAGCCTGGGAGGGAGAGGGGAGAAGCGGAGTGGCGGCGACGCGCTCAGGGGAGCAGGCGGAGGGGAGCTGGGGCACCGGGGGCACATTTCTAGGGGCGGCATGGCCGGCGCCGGAATCCCACCCCTAGAAATGTGCCACCCCAAACACCTGCTTGTTTGGCTGGTGGCCAGAGCTGGCCCTGAGCCAATCTGTTTCTCACAACTTTTCTAAAATGTCTCTACCGTAAATGGATCATAGACAAACTCCATCCACTCACTCCCCAGTAGTTAGGAAATGTGATTTTCTTGCTTGAGTTGTTTCCAACACGAAACCATGTCTGTGAAATGCAATTGTCTTGCCTTATGTGTATTTTAAAGTAAATTGTAACATTAAGGTTCTTGACTCAACTTTTACTCACAGAGGTCAAAAAATATAAGCCCTTTTTGAAAATGGTTGGACTGTGTGAAATGTGATCTTTCCTCCTTTCTCGGTGACTAGCTGAACCCCCCCCCCCCCCCATTTTAGTGATAAAAGGTTTGTAAGTGAGAAGCCTCCGGCTGGATCCAAAATTCACGGAAGCCAGGGAGTGCCAAAGGAGCAGCCGCTCTTCCCGCCGGTACCGCCCTGCCCCCCACGCCCCTCTCCCCAGCTGACAGCAGGCGGGGAGCTTCCAGGGAGCGGGGGGCAGCCGCGCAGGGCGTGCCCCCCCGCCCCCGGCAGGATGTGCTCAGGGATCGATGAAGAAGGGGTGAAAGGGGCGGTAACGCGGCAAGATCCCTGACTTCCCTCCCTAGCCCCACCCCATTCACACCCTCTTCCCCTCCCCCAGCTTCACTCCAGTGTGTGTGTAGACAGGACTCCCCCATGCCGGGGGGGGGCCGGGCTGATCCCGCGCGCGGGCTGGGCCCGGCCCTGGGGGCACGTGGGCGGGGCGATGGCGGGGGAGGGGGGCAGGAAGGGGCGGGGCCTGTGGGTGGCCCCGCCTCCGGCGGGGGGCGGGGCCCGGGCGCGCGCGGGCGGTTTCCGGCCGGCGGCGCGGGCAGCAGCGGAAGCGGCGCTCGGGGGCCGGGCCCCGCTGCCGACGCGTCCCGCGCGCTGTGATGCGAGCGGCCGGGCGCGGCGCGGGATGAGCTCTGCGCGCGGGGAGGCGGCCGGCCCCTCGGGCCCGCCCCGCCGCCCGTCCCCCGCCCCGCCGCCGCCGCCCGGCATGGAGCCGCCCAGCGCCAAGGAGCCGCCGGGGGAGCCGCCGCCCGCCTCCCCCCAGGCCCCGGGGGGGGCGGCGGCGGGCGGGGGCCTGTTCGGGTGGCTGCGGGGCCGCTGCCTGGGCCGGGGGCTCTTCGTGGACCCGGCCCGCGACAATTTCCGGGCCATGACCGGGCTGTACAGCTCCATCCAGCCCGCCGACTCCGTGTACCTCAGCACCCGCACGCACGGCGCCGTCTTCAACCTGGAGTACTCGCCGGACGGGTAAGGCCCGGCCCGGCCCCCACCCCCACCCCCGTCGGCGGCCCCGGCCCGGCCCGGCCCCCCCCCGCAGTTCCCCCCGCGCCTCCCGGCCCACATCCCTTACCCCGCCGCCTCGATCCTCCCGTCCCCAGATACCCCCTCCCCACAGCGATCCTCCTGGTCCCATCCCTACCCCCATCTCCTCCATACACACACGGATTGCAGCTCTTCCTCCTTCACACGCAGCTTTCCCTCCCCCCTGGCCCGGACCCACGTCCAGCCCAATCCTCAAATCCCCTGCCCAGAACCACCCCCCCTTCCCCACACACACACACACACACCTGTGCCTGGCCCCATCCCTCCCCCACCCCTAGTCTGGACCCCCCCACGCCCCAATCCTTCCCTGCACCTCCCTATGCTGAGCCCCCACTCTTTCCAGCCTGGACCTCCACCATGACAGGGACCTTGTCACCTCCCCTCTCTGGGGAGCCCCCACCTCCAGATCAGTAAGAGACTGTGACCCATCTGGATATGTACCCTTCTGCAGAAAGACTCCTTCCCATTCAGGTGGGGGACTGAGGGGTGGCCCTGCTGGGGCATAGTCCAGTATCTTCCCACCCCCTCACCTGGACAGGTAGGAGACTGCTGGGACCCACCTGAGATACTCCCACCCTGACATTCCCTGGGGGAGGGACCCCCTGAAATCCCTAGGGGTACAACAGAGCTTTCTACCCACCATGGGCAACCAGTGGAGATGATCTGCTCCCTGGCGAAGCCTAGAGACACTCTCATTCCTGGTTTCAGAGTAGCAGCCGTGTTAGTCTGTATTCGCAAAAAGAAAAGGAGTACTTGTGGCACCTTAGAGACTAACAAATTTATTTGAGCATGAGCTTTTGTGAACTACAGCTCACTTCATCAGATGCAACTCTCATTCCTGGGACAGAGGGATTTTGGCTCTGATGGGGATCGAGGGTGTCTGCCATGTGGGGAATTGGGTGCTGATGGGCCTGTCTCTGCACCCCCATGTGGGTCTGATTGGGTTTGGGATGATGCTTAGGTCACACTATATGGCAGAGGACTGAAGGGTGGGTAACACTGTTGTACTCAGCTGCAACAGTAGGTATCATGATCACAGGATGGACATTAATTGCCTGGAGGGGGGAAATAGAGGGCCAAAATCCACTCATTAAACAGCACTTAGATGACTAGAATGTTTTTCAAAGGTTGAACTGTCTCTCTAACTAGTTGGAGGCTTAATACAATTACAATTAATAGTCTATGGCTCTCAAGGAATTTGACTGAGGTCAGTAACTATCCCTAGCCCTGCTGGGGAAATTGAAGGAGAGTGAATTGCACAAGATCACACAATAAAGCTGTGAACAGAACTTGAGTTTTCCACCTCCTAATCCTCTGTCCCATCTGCTGGACTTATATGATAACGGAGGATAAAGGTGCTGATAGATGCAACTTACAATCCTTGGGGAAAGTCTCTAACAAGAAGCTGCTAAAACTGGCAACTGCAAGATGACAGGAGATATCCTGTGAATGGTTAACAGGCTGCAAAAAGTAGGAATAAACAACCAGTTCTCTGTAAACAAAATGTTTAGTAATGGGGTGTGCCTCAGGTACGAGAACCAGTGGTCAATACCTGGACCTTAAAGAGGAGTAGATGGTGAGTTGGCAAAAGTTGCTGACACATGATTTGTTAGTCAAGATTTAGGAAGGAGTTGTGAAAAATTCCTACCCAACCTAGCAGCACAGAGTAACTGGGCAGCATGATGGCAGATGCAAGTCATAGAAAACAGTTCAGTATTCGGTGGTGGGTAAAAAAGTGGCTTAGATGTTAGGCTGTATTTAGGAGAAAATAAAGAATAATACGGAAAACATTATGTAAACTTGATGGTATGTCCTCACCTTGAATAGTGCATTCAGTCTCTCTGCTAAACCTCTCGAAAGCAATGAATGGGAAAGGCCAATTGGATAATAAGGGAACCAAGAGGGTGCTCATTAAAACTATGAAATCAACTACTGAAACCAATATATTTAAAATATATCTAATTCTGTGGAACTTCCTATGTTAGGTTATTAGACTGAACAGTGATTAGACATGTATATAAACAATAGCATTTCTTTTAAAATAGCATATCCAGAAAGCACAAAGTATCCTTTCAGGGCCTATATAATCTAATAACGATTTGGGATAGGAAAAAAGTCTTTCTCATAGACCGGGGGGTAGTAAAGTAGATACTGGGACAAGACTGACTCTTGACCTGTCTTGGAATAACAATAGCTATATTCCTACTCCTAGGCAGGTGTTAAAAGTTAAACCAAGTTTCCTGATTTGACAAACCCATTCCAGTTTCATTTGCTGTTCTGAAAGTTTAACCAGTACAAATCCAATGTTGGTGTGTGAGTGCATTATTAAAGTGTATGCTTTGTTATTTGGCTGAAGAGAGAATGAATCTATAGGTCTCCTGCCCATTGATGTGTGTGTGAGAATAAGGAACCGAGCAGATGCCGTAAGAGACGCTGTCGAGATTTGTAGGCCAAAAAGTTTTGATCACTTCTTGCTTGCAAAGTCTTTGTCGTTCAGTGTGGTAATTTCACCAAATCTTTTAAAAAGATTTTTACACTAATAAAGTGGGGTGCATTCATGTTGCGGGTAGGGAAATTCAGTAAAGAAATAAATCTGTCTAATGCTTTCAAGAGTTAATTTAAAAAAAAGCTACACTGCCAAGGCTTAACTATACAATGACACCGTGTATTGGGACCAAAGATTTTGTGTTAAGGCTGAATTCTGTTTGCCTTACATATGCAAATAGTACCACTGAAGTCAATGGGACTTGAGAATAAGTAAGATGAGCACAGCTTGGCCCAGGGAGTGGCATGGTATGTAAATGGTTACAATTCTGTTGTAAAACAGCTGGTCACAAGCTACTGGAGACAACTTTGAACCTCTTCGACTGAGCCATCGCTTTAATGACTACCTGCGCCATGTTTGAGCCAATGGGCCTCTGGGTTACAAAAACTAGTTCAAGATCTGGGACTTGCTGTATTCACTTTTATGCCAAAAAGACAGTGCTAGGCTGGGGGAGACCAATGTCAGTTCTAAGGTCGTACCTTGGGAGACCCACTTGGACTACAAACAAATGACTTGAGCCATTGGAAAGCTGTGGATCTCCACTGTCCAGCAATATAAAGTATTTGCTTATAACTGCAGCAGGTCCTATGACGGGATTACGTAGTCGAGATCTGATTACTATCTTGTTGCTTTTTCCACTTCCATTGACTCTAGTAGAAGATATATTACCAACAGTGAGCATGCAGTAACAATAGTAGGAAGCATTTATAGAGGATTAAGCAAGTGCTGTTTTGTGTGATGAGAAGTTTTCTTACACTGGGACTTTTGCACTGGCATAGCTACAATGAAGCATCACTTCAGACCCCTAGTGTACATGTGCTGCACGGATGTAAAAAGTCACTTGCAGTGGTGCCAGCGTAGCTACCTCACTACAAAAGTACTCATTGTAGACAAGGCCTAAGCTGCCTTTACACATCCGATGATCCTGGGCGGATTTGGGAACCAAATTGACACTTGGCGCAAGTTAGCAGGCACAGGCCTACTGTAACTTATGCTAGCTAGAACATTCCCCATGGGATCATTCTACTGGTTGAGGATTTGGTGGAGCACATTTTCTTCTTGGCTGAAATACCCCATTGCATCACTCTACACTACTCAAGAATCCTCTTATGCTGGGGAAATCCTTAGCTTCCCATTTAAGGCAGCTCTAACATCAGTTTGTGTAGCTCTAGGGATGCAAAGTGAGCTTAGTAATGCTGCTCATCTGGCTCAGTGATGCTCAGCTAATTTTAAAAACAAATGTTGTTTGGTAGTGAAATGGGATACCCTTGATTAATGCAGAACCAGACTTCCCCAAAAAATTACTGCTATCTTATACCTATGTGCCTCTCTGGGATTTTTGTAAATTGTCTTGCTGCCATTTGCTTTCCTAGTATTATCTGTGAACGTGCCCCGAAAAGGATCTTAGGTTCTCAGATTCTGCAAACAACTTTTGACAACTGTTAACATCAGTGAACAGGTACACCTAGGCCAGTCTTCACTGCATTTATAGCAGGATAATTAACACCTGCTAGCTATTGCTCTGTAAAACCCTCGTGGAGACAAGGCTTTGTAGTTTTTATCGCAAGGTGGGGCTCAGTGAGGTGAACGGGATGTTGATCTTGCTTACGTACATTGTGGTAAAAGCTACCTGTGTCTTACCTCCTCTAGGATTGTACAGTGAGATAGCTAACCCACATTTAGTTTTATCCTGCTGTAAATGACTACCTTTCGGTTGTGAAGACACCCTTAGCCACAGCTAGTGACAAATGACACATTTGCAAATCTTTCCTCTTACTTCTACCTGTGTTTTAAATCTTTAAGATTTAGTAACGCACATCAGCTTTATTTTCTTCTAAAGTTTTAACAATAAATGGTTGAGTCCTAAAATAGCCACGTATTTTAAAGTTCTAAATGATTGCCAAATTCTGCTCCAAAAGCGTGGGTTTTTTTTTCACATGCAGAATAATTGAGAAGTTTAACAGAGCTCCTCGAATGGTCAGATTATCCTTAAATGGCACTCTATTTGAATTTTTTTAAAATTAGTCAGTTTAAAGGAATTCTGCTTTCTGACAGAGCACTCTTTAAATAGTGTATCCTGAATGTTTTCTTTCCACTGACTTCAGTAGGCTTTGGATCAGGACCCAAGTGAGCAGCTACCTAACTCAAAATTATTATAAAGAAAGGGATAAGCTATTATGACTGAGTGCAAACTAATCTGACTTTCAGAAACAGCTGCCTGAAACGAAGTAATTATCTGGTTTGGTTAGTATTGGTAAACATCAAATAGTTTTAAATTGCAAATTTTTTTGTTTATATTTACTGGTCAGTTGCTGATTACAGAATACCTGCATGTGTATTAGTTTGAAATGATCCAAACACATACATTACAACTGGCAGGGTGGTGAGACATGACCCAGATTCTAGAGTTCTCACGTGTGTTCCAAATGTACTTAAGTACTGCTACTGTCCATTGCGTGTGTTTTAGAGGTTTCTATCTGAGGATCTCAACACATGAATTAATATAGCTTCACAGTACCCTTCTGAGAGGCATGTATTCCCATCGTATAGCTAGAGGAAGATGGTTAAATGCCCAAGGTCGCATGGGAAATCCGTGATAGAGGTGGGGAATAGAACCCACATCTTCACTACTACTCTTCATCCTTCTTTTCCTGTCCTTATTACAGACAATAATCCTTAACCAATCAGTGCACACTTTCCCACCTAGGAACCCCTAGGTTAGAATATAAAGTACTGCACTGATAGGGCAAAGTGTCCTTAAAGATCACTGTAAAAACTGTACTAAAATATACCTAATTGTGTCATCAAATGTTATGAAGTAACACATCCGTTCAATAGCTATAAAACACTCTGAATAAAAAGATCATGTGATCACACCAGCTGTGCATCAATGTATGCCAACGGCCAGGCTGTTGAGGAGATGGAATCTTTCTGAAAAGGTAGTAGAGGAATTGACTTGGTAAGGGAGTAAGCAGTAGATCAGTTTCCACTGTACAATCATGAAGTAGGAAGGGTTTGAGAAAAGGTAACTGTACAAAGCCCATCAGAACAGTATCCATTTGTAAAATGTGCACATTAGCAATAAAACAGAGATGAATCAATGACAACAGCTGTAAGGGTTACTTGTCAGTGTTTGCAGCCTTCATTTCTCTTTACTAACTGCAAGATACCTCTCTCCCTTTTCAGGTCAGTGCTGACTGTTGCTTGTGAACAGACTGAGGTCCTGCTTTTTGACCCCATATCTTCAAAGCACATCAAAACTCTCTCTGAAGCTCATGAGGACTGTGTGAATAATATCAGGTTAGTATCATGGGAAACAAAACCAAACTTTCAGTAAATAGAACTCCAACATTTTTCCTAACTGTAGGTGTTAACATGTTCATGATGCTGTAGTGATATACAGATCAGTCCTGTGCTTTTTGTCTTGTCGGCAGACAATGTGGTATAACTATACCGGTTCACAAACTGCAGTATGGGTGTGGGGAGAAAGTTGATGGAAAATCTTACAAATAAGAGAGCGCACAATGCAATATTGAACATATACATACAACGCACCTTTGTCCCTTTAAGTCTCAGGCTGGAGCAAGTATAGCTAGAAGAAGGAATGTTACTGGAGGCAATGTAGTATAGTGGATAAGGGCCTGCACTGTGCATTAGGAGATGTGGGTTCTAGTCCCAGCTCTGCCACTGCTTCACTATGTGATCTTGAGCAAGTCACTTCACCTCTTTGTGCCTTTTTCCCCTTCAACACTGTGTCTGTTTTTATTGTGAGTAAGCACCTTCTTCCATCCTTCCTAGAGGTGGGGATGGGACAACTCCCACCCAGAGGTGGCTGTAAAAGATAGGCCAGCATGACATATGGTGGGAAGAGTGCAGGGACTGAGTTTCTCAACATGGCATTGACCTTCCTGCTAGAGCCCTTTACTCTTGTCTTTTTATTTGCCTCTAGTTCATAGATATTTGGTGTATTGTCAACTCCGCTTTTGCTTTTAGAGATCCCACTCACTGTAAATGCTCATTCTGATACCCTGCCCTCTTTTATATTGTAAATTTCCAAACCTGGGATTCTTAAAATATTCTACTCCTGAAAAGTGAAAGAGTAAAGATGGCTAATGGGGTTCTGGGTTCTGTATCACAATGTTTTTCTTATCAAATGTGCTCAGTTTACAACTAAACCTGCGGTGATTTAACCTGCAAGCCCTACAAATGCAACATGAGCTCGGAGTCGAGCTGAATTCTTTCCTCTTCACGCAGCATCACCAACAATAAACCAGACCAAGTACGCCCTCAGTGTACAACCCAGATACCTAAGAGATCTATGGATGACAATGTTACAGAAGTAATTTTTTTAATGTGTAAAGATAACTGACTGGAACTGAGTTGATCTGCAAGGAAGGGTAGAATTAAGCTCTCACCCTTAGCTATGTTGGCCCGATAGAGCTAACCAGGGTCCTCTCCAGTGTATTTGGTCATGTCCACCTTGAGTGAAAAGGTGCCATTTTTACATAGTTACTGAGCAATGTAGAACTGGTTTCTATTTTGAAAAATACAACGTCTCTGGTGTGTTATCACCATTCTTTTTCCGTGGTTTGAGGTTCTTGCCTTGCTGCAACCTCTCCCCTTAAAGCCAATCCCTGCTGCACTGTCTTTATTTATTCTGGATCTGTTTAATCATTTCAAGCACCTCCCTTACAACGCTTTCATCTGCACAAACAGTCTTGTCATTTTCCTCTGTGCTGAAGCAAAGCAAGCTCATAGATTTTAATGCCAGAAGGGATCGAGGTGATCATCTAAGTGGACTTGCATTGTGTAGGTCATAGAACGTCACCCAGTGATTCTCCCATTGAGCCCAACGAACTTGTGGTTGAAGCAGAGTGGATATTTTTAGGAAGAATCTTGATTTAAAGACTTTCAGTGATGGAGAATCTGCTAGTTCCCTTTTTAAGCTGTCCCATTGGCTAATTACTCTCACTGTTCGGTTTTTTTTAATCACACCTTATTTCCAGTTTGAATTTTTCTAGCTTCAGCTTCCAACCCCGGGCTCTTGTTCTGCTAGATTAAAGAACCTTCTGGTATTGGCTCCCTGTGTATACTTGTAGACTGTGATCTAGTCAAGTCATGGGTCTGAACCAGGGTTTTTGTCTGAAGCCCAGAGATTATCAGTATAAAGAATGCTATCAGGTGATACCGAAGTGCTTCATTTGATGACTGTAATAATCTGACTAGACCATCCATAGTCTTGCACCATTCCCGTTTCAAAGTCTTCTTACTTGGCAGAAGGTAAAGTGCCTGACTTCTGTTTTTCCCAGTGTGTCTCCTCACTAAATAGTGGAGAGCCACTATGCACATTTGCGGCAGACGTTGGGTGGTGTGTACAAACTGATGCAAGTGTGTAGTACATCTGCCTCGTTTCATGCATAGGTTAGTCGGTGTGGAGTGAATGAAGTCAGGGGACAGCATATTGAACGGTCAGAATACTCAGGATGGATAAAGATCATGGTTTTCTTAAAGATTTTGTTAATCATTTCTTTTTTAAATATATGTTTACATTAGTTTTTTTTATTTACATGTTAGTTCTTTACTTCCTGTTTTGTAGTCTTAAATTACTGAAGCTGGTATACTCATTTTAGTGAGCATCCTTTCAGACTTTTTTTCTTCTAAGAACTTTTGCACTTAAAATCCATGTCCGTGCTGAAAAAGAAAAATCGGGGGCGTCACTGATATATTTACTGTCAGACATAAAACTGATATGCAAATGGCTGTAAATATAGCACAGGCTAACACCACGTTCCTATAGATTGAAATTTCATAAGCCAAGAAAGCTGAAATGCTTTCATCAGGGTTTGCAACCTGAAGTCAATGGGATTTAGGATTTTTGGAAAAATCCCACTTTTACGTGCCTAAATATAGGTTTAGGAGCCTAGGCCCTGCTTTTGGAAACTTTGGCCTGTGTATTAGTTGAAAACAAAAACTGCTCCACGTTAACAGTGAAAAAGTTATTAAGTGACAGATTTTGACACTAATGCTTTCAGTAATGATATCCCTGATGCTGCGGGCACTTATGGGCATGCTTAACTTTAACTACATTGATAGTCCCACTGAAGCCATTGGGACAAATCATGTGGGTAAAGTTGTTATCTTAAGCATTTGCAGGATCCAGACCTTCACTTCCAATATTCTGTGTTTTTTGCCTCTAGCAGTTTGCAACATTGCGGTGATACTGTACCAATAGTAGCATTTAGAAAAACAGCACTTATAAATTAGGTTTCAGAGTAGCAGCCGTGTTAGTCTGTATTCGCAAAAAGAAAAGGAGTACTTGTGGCACCTTAGAGACTAACAAATGTATTTGAGCATAAGCTTTTGTGAGCTACAGCTCACTTCATCGATGTGACATTTCTTAGTCTCTAAGGTGCCACAAGAACTCCTTTACTTATAAATTAGTTCATTTTAAATTTTAATCTAAAGTTGCAGTATCATACATTTTTAAATTAGTTTTACAAAGCCTCAACCTGATCTAAATCAGTGACTTCTTAGAAAAAATCCAGTGGCTTAAGTCACCTTGACTTTATATCATTCCACCCTGAGAATAACTAAATTATTGAATTGCCATGTTCACTGTTCAGTCCAGCGTGTGCACTGAGTAAGGCAGAGGTCCTGTATAGGAAAAGTGTGTGGTTGTCATTAAAAGCGGTATCATAATCCAGATGCACAAAGGGGTGGAGTTCCAGCTATGCAGGCATTCCATGGCTCTTGAGTGCGTGACTACACAACTCAATCTTTTAGTGCAGACTTTTTAGTATGGAATTATTTAAGATTTTAAATTTATTTTTGTAGAGGGAAGTGATGGGGGGGGGGAATAAAACTGTAGGACCAAGTAGGGAGAGGTTGGAGGAAGATGAGGAGAAAGGCCAAGAAACTAGAAGAATGAGGTCTGGCAGCAGAAGTTAGTGATTGGAGAAAGGTGGGAAGAAGGTATACCTGACCTCCTGTGATGGCAAATCCTAGGAGAAAATTGCACAGGTGTGTCTTACTCCTGTTACCGCTTTTTTAGATATGTGTTCAATCCTGTACAGAGCTCCCTCTGCTGGCTCTTGTCGCCACAGCAAGCAATATTCCCAGAGTTTTACTGTCTTCATGCTGGTGCCTACAATAGGCAGTGAAGGAAACTACAGACGAAACCAGTAGGGACTGAAGTGTTTGCATTTGAGATTCTGGAGATATTACGAACGCTCTGGATAAATAAAAAGAAACAATGCCAAAACATCAGTAGTGTCTTTAAACATTTTCATGAGTCGCAGTAAAAAGGCAAATACTAAGCTAGGAGGATAAAAATGCATATTTCACTATCTCCTGGTCAGCTCTTCGTTGGACTAACTCTCCTGTATTGTTGAAGGGCGTCTTTATACACTTCTCAGTCAGTTTGGGGCCATATTTTCAGAAATTCTTGTACTCAAGGTAGTAATGCAATTACCCTGGGTGGTGGAGTACAAACATGGCCCAGTCCAGATTTAGTTAGTTGTGTGGCAGCACGTCTGAAAATTTGACTACCGTTAACTTTCTTCAGTCACCAAAACTTTGAAACAATCTGCTTTGTCAATAATATTAATAGGTCACAATGAGGTGAGGTCTCCTTGTGCTCGGGTCAAAATCCCTTACTAATTTCCTTGGATATTTAAGTGACAGCTGTATAAAACCCCAAGGAGTTTGTGACTTAGCAGAAAATATTTCAGGCATAAGATGCACTGGCTAACCCAGCTAGGTGAGAGCTTTTTACAGTGGGACAGGGTTTAATAATGGGCTAATATTGGTAGGCTTCACAGAAAATGTGTTCTGTTTTTCTTAAAGGAGGGATTTGAATGGAGAGAAGCTAGTGATTTTGTCCAGCAGGGATGGAAGGGACAGCTTGGGAGGAAGAGTCAAAGGATGTGGTAAGGAGGGAGGGGAAAAAAGCGTAAAGAACAGTACCATGTCATCTTAATTCAGTGAAACCTACTAGAACCTTGTGCTATCTAAAGTGTGGAGATGAGGATTCCTGTATCTTTCAGCACTCTGCCTGTTGACAAGAGTGGAGCGATTCTGAAACCAAAGTGAAGGCTGCAGGTCTAAATGAAGTCTGACAGCCTTGAGAATATCCCTCTAATAAAGAGGCTCCCCAAAGGGAGTCTTCTGCTAATGGTGGTCTGAAAGCTGGCTGGTCACGTGATGCTAATTTCTAGCGTCCAGCTGCTAAACTGTACTAAAAGGCAGTTAAAAATACAGTCAATCCTTCCCTAGTATCTTCCTCATGAGCAATTGCTTTAGTTGCCACAGGGATGACAGGCTATATATAGTACAGTGTTGGGTGCCTATATAGATCTGTAGAGAAATAAATGACTAATTTAATAGTATTTGCTTGATTCTCCATCAGTTAAGAAATGTGTTTTATTCCCCTGCCCAAAAAGTATTTGTGGGGGAGATCAGTGTCACCAGTGCTACCTAAGACACATTTGGGCCCCTTTTCTATTTTAGTGGCAAGCCTTATAAATCCAATAAACACTTACCGCACATCTTCCATGGCAGTTTGGCTTTCAGGGGCGTCATTCCATACATCTATTAAAAGGCCAGCCATTATTCTACAATCTGCTAATGGAGGGACTTGGGGCGGGGGGGGGGGGGGGGGATCATTGCATTCAAAGCACATGTACAGCGCTATGGCCGCAAGTGCTAATGGATGGATAAACCGATCAATCTCAAATAGGAGTAGGGGGTGGCAATACATCTGTGTTTGGCATTGGTGTGACCATTACTGGAATGCTGTATCCTGGTCTGGTGCCCACAATTCAAGAAGGCTGTTGATAAATTGGAGAGGTTTCAAAGAAGAGCCACGAGTGATTAATAGAATGGAAAACATCTTGTAGTGAGAGACTCAAAAAGCTCCATCTATTTTGCTTAATAAAGAGTAGGTTAAGGGGTGACTTGATTAGTCTGTAAGTATCTACATGGGTAACAGAAATTTGATAATGGGCTCTTCAGTTTAGCACACAAAGGTGTATAACAAGATCCAATGGCTGGAAGTTGAAGCTAAACAACTTCAGACTGGATATAAGGCATACATTTTTAACAATAAGGGCAATTAAAAATTGGAACAACTTATCAAGCGTTGTGGTGGATTCTCCATCACTGGAAATCTCTAAAATCAAGTCTGGATGCTTTTCTAAAATATATGGTGGGTTCAAACAGGAATTAATTCAGGAAAGGCTTGTGTCCTGTACAGGAGGTCAGACTAGGTGATCACAGTGGTCCCTTCTGGCCTCATAATCTATGAAAACCACCAATGGGACATCCCTGAGACAGTTTTTAAGATGTGTCCATGCTATGAAAAAATATTGCCCTCCCTGCTCTATTTCCATAGATCTTGTTAGCTGCTCTCTTTAGTTTGTCCCTGGAGATGAAATATGAAACTGATACTTATGTTTTTGCCTCAAAAAGAGTGGTAAGATTCACATCACTAAACTGTCTGCTACTGCAAACTATCCATCCTTTGTGTGTGGCTTTATTTTTATAAATCATAATTCCCAGTTCAGGAGTAACAGTCTGAAACATCTTAGACACACAAGGCGGACAAGACTGTGCTTGCTTTACAATATTTAACTGTCTGTCAACTTCACAGGTTTCTAGATAATCGACTGTTTGCAACTTGCTCTGATGACACTACGATAGCACTTTGGGATCTGAGAAAGCTAAACACAAAAGTGTGTACTTTACATGGTCACACAAGCTGGGTGAAGAACATCGAATATGACACCAATACCAGACTACTAGTAACATCAGGGTTTGATGGTAATGTGATCATTTGGGACACCAACAGGTATGTGAATATGGGTTATGTATGGTCATTAAATATATGAAATGTGATAGGGACAGGGCTCTTTTAAAATAGATACATTCATCTTGGATGAAACTCTATTGCTCTGAATGGAAACTTAATACATTCTTAAATTTTGTCACGGATTGCTCATCAGCCAATGGTGATGATCAAGAATTAGGATTGCCTTATTGCGATGAAGATCTAGCAACTCAAAGGAGGCTATGTAGGTCAGATTGAAACAAAGCTGAAAATGTGCTGTATCAATCTAGAAATACAAGTGTGCACATTGAGGATCCCCACCCCCTATTTAAAGTCCAGTTTAAATGAGATCCATAAGAGTGTACAAATGGTGAATGAGTCAGTGGGGGACACAGAGTGCTCAGCACTTTGAAAATCAGCTCATGTGTTTATGAATTGACCTGTGGATTTCAGAATCTAACTTTAGGCTCCTGTTTTTGCCAATCTTGGCCCTAATCATCTCTCTCATTTTGCACTATCCAGGTGCACCGAAGAAGGATGTCCTCACAAGAAGTTTTTTCACACCCGTTTTCTCATGCGGATGAGACTGACACCAGACTGTTCAAAAATGTTGATCTCCACCTCCTCTGGGTATCTTCTGATTTTGCACGACCTTGATTTAACCAAGTCCTTAGAGGTTGGCAGCTATCCAATATTAAGAGCCAGAAGAACTGCATCAAGTTCAGGTGAATTCTTGTTAGTAAAAATCTGTACATTGTGATCCATTTGATAGAGGTATATGTATACTGTTCCCTTAGAGGAGTGGCTAAGAAGATTCTAGCAGGAAAGTGGCACTATGATAGCTATTTTACCTTGTTCAGGAGTGATTCTGGCCTGTAGTTAAGCTGACCTAAGTCCCCATATAGACAGCGCTAGATGAGTCAAACAACAAAATTCTTCCATTGACCTAGCTACTGCCTCTTGCGGAGGTGGCCTACCAGTGCTGACGGGGGAATCCCTCCCGTTGGTGTAGGTAATGTCTACTCTGAAGCTTTGCTAGCATTTTAAGTGTAGATAAGCCTTAATAGGATACCACCAGAGAGTGATCAAATATGAAATAACTAATGTGGGAGACTGTTTCCTGTTGGTCTGTCACATGGGTGCTGTGAGATACTTAGTAGCAGGGGGAGGGATAGCTCAGTGGTTTGAGCATTGGCCTGCTAAACCCAGGGTTATGAGTTCAATCCTTGAGGGATCTGGGGCAAAAATTGGGGATTGGTCCCCCTTTGAGCAGGGGGTTGGACTAGATGCTCTCCTGAGGTCCCTTCCAACCCTGATATTCTATGATCCAGAGAACTCAGCAGCAGGATATTCTGTGGTTCGTGGTTCATTTTGCCACATTGCAAGAACTTAACAAAATAGTCCCCCAAATTAACAATGTACTCTGTGCCTCCCTTACTGTTTGGTGTCAGTCACTTTTGTCTTAGCAGAGCTACTATAGGCTGCCCAGTGGTCAATACAAGGTAACCTACTAAACATGCAGTGCTGCTCTGAAAAGGGACTTTATAAATGGCATAATGGGGCTTCATGTTATTTCCTAGCAAATTCTCTGTAGTTACTAGTGAATGGAGCAGATTTTTTCTAATTGCCGTCTGCCGTTCATACAGACCCTGAATCCAAGTTGAAGTTTGTTGTTTGACTCATCAGCACCCATGGCAAAGATGCTGCAGGTCAGACCCTGACCCAAGTTACCCCTGTGCAGCCTCGGTCTAAATGGAGTTGCACAGGTGTGAATGAGAGACCGTTTTACCTTTCGGCATCCGTTACTGCAGAAGCATGAGCAGGAGAGAACCCAACTCTTGACTCTTAGACCCTAGGTTGAGTTTGTAGTGCTGGCAGTTTACTTGTAGCAGATGCAAACATGGATCCATAATGGTACTTCTAGGGTTGTTTTTCAGAGCAGAGCCACACTTTAAATTGAAAAGAGTGCACTGAACACTAGCTTATTTGGGGTTAGAAGGAGTGGTTTGGTGCTCAATTGTTTGTGGTTTAAGGCACTTCTTGGGAAAGCACTGTCTTCATTAGTGAGCCACATTTGATTAGGGCTGTGCTGGTTTACGTTCACAGGAGGTTATATACAAAGCAAAAGAGCTTATCCCATCTGTCAGATTTACATGGCTGCTACTCTGGTTTCAGACACGACAGCTACCAGTTCATCTGGTCCTAGAGCTGTGGGTTCACCATGTCACCAAAATGATTCCGGTCCGTTGTCTGAGAAACACATGTCGCGACCCTCCCAACGAGAAGGTATGTTAAGACTAGAATAAAATGCATAGGTTCTTATGTGTAAGTGGGTCCAGTGAGTAGCCAAAATGTAAACGTGAATAAATAGTGTGTACTTTAAGTTTTATATACTTTCCTACCTCTTATTGCTTAGGCTATTTTAAAAATCTCACTAGGCTTTACACAAATTCCATACTATATATCATCACAGTATATAGAATGGTGATGTCCGGAGTTCTAATGTTGTTGCTTTCAGAATTCAAGAAACAAGACACTTGTTTTACATTTTACATTAATGTATAATATGTGGACAAATGGATGAGTCCAGAGGGGAGAGACTGGGAAAAAAAAACGGGGTTTAGAAAACATGATGTATGAGGAAAGGTTGAAAGAATTGGTATGTTTAGCCTAGAGAAGAAAAGGCTGAGGGAGAACATAAGTCTTCAAGTATGTAAAAGGCTGTTATAAAGATCAGTTGTTCTCCACTGAAGGAAACACAAGAAGTAATCGATTTAATCTGCAGCAAGGAAGATTTAGGAAAAACTTCCTAACTCTAAGGATATGTAAACACTGGAACCAAGGGAGGTTGTCGAATTCAGGTCCTTGGGGATTTTTAAGAACAGGTTAGCAAAAACCTGTCAGGGATGATCTGCCTCCGTGCAGGGGACTGGACTGGACTAGATCAAGGTCCCTTCCAGCTCTACACTTCTATGATTCTATGACATAAGCACCTTTATGCACATGATGAAATCAGTTTTTTTTTTGTGTGTAGTATTTCTCAGTGCAGCTTATTCATTTGAGTACACCTCTACCCCAATATAATGCAGTCTGAGATAACACGCATTCGGATATAACACAATAAAGCAGTACTCTGGGGAGCGGGGCTGCTTTATCTTGTTATATCCGAATTCGTGTTACCGCAAGTGGTTCCTCTGCACCCTCCCCCTTACTTGCTGCCCCCCCGCCCCAGCTCATCTCTGCTCTGCCTCCTCCCACGAGCGTGCTGCAGCGCCGCTTCTCTCCCCTTCCAGGCTTGTCAGGCCAATCAGCTGATTGGTGTGGCAAGCCTGGGAGGGGAGAGAAGCGGTGCGCTCGTAGCAGAGGTGAGGTGGGGCAGGGGGGCCGCAGCAAGTATGGGGGTGGTGCACAGGAACCGCTCCCTGCCCCAGCTCACCTGGTGTGGGAAGCCTGGAAGGGAGGGGGAGAAGTGGAGCGGAGGTGAGCTGGGGCGAGGAGTGGTTCCTCTCCCTACCCCGATATAATGCATTCTCACTTACAAGATAGTAAGATTTTTTTGGTTCCCGAGGACCGCATTATATCGGGATAGAGGTGTAGTTGGGGCATTTATGCCACCATTGCTAGAGGAAGACCTACAGCTTCTTTTAGTAAATGGAAGCAGTTTTGAAAGAGTTTACACTTGGAAAAGTGATTGTGTAAAAATAACACCTTCTTACTCAGTAGAACTACTCCCCGCTGCTTATATGTTCAGTTTCTTCTGTTTGCTAGGGACAGAAAAAAACATTTTACTGCTTCTCTGAGCCAACCCAGTGGCGAGTGAGACGGATTCTATTCGTCCTTGGGCATCAACAGAATTGACCATGAAATTCCAGTTACAGGGCAAGTTGTAGACCTCTAAAAACCTATTAAAGTGAGAGAGACGGAGGGTGGCTTCATGCTTCATAGACTGGACTGGGACTCAGGAGAGTCACTGCTCTGCCAGAGACATTGTGTGACCTTGGGCAAGTCACTAAATCTTTGTGTGTAGGGCTGGAGGGGCTTTGAGTGGTCATCTAGTCCAACCTCCTTTCCCAACTCCCATCCCACACTGAGGCAGAACCAAGTATATCTAGACCATCCCTGACAGGTGTTTGTCCAGCCTGCTCTTAACCTCCCATGATGGGGATTCCACAGCTTCCCTTGGTAACCTATGCCAATGCTTAACTATCCTTAGTATTAGGAGAAATTTTCTAACTGTATCTAACCTAAATCATCTTTGCTGTGGGTTAAACCCATTACTTCTTGTCCGACCTTTAGTGGACATGGAGAACAATTGACACTGCTCTCTCTATAATAGCCCTTAATGTGTTTGAAGAATGTTATCAGGTCACCCTTCGGTCTTCTTGACTCAAGACTAAACATGCCCTGTTTTTTACTCTTTCCTCATAGGTCAGGTTTTCTAAACCTTTGATCATTTCTGTTGCTCTCTTCTGAACTATCTCCACTTTGCCTATATCTTTCCTAACGGGTGGTGCCCAGAATTGGACGCATTATTCTGACTGAGGCGTCCCCAGTGCCAGGGAGAGTGGGACATCTCCTGTGTCTTACAAAACTCCTGTTTTTGCACCCCAGAATGATAGTAGCCTTTTTCACAACTGTATCAATTGTTTACTGATGTTCACTTTGTGATCCACTGTAACCCCTGATCCCTTTCAGTGATACTGCCATCTAGCCAGTTATTCCCCATTTTATATTCATGCATTTGATTTTTTTTCTTCATTGAATTTCATCTTGTTGATTTCAGACCAATTCTCGAATTTGTCAAGGTCGTTTTGGATTCTAATCCTGTCCTCCAAAGTGCTTACAACCCCTTCCAGCTCGGCGTTATCTGCAGATTTTATAGGCATACTCTCCACTCCGTTATCCAAGTCATTAATGAAAATGTTGAATAGTACCAGGCCTAGGACTGACCTCTCTGGAACCCCATTAGAGTTACACATAACTGCTCTGTCAAGTTGGGGGGTATCAGTGGCTCATGTCAAGTATGGTCTTTCAAGCAGTTATGCATGCACCTTATAAAGTCATCTAGACCACATTTCCCTGTTTTGCTTATGAAAATGTCATGTGGTATGGTATCAGAAGTCTTGCTGAAATCAAGATATACCATGTCTACTGCTTATCCCTATCTACTATGCCAGTTACCCTATCGTAAAAGGAAATTAGATTGGTTTGGCATGATTTGTTTTTGATAAATTCATATTGGCTATTACTTATTACCCTGTTATCCTTTAGGAGTTTACGAATGGATTGTTTTAATAATTTGTTCCATTATCTTTCCATATATCAGTTCACCTGTAAAATAGGGATAGCGTTGAGCATAAAGTCACTAATGACTGTGCAGTGCTCAGATGTTATGGTGATGTGAGGGTTGGTTATAGGAGTACCTAAATGTGAGGGCAGAATCTGCCTGCAGAACCTTTTAGTGGTGATCAACAAAAAGGAAAGAACCCAGCTTGAGATTCAGATCCCAGGGTGAGTTTGCACAGCTCGCAATAATATAAACATTGTTTACTTGTGAACTGAGCAAGGCTGAAACAGGAAGGCACTCCTTCCAACGCCCATTTTAGTGTTACTGTGGAACTGTGCTCTTTAAAAATATCTTGCAATGATGTTGAAAAGCTGAACGTTTGTGTGATATCCTCTATCTTTGCACATGCGTATTAATGTCATCTGAGATGGGTTCACACAGACTTCTTAAAAGATAAGTTGTCAGAGCAGAATCAGGACTCTGGTGGTCTCTTGCTGCTCTGCTACTGACTAATTGTACCCTTCAGCAAGTTACATAATCTCTGCCTCAGTTTACTTATCTGTGGAACTGGTATAAATGCTTTTTAGGGTGGTTAAGTTTGTGTTAATCCAGTTAGTCTCTCTTACAATGTGATGTAAGTTTCAAAAATTTATTTTTCATTTGATTGTGTTTTGCTATGTAGTGTTGGTCAATAGTGAAAAGAGATGAACTGTTGTGTAGTGATACTGTGTGACTTGTGGGTTGGTATCTCCCTCCTAGGTGGATCTCCACGAAATAGCCTTGAGGTTTTAACACCAGAAGTTCCTGGAGAAAGGGACCGTGGTAATTGCATTACATCGCTGCAGCTCCATCCCAAAGGATGGGCTACTCTTCTTCGGTGCTCAAGTAATACAGATGACCAGGAGGTAAAACAAACAAAAAAACCATGGCACATACTTAAAAACTTAGCACTTAGAATAAGAAGTGTCAAATCCTAGAACTGCATATCAAATTCCTTAATTGTAGGTGAACGTGGATTTTGCATCTCCATGATTGAGTGCGGATTAACTTTTTCTGGTTACAATACACTGTTTTGGATTGAATTAGGAACGGGGTGACTAGTTGGTATTCAATTTATGCCATTTTCCTAATCTTTGCATTCCTATATTTAGGAATGATAGGAAGCGAACAGTAATGTGGGGAATCACCTGCTTTTCCTGACCACCATAGCATGCCTCTCTCTGGGAGATTTGCAGTGTGAATGTTTGTCCCATTCCATTTGTCGCATGGCATGCAGGTGAGAGCAGGGATTGGGTAGGCAGCCTGCATTTCAGTCTGAATGTGACCAGTAAGGACACAATCAAGGAAGAGGCGTTTGAGCTGAGAATTTGTCACTCTGACAATCTGGCAGAAGGAGCGTACAGTTTCTCACGGTAACAAGGACTTCAGGCTGTGCTGTCATCCGTCTGACTCGCCTGCCATGGTGTGCAGTAGGTAAACAGAAGCTGCACCTGAGCGCTCCAGAGGGCTTCAGCGGAGCTCCTTAAAGACAGGCAAACGTGAACTATGGAAACACTTGCAGCCAGGGGAAAATGTGTGGCCCTTGGCAAGAGAGCAAGGGTGCAGATCCAGAATTATGGAGTGTTCTTAGTCAGAGAATAGCATACCACCTCTTTTGCCATTCCTGGTGTTTTGCAGGGAAGAAGCATGTGCTAGCAAGTTGAATCACTGACCCTACATTACCTGTGTGCTTCACGCAGGACCCCAGGAACTCAACACCAAAGACCAGGAGGACCAAGTTGTTGCGTTTTTTGGGTTTTTTTTTAAATGCAAGTTTTGCCTTCAGGCTTTTGGTGGAGAAAACCACTCCTGCAAATCCAGAAGCTTGTCTACAGATAATGAGAGGCATCAGATTACACCATTGTTCTGAATAACTGTGCAGACATTAAAGCCTCAAGGAGTGTTCATAATAGCGTGTGGCGTTTATGTACGTGATACAACTTTGTATTCACAATACTTGGCTAAGCCAACAGTCTGCAGCAAATGTGATTCTTTACCAGTAGAGAATTTGTTGGCTGTCCTAAGCGTTTGACAACAGCAGTTCCTAAATATCATAGTATATGCCTGTTGGAGGTTATCAAGATATCTTGTTTAATTATCTGCTTATAAAAGAGAGGCTTGTGTGCGCTGCTCTAAGAAATCTGATGTTACACTGCTGGCTCCTTAGCAGAATATCTGTGGATCAATGAATACCCTTCTGGAGAGACTTTGGTGGTAGAAGTTAGCATCTTGGTGTAAAACCACTGTCATAGAGTTTAGGGCCAGAAAGGCAGCATTAGATAATCTTGTCTGATCTCCATTATATCACAGGCCATTAAACTTTTATCCAGTTACCCCTGTGTTGAGCCTGATCACTTGTCTTTAGCTAAAGCAGATCTTCCAGAAATGCATCCAGTGTTTATAATCAGCTGCAGAACATGCCGAGCTATCATTTGTGAGCCACCGATTCCATCCTCTAGCAACCTTCTCCATCTTTGAAATGGTGAAAATAAAATTGTCCCTGAAATCTCATTGCCATTGCGAGTTGTGCTGGAGCTCGCCTGAGTAGTGCTCTAGGAGACCAAGGGCATATATTCAGGTCACTTTCTAAGAGCAAAAAGGCTTATTTTTAATAACACGTGCCAGTGATAAACCACATTGTTTAGCTCCATCTGACACGTTTTGCATTGGAATGGCTTTGTTCCATACCAAAGCAACTTCCACGTTCTGCAAGTGTCTTGCAAAGTAATTACTGGAAGCTTGACAGACTTGCACTGAGATGGATAATGACTAGTCTATGAATTGACAATCAAACCATTGTAAGATGCATTGTGTTACTTCGCACTAAAAAGTACTTTCCGAAAATGCAGATAACTGAGTTTCCTTGGCTAATTCAATGTGAGTGGCCTAAATGTTTCTCTTCTAAGAAACCAGTTTCTAACTAGGACACGTGGCTGCCTCATTCTTTCCTGTGCACATTTACATAAAGAATTAGACTCCAGTCCATACATTATGACTTAGATCGAAAAATTGTTACAGGTTGCTTTCCCAGCTTTGCTCCACACATCTCATTACGGTTGGAAATCATGAAAATTCGTCCAAGCTCAAGTCACAGTGGTGTAAACTCCAACTTGTCATAAGCTTAAAACAAAAAACCTCACCACCCTTAGGTGCTTATGCTGCAAATTAAAATTCTCTACTGGTGGCTAGTCAGGACAAGCAGAACACAGAGCTGCCCATAATGGACAAGCATTAGTAACTTCAAGAGTGAGCTCCGTTACAATGCAGTCAGAGGTGCCTAGATACAGGATTGCCTTTCCCCATCTATATAGGGGCAAAGAAACATCCAAAATAAATGGATGATTATTGGATAAGCATAAAGGATGGAAAGGCTTTTATAAAAGGTTTTGATGATGCAGGAGGTAGCTTAGTTACAAAAGAAGCTGGTAATGATACAACTCAAATGAGACTGCATGGACAGATTTATGACTCGGGTCAGTTCAGTATAGTGAATTGTTCCTCTTATCTGTTGGCTACATAACTAAAGGCAGCTTCTACACTCTCTGCAAGGGTACAACCAGCTTCCTTTGTGAATGGTCTTGTGAGTGCTTCAGTAGATTAGTCTTGAGGATAATGAATGGAGTACCCTTCTTGTTGTTTTCAGAGGGATACCGAGTTCTGACCTTCTGTTAAAGCCAAACCTTTTCCTCACAGTTTCATGAGTAGGATACAAAACTTTGCCAGATTAAGACATAATAATGTTGCTAATAGTTGGTTTTTTACAAATATTGGAGTCTCTAAAGCTAGCGTCTTGCATTGTGTTTTCCAGTCATACAGCACTTCAATGAATTGTTGCAAAAAGTGAAATTCACATTTTAAATGTAAAGACTTCTATGTTGTGTGCTACAAATTTGCATTTGAATAGTGATTTCAGAGCACTGGTAAAATTCAGTGTTTTGCATTAACATCTGATTTACATTCACAATTTAAACCCCAATCCTGCAAAAATGTAAGTACATGCTTCACTTTAACCACAAGTAGTGCCATTGAGTTCAGTGAGATTGCTCATGTGAGTAAAGTCACGTGTGCACCTCTTTTCAGAATCAGTGCCTTAAATGTGAATTGCAACGACCTGTTTAGTAGGCCAACAAATACAAAAGGTATGACCTTGTCCTCTCCCTAACTTTAACCCCAAAGTGCCAGAGTGGTTTTCTCTCTAGTTATTTGTTCAGCAGTACTTTGAGAAGCACTCAGTATGAATGAATGCCTTTTCCTAGGATACAGTTTCTAGATTGCCAACATTTGGATTAATGTTGGCTGGGACTAATGTACATATTGACATACTGCCAGTGATCTTCCTACAAAAGGTTTCTCTGTTTTCTTCTAAATGTTTTTTCCAATTTGTGTTGCGGTTCAAAGGGTGCAGAAATTGCAGTGTCTAATCATGAGTCACTGTATCGCAGTTCCAGTTGAGCCTCTTATTTCATTGAGTGTTTCCTATGCTGCAGTAGGTGCATCTTCTCTTCTATTGAGCAGCCCTGCATTTTACTTCCTCCAGCTAAATCAGATGTTGTATTTTGAATGATTTATTTTAGCAACAACATACCTGCTTCTGCACTGAGAGAAATCCTGTGTCAGTTTTACCTATTCGGTTTAAAGGCCTAAGGGCTGTTCTGTTTTAAAAAGCTCACAGCCATCAGTGGTATCAAAGGGGAGAGAAGTAAAGTGTTGGCTTTAGTTCCTGTGTCTCACTCCCTTCACCTACAAGGTGGGGTGAATGAATAACTGGGTTGCTCCTCGTGTATGTGGACAAATATAACTTTCCTCTCTCTCCCCGTCTAGTGGACCTGTGTGTACGAATTCCAAGAAGGAGCCCCAGTGCGCCCCGTCTCACCTCGTTGTTCCCTCCGATTGACTCACTGCATTGAAGAAGCCAATGTAGGCCGGGGTTACATCAAAGAACTTTGTTTCAGCCCTGATGGTCGAATGATTTCCTCCCCACATGGCTACGGGATCCGCTTGTTGGGATTTGACATGCAGTGCAGTGAACTTGTCGACTGTTTGCCCAAAGAAGCTGGTCCCTTGCAGGAAATTCGCTCTCTGTATTCACACAACGATGTGGTACTGACGACCAAGTTTTCTCCAACACATTGTCAGATTGCCTCAGGGTGCCTTAGTGGACGTGTTTCTTTGTATCAGCCAAAGTTCTAGGCACATCTTGCATCAACAGGAACTTCACAGATGTTTGTTTTTATAATTACTTCAGTTTGGTTGAAGTGTGTTCTTTTAACAAAAATCTTGTAAATGTGGACAAGATCATAATTACTATGGTCTGTGAACATAGCGATGAAATGAGTACTCAGTCCAGCACTGTGTGTGTTCTGACACTACAAGTCAGGCTCTGTGCATTCTGTTTTCAGCCTTCCATGCAAACCTTTGCTTCTGATGATCCAGTGCCACTGATTTCCAGGCTTTCTGGTTTCACAGTAGCACTTGTTGGTCTTTCAGCGTGACTTAGGGTGGACTATCTGCAAGATGTCTGGCTAGGGCTGAGGGAATTGTTACACCAAACAATGCCCACACATTTCCTGCTGGTACGATCTTTCCTTGCCACAAAGGAGCTGGACTTCCTGACATACTCTCACTTGGCCTCCGATTGCTGTAACTTTTCTCTACAACAATTAGGTAATGGAGCTGTTCTCCTGCACACTAGATTAGTTTAGCCACAAAGAAACACTTTCCTTTCACAATATAATGATTGACTAGAAAAATGTTTTCACCTTTCTGTAATGTTTTGCTATAGTTAAATCTCTTAGCTTGTTTTCCTTAATGTGCATACATTGTGTTTTATTATAAGATGGTAGAAGGTCAGGGTGGAGATGCATTTCCTCCGTGAATTCAGTAGGAAGACATTGCCATATTGAGCAGGGAAGCCAGAGTTGATCATTGCAAAGTTGTTGTTTGGAATGTTTTGACATAAAATTACAAGTTAAAAATGCCCCCGGCGGAGTAAGTTGTGCCCCAGACACTAAGGTTTCTAATTGCTGCCCTTGTTGTAGGAAGCTTTCCACATTAATAAAAAATCGTAATCACATTTTGTTTTGAAACGTAAGAAATGCTACACTCTAAGTTTCCCTTTGTGTTACCAAGGCTGAGCTGCATAATAAAATACCCTTTTGTAACATGCCCAGATCTTAGCCACCACCTTTGCAAAAGAATTAGCCTGCAGAGAGCCTGTTGTCATTCTGCCAAACGAAGCAGCCCTTCAGATTCCACAGTCAGTCTGGAACAGAGCACAGTATATACAGGCTAAATATATAATTATCTGGATTCAACTGGATTTTTCAGCAGCAAGAATGCACGGATATAATTACTCAGTTTCACTTATCCTCAGTGCTGTTTACCCTTCTGAACATAGTTGCTTCACTAGTAATCACAAGAACATAATGTTCTGAATATCATTTTTATCTGCAGAAAAAAAGATTGTCCTCTAGTGGCTCAAAACCCAACAGTGTGCAAGTGGATGTAGGTATAATTTCATAGTATGGGTAGAAAGCAAATGAATTTAATCATATTTAAAATTTGGAATTCCTATTGCATGAAACTAGGAACTAAACTTTTCCAGACTTGACAAGTGCACAGACTATCGTTAAGGAGGAGATGAACGTGGCTTCCTCCTAGTCCCCTTCTGGAGGCAGCAAACCTTTCTACATGCTCTTAGTAGGGACACTTGCTCAGCTACAGTACTAACTAGGTTAAAAAGTTTTTTTAAAACCCACAGTCAGTTTAAATATATAGGAATGAGACTTTACACTAGAAATTGCCAGTAAAAGACTTCCTAACCTAAATTGTACTTAGCTTATCCCTGAGGCTTTAGTAAGTGAAACACTCCTGGGGACTTGACCTGATTTGGACCCAGTGAAATGGGAGAATTTTGCCTGAAAGAATATAGATTTTAGTCCGCAGTGGTATCTGAAGGGATTTTAAACAAAATATACTTTAATGTAGATTGACTCTTGAACAAAAAACAGTCTGCAGAAGGCACTACAGGTCCAGGGTGGAAAATTAAATGCTGATTAGGTCCAGTAGATGAAGATCTGGAATCCTGCCAATGGACTGGATCACTCCATGAGTCATGCCCTGTGTGTGTGTACCAGAATGGATCAGTGGAACTCACTCTGAGTGGCTGGTGCCTCATGGGAAAGCTTTGGAGAAATTGATTTAGGAACCCAGCTGCTTTTTGCTACTGAGGGTATTTGCATGAAGATTGGATTGTTGTTGCTTTTGGAGGAAGGTTAATCTACTCCTGTGTCATCTCCTGTTTGAAATTATATTTAACTCCATAGCAACTAATTGTTTGAGGATTGAGTTCAAGTGACTGAACATGCAGCAACTGAGAAACGAAATTCCCTATTTCCGCACAAAATAAGCCGGAGTTGTTGAATCCTTCCCTACCCACCCCCATTTCTCCTGTATTAAATGAACTCTCTGTATAATAGCCTTGCGTTTTGAGGGGGCAGTGGCTCTTAACCTAGTCATACTTTTACGTTTAATGGAGCAAAGTCTAGGGCTATCCCTTCGTCGTCTTACAGCAACTGATGTACTCAGGTACTTATGCCCAAAATGAAAGGACATGCCTTAGATTCAGTGTGTTATTGAAGTGAAAACTGGGTACTACATGAGCTCTTTTATCACTGGCGCTACTACCAGGAGCTCAGAACAGCAGTGATGGGAGATGTACAAGTAAGTGATCAAATTATGTATTCTCTTGGCATTAAAAGCTTGTTTTAAAACAAATATACTAGGCTGTGGGAGCAAAATCATTCACTTTGACACCACTCAGAAGAATATGCACTAGAAATAAACCATTTTCAGCATAAAGCAGAATGATCAAGTCAAATAAGTTTACTTGTTTTTTCTCAAAGAAAAATAAAGGGGATTGAGTGGCTGTAGTGGGACACATGGTCCTACATGCCAGTTTTACTCATCCTATAAAATGACTTGTCCAAAATGCAAATTATTGAAATGAAAAATCCCTTCAGTCTTCACCTGCCTTTGTTATGTATCTATTTTGTACTGTTCAATAGTCTGAAAATTTAATTCTCAGTCAATTTGGATTTGTTGAATGAGGGTAGGTCTGCTTTCAAGGTATTTTCCTTCTTTATGATGCAAGGGACTACAAATTACATTAAATACCCAATGTACTACTGTGCATGACCAGGATGCAAGCTTCTGATCTGCAAAGAAGTTAAACTCCTGTGGAGACTGTCTCTCTAATTTGGAAACAGTTTTTAGATTAGGCTTTATATTTAAAAAAAACAGTTTACAGAGGAACAGGAATCTGCTGTTATCTGTGTTTGGGTGGCAGAACTCCTAGATATAAATTGTGCTCTTGAAATGAACCGTAGTGGAAGATTTACAGCTCACAGACCAAAGGATGGCAAACCGGGTTAAGTTTGTGTAGCCTTTTAGTACTAAGTTAATTTTAAAAACCAGAATGAAGAGTATTTTCTCAGCCAGCATGCACATATGCAACTATCATACCCATTAAGAATAGTATATCCCTACAGAATTATGTAGGACCCTAATTCTCCAGCTTTTCTTTCTGTGGACCACTTGATAAGGAAAAGTTCTTTCCAGGGACCATCTCGTCTCAGAATACCCCAGTCTGCTTCTCCTTGGCTTGCTAAATAATTTGCTGAAAAGATCAACGGTCAATCCTTTCGAATTGCTCTAAAGTACTGTCTGCCCAGGTGTATTGATTCGAAATGCAGAAAAGCACCCTGACATAACTGCAGCTTTTTGTAATTTCTATTCAGACTATCAGAATTCCTTGAAATGAAATGCTCATTTCGCATTTTTTTTTTAAATCTATGCCTGTCGACATGCACTGAGTATTATTTTTAATTCTACCTCATGACATGCTTTTTTTTAAAAAGGTTATTGCTCTGAAACATTTGACACGAATTTTTCTGTATAAATAGAGAACTGTTACTGTGTTAAATAGATGACATATAGCGACTACTGAAAATGCACAGCACCGGGAGCGACCATCTAAAACAGCTCATCACTTTGAAGCGAGACCATTGAAAAGTGCAAGGCTGATGATAGAGGTTGCCCTGTTTTGGGGGGGTTGACCGTGTTTTGTGGTGCTTTGTAGTGTATGTATAGTGTGTTGTAGGAGCAGATACATGGACGGAATTGGTCTTAATATAAAAATGTATGCTGTAAGAATGTTGCCTAACTTTTCTGATTACATTTTGCAATAAGTTGAATTAGAATGAAATAATTTTCGGTTGTGATTATTTAACTACTCCTTTCAATAATAGCTGGAAGTTTTCAGTGAAAGCAAATAGATTTTACTTCAGTATAGTTAACGGTACCTTGAAACACTTTGTGCAGTGATGCATAACGGACTAGTTAGATGCCTTGCAGTTATAGCTCCAAAAAATTATTCTCACCATTTTTCATCTTTCTAAATCACATTATCTTGCCTTATGGAATTAACAAAGTGACTTGGGGTGAGCTTTGGCATTTTTTTCTAGGTAGCAGAAAAGTTATACACTTGCTTTGCATTAAATTCTGAAAGACTAACCCTCTTCCATCCCAATACTATATAAGGAGCAAAATGGGTTAAATAGATAACCCCAGAATTAAGGTAGTGGTTTATACCAATCATTTTTTATCATTGTTTTGTATTGGTATATTTTATACCACTCAAGTATTAAACCTATTGCTAAATTTTAAAGTATTTCTCTGCGTTAGTGATCTTAGCTGGACTGTGAAGTGTGCAATATACTTTCTAAATGCATGGTTCATATTCATTAGTTACTGTAGTAAAGTGTAATTCTTCCATCTTCAGCATGACTGATAAGCAGAAGCAGATCTCCATAGGAATGTTTACTTTTTAGAAGTGTTTATGAAAACCACGCCTAGTGTGTTTGAAGCCAGTAACTCTTGTATTTGTCCAGTGACCATATTGTTGAAGTGAAGTGCATTTTTCACATATTCCTCTAGAGGTCAGATTTAAATCACCAGAGCACTGTCAACATTTTTGGCAAGGGAAGAGGTAACTGAGTAAAAATGAAAGTTTAAAAAAAGGTTTGTAGCTCAGTGAAAAGATCTAGCTGGCATGTCTCTATTTTGAGGTGGGGAGAATGGGGAAAAGCAAAATATATCTAGACACACACTAAAGGACTGAAGCCCAAAACTTGGCTTGCTTTATTGTTAATCTGAAATCTCCTAGACAAGATTCTAACTGTTTACATGGAAAATGTACTAGTGAAAACTAACATTTTTTCATTGATCCTACAATATTTAGGAGTGCAAACACTGTTCCTTGAGGATGCCACAAATAATGCTAGTACAGAAAAGTTTAGGTATTGCAAAATAAAACTGAAGTCTTAGTTAAACAGAAGAGCTCTGAAATTCAGGCTCTTCATAATGCAACAAATACATTTGCCGCATGGAAACTTAAAAAAAATCCCTAGTTTCCAAGATTATGATAAAGAAAAATACCTGCCTCTTTTCCCCTTATAGCTTGATTGCTCTGTTGGAAGGGGGGGGAAAGCATGATCTTAGTCAATGGTGCATTCTCTGCTACAATGATATTAGTATTCAACAGGGTCTCCAACCAACTGTAGAAGTCTTTTTTAATACAAGAGTAAGCTATGCGTGTAGAATATTTTGAAATAATCAAAGTTTCATAGTCAGAGGGGGTAGACTTTTAATACAATACATACCAAGTAGCAGAGCTGTTCTGAATATACTGTACTTGCTCCTATTCAGTAACTTGTACTGTTTGTGAACAGTTTCTCTTGCTTGCAAAATAAATTAAACATTTAATAAAGCAATTCAGTGCATTTTTTGAAAGGTGATAGGGTGCATTTTTCCCAATGTTAAGATATATTCCATACTTCTAACAGAACCACATAGGCTGGAGAGCTATTTACTGCACTATTTGCTTCCAGTCCTAGCCACTCCTTCAACTTGAGAATCTTTATTTCACTAAATATTATATCCCTTTCAAGGGGTGAAAAAGAACCAGTCATTCACAAAAATAAACAGTCAATCTTTTTGCACACTGTCAGTGTTTGCTATTATCACAGCTTTTGCCTTTGCTAGAGAAGGCTCTGGAGATCAGATGTAGCATCTGGTACAAAAGAGCAACCTACATTACTGTATCTCCACTTTTATTAGATTGACTCACCTGGTGCAAGAGACTGGTACATCAAACCACCTATCTACATCTCATACAATGCTGGCAGTTAGGAAATTATGTATTTGAGTCTTGCCATGGAATATGAAATATGGGAAATGCATGTAACCCCAGGAAAGGCAACCAAAAAAAAAACCTGCCCACATTTATTCAGATTAATCTAATAGCAAGAATAGGTACAAACATTTAAGTTGTTCACCAAGATGGGGGTAATAAGTCAAAAGTTAGCTTAATAAAATTTAAGCAGAGATATTTTGTAACAATCTTCCACAATGCCAACTTGTGTCCATCAGTATGTTTTCTAATACCCCATGTGTCTGAATCAGTACCCTAATAGCTTGGTACTCTGCTTTTACTGATTTTCCTACTTCATTTTGATACTGAGCAGAGACATGAATAATGTTCCAGCTAGCCTGACTGGAGTCAGATGGACTTCCCTGCTCCAGCACATCTCTGTAAATGCAGCTTACAGTCTAATTCCCATGCTTTCATGTATTTATACCTGCTCCTGTATTTTCCACTCCATGTATCTGATGAAGTGAGTTCTAGCCCATGAAAGCTTATGCCCAAATAAATCTGTTAGTCTCTAAGGTGCCACAAGGATGCCTCGTTGTTTCAGTCTAATAAGGGTTCTCTTCTCCCATTCTCATCAGTGCTCCTTAATCCATGCTTCTGTTTTGGGTCATTTGACACAAACACTTATTCCTAGAACAATCTAGCCTCTGTAGTAACTAGACTGAACTCCTTGGGAGCAGGGACCATACTTGTATTAGCACACTCTCCCACCTCAATCATTCTTTCCCACGCCTGCATCCAATTCGTTTTTGTCCATTTTAACACTGTAGCTCCCTTGGTACTATTTATCTTACTGATACTGGCTACCCATCCCAGTTTACTAAACTGCACAGTACATGTTCCTCCAGCTCAGACGAAAATAGTAATCTGGACCTACTCAAATACTAATTTGTTGCATTCTGCCACAACCTACCTGTCTCTAACTTGACACATTGTTTATCATTAACCTTTGCCTACAGACTTAAGGCCATCCAATAATCCTCATATTAAATCACTGGAATATAATTTCCGATACTATCAAATCTTTATTAAACCCAAGAGATCTCATCTTTTGCATTCCCATTAACTTCACTGACAACTCTCCTGTACACAGAATATAACCAAGTTGTATAATTCTGTTAAGAGACATTTAGCCATGCCTGACATCCTCTTTAAACTCCTGATAACCATGACCTAAAAGTTGAAAATGGAGTTGGAAGAGGTTCTTGGCTCTTCCCTTGTGAAGTGGTGTATAGTAACAAACCAGCATGAGGCCAAGCCTCAACAAATGTTCTGTTTTATTGAACTATAATTGCTAACACTCGCTTTGTTTGCTCCAACTTATGTTCTTTTCTCAAGTGCCAGTAACACACTATTAGGAAAAAATAAAAGTATAAAATATGTGCTACAAAAAACTAAGGCCAGGGAAACAGATTTTCTTTTGTTTTATTCCATCAAGGAAAGGTTACAAAAACAATACACTGGTAAAATCAGATTCCACCAGTAACATCCAACAGACAGTATATTTAAATCCATAGAATCACAACATTCAAAATATCAATGTGCTTTATTTGTGTTTGGCTGTCTTTGACTGTGAAGCTTCGTAGTATAGAGCTAGATTATAAAGAAATAGGACATACTGTTTGGGAGTAATTATTTAGGGGCAGTTATGTCAAGTGAACAACTGAAATGGGGTAAGAAAGTAAAAACCATAAGCATTTGAAAACTTAAGGATACATAAAGTAATGTTCACTCTAAAATTAAAAAAACATCCAAAATTTCTGAAAGCTTTCCTGGTCACCACAAAATATGAAAATACTTTATGAATCATTTTTGCATAAAAATATACAAAAAAATTAGTCATTTTTTTATATGAAGACCACTAGTTTGGTAATCACACTTGTGTTCCTGCCCTCTCTTCTCCAAGGCCTTAAAGCACATCCACCTGAATACCAAGTACATTACCTTTTGTTTAATATTTATGAGAGTGTTTATCAACATGATTAAATGATCACAGAGAAACCCCCAAGCCCAGCGCTTATATGGTCCTCCTCGCCATAGTATTGGAGTGCCTTTTCCACTACAGTGATATACCCTGAACAAGGCATAAAATGGAGGGTAGAGCAAGTTTCAGCTAAAAATACTGACTGAAGTGATCAGTTATGCTACCACCTCACATGAAGGAAGTAAAAATAGTTGCAAAAGGACATATGTTACCTTAATACAACAAAAGCTGTCTACAAAGTACTTTGACTCCCGTCAGTTTTCATACGACTTCTGTACATGTTAATGTTGCAGAAACCACGTTATCTTTCTGGCGCCATGCCTGTTTGCAACGGAAACTAAGCAGCACAAAAGACAAAATAAAAGACTCTACATTCACAAATAGGTGATACTGTAACATGAAGGACACTTTAAAGCTTTTTAGATAAAATTTGTTTCATTTCCCCGCCACCGCCCCCCCTCACCCGCTACTCCCTTATCACATAAGTACACATACCCCTACTTTGCACTAGATCAGCTTATGCTGAAGTTGAAAATGTAGGCTATGTCTACACTGCGGCACAGCTGTGCCGCTGTAAGGTCCCCGGTGTAGCCACTCTTTGATGGCAGGAGAGAGCTCTCCTGCTGGCAAAATAAAGTCACCTCCAATGAGGGGCAGTTGCTTTGTGGGCAGGAGAGCATCTCCTGCCGATAAAGCACTGTCCACACCAGTGCTTTTTGTCGTAAAAAAATGGTTAAAAAAGTGCATTGTAGACATAGCCTTAGTAGCTACCTTATGTTGCTTGACAAGATGGCATTCATATTAGGAGACTAGCAAAAACCAGCTGGCAAAAATAATTCATGTAGGCTTTGTTGAATCTTAAGGCTTAGTTGAGAAGTAACACCATCCTCATTAAAAGTTGGCAGTCTGGTTTCAAACAGTAAAGATACCTGGGAAACCTGAAACATTATGGGAGTTCAGAGTACTCTTACAACAACTGCATCAGCTACATCATACCTTCCAAGTTTACCAAGTAGGAAACTAAATAGCTTTTGTCAGCCTCCCTCACTTTCATATTCCACAAAGTGCACAATCAAGCATAGTTTTGATCACCAGGAGTGTTAGGAAAGGTTGAGGGTGACCTGGAGTAAGTTTCTAGGCCAAGGCCAATATTTAAAGAGAAAGTAAGTTTCAATTAGTTTATTCAGGTATGGGTGAATTCACCTTCCAGCATCTAAATACTTTAATAAAGAGCGCACTTTTGAGCAAACTGATTTTTCTTAAATTAAGATCTAGACACAATGCCAACATTCACCCCATAAAGATTGAAGACCATTAATGAAGACTGACTGTAATTACCTTTCAGACTAAGCAGGCATTGGTAAAAATTACTTCTCTCCCTGCTGTAACCACCGTTTTGCAATTAAGCTCTCCAAATTTCAATGTTATTCATGAACAGGTCTGATTATGACAAATTTGATCCTAGGAAATAAGTAACCTCCATGTGCCACTACCCAACTGAGCCAAGGGACTTCATAGAAGGTAACATTTTTCATAATAACTTAAGCAAGAATTCATATGTTGCATTGATTATGCCCCAGGATATAATAGAGCGATGGTAATTCAGATGAGCTCCTCTGAAAAGACGTGTCAGTTTTCTATCACGTTCCAGCCAAATCTTCATGAAAACTTTTGGAAAAGACTGAAATTCCCCACCAATTTGAGATTGCATGCGAGCTTTTACAACATTCATTGGGAAAAACAAGAATCCCAACATGGCACCCAACAGTCCTCCACAGATAAAGTCATTGACCAAATGAGCACTATAAGAAGTTGCTTCAGGCAGACACTGTTTGATGGGTCCTCGCAGACCAAAAAAGAGTACATTACTCGGTCCATTTCGGATCAGAATAGGTACCAAACCCCGATAATATTCTTTAATTCCATAGTCTTTTAGCACCTTGAAAGCCTGGTAAGTGTTTGTAAATCTGTCATGATGTTTGTAGTCCTGAAGCAAAGTCTGGACCCGCTCAAAAGGTGTAAGAAGAGCTTCTGTGGTTCCTGCAAGCACTGCTGCCACACTGCAAGTCACAAGTTCAGGTGCATTTGTGTGCCTCTGGAGCAGGGAGGAGAAATCCTGATACAAGCCAAACATCAGGGCAAGAGTTGTAGTTTTCTGCATTAATGGAGGGAGGAGTCCACGGTACAGGTTTCGGATTCCATCGTTCTGTAACTGACACACTGCATCCCTTATTCTCACTCCATACAGTTGTTGTCGAAAGAGGACCTTCTGGATGGGAAAGGTGATTGCTATATTGGTGAAGGCTGCACAATATCCACAAAAATAATGTTTACCCGAGCTAACTTTTACAATGTGATGAGCAATATCTTGCTTTGAACTTGTTAGGACAAGATCTTCTGAATCCATCATACTGCTCTTTCTTTCGTCATACGGGTGTTGTCCTCTCCTACATCAAGAAGGCAAAGGAGAACGTGAACGCAGCTGCACAGAACCCCACTTTCTTTTTTTTATTCATGTATATAAATCCTTTGCATGCATAAAGTCTTCAGGCAATTTCATGAAAATTCAGAGGAACAGAATGATAAATGCCACATTTGATCGCTCACACATGTACAAGTGGTTTCAGTGGCTGCATTACAGCTCTCAAAGAACTGAAAGATTTATACATTGTTCAGCTAACTGACACAAGGTAGGGTAAAAAAAAGGTAGGGTAAAAAAGCAAGGAACTTTTTTGTTGATTAAATGCAAAAAGTTATACACAGAAATAAATTTTAAAACGAAGTGGCATGTGCCATGTGCCATGTGAAAGCTGAAAATGTAAGTGGAAGTTAGGAAATTCAGAAGTTAAGGTTCCTACACTACACATTAGTAATTTTGACAATTGTTAATACAAAACAAATCAATGTATGTTTTTGTTTTTTTAAACTTGCTATTACAAATCATCTTGACTATTCAGACTCATATTTTACATGACCCTGTAACAGACCAAACCTTATCTGTAAAGAACACATTTGCTATGGAGTAGAAATTACAGATCACAAACTATAGAAAATATGGGTATAGTCTCTAAAGAACTGTCTACACTATAACAACTTAGCTCAGGGAAAGTAAGTAGTTGGACAGATGTCAATTAGCAACCTACATGGTTTTATCCAAAGGCAGAACACCACAAAAATATAATGGGGATGGGTCGAATGGAATCCGAATCGGTGCTGAGTGTACAATTTTGAAAGATCTTTTGGGTAAGTGTGAGATGCATTAAGGCAGGGGTCCCCAACACGGTGCCTGCAGGCACAATGACGCCTGCCGGGGCAGTTGTGTGCACCTGCAGGATACCGCACCACCAAAACGCAACCGAGAAGCGTTGCCGTTTCTTGGCGGCTTTTCAGCGGCGGGGCTTCTTTCCGCTGCCGCTTCTCGGCGGTGGGGTGTTTGGCGCCCGCCACACTCTGTTGGAAATAAGAATGTGCTATTCCCACAGAAAGGTTGGGGACCACTGCATTAAGGGATGGAAAATAAAAACCCACACGACCTGATTACATAGAGAAACAGCATTCCATAAAATACTGAATGCAACCTGAACATACAGTGGGTTTGGGGATGGGAGGAGAGAAGTTACCCCACTTAAGCAAACCATAAATTCAAATGTGGCTTGTCAAAATGGTAAGGTAATTTAAATAACTATGTCTGCATACTTGGCTATGCTATAATACCAAGTAAGTATAAAGAGCTGACTCCAGAATTATAATTAATCAATCCTAGGTGCACATATTGTCCTGTTAAAGGTCAGAGAAGAACTGGGACAACAAGTGAGTTCTTAATACAAGTATTATCTACAGAGAGTTCTAAATATCTGCAATTTCAAAGTTTTGTGACCTACCCGAGAAAAGCTAGGGTGTCTTAGACCCAAGTATATTATTTGTGTTTGGTTTTAATATAATTTTTTCCTTTCTTTAACATCTGATTTTAGGCTATATTGTTTGGAAATTTCATTCAGTTCCAGAATAGTTAAATATAGCTCAGACTTCTAAAGGAGATATTTAAAGGTGTCTAAACTCTAAAGCCTACTCTGCTTTGCATTCTCCATCAGAAGGCATGAGCACATGGCAGAGGTGGGCAAACTACGGCCTGCGAGACCCTCCTGTCCGGCTCCTGAGCTCCAGCCGGGAGGCTCGCCCCTGGGCCCTCCCCTGCCATCCCCCCTCCCCTGCAGCCTGAGCGCGCCGCATTGCCAGCGCCCTGGCCCGCCGCTCTTGCAGGGCAGCACGGCTGGCCTCAGTATGGTAAGGGAGCAGGGGGTCCCAGGGAGGCAGTTAGGGGTCAGGGAGCAGTTGGATGGGTCAGGGGTTCTGGGGGGGCCAATCAGGGAGCAGAGGGCGGTTCGATGGGTCAGGAGTTCTTGGGGGGGGGGCAGTCATGGGACAGGGAGCAGGGGTGCTTGGATTGGTCGGGGGTTCTTGGGGGGGCAGTAAGGGGACAGGGAGCAGTTGGACAGGACGAAGGTTCGGGGGAGGCGGTCAGGGGATGGGGAACGGGGGGGTTGGATAGGGTGTGGAAGTCCCAGGGGGCCTTTCAGGGGTCGGGGGGTGTGGATAGGAGTTGGGGCAGTCAGGGACAGGGAGGGTTGGATGGGGGTGGAGTCCCAGGGGGGCGGTTAGGGTCTGGGTTCGGGGGGGGGGGGGCAGTCAGGGGACAGGAACCTGCCATTTTCTCCAATGGTACTCAGAAGTACCTAGGCTACTTTTCAGTTAAACTTTATTGCCAGCAATATAGTCCTCGAGCATTATGAAGAAATATAAGTTTTGGTTTGCGCCTTTGTTGTCAATGCCTGTAAATCCCTACAGCTGTTCTAATACCACCCAACTCTTATAGAAAGCTTTTCTCATCAATAGATATTAAAGCCATTTAAAAAGGAGCTAAGCATCATTATCATCCCCATTTTACAGATGGGGAAACAAGGTCACCCAGCAGGCCAGACCCCAGAATGTCAGCTCAGTGCTCTACCCACTGGGCTACACAAACAACAGTAGGGTGAGAGAACTGTGCGAAGGGGATACTTTGCATCCCATTGCCTTTTACCTTTTTGTACCCATTTAACATGACAATGATGAAAGATTAGGAATCTTCCTGACTTTTGGCAACGAGGTCCCTGCTGTGCACTACGGAAAGTTAGTAAGTGAACATGACATCACCAATTAGAAAGTGGGTTTTGATGACCTGTACCTAAAACATCTAATTAACAACCTGGGTACCAGTACTGCAGACTTCCATGCACACCACCATGCCTCATTTCTAGAAGTGAAAATGTAGTTCAGTCTCCATGTCTTTAGTCTTAGGATATGTCTACACAGGAAGCACATTACCAGGACTGTACAGGAATACCTGTCAACTATACATGCAAAGTACTCCTACTGTGAACATAGCTTTACTGGCAGAGCAGCAACTTGTACCAGTATAGTAAAAACACCCCTCTGAACAAAACAAGCTGTACCAATAAAAGTGCCGTTTTGATGGTATAACTCCATCCTCACTAGGCGTGTCTGCCAGCACATCTGTGTTGTCAGGGGTCACAGCTCTGACCAATTATAGCTATGCCAGCAGAAGTCTTTACTGGAGATCTGGCCTTGGTCTCTGCTAAAACAAACTAGAAGAGTTCCAATTATAAAGACAAGGGCTTTTTAATATTTGTTTGTTTAAATTTGGCCACATGTTCATTAGGAATTTGACTGAGACCACCAAATCATTCCATATAGGTCACGCAGAAGCCACCTTTGGTAACTTTAGACTAATACTAGTTTGGGACATATCTGAACTAGTTGGCCTACAAGTAACATGCTCCCTAATTCCCTGCATCACCCACTTCCCCAGGTCTGAGGTCTTCAGGGACTTGTCCATAAAAGCAAAAAGGGTGCCTCCTTCAATCATTTTAGCTGAACGTGACTGAAAAGCCCTAGTAACATACATGTAGATGCAGGCTAAGACCTCTGAATTTGTGTTAGCTGGTCATATTTTAGCCTTTTTTACTCGGGTAGTCGAGACCCTTGTGAGAAAATATATAGTCTATTACATTTATTATTTTGGTGCAAAGAGGACTAAAACCATGTAAAGGCAGGAAAGGCAGAGGTGGGTAACACTGGGATTTGTAAAAAGAAAAGGAGTACTTGTGGCACCTTAGAGACTAACCAAATAAATTGGTTAGTCTCTAAGGTGCCACAAGTACTCCTTTTCTTTTTGCGAATACAGACTAACACGGCTGTTACTCTGAAAACTGGGATTTGTTAGTTCAAAGCCATATCAGGAGATAAAAATGTATAAATGTAAACAAGCAATCATACACTGAGGACAGTCTAATGCAGGCCACTCCCGGTAGACAGGATACTGGGCTGGACAGACCTTTGGTCTGACCCATTATGGCCATTCTTATGACACTGCTGCAAACCGCTGACAAGACAAACTCAACTAGTACATGACAAGCCTTACATGAACGTTTAAGCTTGGTTCTACTCCAAAAACTGACTCTAAAAATGGCATTGTCTCACTGATTTTTGTATCAAATTGCCCAAATTTGCAAATAACAGAATTTTTTTCTAAATGCCAACTGGATGTTTAATTGGGGGAGGGGGGGTGGAATAAATGGTGATACTCTCTGAAAATCTTCTCATAACCAAAATTCCACCCACTAAAGATGCTAAAATGGGATGCCACTCAGATTGGCTAGATCCTCATAAGAATGTCCCTTTACTTATCACATTCTTTGATCAAAGTTAAATAGTTAACTATGACGACATTTACGTTATTACGCTTCAGAGTTAAATCTCCCTTTAAACGAATAGGGACAATTCAGACTTCCCTTATAACTGTTTCTGATCAGGCAGACTTAACTATACATTGGTTTACATTTGAAGATTACCTTCACAGCTACTAAAGGCTAAAGATTTTATTTTTAAAATAAATTTTACATTCTGGAGCAAGAGGTAGTCACCAAAGAAAATCACTGGCTAACCTAAATCAGGGGTGGGCAAACTTTTTGGCCCGAGGGCCACATCTGGGTGGGGAAATTGCTTGCAGGGCCAGGGCAGGGGGTTGGGGTGCGGGGGCAGAGTGTGGGAGGGGGTGCGGTGTGCAGGAAGGGGCTCAGGGCAAGGGGTTGTTGCAGAGGAGGGGTGCAGGCAGTATGGGGGGGCTCATGGAAGGATGTTAGGGTGCAGGAGGGGGCCCAGGGCAGGGAGTTGGGGTGCAGGCAGGGGGCTTAGGGCAAGGAGTTGAGGGGCAGGGTGCAGGAGGGGTTCAGGCTCTGGCCCGGCGCCACTTACCTAGAGCGGCTCTGGGTTGGCAGCGGCGTGCACCGGAGCCAGGGCAGGCTCCCTGCATGCCTGCCCTGGCCCCATGCTGCGCCGCTCCAGGAAGCGGCTGGAACCACATCCCTGCAGGGAGAGGGCCCACAGGGCTCTGCGTCTTTCCCTCACCTATGGGTTCCTCCCCCGAAGCTCCCATTGGCCGTGATAACCCGTTTCTGGCCAATGGGAGCTTTGGGGGAAGTACCCACAGGCAAGAGCAGTGTGCGGATCTCTCTGCCGCTCCCCTCCAACCCCAGGGGCTGCCGGGACATGGAGTGGCTGCTTCCCGGAGCGGCGCAGCACCACTGCGGTGGCAATCCTGCGGGCCGGATCCAAAGCCCTGAGGGGCCGGACCCTGCCCGCGGGCCGTAGTTTGCCCACCCCGTCCTAAGTGCTGGTAGAAGGTAGAACATAGAAAGATGTCCTCCAATCCCACAACACCGCAGTGCAATTTCTTGCAGTTACTATCATCCTTTACAGCCTTTCGGTAGGTGTTACAAGAAACAGATGGTTTTAGGGTCCCCATGCAAAAAAAAAAAAAAAGTTGGAGCACCACTGGAGCCCAGAAGCAGCTTAGAATAGGATCTAAATTTAGAACAGAAGGTCCCTCCCTGGGAAAAAAAGGTTGAGCCAACTTCTAAGCAGGTTTTTCTTGTGCTTATAATTTTCCTTTGCATTCACTCCCAGCTGAGAGCTTTTTAACGTTCTCTACTTTCCCCAAGCTATAAGGACAGTTTCTTTTAATTACCTAGTTTTCTTTATGTTCATTCTTTAAAGGGGCACAATCAACATAAAACTCGTTTTGAAAGTTTGCATTAACATTGCAGATTAAGTCATCAAAGAACTGTAAAAGTCTAATTTATTTTTCTCCTGGTATGCTGTTTGCTTTGTTACAATTCAATCAGCTAGAACACTAAAGAGAGACTCATTCAGTTTCAGCTTTGTTCCCAAGGCATTTTCACTTTCTATGGGTATGTCTACACTGCCCATGTTACAGCGCAGCTGTGATGTGGACAGCGTAGACACGCTTTATCACCCAAGGGAGGGGGGGTTCTCACGGCGATAAAAAAACCCACCCTGCATGAGCAGTGGTAGCTTTATCTCTGGGATGAAGCGCTGTCTATGCTGGCGCTTTTCAGCACTAAAACTTTTGTCACTCGGGGGTGGGGGGTGTTTTCACCTCTGAATGACTAAAGTTTTAGCGCTGAAAGTGGCAGTGTAGACACAACCTAAGTCTCTTCATATATAGAGTTGAAAAGCAAGAAGAGACCATCAGATCACCTTGCCTGGCCTCCTGTATATCACAGGCCACCCGCACACGATACCTAACAACCAAAATGAGATCAAACCAGGGTAGATAAAAATTTGATTTTTTTAATTTAAATCAGGTTTTTTAAATTTATATTATGAGGAGTTTTTATTTTTAAAAATAAAGCTGCTTAAAATGAAATATGAAGTTACCATAAGTCACTCAAAACATTTAAATAAAACTGAGCCTCTATCAAAAACGGAGTTAAAAGCTGTTTCTCTATATAAAGGAAGATGTTTTTCCCCATTCTAACTTTTGAGGTCAAGCTTTATAAATATGGCACAATTGGTTAGTAGGAGATGGTCTCATTTTCAAGAGACCAAAGCTATGTCTACACTAGCATTTTGGTGAGTAAAATTTATGTCGCTCAGGGGTGTGAAAAAAACACCCCTCGGACTGACCTAAGCTGTGGACCGCACTATGTCCGCAGGAGACACTCTCCCATAGCCTTAGGCTGGAAGGAACTTAAGCTCCTTCACTTAAGCATATTTGAAAGTTTTTGAAGGTTGGCCTGAAATGATCAGTTTAGTTCACTGACTACAGTTAATCCCTCTGTCTAATAAATCATTTAGTTGTAAATGTGAAATATGTTTTGATGAGAAGTGTATGTATCCAAACATTTAAGGGTTTTTTTTAAATAAAAAATAAGTTTTATATATGCTTTTTGTGTATTTATATGCCAGTTACCCTTCTGCTTCAGCTCGACACAAATCATGGGGGGAAAGTTAATTGTCCAGAAAATAAGCAATATATCATTCACCATTTTCTACTATACTAAAAACGTACAACAAATAAGACTGAAAATACTAAGCTATATAATAGCTTAAATAAGTGGACAATTATCGTGTGCCCTCCTACGTGCACAAAGATGTAACAAATCCCGTGTAAAGCCTCTGTTTAGCTGCAAGTGAGGACCATTAAAGCAGGTGACCAACCAGTGAGAACATGCCTTTCTTCCCAAAATACACTTCTCCATTTGGACTTCAGTTATTTAAAAAAAATCTGAAATAAAAAAGCGCTTTCAACGGAGGCTTTCCCCGGGCTCCGTGCACCCCGAAGCGGAGCCACACAGCCCAGGGGAGAGCGGACTGTGACACGCCGGCGCGGAGCGCGGGAGAGGGAGGCGCGCCGCTGCCCCGGCACAGCCAGGGGAAGGCGGGAGCTGCAGCCACGCAGCCCGGGCAAGTGGCCGGCAGCCGCTCGCTGGGGGCGAAGGTGACCCCCCCGCCCCCGCCACAGGGCCACCGGGGAGAAGACCCCTGCCCGCCCCGCACGGCCCCGGGGCGCACGCCGAGCGCGCGAGGAAGACCCCGCCGGAAGCACAGGGCGCGGCCCATACGGCACTGACATTACGGCGGGACCCTCGGATCGGGCTGCTCCCGCTGGGGCCCCGAAGCCCGACCCCGGCGGCGCGGCCCCAAGCGCCCGAGCAGCGGCTCGAGCCAGCGGGAGGGCGGGCCCCGCGCGGCCCCCCAACGCTCCGCCCCGCGCCCGTGCCAGGAACGGCGGCCGCGGCGAGCGGGGGCGGGTCGCACCCAGCCCCCACAGGCGCCAACCTGTCCCCTCAGGGCAGGCCCCGCGCGCGCGGGGAGGGGCGGCGACTCACCCGCGCCGGCTCCATGGCCGCTCGCGCGCGCTGACAGGAGCCGGGCCCGGCACCTTCCTCCTCGGCCACCGCCGGCCCAGCCCGACAGCCCCCACTCTGCGCGTGCGCGTGTGCCGGCCAGCAGCGGCATGTGACCTGGACGCCCGGACCCGCCCCCCTCCACAGGGCGGTGGCGAGGCAGAAACGCGCCACGTGACCAGCGAATGTGGCATGGCCCCGCCCCCCTCACCGGCTCTCGAGCCCCCAGTTCCGACCCAATCAGCTGCAGAGCCGGCCCCTGCGTCGACAGGGTCTCGCGCCAGGCCTGTGCGCGCGCGCGCGGAGCGCGGGGGTCAAGGGAGGCGAGGCAAGGGCGGCCGGGGGCAAAGGGAAGGCGTGAGCGGGGGGCGGGGCTCCGCAGGGGCGGGGGGCGAGAGGCCCTGTGAGGAGCGGGCGGGCCGGCCTGTGCCAGGCGCTCCCAGCCCGGACCCCTCCCCCCCCGAGATAGTCCAGCAGAGCCCCCAGACCCCCTCGCCTGCACTGGGGGGACTCCTGCGCCCCCCTCGCCCTGCACAGCGCCCAGCTCGGCCCCCCTCCTCTGCTGCCTCGCCGATCGCTGGGCGCCCACCTCCCAGGGCCAGGGCTGGACCCCGCTTCCCGCAGGGCTGGTGCAGCTGTGCCCTGTGGCACTTGGCGAAGATGCCACTACAGGCAGGGCAGAGCCGCTCCCAGGGGCGTGGGTCCTCCCCTCCCCCGCCGGGGGGGCCGTAGCCCCCGTCCTCCCCTCCCCCGCCGGGGGGGCCGTAGCCCCCGTCCTCCCCTCCCCCCCGGGGGCCCGTAGTTTCTGTTGACCGAAGACTTTCTACTCTGGGGGTTAGGTTGGTGTCATAGAATATCAGGGTTAGAAGAGACCGAGTCCAGCCCCCTCCTCAGAGCAGGACCAACCCCAACTAAATCACCCCAGCCAGGCCTTAAAAACCTCTGAGGAAGGAGATTCCACCACCTCCCTAGGGAAACCATTCCAGTGCTTCACCACCCTCCTAGTGAAAGAGTGTTTCCTAATATCCAACCTAGACCTCCCCCACGGCAACTTGAGACCATTGCTCACTGTGTCACTCAGAGGTGTGAGGTTTGTAGGATAGAGGAGGGCAAAGTAGATGTGAAGTGTTGCAATTGACAGTGGAATTGAATCATAGAATATCAGGGTTGGAAGGGACCTCAGGAGGTCATCTAGTCCAACCCCCTGCTCAAAGCAGGACCAATCCCCAACTAAATCAACCTAACTTGTGGCTGAGAGAAAGCTTTGCCTTGAGCACAGATTCACTGCCCCATAACTTTCTTTCCGTGGAGTTAAGGTTGACTGGCAGTGCCTTGTGCCCTTCTAGAATATTCAGGGCACCTATACCGAAAAGCACTATGTAAGTGTTGATATTATACTTAAACCTCTGAGTTAAGCAGTGGTGAGCTGGAGCCTGTTCGCGAGAACCGGTGGTTAAATTTAGAAGCCCTTTTAGAACCGGTTGTTCTGCGAGGGACAACCGGTTTTAAAAGGGCTTCTAAATTTAACCGGCCAAAAGTGGTGCCTTAGGCACCGACTCCATGGGTGCTCCAGCCCTGGAGCACCCAAGGGGAAAATTTGGTGGATGCAGAGCACCCACTGGCAGCTCCCTGCCCCACCCCCAGCCCCAGCTCACCTCCGCTCTGCCTCCTCCCCTGAACGTGCCACCCAGCTCTGCTTCTCCGCCCCCGCCAGGCTTCCTGTGAATCACTTCAGGAACAGAACGCTTGAGCACTGTTGGACAGCACCTTTTTGCTAAAGAAAATTCGGGTTTAGGCAAGGCATAGCAAACAGGAGCTGTCGCACACCTGGCCTACACTTAAACACTGAGCCTACTCCACACAAGCCACCCTTGTCCGAAGGATTCTGTATGAGACGTTGCCTTTGCTTACTCCTTACTAAGCCTCAGCAGAGAGCCATATGCCAGCAGACTGCTGACAATCCCTGTAGCAAGAGGACCTTGTTCATCTCAGCTGACACAACCTGCAGAACTTAGTGCTGGAATGAATCGTACCTGATCCCTGAGGGTACACATGCACCGATCCTCATATCACAGCAACAGGTCTGCCAACCCCTTCCAGCTAATCCCTCCACCATTCAATATACACCGAACCATGAGTGGCAGTTGCATGCACCTGAATGTTGGCTTTCAACTCTGTGTAACACTGTACAAACAATGGCATCTTCTTTTAGTCTTTAATCATATCTGCTTATTTTGGCAGCACGTCTACTGCAGATTTCCCACTGGCTCTTGCCAGCTCCAGTGGCACAGTTAGCGTTGTGGGAGTGGCACATACCTTTACTCTTCATAGGCTTGTTTTCAGAGGCTGAAGTGTAGCTGCGCTTGACGTTCTGGAAGAGTATGAGGCAATGCCACACAACTTGAACTTGGCATCAGTGAAGTTTAAGAGCAGTGAATTCTCCCCGTCAGGCTGGAGGGGCTACTAGTAGGAAGAAAGGTGGTAACCAAAGGACTGTGAGGGGCACATCTGCCACCAGGAGGCGCCAATGGGGAGTGGGGTGGACTCTATACTCCATTTAGGATCTAGTGTAGGGGAAAGGGACTCTGCACAACCCTCTGCAAATTTGCTCTAAGTAGTACACTGCTGCCCCTGTTGGACAGTTTTCAAGACAATATGGCTATGTTTGTGGATTATAGAGCATGCTGATTATTAAAATAATCTCCTTAGTGGAGGATCTGTATCTGGAGAACCCAAACGTCCCCAGCTTGTGCCATTAATCTACCCTAATATGGCACAGCTGTAGTATAAAAAGGGCTAAAAAGTGACTAAAATATTTCTGTGGTGCCTTCAGTGGAAAATGCATCTGATGAAGTGGGCTGTAGCTCACGAAAGCTTACGTTCAAATAAATTTGTTAGCCTCTAAGGCGCCCCAAGTCCTCCTTTTCTTTTTGCGGATACAGACTAACACGGCTGCTACTCTGAAACCTGTCTTTTGCCTGAGGATACCATGCTGGCATCATATTAGTCGGTGTTGCCCTTATGGCAGTCATTAGAATAGGGTTCTCTGTTACCGGTCTTTCACGTTGCTCAGCCACTCCTTTGATCATGCTGACATTGATGAGAGTTGGAGCTACTTGCTTTTCCCATTGTTCAGGAAACAGGTGAGGTGTATGCAGCATGGTTAAATTACCCGAATGCTGCTGCTTACAAGAGTCTTTTCTTTTCCCTCTATTGAATTAATGCTATTTTCTTTGACAATACCTCTCCAATAAAAATCTGAGTTTGCACGAGGATTGTTGAGCACTCTGAAATATTGCCTCTTAAACCCGAAGCTTTACGCTCAGAGCAGAGCTTCCAGAGGCAGACCCTGCAGAACCCAACTAATTTGTACAACACACGAATCTGAGCTGCCAACAGCAGGACTTGACTTGACAGTGCATGGGAGCTGTGGAGGTTCAATGCCTGTAGCATGTCACCTAGACGGAGCCACATTTACTCTGCCATCAGCCTGCCTGCAAACGCTCTGATTTGTGACAGAGCCCCAGTCTTGCTTTCAGAGTAGCAGCCGTGTTAGTCTGTATCCGTAAAAAGAAAAGGAGGACTTGTGGCACCTTAGAGACTAACAAATTTATTTGAGCATAAGCTTTCATGAGCTACAGCTCACTTCATCAGATGCATACAGTGGAAAATATAGTGGGGAGGTTTTATATACACAGAGAACATGAAACAATGGGTGTTACCATACCGACTGTAACAAGAGTGATCAAGAAAGGTGAGCTATTACCGGGGGCAGGGGGGTTGGGGGGCCTTTTGTAGTGATAATCAAGGTGGGCCATTTCCAGCACTTTACAAGAACAGTAGGAGGGGAAATAAACATGGGGAAATAGTTTTACTTTGTGTAATGACCCATCCACGCCCAGTCTTTATTCAAGCCTAAGTTAATTGTATCCAGTTTGCAAATTAATTCCAATTCAGCAGTCTCTCGTTGGAGTCTGTTTCTGAAGTTTTTTTGTTGAAGAATTGCCACTTTTAGGTCTGTAATAGAGTGACCAAAGAGACTGAACTGTTCTCCGACTGGTTTTTGAATGTTAATGTTAATTATTCAAGCCAAGATAATCCCTGATTGGGTGAGATCAGTTTGGGGAGGACAAGAGCCATAGTTTGAGCCCCAGTTGCACCCATCAAAAGCTGTAAGAACCGTAAAAAGTTGATGTCATTATTTTTGTAAGTGTGTGTAGGTATCTCAGGAATCTCTAGCTTAAACTAACTCCAGTTTGAACCACTAACCCTCCATCAGAGCTCCATGAGGCACAGCAGTTTTCAAGGAACCTGAAAGTAAGCACATGGATTTTAGAACACTTGGAAAAATCAGCTGTTAAACATTAAGCTTATCTCAACCTTAACTACAGTGGGCGTGACTACCCCACCATCATTTCCTTCATGCTCAGCAGATCTGACGTCCACTGAACTGCACTAACACAAGGCAGGAATTTCATTACCCTTCCTTGTAAGCAGAGTTTCAATATCTCTGAGTTCACCATAGATCTGCTGGATCTTGTTGCTTCAGACGTCGTTTTTGATGGATCTCAGAGAGGCCTGTTTCCAAATGAAGGAAAAAAGCCATGTGATCTTTGGACATAAATCTTGATATGCGCCACTGCAGTGTTCTGCCTAGTGGCAAAAACAACTAACTTGCTTTTGTGTTTGACTGCTGCTGAACATACCTCAAACACAGCATTGTGTTCTTGTAATGTCTATCTCATCTCTCCTTAGATAGTGACAAGGTGCTTACAAACTGGATATCAACATACTTCATCAACTGATTTGGGATGGTTATAATGGCATTACTATTCTCCCTGACAGAATGAAAATTCTAGGATTTTCATGATTAAAATGTATGAGTCAGTGGTTTATTTCCCCTCTAAATTCATCGTAACTGGAGATTGGCCGTACAAAATTTTAACCAGGCGATTGAACAAAGTTTTTTAATTTTTTAAAATTTCTGCTCCAACCTGTGGCACGGTGAACACCTGTGATCCTTGAGGGCATCTGTTAAGAAAATGTGTATTTGATTATGAATTGAAGTTGCCCTGTGATCTGAATCAGCCCTCTCACTAAGGAGTGGGTAGGATGTGCCTTCTCCCCAGCTGTCTTGCACCATTTCCCTGCAACCTCAGGGGTAGTTCTCATAGGACAAAGGGTTGTGACCTGAGTAAAAATGTGTTTATTTTGTTTAGTCTTGGACTCTTTGTTATACTCTGGAAGGGGACTGATTACTTAGCCAGAGGGCCAAATCAAACCCAATCCCCAGAGCTCTGCCAAGACACCAAATTGCCTAGCCAGCCAAGGGGCACATTTAAGCTTTGATGGGGTAGAGGAACATAATACTGGAAAGGACCTCCTGGGTCATTGAGTCCAGTTCACTCCAGGCAGTCCTGTCATATTATCCCATTCTTTGGGCAGTGATGCTAGGTTTGAAGGCTTTCCCATACAGGAGCTGGGATGTTGGGGATGGGGGGTCTCAGCACATACATTTTGGTGCAAACAGGATGTAAAATTTTATTTTGAATTTTTTTTAAAAAGTATTTCTTACTCATCTGAGCTACCATATTTTTGGCTACTGGATCTGGTAGTGCTAGCAACTTCCAGAGCTTCTTTCAGTGATGTCAGTAGCTGGTAGAGATGGCATATTTGGATAAAAGTAGAAACACAAAAGGAAGAGATCACTGTCATAAGATTTCATTTGCAAATTGGATACTATTAATTTAGGCTTAAATAGAGACTGGGAGTGGCTAAGTCATTATGCAAGGTAGCCTGTTTCCTCTTGTTTTTTCCTACCCCCCCCCCCCAGATGTTCTGGTTTAACTTGGATTTAAACTTGGAGAGTGGTCAGTTTAGATGAGCTATTACCAGCAGGAGAGTGAGTTTGTGTGTGTATGGGGGTGGGGGGGATGTGAGAAAACCTGGATCTATGCAGGAAATAGCCCGACTTGATTATGTAAAGAGTTGTCACTTTGGATGGGCTAGCACCAGCAGGAGAGTGAATTTGTGTGGGGGGGTGGAGGGTGAGAAAACCTGGATTTGTGCTGGAAATGGCCCACCTGTTGATCACTTTAGATAAGCTATTACCAGCAGGACAGTGGGGTGGGAGGAGGTATTGTTTCATATTCTCTGTGTGTATATAAAGTCTGCTGCAGTTTCCACGGTATGCATCTGATGAAGTGAGCTGTAGCTCACGAAAGCTCATGCTCAAATAAATTGGTTAGTCTCTAAGGTGCCACAAGTACTCCTTTTCTTTTTGCGAATACAGACTAACACGGCTGTTCCTCTGAAACCTGTCATAAGATGGAATTTACAGAGATTTACAGAATTTACAGAAGAGGAAAGGACAAGGAGTAATGGTCTCAAGTTGCAGTGGCGGAGGTTTAGGTTGGATATTAGGAAAAACTGTTTCACTAGGAGGGTAGTGAAACCCTGGAATGCGTTACCTAGGGAGGTGGTAGAATCTCCTTCCTTAGAAGTTTTTAAGGTCAGGCTTGACAAAGCTCTGGCTGGGATGATTTAATTGGGGATTGGCCCTGCTTTGAGCAGGGGGTTGGACTAAATGACCTCCTGCGGTCCCTTCCAACCCTGATATTCTATGATTCTGTGAGATGGGAATCTACGAGGGCAGAACTCACTGGTCAAAGTATTTACAAAGCAGTCACTCCATGCCATTCCAGGTTTAAGTACTTGAAGAAGAAATGACAATTTCAAAGAAGGAAAGAGGGTGCCATTCATAGTGTCTTATCAAAGCGGCAGCAGACCCTACCAGAACAACAGATACAAAACCTGCAGCCATATCTCCACTGCTAAAATGATCAATGCCACCCACAACACACCTTTTGAGATCTATGGGTTTCATGCAAGCCTGTCACAACGTGTGGTGTATGTCATTCAGTGCACTAAATGCCCCAATAACACCTATGTGGGTGAAACCAGACTATCACTATGCTCTCAAATGAACTTACACAGAAAAATGATAAAAGACAAAAGCACCATCTTACCCGTGGGCAAACACTTTTCACAAAACGATCACTCCTTTATCTGGCCACTCAGTCCTCATCCTCCCAGGAAGCCTGTACGCCACTTTCAAACCCTGAGCCTGGGAGCTTAGATTCATAACTCTGCTAGACACTAAAACAGGGACGGGCAAACTACTTGGCCTGAGGGCCGCATCGGGGTTCGGAAATTGTATGGAGGGCCGATTAGGGGAGGCTGTGCCTCCCCAAGCAGCCAGGTGTGGCCCGGCCCCCGGCCCTAATCCCCCACCCTGCTTTTCGAACCCCCAATGCCCCCCCCGTCCCAGGACCCCTGCCCCTGTCCGCCCGCCCTGTCTCCTGACCGCCCCTGGAGCCCCCACCCCTGACTGCCCCCCACTGCCCCATCAACCCCTTCTCTCATTCCTGACTGCCCCCCAGGACCTCTGTCCCATCCAACCATCCCTTCTTCCTGTCCCCTGACTGCCCCCCGCCACCCCATCCAACCCCCCTCCTTCCTGATTGCCCCCCTGGGACCCCTGCCCCATCCAACCACCCCTTCTGCCCCTGGAAGCCCTGCCCCTGACTGCCCCCCGCTGCCCCATCCAAACCCCCTGCCCTTCCTGACTGCCCCCCGGGACCCCTGCCCCCATTCAACCCCCCTGTTCTCCACCCTCTGACTGCCCCGTCCCCTATCCACACCCCCGCCCCCTGATCTCCCCTCCTGAATTCCCCTGCCTCTTTACCGCACTGCCTGGAGCACTGGTGGCTGGCAGTGCTACATCCACACCGCCTGGCTGGAGCCAGCCACGCCACCGTGCAGCACAGAGCACCGGGTCAGGGGATGGGCCGGGGGCTAGCCTCCCCAACCAGGAGCTCAGGGGCCGGGCAGAACAGTCCCATGGGCTGTAGTTTGCCCACTTCTGCACTAAAATCATGGTCTTAATAAAGACACTGGATTTATGGCTTATTACAACAGTCTGTAACCCACTAACCCCTTTTTTCTCCTATGACTGCAGCAGTGTTAATGGGCCATTTCATCATGAGTGGACCCTTACGATATGTGTTAACTCCTTACGCTAAACAATCTGTTGCATTTTGCATTTAGCTGTGACATTCTCAGTACCTTCTGCAGATCTGGAGGGTCCGTCTACACTGCAATAAAACACCCACAGCTGGCCCTTGCCAGCTGACCTAGGCTTGCGGGGCTCAAGCTGCGGATTTATCAAATTGCAGTGTAGATGTTCAGATCCTCCATCCCAGAGTCTAGACTCCAGACCGAGCCTGGATGTCTACACTGCAATTTTATAACCCCGCAGCCCAAGTCCCATGAGCCTGAGTCAGCTGATATGGGCTAGCCACAGGTGTTTTACTGCAGTGTAGACATACCTGAAGAAGAGCTCTGTGTGGCTTGAAAGCTTGTCTCTCTCTCCAACAGAAGTTGGTCCAATAAAAGAGATCACCTCCTGCACCTTGCCTCGGGAACAATTGGTCATTTTCTAAAATTGTGTAGCAGTTATGAGCAAATTGCTGCAAAGCAGCTTTTAGAATAAGCCAGCAGTAAAGAGCCAAGCCTGGAACACAATCTGGGGGATATTTTAGCAGGTCTGTGTGGAACAAAGGAGTGTCAGAGGTATAAACAGAGGCTTAATTCAGAGCTACATTGCATGTTGAAGAGTGTGGGCCTCCTACATAGATTCTTACTCTTAGTTGTGCACAGTATAATTGGCAGGAATAGTGTAAATTGCTATTTTGGGCTAAACCAGATAGTCATGATGTAGGTAATTGTATGCTTCACAGCTAATTACTGTGTTAGGCATTTTCATCACAGGTTTCATGCCATGCTGCACTTTTGTTAGGTGAAAAGAATGCTCCATCAGAGGAAGTGGAGCATTCATTTTGGAGGGTGGAAAATGCCATTCAGTCATATGTGATTTACCTTCTGCCTAGCAAGATTAAAAATCCGTGTCTCAGAAAGCAGCTGCATTATTGTCTGGGTCACTATCAGACTGTGCAGTTCTGGGGGGACAAGACTAGAACCCAGATCTGTGTGATGGCAGAGAGCACCCCACTATACCAGTCATGGTAGGGCTGTGTGCATTACCCACAGACTCTGTGGAGATCAATACTACAGGAAGTGCTACCTGGGGAAGCTGGACTGATAGCTTCCTCGTGGCCCCCAATTGAGCCAGACACCCTGGGCCCAAGAGAAGTTCCAGGAAGCCTCTATGCAATGAGGTGGACTCTGATGGGAGCAGTAGTGATGGACCTGCCTCTTAGCTTGCTCTCTGACTCCCAGGCCTGGCTCAGACCCTCAGCTTCCACCCTTGAACTCTGACCCCTTTGGGACTTGGACTCTGGCTTTGCTCCCTAGTTTCGGTATTGGGACTCCTACTTTTGATATCTGGACTCCGACTTTGACCCTGGACTTCAGCACTTGAACTCCTACTCTGGCTATGGACCCTGGCTTTGCCCCTGGAACCCTGGCTCTGTTCTGGCTCCCAGCATCAGTACTAGGACCCCAACCCAGTCCCACACTCAGGCAACCACTGTTAGGCTCCAACCCTGGTTCTGGCCCCCAACCTAGGCTCCTAGACGTTGGCATTGGCCCTGACCAGTAAGTCTCTCTGTCCAAGATTTGCTTTCCCTCCAAGTGTCTGTACAGTGCCTAGCACAATGGGATCCTGGTCCATGAGTGGTCGCCTTCATGCCACCACGACTGTACAAATAAATAACAAGTATGCTTGTTTGAATTATCTTTTCTCTACAGTTAGACACCACCATTTGAAGGCCACATCTATGAAGCAGATGCATAACCTCCATGCAGGTGGAAGGAGAGATGTACTAACGATTTGAATTGCTCCATTGTTTGGCTTGACAAGCAAATGTGGTTGTGCAGTTTTTGGCACACAGTTTTGTAGTTTTAGCTACGTCTATCACGGGGTGAGCAAACTACGGCCCGGGGCCCACATCCAGCCCTCCAAATGTTTTAATGCAGCCCTCGAGCTCCAGCCAGGGAGCGGGGTTGGGGTCTTGCCCCACTCCGCACGGCTCCTAGAAGCAGCGGCATGTCCCCCTACAGCTCCTATGCGTAGGGGCAGCCAGGGTGCTCCGCATGTTGCCCCCACCCCAAGCGCCGCCCCCGCAGCTCCCATTGGCTGGGAACCACACTGCAGACAAGGCAGTGCACAGAGCCACCTGGCCATGCCTCCATATAGGGGCCGGAGGCAGGACATGTCACTGTTTCTGGGAGCTGCTTGAGGTAAGTGCCGCCCAGAGCCTGCCCCCCTGACCTCTTCCCACGTCCCAGCCCTGATACCCCTCCCACCCTCCAAACCCCTCAGTCCCAGCCCAGAGCACCCTCCTGAACCCCCCAACCCCACCCCAGAGCCTGCACCCCCAGCCAAAGCCCTCCCGCAACCTAACTCCCAATTTTGTGAGCATTCATGGCCCGCCATACAATTTCTCATATGTGGCCCTTGGGCCAAAAAGTTTGCCCACCCCTGCTCTATCACCATGCACATCACCACGTGCGAGAGGGCAGCCCTTCATCTCTTTGGCAAGAGATTTATGCTAATCAAGACATTGTCAAAGAAATCACCAAGTGCTGGAAGGAGGACCCATTGGGAGTGAGGTATAGGAGGCAGACTCGTTTTAGGAAATGTGTTGGAAGGGAGTTTTTGAATTTGAAGTAAGAGCATCACCAGTGAAGAGCATTAAAGTGCTATCAGGATCTCCAGCCGATTACAGAGAAGCAGCCTCATAATCCTGATTTATTAAAGTCTAATTTTGCTGTTACTTGTTATTCCTCAGTGAAGTTTGCAGTTTGGAAGCCTGGTGTTTGTGGGAGTTGGCTCAGTGGTTTGATAATCAAGCAGAAGCTAGTGATGCTGAACAGAATTCTGAAGACTTTGTGCGGTGCTATTCTGGGTAGGCGGTTTTGAGACCCAAGTGGATCCTTACACTCAAGTGCTCAGGTACTACAGTGATGAGCAGTGTAAGAACCTATATAGAACACAATGACCTATCCAGAGAAGTACAAAATTAGTATCAATGCACCACTGTACAATAAGACTTTGTTATTTGAGTGACATTATTTCTTGAAAAATGTTAATATCCTATGTTACATTTCTTCATTTAATATCATATTATTTAACATTACGTATATTTGCTGTAATTTCTTCATCTTTACATTCAGTTTCGCTTAATACAATTTACAAGTGTATGCGAATTGTTGAGTTTTTACTGTAGCTAATTAACAATCCCTAGTTCTTCTATAGCATTGTTCACAGTAGATCTCAAAGCACTTTACAAAGGAGGGCAATATCATTATTCCCATTTTACAGAAAGGGGAAGTGACTTGCCCAAGGACACCCAGGAACACAGTAGCAGAGCTGGGAATAAACCCCAGGTCTCCTGAGTCCCAGTCCAGAACCTGGGGACAATGCGGCTCCATTTTCATTGTGCATCCCATGAGTTCTCTTCTGAGGAAGCAGCAAACAGCACACCGAATCTGGAAAATCCGGATCTCAGTTACACTGAACTTTCTTCCATCTTTATTGTATCACTTGTCCATTCACTAATAAAAATATAAGCGAGTGCACTATCCACTAGGCCAGAGAGTCATCAGTTGTCACAGGTTACCTGCTCCGTATCTATTTAATGAAGGCGGGTCTGACCATGCTGGGTAATGACTGGGAGAACTTTCTCTCGTTTCTTTACAAATATTTTTGGCAATATCTTACCCCTTGTATCAACTGAGGATACAGGGTGGTAACTGGGACACTGCTCTGAGCTGGCGCCCGACTGGGATAACGGCAGTTCGTAGCATGGGAGGCAGAACACCCCATCATCTGGCCTTGTTAAGCATGTAGAAGTGGGGCACAATTGTTTCTGAAAAGTGTTGAAATCTGTGGGAAAAATCATATTGGACATAAGTCTGAGCGCTGGCTAGGTGAGTAAAAGGGTCAGATTGTGTGAGAGGAGTCACCTTAACTCAGCCCTTCCGGATGCTCGGATATTCGCTATTTTTTATTCTATCAGTCTGGGTATTTAGCTGGCCCCCCATCACCATTGCATAAGAGCACCTCACAATCCTTAGTTCTTTTTATTTGGTACCCTCACACCCCATCGGGCAGTAGGGAAGTGCTCTGACCCCCATTTTACAGCTGTGGATCATTTTACTGATCCACAGAGAAATGAAGCAGAGCAATGATTCAATCCTGTTTCTTGAGTCACAGACCAGATGTTTTTTAACCATAAGCCTATCCTTCCTTACAACTCTAACATTCTTGCAAGGGTGCCAGGCAGAGAGGCTAACTCCGCATTTTCTGGTTCTCCCGTAGTTGGGTATTTAAACTCCTTTTTAGGAAGTGTACAATAACTACAAGGCAGTGTTATGCAGCCACACCCTAAACCCCACTCTGTGTGTGTGTGTGTCCGTGTCCGGTGAAGTTCTCTTATGTTTCTGTCAGGGGAGTTGCTATAACATGTTAAGTAGGACTATTCTTATATAGACACCATCATTGTGCCCTCAGGCTTGATAGGGATCTCTGGGGATTATCACGTATGCAATGCTGTATGAAGTCCACAAGTCCTTAAAAGCAGTGATACCTTGCAATTATTATTTGCATTGCAGTAATGTCTCCTGGCCCTAATCAAGGATCGAAGCCCCCCTGGGCAGTGAACCACCACAGAACAAAAAAAATTCCCTGCCCCAAAGGAGTTTACAGTCATGGATCTTACAGAATACAGTCCCCCAGGCTCGATGGATACACTAAACCACAGCTTTTCTCAATACCATGTAAACGATTCACACAAGTGTAAATGTCGCTTTTGCAGAAGGGCTTGTTACTTTGTATCACTCTAGCGCCACCCCGTGGCCAGATCTACGTTACTCCTAGGCCCTCCAACATAGAAGGCACAGCTTAACTGAGGCATATTCCGCAATACGTAAGTGGTACCAATCTTAGTACTGCTAATTTACTAATGCAACATAAACAGAGACCACAGCATACAGTAAAAATCTGAATGCCAGCAAACTCCAGCGAGCAGCCTGCAGATTGGGACAAATTATCCAAAAGGCCAAAGGATCTGGAGGTTGCCTACACCCTTATAAACAGAGCTTAGTGGTCTGCTGCGGGGTTCTGGATCCAGGATCAGACCCTCGCAGCAGGAATGATTCCATATGCTCATTCTAAAGAACCATCCACGTGTTCGGCTTTTTGCTCAGCACTATGGGAAAGACGACATGCTCCCACCCCAGGCCTGCCTGCTCCGTACATGACTCAGCTTAGAAAACGTATTTGTAGCTGTGACTTAAAGAGCCCAAGTCAGCCCCATGTAGTGCTAGCCACATGCTTCTTCATTCCCTAACACTGTGGCCCTGATACTCTGGTCCGCCCAAGCTATGCTCAGTGCAAACCTGTGGAGGTTGGGGAAAGGGCTTTACACCACATCTGTATTCCCCACATCGGACACTGCAGTGGGCCAGTTTTGTAAGTGGAATATTACAAGCCAGCTTGATGGCTACTGTAGCTTATGGCCACCTCCAACATACCAGTTCTTGGCCCTGTGCTGTTTAACATTTTGATCAATGATCTGGAAGAAAATAGAAAATCATCACTGAGAAAGTTTACAGATGACACAAACATTGGGAGAGCAGTAAATAAGGAAGAGGACAGGTCACTGATTCAGAGTGATCTGGATCCCTCAGTAAGCTGGGTTCAAGCAAACAATACGCATTTCAATACGGATAAATGTCCATGCATACGTCTAGGAACAAGAAATATAAGCCATCCTTACAGGAGGGGGGAAGCAGTGACTCCCAAAAAGATTTGGAGGGTCTTGGTAGGTAATCAGCTGAACATGAGCCCCCCGTGTGACCTTGTGGCCAAAAAGACTAATGCAATCCTGGGATGCATAACCAGGAATCTCGAGTAGGAGCAGAGAGGTTATTTTACCTCTGTATTTAGCACTGATGCAACTGCTGCTGGAATCCGGTGTCCAGTTTTGGTACTCACAATTCAAGGGGGATGTTGATAAATTGGGGAAGGTTCAGAGAAGAGCCACGAGAATGATTCATAGACTATCTCGGTTGGAAGGGACCTCAGGACCAATCCCCAACTAAATCATCCGAGCCAGGGCTTTGTCAAGCCTGACCTTAAAAACCTCAAAGGAAGGAGATTCCAGCACCTTCCTAGGTAATGCATTCCAGTGCTTCACCACCCTCCTGGTGAAAAAGTTTTCCCTAATATCCAACCTAAACCTCCCCCACTGAAACTTGAGACCATTACTCCTTGTTCTGTCATCAGCTACCACTGAGAACAGTCTAAATCCATCCACTTTGGAACCCCCTTTCAGGTAGTTGAAAGCAGCTATCAAATCCCCCCTCATTCTTCTCTTCTGCAGACTAAACAATCCCAATTCCCTCAGCCTCTCCTCATAAGTCATGTGTTCCAGTCCCCTAATCATTTTTGTTGCCCTCCGCTGGACGCTTTCCAATTTTTCCACATCCTTCTTATAGCGTGGGGCCCAAAACTGGACACAGTACTCCAGATGAGGCCTCACCAATGTCGAATAGAGGGGAACGATCACGTCCCTCGATCTGCTGGCAATGCCCCTACTTATACATCCCCAAATGCCATTAGCCTTCTTGGCAACAAGGGCACACTGTTGACTCATACCCAGCTTCTCATCCACTGTAACCCCTAGGTCCTTTTCTGCAGAACTGCTGCCGAGCCATTCGGGCCTTAGTCTGTAGCAATGCATGGGAGTCTTCCATCCTAAGTGCAGGACTCTGCACTTGTCCTTGTTGAACCTCATCAGATTTCTTTTGGCCCAATCCTCTAATTTGTCTAGGTCCCTCTGTATCTTATCCCTACCCTCCAGCGTATCTACCACTCCTCCTAGTTTAGTGTCATCTGCAAACTTGCTGAGGGTGCAGTCCATGCCATCCTCCAGATCATCAATGAAGATATTGAACAAAACCGGCCCCAGGACCGACCCTTGGGGCACTCCGCTTGATACCGGCTGCCAACTAGACACGGAGCCATCGATCACTACCCGTTGAGCCCAATGATCTAGCCAGCTTTCTATCCACCTTACAGTCCATTCATCCAGCCCATACTTCTTTAACTTGCTGGCAAGAATACTGTGGGAGACTGTATCAAAAGCTTTGCTAAAGTCAAGGAATAACACGTCCACTGCTTTCCCCTCATCCACTGAGCCAGTTATCTCGTCACAGAGGCAATTAGATTAGTCAGGCATGACTTGCCCTTGGTGAATCCATGCTGACTGTTCCTGATCCTCCTTCTTCTCTTTTTTAAAGATGGACACTACATTAGCCTTTTTCCAGTCATCCGGGACCTCCCCCCATCGCCATGAGTCTTCAAAGATAACGGCTAATGGCTCTGCAATCACACCCACCAACTCTTTTAGCACCCTTGGGTGCAGCGCATCTGGCCACATGGACTTGTGTTCATCCAGATTTTCTAAATAGTCCCAAACCACTTCTTTCTCCACAGAGGGCTGGTCACCTCCTTCCCATGCTGTGCTGCCCAGTGCAGTAGTCTGGGAGCTGACCTAGTTCGTGAAGACAGAGGCAAAAAAAGCATTGAGTACATTAGCTTTTTCCACATCCTCTGTCACTAGGTTGCCTCCCTCATTCAGTAAGGGGCCCACACTTTCCTTGACTTTCTTCTTGTTGCTAACATACCTGAAGAAACCCTTCTTGTTACTCTTAACATCTCTTGCTAGCTGCAACTCCAAGTGTGATTTGGCCTTCCTGATTTCACGCCGGCATGCCTGGGCAATATTTTTATACTCCTCCCTGGTCATTTGTCCAATTTTTCACTTCTTGTAAGCTTCTTTTTTGTGTTTAAGATCAGCAAGAATTTCACTGTTAAGCCAAGCTGATCGCCTGCCATATTTACTATTCTTTCTACAAATTGGGATGGTTTGTCCCTGTAACCACAATAAGGATTCTTTAAAATACAGCCAGCTCTCCTGGATTCCTTTTCCCCTCATGTTATTCTGCCAGGGGATCCTGCCAATCAGGTCCCTGAGGGAGTCAAAGTCTGCTTTTCTGAAGCCCAAAGTCCGTATTCCGCTGCTCTCCTTTCTTCCTTGTGTCAGGATCCTGAACTCGACCATCTCATGGTCACTGCCTCCCAGGTTCTCATCCACTTTTGCTTCCCCTACTAATTCTTCCTGGTTTGTGAGCAGCAGGTCAAGAAGAGCTCTGCCCCAGTTGGTTTCTCCAGCATTTGCACCACGAAATTGTCCCCTACTCTTTCCAAAAACTTCCTGGATTGTCTGTGCACCGCTGTATTGCTCTCCCAGCAGGTATCAGGGTGATTGAAGTCTCCCAAGAGAATCAGGGCCTGCCATCTAGTAACTTCCGTTAGTTGCCGGAAGAAAGCCTCGTCCACCTCATCCCCCTGGTCCGGTGGTCTATAGCAGACTCCCACCACGACATCACCCTTGTTGTTCATGCTTCTAAACTTAATTCAGAGACTCTCAGGTTTTTCTGCAGTTTCATACAGGAGCTCTGAGCAGTCATACTGCTCTCTTACGTACAATGCAACCCCCCCCCCCTTTTCTGCCCTGCCTGTCCTTCCTGAACAGCTTATATCCATCCATGACAGTACTCCAGTCATGTGAGTTATCCCACCAAGTCTCTGTTATTCCAATCACATCATAATTCCTTGACTGTGCCAGGACTTCCAGTTCTCCCTGCTTGTTTCCCAGGCTTCTTGCATTTGTGTATAGGCACTTAGGATAACTCGCTGATCGTCCCACTTTCTCAGTATGAGGCAGGAGCCCTTCCCCGTCGCGCTCGCCTGCTTGTGTTTCCTCCCGGTATCCCACTTCCCCACTTACCTCAGGGCTTTGGTCTTCTTCCCCTGGTGAACCTAGTTTAAAGCCCTCCTCACTAGGTTAGCCAGCCTGCTTCCAAAGATGTTCTTGCCTCTCTTTGTTAGGTGGAGCCAGTCTCTGCCTAGCACTCCTCCTTCTTGGAACACCATCCCATGGTCAAAGGATCCAAAGCCTTCTCTCCGACACCACCTGTGTAGCCATTCGTTGACTTCCACGATTCAATGGTCTCTACCCGGACATTTTCCTTCCACAGAGAGGATGGACGAGAACACCACTTGTGCCTCAAACTCCTTTATCCTTCTTCCCAGAGCCACGTAGTCCGCAGTGATCCGCTCAAGGTCATTCTTGGCAGTATCATTGGTGCCCATGTGGAGAAGTAGGAAGGGGTAGCGATCCGAGGGCTTGATGAGTCTCGGCAGTCTCTCCATCACATCATGAATCCTAGCTCCTGGCAAGCAGCAGACTTCTCGGTTTTCCCAGTCGGGGCGGCAGATAGATGACTCAGTCCCCCTGAGGAAGGAGTCCCCGACCACCACCACCCGCCTCCTTCTCTTGGAAGTGGTGGTCGTGGAACTCCCTTCCCTAAGACAGCGCATCTCATGCCTTCCAATCGGCGGAGTCTCCTTCTGCTCCCTTCCCTCAGATGTATCATCTAGTCCATTCTCCGCATTAGTACCTGTGGAGAGAACATGAAAACGGATGCTTACCTGTATCTGCATTGCTGGTACATGGACGGTCCCCTTTCTTCTTCTGGAGGTCACATGCTGCCAAATTTTTTTACCGTCCTTCTGTCCCGCTGCACAGCCTGCTCTGAATCTTCAGAACGTTGTGCTCGTAGAAGCATATCCTGACATCTGTCCAGGAAATCTTCAGTTCCTTTATGCAACGCAGGGTCGATACTTGTTTCTCCAGACCTTGAATCTTCTCTTCCAATATGGAGACCAGCTTGCACTTTGTACAGACAAAGTCGCTTCTGTCCTGTGGAAGAAAGACAAACATGGCACATCCTGTGCAGGTAACAACAGCTGAACACTCACCACCATATTACCTTCCTTCTAAGAGCTTCCTCGGGTGTTGTAGTAACTACTCAGAGAAGCCTCCAAGATGAAAGCCTCAGTGGGCTCTCCCCAGGCAAACTCCCTCTGTTAGCCTCTCCACTGTTCGCTGCTCAGCTAGTTAGCAGCTGACTGCCTTTTTATAACAGTCAGGCCCACTGAAGGCTCACCTAGAACAAAGCATTATGGGATTAGAAAACCTGCTTTTATAGTGATAAATTCAAGGAGCTCAATCTATTTCATCTAACAAAGAGACGGTGAAGGGGTGACTTGATCACAGTCTATAAGTATCTACATGGGAAACAAATATTTAATAATGGGCCCTTCAGTCTAGCTGAGAAAGACATTAACACAATACAATGGCTGGAAACTGAAGTGAGACAAACTGAGACTGGAAATAAGGCATACATTTGTAACAATGAGGGTCATTAAACCATTGGAACATTTTACCAAGGGTCATGGTGGATTCTTCATCACTGGCAATTTTAAAATCAAGGTGGGCTGTTTTTCTAAAAGCTCTGCTCTAGTAATTTGGGGCAGTTCCCTGGCCTGTGCTATGCAGGAGGTCAGACCAAATGATCACAATGGTCCCTTCTGGCCTTGGAATCTATGTATCAAAGAATCACTGTGGGGTGCAGCATGTTCTAGCTACGTGTCTTCCTCTGCAACACCCCACTACGCTTGGGGCAGTGAGGTGGGGCACAGAGCTGGCAGAGCCCCATTGACTCACCCCCATCCAGGGATCCCTTTGCTCCCGGAGAATTCGCAGGTAGGTCCCTTAAGGTGGCTCTACGCTTAAAAATTAGATCCATGTAGCTAATGCCACTCATCTGAAGAAGTAGTTTTTTACCCACGAAACCTTATGCCCAAATAAATCTGTTAGTCTTTAAGATGCCACCGGACTCCTTGTTGCTGAAGCTGTGAATAACATCGTGCCCTGAGCGCCGTAGTTAGGTTGACCTAAGCCCCGGTGCAGGCACAGCTAGGTCGACTAAATAATTCTTCCATCGACCTAGCTACCACCTGTCAGAGACATGGGGCTTAGCAACACAGAAAACCCCCTTCAGTGGAGGTAGGAAGTGTCTAGGCTACAGCGGCACAGCTGCATCAGCTGGAGCGTATACATGAGCTCCGGATAGGGCTGCACAGCAAGCTGGAGTGAGCCTGGGCCCACAGCCTGGGGCTAGCCGAGCTCACGGAGCGCAATAAACATAGCTGCGCACGCAGTGCTTGGAAGTTGTGGCACGACCCACAGGCCCTAGGGTGGCCGGATGTCCCAATTTTATAGGGACAGTCCCGATATTTGGGGCTTTTTCCTTTCTAGAGGCCCACCTCCACCTCCCGTCCCGATTTTTCACATTTGCTATCTGGCCACCCTGGGGCAAGCCCCCCTCCCGTGGCTTCAGAACTTGGGTTCCAGCCCGTCCACACCGCTGTTTGTAAAGCCCCAGCTGTGGGCCCGGGCTGGGCGCTTGGCTGCGTGATGCTGGCTAGACACCCCCTTCGCCGGCAGCCACGCGAACAGCCTTCGGGGCAAAGGGCCGCCAGGGCCCCTGAAAAGCGCTGGAGGAGAGCTGGGCGTTATGATGATGATGAACAGGCCCGAGCTGCCGGGGGGGCGGGGTCAGTGGCTCCCCCAGCGCCCCGCTCTCAGCTTGCACAGCCCTGCGCGGGGCGCCAGGGAACCTGCCGCAGGACCCGGCGCGCGCTGAGCTCCCACCGCCCGGGAGATGCACGCGCCGCGCCCCCCCCCCCCAGTTCCCGCCCGGCTCCCAGCGTTCCCCGCCCACGCGCCGGGTGCCGCAGCGCCGCGACCCCGGGAGAGGCTCTCTCTCCTCCCGGCTCTCTATGGTCTGGGCGGGGGGGGGGGGGGGAGGGGCTCCCGCTTGTTCCTCCCGGCTCTGCTGGGCGAGCGTCGCCCACCGCAGCTTCTGCGCGGCCGCGGCCGGGATGTGGCGGCTCCCCGGCAGGATCTAAGGTGCCGGGGGGAGGGGGGCGAACTCTGCAAACTTGCCCGGGGCGGCGGGCGGGAACAGGCGCGGGGTTGATTGTGCAGTGATGGGGGGCGATGGGCAGCCCTGCCCTGGCTCGGAGCCTGGCTCTTCTCCCCGTGCTCAGCCAGGGCTGCAGGCGATCCGCTGCCCGTTCCCCCGTGGGGCACACTCGGCGTTGCGGTGTGCCGCTGGGTCACCAGCAGCTGGGTGGCTGGTGAAGGCTGCGGTGAGGCCAGTTTCAGGACCCTCGCCCTCGGCTGGGAAGGCAGCTGGGAGCAAAAACTTGCCATTTCTGTGTCGGAAGGGGAATAATGTGTGTGTGAACGCAGCCTCGAGGGGAGGCTGCTTTAAGGAGGGGGAAACCATCTGTAACTTGTACTTACGGTCCAGTTAAGGTAACTTGTGCTAATGGTCCTGAAGGAAACCGAATTCTGTGGCAACTTGTATTCCGAAAACCAGGGGATTTACACACACTTGTGAGAGGACCGGAGGTATGTAATATTAGTGCTGTGTGGCTTGTGAGGCTGCCAGCGCTCTTCTACGACCGCGAGGCACCCATCAGTGAGTGTCTTCACAACCATTTTAAGGCACAGCACGGAAAAGAAAACCGGTTTCTTTTAATGCTCACTTACAAGTTGTGTTTTGAAATAGTTGTGTTGTGTTTTGAAATAGTTTTATAGTAGACATAGTAAATGTATCCCCTTTGTTCTTTTGTTAGGTGTATTTTCTATCACATTTTACTCTTCACTGCATTCTGCAGTTTTTCTACCATTCATTCAGATATTTGGCCACCAGAGCTCTACTGTTGCTTTAAATATTGTTTTGATTTAATATGTAAAACATCTGTTGAAGTCAATTACTTACCGTAGGGGAATCAGTTGTCGAACATGTGGTTTTTAAAGTGATTTCAGTGCTTTCTCTAGTTACTGGGGTAATATTTTTTAATAAGGGAATTGAGTGTTAGTGGAGGTAGGATCGGTCTCTAGAATTACTTGCAAGTATGCAGAGCTACATCTCTAACCTATTTTGTGATTGGAAGGGTGGCTTAAAATGAGTGGTGGGACTTTTGGTTTTCTTTCCTCGCGTGCAGTAGGGTTTTGATATGAGGTGACCTCAGAGTAGGGTGTTGTTTCAAAACAGAATGATCCATGGCAGAATGGAGAGGAGAGGGAATCATTCAATAGTCAGAACCTGGAACAATGCAGGATCTCGGAGATCTGCCAGTCTTTTGATCAAAACTGCATGAAACCCCATAAGAATACAAGCAAAAGGGAAAGGTGGTGGTACCTTTCTAACATGGGCATCCAACGTGGTTTTCTGTACTGCTGGATTACTTGTTATAATTGGCTGCATTGTGTACACCAGATTAATATATTTCCTTATGCTAAACCCGGAGTAGGTACTTCTTTGTATTCCCCTGCGGTAACATTCCAAAAATCTACCTTCATGACTTTATTTCAGGTGGGTCAGGAGGGAGGGTATGCTGCCTGCCCACCAAGGCATTGTGCTTCTGAAACAGGATTCCTCTGGTCCCACCCTGGGGCAGTAATGGCACATTTAGTCCTGGGTACAGTGCGATTTTGAGGCACTGTCCCTAAGGCAGGTCTGTAGGGAGAAGTTGCTGAGGGAGGCTGGAGGCGGATCCGTGGGGAGAAGCGGCTGAGGGGGGTCAGTTGGGAGAAGCAGCCCAGGGAGGTTGGAGGCGGGTCTGTGGGGAGAAGTCGCCGAGGAAGGTTGGTGGAGAGAAGAGGCCGAGGGAGGTTGGAGGCCGGTTGGTGGGGAGAAATGGCCGAAGGAGGTTGGTGGGGAGAAGTGGCTGAGGGAGGTTGGAGGCGGGTCGGTGGGGAGAAGTGGCCGAGGGGGGTCGGTGGGGAGAAGTGGCCGAGGGGGGTCGGTGGGGAGAAGCGGCCGCGGGAGGTTGGAGGCGGGTCGGTGGGGAGAAGCGGCCGCGGGAGGTTGGAGGCGGGTCGGTGGGGAGAAGCGGCCGCGGGGGGTTGGAGGCGGGTCGGTGGGGAGAAGCGGCCGCGGGAGGTTGGTGGGGAGAAGTGGCTGAGGGAGGTTGGAGGCGGGTCCATGGGGAAAAGTTGCTGAGGGAGCTTGGAGGTGGGATGGTGGGGAGAAGTTGCTGAGGGAGGTCTGTGGGGAGAAGCGGCCCAGGGCGGTTGGAGGCGGGTCGGTGGGGAGAAGCGGCTGAGGGAGGTTGGAGGCCAGTTGGGGGGGAGAAGTGGCCGAGGGAGTTTGGTGGGGAGAAGTGGCTGAGGGAGGTTGGAGGCGGGTCCGTGGGGAAAAGTTGCTGAGGGAGCTTGGAGGTGGGTTGGTGGGGAGAAGTCGCTGAGGGAGGTTGGTGGGGAGAAGCGTCCCAGGGCGGTTGGAGGCGGGTCTGTGGGGAGAAGCGACTGAGGGAGGTTGGAGGCCGGTTGGTGGGGAGAAGTGGCTGAGGGAGGTTGGAGGTGGGTCGGTGGGCAGAAGTCGCTGAGGGGGGTCAGTGCGGAGAAGCGGTCCAGGGAGGTTGGAGGCGGGTCCATGGGGAGAAGTGGCCCAGGGAGGTTGGTGGGGAGAAGCAGTCCAGGGAGGTTGGAGGCGGGTCTGTGGGGAGAAGCAGCCAAGGGAGGTCTGTGAGGAGCAGCGGCTGAGGGAGGTTGGAGGCGGGTCTGTGGGGAGAAGTGGCTGAGGGAGGTTGGAGGTGGGTCTGTGGGGAGAGTTGCTGAGGGAGGTTGGAGGCTGGTTGGTGGGGAGAAGTGGCCGAGGGAGGTTGGTGGGGAGAAGTGGCTGAGGGAGGTTGGAGGTGGGTCTGTGGGGAGAAGCGGCCGAGGGAGGTTGGAGATTTCAGACAGCTTCGTGGATCTAGTTGTGTTGTGAGCTGTTCCTGACCCCTTGAGGAAATGCTGCTGTTCAGAAAGATCTCTCTGCTGCCATGGGGAGCCTTTGTGTTAGTCTCCCTTCCTGTTCCCACCATTTTCAATGGTTTCTTGCCATTCAGCTGCCCTATTGAACATCCCTCAGTGCTGCAGCCTGTATATAATCACCCCACCTGTGAAACTCCAGACACCAACTGGCTGCTTTGTCCTCCTCTGCAAAGCCACCTGGTACAGTGCACCAGGGGTGGGGTCAAGGGAGCTGTCTTCTTCCCCAGACCAGTTAATAAAGCATGTCTGATCTCAGGTACTTATCTGGGCCCATCACCCTGGTATCTGAGCAGCTCACAGACTTTAATGCATTTATCCTTGCGATAACCTTTTGAGGCTGGGCAGTGTCATTGCTTCCCTTGTACAGATAGGGAACTGAGGCACAAGGAAGCCTATGGTGGATCAGGAATTGAACTCAGGTCTCTCACCCAGCAAAAATGAGCCATTTTTCCTCTGCCCTCATCTGTCTCAGCTCCCCCTGGAGATGTACATTTGTAAACGGGTGGGTTGGCAGGCTCCTAAAAGACTTGTACCTATTGTTTTTGCCCTTCTCCTGTCTCTGCATTCCTCATTCAAGCTGTTTTTTTCCAGTGCCCCCTTCCACATTGAGACGCCACTGTCTGATCTCTCCTGTTAGGGGAAGGCAGTTCCTGCTGTCAGGATGAATCCATTGTGAGGCGTGTTGTCGTTCCAGCCCCAGGTGTATGTGGTTCTGTGTAACCCCTGCGCCTGGTGTCATAGATGGGGCCGGTTATACAGTGTTTGCTACTTTGGAAAACATGAAATGTTTCCTGCGGGGTGACTGTACTTATTTGAGGGATTCCTGCCTACTTGCTGCTGGCTCAGAGGTCCCTGGTACGAATGTGGGGACTCCAGGATAGTGAGATGGGGATCGGGACAGCAAGGGACCAGCAGGAGACAGAACCTGCATCTGCACTGTCACTCTGCTGTGACCCCATCACTGTGCCTGGACAGGGGAGAGTCCTGGAGGTTGAGGGCTCCCTCCTTGCGGCGGAAACAGAGGCAGGTTCTAGAGATGGGGGTGAAGAACAGATTGATGGGACAGGTTTCCGTGGGACTGTTTCTGACAGGGCGAAGATTCTGGAGGCCCCTGAGCTGCTGGCAACAGCTGAGAATGGAGCTGTGTGCCCTGAGGAGGAGGATAGTGTTGTGCTGGGTGGCAGGTCTGCACGGGGAGTCCTTGAGCCCCTGATCCTGCATGATGTGGTGATGATGCTGGATCCCGGCTTGGGGCTGCACTGACGGTCCCTCTTGGGACAATCGGTATGCGAGCTTCTCCCACTGAATCTCCCTCCTTTGGGAATGAGGAGACTCTTTCAGTGGCTGCTCAATGTCCTCCTGGGCTGGTGGAGTCTGCGGGAGAAGCAGAGGACAATGAAGATCTCTGGGACTCCTCCCTGGTTCCGGACGTCCCTGCCAGTCAGCGGATAGGAAGGGTGAAGGAGATCGGTGGCAGAGATCGGATAGGGTACAGGGTGAAGGAGATCTGTGGCTTTTTGGCTAGCACTAAAGGGAGGCGTGCCCAGTCCCACTGATCTCTGGAAGAATTGCTCCTGTGCATGTGGGGGCAGATTGTGACCCCAGAAGCTTGGGACTGTGTCTGATCGTGATTAGGAGAAGCCAGGCTAGTGCTGTTGTCAAAAGCATTTCTCTGGTGAGAGCTGGGAGGCTCCCATTGTGTAGTGGGAAGAGACTGAATGCATGTGTGGTGTCTAATGCCTTTTACCCCAAAGTCCAGATCCTCTAAAAGTCACTCATGTCCCCTGATGATGGTGTATGCTGCCCAGTGCTGCTCCTGTTTATTCAAGCCATATTTTCTGCTGCTGATGGATGTCTATGACCGATGTCTGTGAAATCTTTTAGAAACCTGGGCTGGTATTATCTTCTGTCTCATTTCGGTGGATTCATCCCATGAATACCTCTAATTAACAGAGCTGTGAAAAGTAAATTTGACCTTTACAAACCCCTTACACCTGCATCCACTGAAAAAATGAGTTGTCTAATTGAAGATTTCACAGGCAAAAGAGGATTTGTTATAATGAAACAGAGCTTTAAAGCTGCCAGACAGACCCTTCCCCCGGTACCATTCATCTCATAGACTTAAGGCCAGAAGGGACCGTCCAGCAGCGGTGAGATGCACAAGGTGGTCCTTTTTACTGCATTTAGCCCTGCGGTGTATCTGTGGTGATTTGATTAATTTAGCTAAAAGGACACCATCAATTTAAAAATCACATTCTGTCTGACTGTTATTTTTATTTATGTATTTATTTATTTGCCTACAAGCAGCAGCTCAGCTGACTGTAGCTTAAAGAGAGCAAAGCGGGGGAAAGTCTGCTGTTGGTTTGTTTTTTAATTTGTTTACCCTGTGGCTTCCACAGTGCTTTGTGTACAATAAGCATCATTGTTTTCCCCTCTGTAGTAAGTGTCCCCTGTTGATGTGAGTCTTTCACAAAAGCAATCAGGGAAAATAGAAAACATTGACCAATTACTGTAAACGCCCATAAATGGACCAGGGACTCAGGGCAGGGTGAATATGACTTTTAACTTCATTTTTGAAACTGAGTTGATTATAAATTGGTGGTGCCCTCTTCAGTTCAAAAAACATGGCCCCGATTCAGGAAAGTATCTCTCTTCAAGAAAGCGTGTAAGTACCTGTTTTAACACCACGCACTTAAATGGAAATGGACTTATGCCCAGGTGTACGTGCTTTCCTGAATCGGCAGTAGCTGCATATTCTGGGCTTCAGATTGGCATATGCAGTGATCTCCATGTACTCTTTGATCACTCTAAAACATTTTGGGAACTGCGTGGGCTGGTGAGGAAATTCTGGGTTCAAATACTGATTCTGCCACTCACTGACCAGGGCTCCCTGCCTCACTTCCCCAATCTGTTGGAGGTGGAAGATCATTTTTAGCACACTTCACAGGTCTGGGTGTGAGGATCAACTCGTGCTTGTACAATAACTGGGACAAATAAAGTGCTATACAAGTGCTTATAGGTGATCTTTGTTGTTATTGTTATGTAAATAATAATACTTATTATTAATTTATCCTTACCGGGCTCCATCCATAATCCCCAGTCTAAACAGACAAGGTGGACAATACAAAGAAGTAGGGTATCTGATTTTGCCACTATTACTTTATTCTCTGAGATATGGGAAACTACTCTGTAACTATAATGGATAGTAGCTGAATAACAGGGAGCCCAGGACTAATAAATTTCCCATATAAAGCCCTGGGTAGAACGCTGCTCCCTTAACTATTGTACTTCTGATAGCTATTTGATTGTGAAGGCCATGATTACGACTATGGAAGACAAAAGACTGTAAGACTTCCAGGGTCACATAGCCTTCAGTCGTAAGTGAGGGCCCCAAAGACTTCTTCCTGAATGACCCCGGGGAATAGATTTCAGAACCTCCTGCTGCATATAAAGAAGTAATCATTAGTTTTGGTAATGTTAAAGCTTATTAGGTGACTTAGACCCAGAATTTCAATTTTGTGTAAGAAATAGAAAATAAAACATGATTCTAAGCATTTTTAATACAAATTGTAAGCGGTTTCAATGCAAATTTGTGTTTGTTTTGCAATATGCCCTAGTACAGAGGTGGGCAAACTATGGCCTGGGGGCCACATCCGACCCTCCAGTCTGTTGAATCCGGCCCCTGAGTTCCTGCTGGGGAGCGGGGTCTGGGGCTTGCTCTGCTCCCACGCTCCAGCCGGGGAGCAGGGTCAGAGGCCTCTCCGCTCGCATATGTTGAGACTCCTGGAAACAGCAGCATGCCCCCTCTCTGCTGGCTCCTATGTTTAGGGATAATCAGGGGGCGCCGTACACAGCCCCCATCCCAATCACCACCCCTGCAGCTCTCATTGGCCAGGAACTGTGGCTAATGGGAACTCCAGGGGCGGTGCCTGCAGATGGGGTAGCGCGCTGAGCCGCCTGGCCGCACCTCCACATAGGAGCCGGAGTGGAGACATGACACTGCTTCCAAGAGCTGCTTGTGGTAAGCGCCACCCGGAGCCTGCACCCCTGACCCCCTCCCATGCCCCAAACCCCTGTCCCAGCACAGAGCCCCCTTCCACACCCTGAACTCCTCATTTCTGGCCTAACCCCAGAGCCCACACCCCCAGCCAGAGCCCTCACCCCTCCTGCACTCCAACTTCAATTTTGTGAGCATTCATGGCCCACCATACGATTTCCATACTCAGATGTGGCCCTCGGGCCACAAAGTTTGCCCACACCTGCCCTAGTAGAATTTGTGACCTTATCCTAACACCAGGAAATGAAACGGACTAGAAAGAAAAGTGAAATTTATTCAGCTTGAACAAAGACAATAATCAAATTTAGGATAGGAAATAACTAGGGCTGTCGATTAATCACAGTTAACTCGTGATTAAAAAAATTAATCAATATTAATTGCAGTTTTAATTGCACTGTTAAGCAATAGAATAGCAAGTCAAATTTATTAAATATTTTTGGATGTTTTTCTACATTTTCAAATATATTGATTTCAATTACAACACAGAATAGAAAGTGTACAGTGCTCTCTTTATATTATTATTTTTATTACAAATATTTGCACTTCAAAAAAGATAAAAGAAATAGTATTTTTCAATTCATCTCATACAAGTCCTGCAGTGCAATCTCTGTGTTGTGAAAGTGCAACTTACAAATGTAGATTTTTTTTTGTTACATAACTGCACTCAAAACCAAAACAATGTAAAACTTTAAAGCCTACAAGTCCACTCAGTCCTACTTCTTGTTCAGCCAATTGCGAAGACAAACAAGTTTGTTTACATTTACAGGACATAATGCTGCCTGCCTATTATTTACAATGTCATCTGAAAGTGAGAGCAGCTGTTCACATGGGACTTTTGTAGCCGGCATTGCAAGTCATTTCTGTGCTAGATATGCTAAACATTCATATGCCCCTTCATGCTTCGGCCACCATTCCAGAGGACATGCTTCCATGCTGATCACACTTATTAAAAAATAATGCATTCTTTAAATTTGTGACTGAACTCTTTGGGGGAGATTCTGCCATATATTTCATGTTATAGCAGTCTCGGATGATGACCCAGCACGTTTGTTTTAAGAACACTTTCACTGCAGATCTGACAAAACGCAAAGAAGGAACCAATGTGAGATTTCTAAAGATAGCTACGACACTTGTCCTAAGGTTTAAGAATCTGAAGTGCCTTCCAAAGTCTGAGAGGGACGAGGTGTGGAGCTTGCTTTCAGAAGTCTTAAAAGAGCAAAAAGAAAAGGAGTACTTGTGGCACCTTAGTGACTAACCAATTTATTTGAGCATGAGCTTTCGTGAGCTACAGCTCACTTCATCGGATGCATCATTCAGAGTAACACGGCTGTTACTCTGAAACCTCTTAAAAGAGCAACACTCTGATGTGGAAACTACAGAACCCGAACCACCAAAAAAGAAAATCAACCTTCTGCTGGTGGCATCTGACTCAGATGATGAAAATTAACATGCGTTAGTCCGTACTGCTTTGGATCGTTAATTGAACAGAACCTGTCATCAGCATGGAGGTATGTCCTCTGAAATGGCTGTTGAATCATGAAGGGACATATGAATCTTTAGGGCATTTGGCTTGTAAATATCTTGTGATGCCAGCTACAACAGTGCCATGAGAACGCCTGTTCTCACTTTCAGGAGACATTCTAAACAAGAAGTGGGCAGCATTATCTCCTGCAAATGTAAACAAACTTGTTTGTCTGAGTGATTGGTTGAAGTAGGTCTGAGTGGACTTGTAGGCTCTAAAGTTTTACATTGTTTTATTTTTGAATGCAGGGTTTTTTTACATAATTCTACATCTGTAAATTCAATTTTCATGATAAAGAGATTGCACTAAATGACTAGCAATGGGGGAATTGAAAATATTATTTCTTTTGTTTTTTACAGTGCAAGTATTTGTAATAAAAATAAATATAAACTGAGCACAGTACACTTTGTATTTTGTGTTCTAAGTGAAATCAATATATTTTAAAAAATTAATCACAATCGCACTGTTAAACAATAATAGAATACCATTTATTTAAATATTTTTGGATGTTTTCTACATTTTCAATTTCTTGACAGCCGTATAAATAACCAGTATAAATGGTAAAAAGTAAATTAGATTTCCCAAATGGTTATTTTGAATAATCTAGATTCCTAGTAATAGGAAAGTAACTTGAGTTTACTTTTTTTCTGATTCATATATCATCACAAGTCATAAAAATTCTGCGGCCAATTACTTTAGTCTAACTAAAGTCACTGGGCTCAACATAGGGGTACCTGGATGCAATCTGATATCTTGTGATCCACAGAAAAATGAGCTAGTGGTTCTTTCTGACTTTAAACTTTATGAAACATATCTTGATTTTTCAAGTAACAAGTTGAGCTCATGACTCAGCTGGTAAGGGGTGATAAAGTCAAATGAGTAGGTCATTGGGAAAGAGTAAATACGAAACCATATGATGTTGTGTTTAGAGCCACTGACCAGAACCACCACACTGTGTTTGAGGCGTGTGGTCTGGTAGACTGAGCACTGGACTGGGCCTCAGGACATCTGGGTTCTGTGCCCGCTCAGTCAGTGGCCTTCCCCTGGACGTTGTGCAGACCACTTCTGCTTTCTCCCCTTGCCTACCCTTTGCTTGTCTTGTCTGCTTATGTGGTAAGTTCTCTGGGGGCAGGTGCTGTCTTTGTGCTGCTCCTAGTACACTGGGGGCTTGATCTCAGCTGGGGTTTCTAGACACTTCTGTAATATACATCATTAATTCAACACGGTTGCTCTGCAATAAGGAGAGCCTGGGTGGAAGATTCAGGACCCTATTTTTCATTATAGATTTATTTCCTGGTCACCAGTAATGACATTTCCAGCCACAGAGCTCATATTAACAGGACATTTTATTTTTAGCCATTTTCATGCTTGCCGAGAATAAATATTTGTGTCTGTTGAGAGCTATGGATAGCATGGCATTATGAAAATATTGTTGTGAGGATTGTACTTGCAAGTCTCCAGTAGGAGAGAGATGTATTGTGGCTTGCAATTAAGGTAGAAATCCAGGGTGAAATCCTGGTCCTGTTGAAATCAAAGGGAGTTTTGCCACTGACTTGAGTGGAGTTAAGATTTCAGCCAGCCAGCTAGGTCTTATGTTCCTTTTGCACCCAGCCCTCCCATTGGAGGAATGCAGGGTTGGGCCCATGGGAGAAGGAGCACAATATTTAACAAATATAACAATGAGCTAAAATAGAGAGAAATTATCTTAAATCTCTTGTGGAGACAGATTTGACATAATGTCTGGACCCACTAATCCTTGAACGCTGACCTAAGTTTTCAACAGTTAACTACTGTCTCTGTTTCTTTGTGACATTTGTGGGCAGTAAAGAGAAACTTCTGTATGTGTTATGGGCATGATCCAAACCCCAGTGAAATCACTGGAAAGGTGAATATGGGATGGTGCAAGATGTACTGGGCACATCATTATGGAAGAAATGTAATCCTCTGGGTTTGCTTCACATAGCTGCCTCTTTATCATAACAGAGAACCGGTGAGCATAGCTCAGCTGAGAATGCATCCCAAATCACGTTCCCCAGGGTTCTTCATGGCTAATCCCTCATCTATTGATCTGAATACAAATGTTCCATCATTTAGAAGTGCCTCTTTTACAGGCTTCTTATGTTAATTAAAGTCTGTTTCAGCTCAGAAGCTGGATTTCCCTTTCTCAGATCATGGAATCCAAACCAATGAAAGAAGAACTCATTTTTTGAAATATGAAGCACAGTTTTCAATTGTTTGAAGGACTGACTCCCTCCCCGGCCCCTCCCCTGAAAAAAATACTGAGCTGATGAAATCAGGCTGCAGAGAATCTCCAAGTGCTCCTAGTTAGACCTGTGTCCCAAATGAAGAATGAGAAGCGGAGGCAAGAGCTCCAGAACTTCATCAGCCATTGCTGGCCCCACTTCTCCTGAGCTTGGCATAGGGGTATCCAGCTGTACAGAGTCAAGAAGCTGGCTATGACTGTCCTGGCTCGGGTGGATTCCAAGTAAATCCAAAAGGTCATGATGGGTTCCCCAAAGGTAAGGCCTGAAGCTGTAGTTTGAGTGGCTAGGGGATCAGGCCCCCAAAAGGGAACATCCGTCTCATAAACCATAGTTCCTCATTTAATACAGTTGCCTGTTGGGAAGCCTACCTCTGGCATACGCCTTGGAAAGTTCACCTTAGTGCACAGTTCTGCTGTGTCACGTGATTGGGGTTTGTTTGTGAGGTTCCCAGTTTATTTTGTGTCCATGATGTTAGCATCTTGCAAGCATATTATATTCTGAGGTCAGGCTAGGTCCTTTTCTCTTTGCACTTCATCTCTAGTAATAAAGGCACTGGATAAAGGCCAGATGCTACCCTTGGTCAGGCCTGTACCCACTCTTGTTTTAAAAGGGAGCCCTTACTGTAGTGGTTCTCAACTGTGGCCCGTGGGCCACTTGCAGCCCAATGAGCATACACCTGTGGCCCATGTGACCTCCTCAGGGCTATAAAGGTAGTATACGTGTTGTTTGGATGCAGCCCACATAACACTTAGAGAGCTGCATATGCGGCCCACAGTGGTAAATAGTTTGAGAACCACTGCCTTACTGGTACCAGCGCAGCCCCACTGCGTCTGCACCCGATTCACTGATTAGAACTGAGTGATCCGTTTTGTGGATGATGCACAAGCTGGACTAGAATCTGGCTCACAGACCCATAGCTGCGTTAGGACCGTCAGAACTCAAAAAGCAGCAAAAGCTTATTTATGTCACTGGAGCCAGTAGGTCTGACTCTCAGTGCACACCAGAAGCTCTGTTCAGCCAGATAGTGTCATTTTACGTCATCACTTTGCAGAGTGCCACGGCACTTCATGCAAACGGTTCAGTGTTCTTCTAGTCAATACACCATCGTCAAGCCCTGGATTTCACTCCTTCCTTCAGTTGTCTGCTGTGACCTTCTGCAGACAGCGCCTTCCACATAGAGATTTTCCTGCTTCCCTAAACCCAAATGCCTTTCATTTCTGAGTGTGAGGTACAATGCTACCTCTTCCTCTGTTTGATTTATTTTACAGCACAGGGGATTATTGTGCTGGCAGGATCTATAGAGGCAGGTAGTCCTTTTTATCCCCCACTCCCCTTTCCTGGGAGTCCTGAAGCTGCAGGATAGAAATGAAAAGCAATGCTTACCACCCTGGGCATCCTAGAGTGACCAAGGTGCATCTGAAGAATTTAATGAGTGTTACAGACTACAAGCCTAAAATTCAGCCCTGTTTGTGCTGAGATTCTAAGAGCTGCCTGGATGTGACAGGACAGAGTCACTCATCTCACACAACATCTCAAGAGATGTCAAGCCACAGGGCTGAATAGCAGAGCCTTTAACCAGCCAGGTTTCAGAGTGACAGCCGTGTTAGTCTGTATTCGCAAAAAGAAAAGGAGTACTTGTGGCACCTTAGAGACTAACCAATTTATTTGAGTATAAGCTTTCGTGAGCTACAGCTCGCTTCATCGGATACATACTGTGGAAAGTGTAGAAGATCTTTTTATACACACAAAGCATGAAAAAATACCTCCCCCCACCCCACTCTCCTGCTAGTAATAGCCCATCCAAAGCGATCACTCTCCTTATAATGTGTATGATAATTAAGTTGGGCCATTTCCAGCACAAATCCAGGTTTTCTCACCCCCCCCCCCCACACACAAACCCACTCTCCTGCTGGTAATAGCTTATCTAAAGTGACCACTCTCCTTACAATGTGTATGATAATCAAGGTGGGCCATTTCCAGCACAAATCCAGGGTTTAACAAGAACGTCTGGGGGGGGGGGGGTTGTAGGAAAAAACAAGGGGAAATAGGTTACCTTGCATAATGACTTAGCCACTCCCAGTCTCTATTCAAGCCTAATGGCCCAACTTAATTATCATACACATTGTAAGGAGAATGATCACTTTGGATGGGCTATTACCAGCAGGAGAGTGGGGTGGTGGGAGGTATTTTTTCATGCTTTGTGTGTATAAAAAGATCTTCTACACTTTCCACAGTATGCTTCCGATGAAGTGAGCTGTAGCTCACGAAAGCTTATGCTCAAATAAATTGGTTAGTCTCTAAAGTGCCACAAGTACTCCTTTTCTTTTAACCAGCCAGTAAGTCAGCTTGCTACAGAGGGATAACGGAAGCGTGTTTCATGCTTCCAGAATCCCTATGGGTCTCGGAGTAGCAGGGATTTATTTTTTAAATCTTGGGAGGGCTAAATATCCAGCTCTGTAAGGATCTTGCTGCTCACGAAGAGGCAGCTATATTCTGTAGGGGAAGATCTACTGTCTTCCCATGCCTGACAGCTGAGTACCCAAACTATGCCCTAGAGGAGCAGTCTTCAAAGCCCCACAGTTCTAAACACCCAGTCAACTTAAAAAATTCAACCTTGTCCTTTGGCTAGCTGAGCAGCCGGCAGCATGGGTAGAACGTGAGGATCAGGAGGATGCAACCCATGACCACCCTGATCCTCCTTTAGACCTATAAGGGCAGGTTCAGCCTCTGATATAGCCTGTCCTAATTTGTGCCTCCTCCTGCCCACAGCCTATAGGGGATTTGCAGCAGCCCCCGGTCTGTCTCCCGAAACACCCATCTGCTGAAGACACCCTGTGCCCGTGCTGTTTGGGTTGTTATACCTGTCCCTTTGCACTGGTGTAGATGGTCACAGGGCAACACGGAGTCTGGCCCAGAGAACAGGCGTACCTGATTGGTTCCTTGGTCTCCAGGTCACCCGCTCCAGGGGCCCATCGGCTGCTAGGTATGGTTGTTGTTTTTTACATCAGTGCCCAGTGGCTGTGAAAGGCCATCATTCTGGTCGGGTGGCACCAGGCTCTGCCTTGGCACTGGTGTAGTTGCCCACATGAGGCACCGGGCCGTGCTGAATGAGGCCCCTGATGTGCATTGAAGCCTTGACTTGGATTCTGCAGGGAGTGAGTTGTTGGTGCTCTGCACAGCCATCCAGGCAGGTTGGGTTCACTTTTCAGTCCTGGCCCCTCTCTCTGGGTCAGCAGGGGCCAGGAGAAGGGCAAAGGCAGCACAGCCAGCCCTTGAGGGGGGGTGGAGCTAGTGGTTGCAGAACAAACCCAATGGACATCTACAGGGAATGAAGTGAGACTGAGGCCACAGGAAGGAACTGTCACAGGTCTAACCAATGCCTGCCTTTGATGGTCTAACGCCTGTCTGTGTCCCACTGTTGCTAGGTGACGATGGAGGTCAGTGGTCTCCCGGTGGAGTTGTGGCGCCTGATTTTATCCTACTTGCGTCTGCCCGACCTTGGCCGCTGCAGTCTCGTTTGCCGAGCTTGGTGCGAGCTGATCCTCAGTTTGGATAACACCCGATGGCGCCAGCTGTGCCTTGGCTGCATTGAATGCAGACACCCGAACTGGCCCAACCAGCCTGATGTGGAGCCCCAGTCCTGGCGGGAAGCCTTCAAACAGCACTACGTCGCCTCAAAAACCTGGACCAAAAACGCCCAGGACTTTGAGTCCTCCAACTGCTTCTACTTGTTCCGAAGGAAGAAGGACCGCCATGTCCTCCGCGTTGGGCAGGGCTGCGAGTTCGATACCCTCCGAGCCGCCTTGGCCTCGGCCGACGTCTACGACCGGATCGTGCTGCTGCCGGGGGTATACGAAGAGCAGAGCGAGATCATCCTCAAGGTGCCAGTGGAGATCGTGGGGCAGGGGAAGCTAGGAGATGTGGCCCTGCTGGTCAGCATTGATCAGCACTGCCCAACCACTCGCCTGTGCAACGTGGTCTTTATGCCAGCCTGGTTCACCCCCGTTGTGTACAAGGTGGGTCTGAAACTCTCACAATGGGTGTCGTTAGAGCGTTCGAGGTGGCCCTGGCTGGAGATGGGACATGGGGGGGTGTGGGGGTGGGACGATGCTCTGAGGCGGCACTGAGCATTCTCTTCTTTGGCCGGCTGGTTCTTGCTCTCATGCTCAGGGTCTAACTGGTCGCCATATGTGGGGTTGGGAAGGAATTTCCTGCCGGGTCAGGACCTGGAAGGGTTTTTGCCTTCCTTTGCAGCTTGGAGTGTGGGGCATCTGGGTGAATCTCAGTAAATCAGTTCCCTGCCATTGCAGGGCTTTGGGCGCCGGTGCACCTCAGTCCCTCCTGTTCTCTGCCTGTGGCTAACAGTAGTTTAGTCTCCTGATGGCTGTAATACTTTGATCTAATTCTGGTTGTTGGATTTAGTGTGCAGGTGCTGGGTGGTATTTGTGGTCTATGAGATGCAGGTCAGACTGGTCCCTATGACGTGTCTTCCTGGAGGATGCACACACATGATATCATTCATGCTCTTTTTTAGTAGTGTTACCAAGGCTTGGAGAAGTCAGGACTCCTGAATTCTCTTTTTGGCATGGTAGCTGTTTGACCTTGCCCATGTCACCTTGAGGCCTGGTCCAGATATTTGTACTCCCTGAAGCCAATCGGGCTACTCGAGGCGCAGCTATGGGAGTAAAAGTTTGAAAATCTGACCTCTTGCCTCTAGAGCTTTGCCTCAGTTGAGCTGTGTGTAAAATGGAAACCTACCTTACAGGAGTAGTGGAACTCTGTTGTTTTTAGAAATAATTTAATTATCTACTTCATTTAACTTAATTGTTTTTAAAATGCTCAGAGGAAAAGTGCTATACAAGTATTAAAAGGAAAAACTGTCAGGGTAAAAAAAAATCATATTTAATAAACAATAGATTTCCTGCTCTGTGTTTGTTTAGATTATTGAAACACAGATTAATTTACTCTTCACTGTTGCATGCGTTTAGTGACGTTGTACATTTCCCTCAGCCTCCACAATGAAAGTAGATACATTTCCCTTTCATTGATTGTCAGTTTTGCTTTCTGGATCATAATCAGCTCAACGCTTCAGCATTTGGATTGCAGACAGTGAGTGGAGAATGTTTCCTTCCAAATAAGTCCATTTCCCATTGGTGTTTTTATTTTAAAAAGAAGATGGAGCCATGAATTGAGCTTAGATTTTGCAAAAGCTTTTACAAAATAATTTGTTTAGCCTGAAATTGACTTGACAGTGTCCCTTTTAAGTAGCTTTAAAAAAAGAGGAGGGGTAAAGATGTAGGTGTTAAATGCACGATCTAGCTGATCTCTCACTAAAATACTGCAATGTTCTTCATTTGTTTATCTTAGCGCTTTGATTTGAAAGTCTGCTCCTTTACCCTGGGAATGTGCAATGTGTGGCTGACGAAGAAAAGGTCAGGTATAAAAATTGGAGAGTTGTGCAAAATGATTCCTGTGGCCTGGGAGCTCCTGTTCCCAGTCACTGATTGTATCTTCTTATCGAAATCTCTCCCACTATTTGGGGACCACTGTACCAGACCGCTGTGGGTCATGGCTCATGTATGTTGTCAGTGCAAGGTGGGGACACTGACACTGCGTGTCTCATACTTGTTGTGGGGATAAGCAGAGAGCTTTATAGCACCTCCTGTAGGAGAGTCCTGTCTTTTCTCACCACAAAGTATATAAAGATTACTGAGGCTCATCTCCAAGGCTTTCTGCACACAGGCTATGCTGGTTTGTGTCACAAAGCCTCCCGAGCCATGGAAGGGACAGCTGACGACATGACAGATGTCAGCAATCCAGCGCCACGTTCACATGGACAACAGTGAAGAGTGAATGAAGTTTCCAGTGCTAAGGCAAATCTCCCTGCCTAACGCTGACCCATAGATGTGTGAGAGAAACATTTAACTTCCTTGCAGAATGCTTGGGACCTGGCATACAACAGATGGAGCATGTGTGATAGTATGTAGAGCAGATGCTGTATATGCTCCTGGTACATTCATAAATATTAAGGCAAGAAGAGGCCATTAGGATGTCTAGTCCAACCTCCTCTATATCACTGGCTATTACATTTCACCCGCTTACGCCTGTACTGAGCCCAACAACTTGTGTAAAAAAGGGTGACAACAACTAAAACTGCCAAGGGTAGGGACCAGCTCATAGTAGATGGATGTTGCTCAGTTCAATGGTCACAACAGGTCATGTTGAGCCACCTAGTTGATGGGATGTGGCAGCTGGAGCATGCCACACTATCTAGCATCATAAAGGTAACTGATTGAGATTGGGGCAGTTAAATGCATGGACTCTTGGTGCAGAAGCCAATGGGTGTCAGTTACCCATGACACATGCCAGTTCCTTGTGCCACTAGATGTGTGTGTTTTGGAGGGGGAATGGTTTGAGAAGTGGAATGGGACATAATGGTATCCCCAGGAATGTGAGTTATTTTTGTATTTATTTTGTCTCATGATCATTCTTCTCCAGACAACCTCTGGCCACGTCCAGTTCGACAACTGCAACTTTGAGAATGGGCAGCTGCAGATCCACGCCCCGGGGACATGCCAGGTGAAGTTCTGCACCTTCAATCAGTCCAACATCCATTTCCACAGCGTGGCCCTGGGGGTCCTGGAAAACTGTGAGTTCACTGGCAGCGAAAACGCCTCTGTCACCATAGAGGGCATCCCTTCCTCTGAGAGGAACTGGGCCTGCAAACACCTAACCACACTGGCCAAGTCCCACTGCGTGTTGTTACAGGCATCAGACCCTGCGCTTTGCAACGCGTCGAAGCAGGGCGGCTGGGGCGGTCCGCCAGCGAGGAACTTAAGAACCTGTGAGATCGTGGTGGGTGGGGACCAAAATAATTTACTTCCTGCTTCCAAGACTCAGCTGGTGCTTGAAAAAGCAGATGAGAGAGAGGCTGAAGTTAATGGCAAACTTTATACAGCAAAGGAGGGGGAAGCCATGACCCTGGAGACAGACTCTAGTGATGGTGAGCTGAGCACGAGCAGCGAGAATGAGGAAGATGACCGGTCGATGTACAAACTGTCCTATCGGGCCCACGGTCTGAGCCACATGCTGGCCCACGTGATCCACAGCAGGCCGCAAACCAATGGGCTCACCGCCCTGCAGAGGGACCTGGAGCTCAAAACTCTGCAGCAGGAGCTGCAGAGGGACAAGGAGGCCCAGTCTCTTGCCAGCTCTCTGCAAGGATGCCTCATTCGGAAGTGCCTGTTCAGGGACGGGAAAGGTGGGGTCTTTGTCTGCTCGCAAGGGCGAGCCAAGCTGGAAGGGAGCGTCTTCAGGGAGCTGACCTATGCCGTGCGGTGCATACAGAACAGCAAGGTGCTGTACAGGCTGGTAATGAAACCCTCCCACCCGCCTGGGGATTCAGTTGGCAGAGCCTACAGGCCACATTGTTAACCAGCCTCATTCTTTGCACCTGCACTTAAAGTGTGGGTGCAAATGAAAGCACTTAGATGTCTGCTTGATTGTACCTTCAGATCAAGTCGTTAGACATCCAAGTGCTGTCAGGTCTGGAAGCATCTGACTCTCCCTGCAAAGTTAGAGGCTCGATGGAGACCCCTTTAAAAATGTGGTGCTATCAGTCAGCATTTCCAAGTACATCTGTGAACATGCTGAACGTGCCAAGGGGCCACCCAGTTAGCAACGTAGGAACACAGGAATTGCCAGACTGGATCAGAGTGTGGTCCGTCTAGCCCAGTGTCCCACCGCTGACAACAGCCAGTACCACCTGCTTCAGAGGAACGTGCAAGAAACTCTACAGTAGGTAGCGAGGAAGTAACCTGCTCAAAGAGACAGTTCCTTCCTAACCTCCGATAGCGGGAGGCTGAAGCATAAAGGTGTATACCCCTTTATCAGCATAGATTTGTAAAGTGGCCCTGTGCTCTATGCATGCTAAAGAGTTCCGAATGTTGAAAAATTAATATCCCTTCAGAAAGGATGTAGGAAATGAAATTCACCAACCCCCCCCCCCCAAACCAATTCAGACTATCAGAAAATACTTCCTGACAGTGAGCTCTCGTGGAGGGATACTGGTGTAAAGGAGTGAAGGATCAGGTCTTGGTTTAGTATACGGGGAGTATAAGATTTCTGATGCGCTTAACTATTCATGTCCTTGCTCTCAAGTGCCTGGTTCTGTCCCTGTTCGCACTTAGCAACCGTAACTGGTTTTCTCAAATGAAATGCGTTTGCCATGGTACCTGTGATTAGTTTTGGGTCCTAACTGTTCCACCGAAAGCTGACCTGAAGCTAAATGGTCAAGATGATTGTAGCGCTATAGACACCATATGGAACAGGTGCTTATCCCTACAGCAGCATGCAGGAGAGGTGAATGTCTGAGAGGTAGCCCTCAGCTCTTGGCAGTTCGCAATGTTGGGCAGGAACAAGAAGTCTCCCACACAGTGGGGTGGTGACACGCATGTTGTCTAGGCCACAGGCTTGGAAACGTTTGTTTCTTAGCAATAAGGACGTGGAAAGGGCACATGAACTGAACTGAACCATAGCATTAAACACTCAGAGGAGGGCTACTGCAAGCTGATTGGCTGCACTAGTTAGTGAGGCACTAGGGGGGAGATTACATTCATTATATAACGATGCTTCCCAGATGAAATGCTTTGCAATGGCACCTGGCAGTGTCCTCATCTTCCCTTCCAAGTCATTAATTCCACCCATCTGCTTATAGGGAAAGAGATTTTAGTTAGTTTTTAAGGCAACAGCTAGCTCTAACACCTACCCCCTTCACCACAAACATATCGTAATTCTGGTAGATCCTAAACAAGTGATCTTACAAATTAGGAATGGGAAGGATCATTTATGTCACTTAGAGCATTCTCCAGCCAGGACAGCAGCATATGCTCTAGTGCTGTGCTCAGCCGTGTGTTAAAACGTCTTTCACGTTATCGCTTCCATTACTTGAAATCTGATAGATTAGTATCAAAACGTGGGAGATTTGCACGAGAAACAAATCTCTGTATGCAAATGGCGAATGTGTATCGGGGCCTTATCCAAAGGCAATTACAGCCTGTGAAGACTCTCCACAGGCTTGAGAGGGCTTTGGTTCGGGTCCTGGTGTAGTAACTTGGGCTCTAGTGAAGCAAACACTTACACAGCGCATAACTGTGCTAATGCAAGTAGCCCCATTGGGGCAGGGAATGGAAACAGGAAGGATGGAAATACCTAGGCTGGAGGTGGAACTGTTGTGGTGAAAACTGGCCAGGATTTAGCATTTGGGTTATCACCCCTTGTGACACTTTCTCGCAGTGCCCAGGACTGAGGGGCAGGTTTGCTGAGTTGGAAAATGAAGGGGAGAGGCAGGCAGTAACAGAAGGGAAGAGTGGCTAGTTCTGCAAGACAAGGGGAAGAGTCAATGGATTTCAGAGCCTCTGCAGGACAGAGGATGACTCTCAGAAGTTTGCAAGTGAGAACAGAAGACAAGAGGACTTGCAGTCAGAAAAAACAGAAGGTGGAAGGCTGGAGAATCGCACCATCACCAGGAAGAGGCAGGTCCATGTGATTGTGGATTCCCTGCGAAGAAGAACAGACAGGCCTGTCCCCAGAGCTGATGCGGAGAACAGAAGGGTGCGCTTGTAACCCAAACACCTTCTGGGCATGGTGCTCTGTCCCATGTAGTGGCACTGAGACCACTTAAAGAGAGAGATAGCTAAGGCTGTAGAGCAGACTCATTTTAACAGCCAGTTGGCTTTTCACTCATGCAGTAGAAGCCCACACACTAAGCTCCGGAGGCCCCGGGTTCAATCCCACCTGCCGACGACCGGGAAGCTAAGATATGGGATGTGGACCTGAGGCTGAAGAGGATCCTAATGGGAGCTGGAAAGAATCCACTGATTGTCCTTCATGCAGGAACAAATGATGCTGCGATGCTTCAAGGGAGACTCTGCCAGGCTGGGGAAGATGCTTAAAGAAATGGAGGCTGAGATGATCTTCAGTGGGATTCTACCTGTCCCTGGGGGAGGAGAACGAAGGCGAGACAAGATGATGAAGATCAACAGATGGCTCAGGCAGTGGTGCCATAGGGAGGGCTTTGGGATGTTTGACTACTGGGAGGCATTCATGGGCAGGGGACTGTTCTCATGGGATGGACTCCCCCTGAGTAGGCAGGGAAATAGACTTCGAGGATGGAGGGTGGCACAACTGATTAAACTAGGAGTTCAGGGGAGATGGTTGGGAGATGCTCCTCTCATCTCCACACCTGAATCTAATATTGAGCAGGAAGCAAATCAAGTGAAAGGGGACACGGCAATGGAGAAAGGAACAGAGGGTAGGAGAATGGAGATCAAGAGGAAAGGCAGTGCCAGTAGCACTGACAGTAACAGTCAGATAGGCGATACGGGCAGCAGGATTACTCTGTCTAATCGGGTGAGGAATCTGGGCAAAGCCAAGCACAAATAGCTAAGATGTGTGTACACCCATGTGAGGGGTGTGGGTAACAAAATGCAGGAGCTAGAACTACTGGTGCAAGAAGTGAGAGCAGATGATATAGGGATAACATAAATATGGTGGAATAGTTGTCATGACTGGAGTACGGGTATTGAAGGGCATGTGCTGTTCAGGAAAGACAGAAATAAAGGTAAAGGTGGTGGAGTAGCATTGTATATCAATGATGAGGTAGTTAGAAGTGATGGAATGGATAAAACTGAATCTGTTTGGGTCAGAATCACTTTGGGGAGGAAAGGTAACAGAGGCTCCTCTGGGAGAGTGCTTGGGGTCTGCTATAGACTCCCAGGATCTGATCTGGATATGGATAGAGACCTCTTTAAAATATTTGTAATGAAATAAGCACTACTGGGAATTGTGTGATTATGGGGGACTTTAATTTCCCAGATATAGATGGGAGGACAAGTGCTACTAAGTATGGTAGGGCCCAGACTTTTTCAGTTATGATCGCTGAGAGATTTCTTCACCAAATAGTTGCCAAACCGACAAGAGGTGATGCCATTTTAGAGTTTGTGTTGATAAGTAGTGAGGACCTCATAGAAGAATTGGTTGTAGGGGACAACACTGGTTCGAGTGATTTGAGTTAATTCAGTTTAAACTCAATGGAAGGATCAACAAAAATAGGTCTGCAACTTGATTTCAAAGGGAAAACTTTATAAAATTAGGGGAATTAGGGAAGTGGACTGGACTGATGAACTCAAGGTTCTGAATGTGGAGGAGGCTTAGAATTAGTTTCTGCAGCTTTAACTTAAAGTATCTAAAGTCTGCATCCCAAGCAAGGGGAAAAAAATCAGAGGGAAGGGTTGCAGACCAAACTGGATGAACAAGCATCAAAGATAGGTGATTAAGAGAAAGCAGAATGCCTACAAGGAATGGAAGATGGGTTGGATCAGCAAGGGAAGCTACCTCTGGGAGGTGAGACTGCGTAGGGAAAAAGTGAAAACTGCCAAAAGCCAAGTGGAATTGGACCTTGCGAAGGGAATTAAAACCAATAGTAAAAGGTTTTATAGCCATATAAATAAAAAGAAAATAAGGAAAGAGGAAGTGGGACTATTAAACCCGAGGATCGGGTGGAGATTAAAGATAATCTAGGCATAGCCCAACACCTAACCAAATATTTTTCCTCAGTTTTTAATAAGGATAATGAGGTGCTTGGACAGTGGCTAATGGGAACAAGGATGTGGAAATAGAAATTATTACATTTGAGGTGGAAGCCAAACTCAAGCAGTTTAATGGAACCAAATCAGGGACTCCAGAAAATCTCCATCCAAGACTATTAAAGGAATGGGCATATGAAATTGCAAGCCCAATAGCAAGGATTTTTAATGAATCTGTACTCTCAGATGACTGGGAAATTGTTAATATAGTACCTATATTTAAGAAATGGGGAGGGGGGAAGTGATCTGGAAAAGTTTGACTTCAATTGTATGCAAGGTCTTAAAACAAATTTTGAAAGAGAGAGTAGTTAAGGACATAGAGGTAAATGGTAATTGGGATAAAATACAACATGGTTTTACAAAAGGTAGGTCGTGTCGGACCAACCTGATCTCGGTCTTTGAGACTATCGCAGTTTTTTAGACAAAGGAAATGCAGTAGCTTTAATCTACTGGGATGTCAGGAAAACATCTGATACAATTCCACATGGGAAATTATTTAGTTGGAGAAGATGGGGGTTAATACGCAAATTGAAAGGTAGATAAGGAATTGGTTGAAGGGGAGACAACAGTGGGTCACACTGAAAGGTGAACTTCCAGGCTAGAGGGAGGTTACTAGTGGAGATCCTCAAGGATTGGTCTAGGGACCAATTTTAATTCTCATTTTCATTCATAACCTTGGCACAAAAAGTGGGAGTGTGCTAATAAAATCTGCAGGTGATACGAAGTTGGGACATATTGCCAATATGGATGTCAGCTCCCTAATGCCTCCAGTCTTTCAGACACTCAAGCTCTCTTCTGAGGGCTGGGCCAACCTCAGCTCTGCTTTGCCGGCCGTACCCCAGTCCCCAAACTCCTTCAGAGCAGCCTCCAGTAGTGTCCAGCCCCTGTCACTGGACACTCACGGCCATTACCAGGGAAGGTGTCCCCAGAGAGACAACACCCCCACAAGCTTATTTGATTCAGCTGAGGATCAGCCCCAGTGTAACACCACAGCACTGCAATCTATTGATTGTGAAAACACATCTGGCCCTTTGTTACTAAGTATGTGTTTTTAAGAGACAGTGAGCGAGGATAAGAACAGGTTACAAAGAAAACAGAAGGTATAACATGCTTCTTACAGTCTGAACTTTAACAGGCTAAAATCCTTGTCTCACCTAAAGCACTAGCGTCCATGACTAGGATCCTGCTTTGAAGAATGAAAACAGCGCTGTCCTTTGTGCTGCCTCAGTGAAGGATGACAGAATGTCATTTTGCTTCTCCGTACATTTCCAAACTCTGTGTCCACTCCCTCCACCTCTCCCCCAAAAGGCAGGATGACCCTTGTGGTTCACCTTCCTGGGGTGCTGGCTCCAAGGTGTCTTCCCCTCCTCCTGCACTAATTTGCTCTTGTGGATTTCTTCTCGGCCTGGCATCTGAGACCATTCACTTCCAGTTCATTTTCTGAGCTTGATTTGAATTGATTGCCTAATCCCCATTCAGTTTGCTGTGTCCTGTCATTGCTCTTGGAGAGAACGTGCAAGGCTAGAAATTAGCCTGTCTGGCTCCACAGGACTGGCTATTTGAAGTGGATGAAATCTTTTAGCTTTAGAACTCGGAAGCTGTACAATAAAATCCCTGCCCCGTTTCCTCTTATTACAGAGCTACAGTGACATGATTCTTATCTAAAACAGCTTCCCTCTTATCCCCATTGGAACAGCTGGGCCATGTTATTTGCAGCTGAGAGCGTTATATCACAGCTCCAGCAAGCCCCAGCCATACACATACAAAGAGGTATTAGTAACAATAAGGGCCTGATTTAAGGCAGGGAAACTCAGAGTTCAGACTGAAGATGCTTCTTTACAGTTTGTGCTTCATTCATGCCTCTGTGAAGGTTGCGGGAAGGAAACTGGCTGTGTATAGGGAGGGGACAATGGGCCTCGCCCTTGCTCTCGGTTTGATGATGTTTGCAAACCAGGGAGCATGCCCTGTGGTACTGGGGGAATCTGGCCAGATTCGCTGCTGGAGTAAGTGGGTGCAGCTCCATTGTGCTCAGTGGAGTCTTCTCCCATTTCCAGTGGCAGAGAATTTACCCAGTGGATTGAGGCCTGGGAGAGTCACCCTAGTGCAAAGGGAGATCCTGTGGTGGGACAGTTGCTCCAGTGCCACTCCCCTCTCTGTCATAACGGGCGTGGCTGGAGGAAAGGGGCAGGCCAGCAACACTCCCCACTATCCAACCTGCAGTTTTGCCACTGCAGACTGTTAGCGGCTGATGTAAATTAGAGCATCCTCTGAGTGAGAACCAGCGGTGCATCCAGCGGCCCCGAATCAGGGGAGTGCGGCGCTGAGCTGGAGGAAAGCTATGGCAGGCGAGCCTCCTGACACAGGTGCAGGCCCAGGCCAGCTGAGCTCTTCTGTGGCACCTGGCACTAGACAGGGCCCTTTCTGATGCCAGAATGGAAACTGGATTAGCAGTTCTTACTGTGGGCTCTGCTTAGCATAAATTCCCCCCTTGAAAGCAAAGACTCCAAGCTAAGGCTGCCCATTCTGTTATCAGTGCACTTTACAGTACCTAGTTATTATTCCGTGCTGCATTGTAGGCAATACCGAAGTGCTAGGGTGGGGTGAGGAGCGAAGTATCATCCGTACCTTGTCCTTGTCCTTTGTTGGATTAATGATGATTTCTCTGCTGTCCATCACTATAGCATGGATGAACCAAGGGCCTGATCCAGTGGCCACTGGTGTCCGTGGGATCAGCTCCGCTGACTCTAATGGGCATCGGATCAGAGCCCAGCCCAGCAAAGCCCTTGAACAAGATGCGCAACTTTCAGCAGTGCCCATGCTTAGCTCACAGGATAAGTCTCCCTGTTACCACTGCTCTGCTGAGCAGGGCTTGGCATTCCACGGTGAACTTGCCCTCCCCACCAGGACAGTGGGAAGTGACTAGTCTTGCCAGTCTAGCTCCACGTTTAATTAACAGATTGAATTAAGCACCTTTTTGGAACAAGCAAATAAAGGAAGTGTAATTTAATTACCTTCTGATCCATGTTGTTTATTGAAGTGGGAATATGTGAAAGCAATTTGTAGATTATTTCTCTCTCGTGAACAGACACGGGGCTAGGGGTTCATTTGACTGGAAAGAATTAAATACCATAACTGCAGGAGTATTTAACTACTTGTTTGCTTAAATAAAACAATGCAGCGATTAAAAGGTAATCCGCCTTAATTTTGCTGGGCTGATTCTGCATCTAGATACCAGGTGTTCTGCCTTCTGTGTCCTCTTGTTTAGCAGGTGTACTTTCACAGCATGCAAATAGTGCATTGCTGGGCCAAATTCGGGACGGGTGTAAGCAGGCACTGCTCTATTAGTGGAGGGGTGCCCGCTTTTACCAAGTCTGGATTTGGGTCTCTAACTTCAGAGTAGCTCTAATAGCAGGGAAGTGTGCAAGCATGTTGTAAGTTCTGCTTTGTAACCTGACTTCAGAATCACCTCACTCTGGGTGAGAAGCAGCTGATGAAAGCTCGGTGAATGACTCCCTGGTTTGCTGAGCTGTGTTTGTCTGCGTCTCATGAGATCGGTTACCATAGTGTGGCTCTGCTGTAGCTAACAATATCCAACATGTGGTTAAAGTCCATGAAATGTAATCTGGAGCATTAAGCACACACTAGAGGAAGGGCACGGATGAGAAATATTAGTGAAAACATAGAGCACGTTGTATTCAAGGCTAGTCACCCCTGCTCTGATTTGGCACGATGGAGGACTCTGACCCTAGTGCTTCTCCTGCTCCATCAGCACCTCTCAACCTTGAAGACTGGAGCCCCCAAGAAGCCTCCAGATGAATAGAGTCATGAAGCTGGCACAGGAGTTCCAACATCATGACCTTTGTGCAGGTCACCTCGCCTTGATGCACCATCTCCAGGGAGACCTTGGTCAGGATTGCTTTGTGGCTCCACGGTCCCGTTCAGCACTCTGTCTCTCTACTCCGGGTGCGGGCAGAGGGCATTTCTCCTCTCCACCCCTTCCCTGGCTGGGTGCTGCTTCCGTTTGCTCGGCATTCTCCTCACAGCCTCGCTTCTAGGGTCATAGCTGTGCTGGTCTGGGGCCAGTGGCCTCCATCAGAGATACACATGGGGCACCCCCATCACGTTGCCAGATTTTGGGGGGGGGGAGGATTCCATTCCCCCACCCCGAGCCTGATGCACACCCCTTGAGAATGATCCATTTACACGAGCATTGCAAGAGGTGGGTGGGGAGGGGCACAGGCCCGTAGGAAAGACCTTACCAGACTCCATTTGGCGAGAGACTCAATAATCGTACCCACAGGGACTTAGCCCCTTTTATCCACTGCTCTGGATACAGTCTCCCAGCACCCTAGGTAGCAGGGACGTGCTCCTACCCTGTCGTATGGGGGAACAGACTGAGGGGCAGAGAGAATGGGGTGACCTCGCCCGGGGTGACACAGCAAGGTCCTATCACAAGAACAGGGGGATGTTCCGCCATGTTAACAGGTGGCAAATTCAACACTGATAAAAAGCACTGTTTTTCGACACAATGCTTAGATGGTGGAACTCACCTCTAGGGGAACTGGCTGAAGCCAAGAACTTAGCTTGGGGATTGGACTTTGTGTGGATAACAAGAATATCCAGAGTTATAATTAACACTAAACATTTTGGAAAGGCTGTAAAACCTCCTGCTTCACTCTCACCAATCTCTAACTATTAGCACTCCGGCTGAGAGCTAATGTGGGGCAGATTATCTCACATTTGCTACTTTGTCCGAAGCTTCTGGCACTGGCCGAGACGGATACTGAACCAGATGGACCTTGGCAATTCCTGTGTTCCTGTGCCTTGCCAAAGGCGGGAATAGCTTTCAGAGTTCCTGAATGGGCACTCTAACCACTAAACCACACATCCTGCCTTTAAAATAAAGGGAGATCATGGACAATGTAAAAAAAATCCCTCCAAATGAGATCTGACTTGACTGTTTTGCAGACAACCCAAAATCTAGTTCTGGGTTTCTGCATGTGGCAGAATGCTCTCGGCAATGTTTGTCATTCACGCCCATTATACTTTATTTTAAACACTGTTATTGTTCCTGTGATGACTGTTTTGTGGGTGTTCGTTTGTTAACTCATCTCCAGAATTGTGCATTGCATCTTGAGTAGAGAGGACCAGGTTTGCTGCTAATTTGCTCTGATGGCATAAAAAGGCCTTAAAGTGTGTGGAAAAATCCCCCCATGGATGCAGCCTGTGCAGGGGTTTCCCTGGTTGGCTTAAGGGCTCTATCTCTGCTCCACCCCAGGCCCTGGCATAGAGAAATGACCCGGGGCATGACCAGAGGGCCCTGCAGTATGGCTTTTCTGTGCCTCCTGGGCTGATAGAGAGCCTTGGGGAGCAGTGCACAAGTTAGAGCAGCCCTGAGGCTTTGTGTCCTGCATGGCCACAGAATGTGGGAAGCACCAAGGTGGCTTGAAACCACCAGCCAAGTGCAGGAGTGGAATAACTGGGGATCAGGCCCAGGATTTTCCAAAAAGAGTCCATTAAAATATTATTTGTGTGTGTGGATATTAATAACATCCAGCTTTTCTCACCAATACTTCTCAAAGTGCTTTGCAAAGGAGGTCAGTATCATCCCCACTTTACAGGTGGGGAAACAGGCAGAGGGCAGGAAAGTGACTTGACCAAGGTCACCAGCAGAGCTGGGAATAGAACGCAGATTTGCTAGGTCCCACACCAGTGCTCTACCCACTGGGCCGCATTGACCATCTGTAGCCATCATGGAGTGTCTCAGTCCTGCAGGAAACTGACTGGCAAGGACACTTAGTCAAACCCTAATCCTGCAGCTGTGGGATTTGTCTCAATGATATTGCGGTAGCTGCTGCAGTGAAATAGGGAGCAGCTGACAGAAACAAGAGAGACAGAGAGAGAGAGAAATTCACGGTAAGGATCTTAAAGTCCTGGGATGACAGGAAATGTTTAGCTCAGGAATGATAACCCATGGTAGTAAACTGGTCTCTCTGCCATCAGAGCAGATATTGAGAGGTGCCCGAAGGAATCAGGTGCCCAAAGCATAGTGAAAATGTAGGCAGTGTTGCTACCTCTTGTGATTTTATTGAGTCTCACACTTTGGTGTTTTTTTCCTTAAAGCCTCACCTCCTGGAGTCCCGTGATTATGTGAGACTTGCTTTCATTTTAAAAAATAAGTGTCTAATCCACGTAGTGATGGAGGGCTTGAAAATGTGACCTCCTAAAGGCTCTAAACACAGCAGGAAAAGCAAAAGGATCCAAAACGGATCATTTTAAATAGCGTGTGATTTTTAAGTCAATCTCATGATTTCTGAGGACCTCATGCTTTTTGAACTCGGGGTCGGCAGTGCTCTTTGTGGGCAGGAGGCTCCCAGTCCCAATAGTCCCCTGTGCAAATCCCAGCTCGCTTCTAGGCTAGGTGATTTCTTTCAAGGGGCATCTTGCTTTGCTAATGTATTTAGATACTAAAGGGGAAGTCCTTTGTTCTCGGAAAGCAATTAATTTGAAGATATTCTGTTGGGTCTTGAGTGTGCTTGGAAGAAAAATAACGATAAACAATGTCTTCCAAATTCCTTGATGTCGCAGCCTGTTTAGGGCAATGTTTTAAACCTTCCCCACTCTCTGAATGGAGAATTGGCTCTGCTTTCACATAGTGAAACAGGGCCTGCTCCAAAGAGATTACAGATCTAGTGGCCCTCTTCTGCGCAGGCTGCCAAGCCACGTGCTATCTCTTGTGGCGTTGGGCAGACGTCACTGGGGAAAGTGCTGCAACCCATACATTCAGTTTGCAGAAACCTGAGCCAGGGATCCAGCAGTGAAACTGGAAGGGATTCAAGACAAAACTCGCCCCATGCAGAAGCCAGCCCCAGCCCCAGCCCCATGCATCAGCTGATCCTACTTATCTCCTGTTGGAGGGAGTAAGTACCATTTAGCTTTGCATACAGCTTGCACTGGCCGTCTGCTGCGGGAATGACCCCCGAATGAACGTGATACCTTCCTCCCCTCACACACAGCTGCACTTCTTGTATCAGAATGTAAAGTATCTGCAGCCAAGTCCTTCTAATATCAGGACTTGTAAGTAAGGTATGGGAAAAGATGGCTGTGTTTTATCATACTGAATGGATGAAGACTGTAGGTCCGGTCCAGAAGCCTTCTCTGGATTTAGGCCCTGATCTTGCAAAGGGGTTCTTGCAAGTTCTGCCTCTTGCACCACAGAGGGGGTGTGTCACTTTGGGAACACTAACTGCCATTGGTGAGCAGTCTCTCACAAGAGTGTGCTCACTGATGTCAGTGGGGCTAGGGGTGCGATTTACTGCTCACCAGTGTGAACAAGGGGCTTGCAGTCGGCCCTGCCTCCTGTGAAACATCAAGGAAAGAAGGTTTCAGAGGAACAGCCGTGTTAGTCTGTATTCGCAAAAAGAAAAGGAGTACTTGTGGCACCTTAGAGACTAACCAATTTATTTGAGCATGAGCTTTCGTGGGCTACAGCTCACTTCATCAGATACATCTGATGAAGTGAGCTGTAGCTCACGAAAGCTCATGCTCAAATAAATTGGTTAGTCTCTAAGGTGCCACAAGTACTCCTTTTCTTTTTTCAAGGAAAGAAGAAGTCGGACCACTAAACCCGGAGGATGGGGTGGAGATTAAAGATAATCCAGGCATGGATAATCCAGGTTTAGGTTGGATATTAGGAAAAACTTTTTCACTAGGAGGGTGGTGAAACACTGGAATGTGTTGCCTAGGGAGGTGGTGGAATCTCCTTCCTTAGAAGTTTTTAAGGTCAGGCTTGACAAAGCCTTGGCTGGGATGATTTAATTGGGGATGGGTCCTGCTTTTGAGCAGGGGGTTGGACTAGATGACCTCCTGAGGTCCCTTCCAACCCTGATATTCTATGATTCATGGCCCAACACCTAAACAGATGCTTTGCCTCAGTTTTTAATCAGGGTAATGAGGAGCTCAGGGGTAGTGGCAGGGCGGCTAATGGAAATGAGGATTTGGAAGTAGAACTTACCACATCCAAGGTGGAAGTCAAACTCAAGCAGCTTAGTGGGACCAAATCAGGGGGTCTGGATATCTCCATCCAAAAATATTAAAGGAACTGGCACATGAAATGGCAAGCCCAATAGCAAGGATTTTTAATGAATCCAAAACACGGGGGTTGTACCTTATGACTGGAGAATTGCTAATATAGTTCCTATTTTTACGAAAGGGGGAAAAAAGTGCTTGAGGAAACTACAGGCCTGTTAGTTTGACCTCAGCTGTATGCAAGGTCTTGGAACAAATGTTGAAAGAGAGAGTAGTTAAGGACATAGAGGTAAACGGTAATTGGGATAAAATACAACATGATTTTACAAAAGGTAGATTGTGCCAGCTCAATCTGATCTCCTTCTTTGAAAAAATAACTTTTTAGACAAAGGAAATGCAGTGGATCTAATCTCCCTGGATTTCAGGAAGGCATTTGATACAGTTCCACATGGGAAATTATTAGTTACATTGGAGAAGATGGGGATGAATATGAGAATCAAAAGGTGGATAAGGAACTGGTTAAAGGGGAGACTACAATGAGTCATCTTGAAAGGGAACTGTCTGGCTGGAGGGGGAGGTTACCGGTGGAGTTCCTATGGGGTCGAACTTGGGACCAGTCTTATTTAATGTTTTCATTCATGTACAAAAAGTGGGAATGTGCTAATGAAATTTGCAGATAGAATCAGAATATCAGGGTTGGAAGGGACCTCAGGAGGTCACTCAAAGCAGGACCGATCCCCAATGTTTTTTGCCCCAGGTCCCTAAATGGCTCCCTCAAGGATTGAACTCACAACCCTGGGTTTATCAGGCCAGTGCTCAAACCACTGAGTTATCCCTCCCCCCAGTGACCATGAAAACTGGAGTAATGGAAATGGATGAAATTTAGCAGTGCAAAGTGCAGGGTCATGCGCTTAGGGGCTAAGAACAAGAATTTTTGCTATAAGCTGGGGACATATCAGTTGGAAGCAACTGAGGAGGAGAAAGACCTGAGAATATTGGATGACGGTGAGCTGCCAATATGATGTGGCTGTGAAAAAGGCTAATGCAATCCTAGGATGCCTCAGGCAAGGTATTTCCAGTAGAGACAGGGAAGTGTTAGTACCATTGTGCAAGGCACTGGTGAGACTTCATCTGGAATAGTGTGTGCAGTTCTGGTCTCCCATGTTTAAGAAAGATGAATGCAATTGGAACAGATGCAGAGAAAGGCTACTAGGATGATCCGAGGAATGGAGAACCTACCTCATGAGAGGAGACTCAAAGAGCTTGGCTTGTTTAGCCTAACCAAAAGAAGGCTGAGGGGAGGTACAATTGTTCCCTATAAATACATCAGAGGGATAAACAACAATGGGTGTGGGGAGTTATTTAAGTTAAGTGCCTTGTTGACAAGAATTTATGGATATAAACTGGCCATCAACAAGTTTAGGCTTGAAATTAGATGAAGGTTTCTAACTGTCAGAGGAGTGCAGTTCTGGAGCAGCCTTCCAAGGGGAGCAAAGGGTGGGGGGAGAACTGGCTTCAAGACTCAGCTTGAGAAGTTTCTGGAGGGGATGGTATGGTGAGACTGCCCACGATGGCATGTGACCCATTGATGACTGCTAGCAACAAATATCCCCAACAGCCAGTGATGGACACTAGGTGGGGAGGACTCTGAGTTACTACCGAGAATTCTTTCCCAGGTGTCTGCCTGGTGGGTCTCACCAACACGTTCAGGGTTCAACTGATCACCACATTTGGGGTCAGGAAGGATTTTTCCCCCGGGTCAGACTGGCAGAGACCCTGGGGGATTTTCACCTTCCTCTGCAGCATGGGACAGGGGTCACTTTCTGGTTTGAACTAGAGTAAATGGTCGATTCTTTGTAACTTGAAGTCTTTAAATGATGATTTGAGGAGTTCAATAACTCAGCCAGAGGTCAGGGGTCTGTTACAGGAGGGGGTGGGTGAGGTTCTGTGGCCTGCGATGGAGGTCAGGAGGTCAGACTAGATAATCACGATGGTCCCTTCTGGCCTCAAAGTCTGAATCTAATGAACTTTTTGGCATCATAACACAGCACATGATACTGCTAGTAGTTGAAGGCAATGGGAGTTTTCCATGCACCAGGGACTCCTGAGGTGGCAGAAGGTTAAAGCTATGCTTTTCCTATGAGGTTCCTTCTTCAGACACACACTGACTAAAATTGCTTTTCCTCTGCCCTGTAGATCATCATGCTGAAGAATGACATTCACCACTGCAAAGCATCAGGGATATTTCTGCGCTTGGCAGCTGGAGGTCTGATTGCAGACAATAACATCCATTCAAACTGCGAGGCGGGGGTGGATATCCGGAAGGGAGCCAACCCTTTGATACTGGTAGGTACATTCCCTCAGCCTGGATCTGTCTGAAGCTCCTCCTTTTTGGGGGCCAGACAGGCACCAAACATTCCTGTCTGAACTGCCCTGGAGAGTCACCTTGGGCTTTAAGAACTAAAGGATTTTGGCTTCTTGCCCCAAGTCTAACCCTTTTCAGTTCTTCATTAGTGAATTCTGCCTCAGAATAATCTGCTTGATTCAGAGGGCCTCCTGTTGGACAAGTGTATTTCATTTGACATTGAAATGATGGCTCAAGGCAAACAGGATATAGGGCTATTTAAATAACCCCCAAATGTCACCTACCTTGCAATTGCTCTGCTTAGGGAAAGAACAATTACCTACAGGGCATCAGGGCATTCTCCTCATTCTAAATATCCTATCAAATGGACATTGAAATATAGCAATGAAGTCACCTGTGCAATCATGTGATAAATCATGCAGTCATGTGATAAATTACACCTTCCACTTTGGATCAGCTCACCTGCCTTCTGCCCACTGTTCCATCTGCCCTGGGGTTTAATCTCAAACTTCAAATCTCTGAGCAGCAGCCACTAATGGGGGAAAAACCCCAACCAGCCCCAGTAATGCGTCCTCTTGCCCTTCCGATGTGGAATTTCCTCCCTACATTGCCGTGAGCCAACTTCCACAGTGTTGTTATTTATTAAACATTGTTATTACAGTCGCACCCAAAGGTCTAAATCATGACTGGACCCCAGTGTGCTGCGTGCTGTACAAACACTGCTTCCAATCTGAATTACCTCCCCAAGGCTGCGCTGGCCCAAGCCCCAGGATGGGTAATATTCAGCCCTGCGCCAAGGTCAGGTTTAAAGTCCAATATTTTGCAACTCTGCAGCACTTGAAACAGGAGCTTCCCATTGGGAAGAGCTGAGCAGCCAACAGCTCCCATTGTTCTCAGCTGGGGAGAGGGGAATCCCCATTGTTCTCAGCGGGAGCTGTGGGGCACAGAGCATTTTTGAAAATCTGTCCCATAGCTCTTCTGTCCTTCCTTCCCTCACCCTGTCTGCCCCGGGATCAGCTTAGATTGGGCTCTTATCCTGTCTGTCAGCACGCTGTAACTACTCCTTTGGTTACAGGGAGCACTCAGATGACGTAATGAGCTGAGTTGATGCAGGACCAAAGCTGGCTGACCTGGGCTGTGTTCCAGGGCTGCCAAGAAGTATAACATTCTTGTGTAGAGCCGGAGAGATCTTTATATGGAGGAAACGGGAAGACTGAGCCTGACACACTCGCCGTCCTTGCTCTAAGCGTGCTCATCAAGCTCTGTTTATCCCTCTGTTTTTGTCCCCTGAAAGAGCCGGTTGCGGTAAAGACAGTGTGTTGCCATTTGAGTGCACCTAGCAGGACATCTGCCTGTGTCGTGATTAGGTGGTGGCCCCATGTATGTGCGTGAGAAGCATGCAGGTGTATTGCTCCACTCAAAGATCGTGCCCTCCATGGACCAAACAAAATCCTTTGCATTTCAACTGTACAGGACTGCTCTCTCCAGCAGCGGGGAGGGCTCCTGATTGGTTCAGGAGATGTAGAGCTTTCACTTCCATGGTGCTGCCAACAATTCATATTAGGGCTGACCAATGTTTTTTCCCCTCCTCCGCTGGCTGTTTGGTGATGGTCGACCTGGTAGGCACATCACAGAGAGGCACTGCCCAGCATGGCACCCTAGTTGGGTGTCCGCAGGCCTGCTGGGGATAGAATGGGCATGAAGACCCTCTGGCCCCAGGCCTATCCAGGGTCAGGACCCATTGGCAGGGCAGGGTGGAGATGGCTGCAGTGCTGCTGTAACAGCTGGGTAGACTCCAGTCGTGCCAGAGTTATAGATCCAGCATCTGTTTAATAGGCAACAGGTTTAATACAAACAAGAGGAAGTGCTTTTTCACAAAATGCACAATTAACCTGTGGAACTCATTGCCAGGGGAAGTTATGAAGGCCAAAAGTATAACTGGGCTCAAAAAAGAATTAGATACGTTCCTGGAGGATAGGTCCATCGAGGGGTATTAGCCAAGATGGTCAGGGATGTAACCCCATGCTCTGGATGTCTGTAACCTCTGATTGCCAGAAGCAGGGAGTGGGAGATGGGGTGCATCACTCAATGATTGCCTGTTCATTCCCTCTGGGGCACCTGGCATTGGCCACTGTGAGAGGCAGGATGCTGGGCTAGATGGACCATTGGACTGATCCAGTGTGGCAGCTTTAAAGTTATTTCAGTGAGCACTAAATTCATGCAGGAAAATTAAAAGTGGAACAGGACTTTGGTCTACTAAAGGGGTTTCTGTTTTTCTGACCGCTCCTGGCAACTGGGTCCATTGTCCACATCCCTCTCCATACAAGCTGCCCATCTCTCTCCTGCAAGCTCCTGTCGTGTACTTGTCTGAGTGATCTCTTCCTGTTTTGCCTTTATTCTCTCCGCATGTGCATAAATGAAACCGCAGTGTAATAAGATACACAGTGGCCTTCGCTCAGGCATTGTTGTCCTTGGCAACGGAAAAGGCATCATCCGTAGCAATCAGATCTACGGGAATAAAGAAGCTGGCATTTATATTCTGTATAATGGGAACCCCATTGTGAGGTATGTTATTAAGCAATGACCTCTCTTGCTCCCTCCTTTCATGTTTGTCTCCCTCACTGTATGTTTTTCATGTACTAACCTCCTTCCTCAGGTAAGGAGCAGAAATATCACTGTCATGGGGCTTTTCTCTGGCTGCCTCTGTCCCCCAGCAGCTCCCATGTGCAGTTCTCTAATGCTGACCTTTGATTTCAAAGGGAACCGGGCTTGCCGGTGCTGCATTGTTCAGAGAAGGTGGCAGCTGGACTCAGAGTCGGGGGGAGTGAAGCAATCGATCTTCAGACAAGTAATTGACAGGTTTCAGAGGAGCCATGTTAGTCTGTATTCGCAAAAAGAAAAGGAGTACTTGTGGCACCTTAGAGACTAACCAATTTATTTGAGCATAAGCTTTCGTGAGCTACAGCTCACTTCATCAGATGTATACCGTGGAAACTGCAGCAGACTTTATATACACACAGAGAATATCAATACAAATCAGATGTCAAGAATTATAACATTCATAAACCAGTCGGAGAACACTTCAATCTCTCTGGTCACGCAATCACAGACATGAAGGTCGCTATCTTAAAACAAAAAAACTTCAAATCCAGACTCCAGAGAGAAACTGCTGAATTGGAATTCATTTGCAAATTGGATACTATTAATTTAGGCTTAAATAGAGACTGGGAGTGGCTAAGTCATTATGCAAGGTAGCCTGTTTCCTCTTGTTTTTTCCTACCCCCCCCCCCAGATGTTCTGGTTTAACTTGGATTTAAACTTGGAGAGTGGTCAGTTTAGATGAGCTATTACCAGCAGGAGAGTGAGTTTGTGTGTGTATGGGGGTGGGGGGGATGTGAGAAAACCTGGATCTATGCAGGAAATAGCCCGACTTGATTATGTAAAGAGTTGTCACTTTGGATGGGCTAGCACCAGCAGGAGAGTGAATTTGTGTGGGGGGGTGGAGGGTGAGAAAACCTGGATTTGTGCTGGAAATGGCCCACCTGTTGATCACTTTAGATAAGCTATTACCAGCAGGACAGTGGGGTGGGAGGAGGTATTGTTTCATATTCTCTGTGTGTATATAAAGTCTGCTGCAGTTTCCACGGTATACATCTGATGAAGTGAGCTGTAGCTCACGAAAGCTCATGCTCAAATAAATTGGTTAGTCTCTAAGGTGCCACAAGTACTCCTTTTCTTAGAGCCTGGCAGGTTTCCTTCAGACTAGCAGAATTCAGCTGACTTCATTCTTTGGCTGTGGTTCTTCATGAACTCTTCCTACATGCAGTACATAGCTCCTGGTGAGGAGGGGGACAGCGTGTGCTGTTTTCCAGGGTGTCTCCTGGCTCCATAGAGCAGAGATTGGATCATGTGCTAATCTATGCTGGGACTGATCCAGACTCAGTGCAAAATCCCCCCAAACATGTCATAGACTCCCCAAGGCCAGAAGGAACTGCTGTGATCATCTTGTCTGACACTGATCATGTTCTGAAGCCTCTATGTGTCCATCCTCCTCTGCCCCCTCATGCACCCCCACCGGGCAACCCTGCTGTCAAAGCACAGCAGATGGGTGGTTTGATTAGTCATTGATGCTGGAATTGAAAAGTGAGCTCTGGCCTCCTCCCCCCAGGAGAGTAATCTTTTTAGCCTTGATCAAATGAATGGGCCATATCCTTTGGGTCATATCCTGCCTTCGAATTGTGCATGCAACTCTGCTAGCATGGGAAGCAGAACGTTCCCCCTGAGGGCAGGGCATGGAGCCTGCAGGGCATTGCCGCCTGGACAGGTGGTTTCCTCGCATGGGAGTGAGAGGGTGCACTCCCCTGGTGCACGGCTCCTGGTGAAGGTGACACACATTAACCAGAGTGGCCTCCCCCTTAAATTTGACCTTGCTGCTCTCCCTGGTAAGAAGCATTTCAATGTCGTCTGGTGCATTCCAAGGTAGGGCAGGGGATGGATCTATACTCTGCGCCTGCCAGAGTCAGTGGGCACTAGGCAGAAAAAGGGCACAGCCTAATGGTACATCTCTCCTGAGGGGAAATGGAAAGCCATGCAGCTCGTCAAGTCCTCTTCTCTTCAGAGGTTTGCCCTGGTCGTTTTGGTCAGAATGGCCCTGTCCCTTGCTGTTGGGATGGTTGGTTGCTGCCCTCCCACCCCAGACATGGCTGCATTTAGTATTATTATTTATATTGCAGTAGAGCCTAGAGATCATAGAATCATAGAATATCAGGGTTGGAAGGGACCTCAGGAGGTCATCTAGTCCAACCCCCTGCTCAAATCAGGACCAATCCCCAACTAAATCATCCCAGCCAGGACTTTGTCAAGCCTCACCTTAAAAACCACAAAGGAAGGCGATTCCACCACCTCCCTAGGTAATGCATTCCAGTGCTTCACTACTCTCCTAGTGAAACAGTTTTTCCTAATATCCAACCTAAACCTCCCCCACTGCAACTTTAGACCATTACTCCTTGTTCTGTCATTTGCTACCACTGAGAACAGTCTAGATCCATCCTCTTTGGAACCCCCTTTCAGGTAGTGGAAAGCAGCTATCAAATCCCCCTCACTCTTCTCTTCTGCAGACTAAACAATCCCAGTTCCCTCAGCCTCTCCTCATAAGTCATGTGTTCCAGTCCCCTAATCATTTTTGTTGCCCTCTGCTGGACGCTTTCCAATTTTTCCACATCCTTGTAGTGTGGGGCCCAAAACTGGACACAGTACTCCAGATGAGGCCTCACCGATGTCGAATAGAGAGGAATGATCACGTCCCTCGATCTGCTGGCAATACCCCTACTTTTACAGCCCCAAATGCCATTAGCCTTCTTGGCAACAAGGGCACACTGTTGACTCATATCCAGCTTCTCGTCCACTGTAACCCCTATGTCCTTTTCTGCAGAACTGCTGCCGAGCCATTCGGTCCCTAGTCTGTAGTAGTGCATGGGATTCTTCCGTCCTAAGTGTCTTTGTTGAACCTCATCAGATTTCTTTTGGCCCAGTCCTCCAATTTGTCTAGGTCCCTCTGTATCCTATCCCTACCCTCCAGCATATCTACCACTCCTCCCAGTTTAGTGTCATCTGCATACTTGCTGAGGGTGCAGTACATGCCATCCTCCAGATCATTAATAAAGATATTGAACAAAACCAGCCCCAGGACTGACCCTTGGGGCACTCCGCTTGATACCAACTGCCAACTAGACATGGAGCCATCGATCACTACCTGTTGAGCCCAATAATCTAGCCAGCTTTCTATCCACCTTATAGTCCATTCATCCAGCCCATACTTCTTTAACTTGCTGGCAAGAATACTGTGGGAGACTGTATCAAAAGCTTTGCTAAAGTCAAGGAATAACACGTCCACTGCTTTCTCCTCATCGACTGAGCCACTTATCTCGTCATAGAAGGCAATTAGATTAGTCAAGCATGACTTGCCCTTGGTGAATCCATGCTGACTGTTCCTGATCACTTTCCTCTCTAAGTGCTTCAGAATTGATTCCTTGAGGACCTGCTTCATGATTTTTCCAGGGACTGAGATGAGGCTGACTGGCCTGTAGTTCCCCAGATCCTTCTCCTTCCCTTTTTTAAAGATGGGCACTACATTAGCCTTTTTCCAGTCATCCAGGACCTCCCCCGGTCGCCATGAGTTTTCAAAGATAATGGCCAATGGCTCTGCAACCACATCCGCCAACTCCTTTAGCACTCTCGGATCCAGCGCATCCGGCCCCTTGGACTTGTGCTTATCCAGCTTTTCTAAATATTCCCGAACCACTTCCTTCTCCACAGAGGGCTGGTCACCTCCTCCCCATGCTGTGCTGCCCAGTGCAGTAGTCTGGGAGCTGACTTTGTTTGTGAAGACAGAGGCAAAAAAAGCATTGAGTACATTAGCTTTTTCCACCTCCTCTGTCACACAAAAGCTGTAGCTCACGAAAGCTTATGCTCAAATAAATTGGTTAGTCTCTAAGGTGCTACTCTGAAACCTGTCACTAGGTTGCCTCCCTCATCCTAACTGAGATCAGGGCCCCATTGTGTTAGACACCACACACACCGAATGGGAGACAGTCCCTGCCCTGCGGCACTTAGTCCACGTAAATGAGAGAAGAATGATCTTCCCAGGTGTAGAGGTCAGGAACAGAGGCACAGAGAAACAAGTAATTTGTCCAGCCTCTCACACACACACACGCACACAGTCTGGAGCAGGATCAGGAAGTGAATGCAGCTCACTTGCGTCTGAATCTATTACCCTCATCTTCGGGAGCCCTTCCTCTTATTCGGTTCATACATAGGGACCAGAGCTTGTAAAGCATGTTGGGGTGAAAATTGCTGTCTCAATATACAATATTAGAACACTTAACATTGTGAAATAAGCTGCCATATTTCCTTCATTTGCCTTCTCTCCCCCCCCCCAACCACTTAATGATCCTCCTTTGTTCGACTTTTAAGTAATTTGGTTTTTGTATTTTAAATTGTAATAACCATACTGTGAACTTAGATAAAGTGACTTTCTCCTGAATGAGCCCAAATTGAATTACAAAGTCTATTTAAACCACTTCAGCCACTGTTGAAATGCAGCCCCCTCTGGGGTGGAATCTAGGATGGAATCCAGCCAGCATGTAACAGCTCATAGCAACACTACACAACAGTGTAGGCAAGGAGGGAAGAAAAATATTATACGGAATTGTAACTGCAAGGGATGTATAGTAGGCAAAATGTGATTATTCATGCTAATAATATGTATAATTAAGCCCAAATCTTGCAGTCCTTATTTAAGTAAAACTCCCACTAACTTCTCATTAGTCCACATTCTGTGCTGAGTGCAGAGCTGAAAGTATTATTTTGAGCTACTTGTAAAAATGCTTAAGTCTCGATTGCAGAACCACTTGTTCCAGGATGGGAGCTAGGGTTGGCAAGTGCAAGACCGATTTACTGTGCTGTAAAACACCAGGGTCAAGAGGGGGTCTCTTTTATAAAGGATTATGGAAGTGCTCCATCAGACAAGTAGCAATTTATAAAATGGACCGGTCTTTGTGATGATGTGGCTAATAAGTCTGGAGAAAGACAGGCTGGAGAGCAAGTGATTCATTATGTGGCTTTCATTTTCTCCCTAGTCACAGTGTCACTGGCAGGTTGCTAAAGCAGGTTATAATCAAGAGCAATCAAGATCAGTTGTTGATGCAAGAGAGGAGGAAAGGGAACGAAGAGGCAGGGATAATTTACTCTCGGGTTCCAGTAGGGGAAGAAATTTTATTCTGCACAAGACAGTATTGCTAGCCCAATCATTGCTGAGTAGGCCGTGGGAATTTAAAAGAACCCTTGCCTTCGCTCCCCTACCAGTCACCATGCTTGATTCCCCCCGCATTTGGAAGCACTCTTGTTCCTACCAACCACGTCATTCTGTGCTGCTCGCACAACGCCGTGGGACAATGAGCCTTCCTTGGCTACTGCTGAAACCGAACCTGCTGCCCTGGCTCTATCCCTGTTGTGACTCTAAATATGCAGATAATAGGGATTGCCATGCCAATAATTGACTGAGTTAGCCTGTCTTCCAAACCCTTTAGCTGTCCTGACTGGCTGCCTGTAATTCAGACAGATGGCTTCCAGACGTTAGGGTTGTAGCCAAAGCTCCTAGGCACTGCACTGCCATTGATTTTGATGCCCTTAGGCCCCTTAGCACTTTTTAAAGTCCCACTAGGTACCTGTGTGCATCTTTGGTGCCTAAATACCTTTAAAAATCTGGCCCTTAGTGACTTCGGAGCCTATGTTCCATTTTCCAAAGCACTGAAGTCAGGATTTAGGCTCCAAAAGGCCCAATCCTCATAGGTATCTAGGTGCTGACCCGTTGATTTCAGTGGGAGTTAGGCACCGAAATGCCTCTGAGGATTAGGGTCTGAAATAATCAAGGGGCTTTTGAAAATAGGGCTGATGCTCCTAAATCACATAGGTGCTTTTGAAGTTCTTACTGCAGTGGAATAGCTCTGTTTCCCTTCTCAGGCACTGAATCGCATGTGGGCAATAGGACATGAATGTCGCGGTCCCAGGCTGCACCTTTAAAAATACCCTTCTGTATGAGCTTTGGATTTCGGCATAGCAGGGAAATGTGACTGTTAGACAACCAGAGGGTTACCCCTTTGGACATCTGAACGTCATTTGGATGCATCTCTTGGGCAAGATTTTGAAAATTCTTCTCAACAGTAACAGTGACTCCCATGAAACGTCAAATGCACAGCAAATGCGGGTACCATATCTTCAGCTTTTCAGTTCTTCTTGCGTTGCTCACTGTGTTTCTGTTGTAGTCATGGAACAAGGTTGGCTTCCTCCGGCTGTCAAAACTGAGCTGGGCTGACTAGGCATTAAGTGTAATTGAGCCTGGAGCGACTGCTTTGAATTCAAGCTGTGCAGTCGTGAGCACAGGAACTTCCCTGTGCACATACAGAAAACGGGAGGGCAGTGCCCCAGGCAATGCTGCTGTCAGGTGCCCAAGGGCAGGGAAAGCCCTTGTTTCCGGTTGTCCTCGGTGCTTTATCTGCACTTGGAGAAATACTGTTCTGTGAGTGCAATCTGATGCCCACTTTTAGAGAAAATAGCCCTGGCCCCCTTGAGCCCCTGCATTCTGCCTCTAGGCAGGGATTCCAGTCGCTAGCCTGCTCAGTAATGCAGCCCAGATGGAACAAAGCACGTTAAACATCTCCCTAGAGCCCCCAGTGGGTCATTCTCTGGTGAGTTTGTGTTTGTGGCTTGGATTTCTGTACCTGGGTCCAGTGCTGATTCTCATCACTCTTTCTGGGTGGGCACTGAGGCAGGTCCTGGGTGAGGTTCTCTAGTCGGTAGATAGATTTTCCTTTTTGTAAACTCTAGGCTAAATTGTACGGGTTGAGCACAGCCCCTTGTAAGGGGTGCTGCACCAGCACGGTGCCCCTGAGAGTAACGGAGGGCTCTGTGCTTCCCAAAGTATCACTTCTCTGCTAAGGAGGAGAACAGGTTTACTACAGCCCCTTCAATGGTGCAACCTACTCCTCACACAACCCGCTCTGCTGGACATGGGGGTATGCAGAGTCCTGGCTATGCCTGCCCACTCTGACCTTCCTCTCTCCCTTCCCCAAGAGCTCCCACCAAGGGAAGGCCCCACTGACTGCAGAAACCATGATTCTGGGCAGCCCTTGCTCATACTGCCCAAAGGAGGGAGTGGGGGTTTAAAAGAGTTCTAAAAGAGCTGGCTGAGGAGCTCACTGACCATGAGGTCCCAGTGCAACACTGTGGCCAAAGAAACTTATGCATCCCAGGATTGCGTTAGCTGGGGAATCTCGAGCAGGAGCAGAGAGATTTTTACCTCTGTTTTTGGCACTGGTGCAACCACTGCTGGAATGCTGTGTCCGGTTCTGGTGCCCACAGTTTAAGAAGGCTGTTGCTAAAGTGGAGAGAAAAGCCATGAGAATGATTAAAAGATTAGAAAACCTGCCTTGTAGTGATAGACATAAGGAACTCAGTCTATTTAGTTTGACAGAAATAACGCTAAAGGGTGACTTGATGTAAGTACCTACATGGGGAACAAATATTTAATAATGGGCTCTCCAGTCTAGCAGAGAAAGGTGTAACGTGATCCAGTGGCTGGAAGTTGAAACTAGACAAATTCAGGTTGGAAATCGGGCATAAGTTATTTTTATCAGTGAGAGCGATTAACCATTGGAACAATTTACCAAGGGCCGTGGTGGATTCTCCATCCCTGACAATTTTTAACTTCAGTTTGGGTGTTTTTCTAGGATTCCTGCTCTAGGAATTATTGTGGGGCAGTTCTCTGGCCTGTGCTATGATGAGCATGATGGTCCCTTTTGGCCTCTGAATCTGTGAGGTGCTCTCTGCTGCCTCCCGGGTGGCTGCAGAGGGGCTAGCTACAATCTCAGGGCTTGTCTTCCCTGCACAGTTAACCTGAGTTATAACTCAAGTGTTGCCCCTAACCTGAGTCCCATCCACCCCCACCCCCCTGCCCCACTTCACTCGAGTGTGGTGGTGCTTTTCCCTCGAGTTGGCTGGTCCATCGGCTACAGCTCGAGTTAGCACAACTCATCAGCTGCTAACACGGCCACCCTGCAGCGTGGACGCAGGCTAGCTCCACTTGAGAGTTACAAGTCTTCCAGTGCCTTCCCATAATTCCTCCGGTATGCCCAGACACAACAGACAAATTCTCGCACAGTTCACTGGGAAAGAGTGCCTAGAGCGGCTCAGCAGAGTGCAGCGCAAAAAACCATGGGGTGGGCTCCCAGAAATCTCAGCAGCACCCCCGAGGGAGGAGCCAGCAGCCCCAGCGTTCTCTTGCGGCCAGGCCATTCTCAGGCGAGCGAGGTTGACCAGAGAGGAGTCACTCAAGTGAGTCTAACTTGCGCTAACTGCGGTGAAGACGGACCCTAAGGCGCTGGAGGGGTGACTATTAATACATGACTGTAAAGCTTGTAGCTTCTCACAGTAGATCATGTCATGCTGGAGATGAAGTAACCCTTTCCCATTCCACAGCATTGCCAAAGGCCTCACGTATCTTCTCTGCCTGCAGGCGGAGGCTCTTTTCATCCTGTATGATGACCCATCACTGCTAGGAGGCTATGGGATTTTGGCCCTGGTGGGGGACCCTTAATCACACTGATGTGCAGGTGCTCCAGGATGTCATGCCGCTGACATCAATGAAACTGCTCCTTTGAGAATGCGGGTTCTCTATGTCATAGGGCAGGGTTCCTTCCCCCAGGACGCCTCGCGGCAAACAGGCCTCATGCGCTCCTGCGTAGGTCCAACGCTGTGTGCGTCATTCCCAATGTGCTACACAAGTGCTTGTTCTCCGGAGCATAAGGCTTTTACCTTTTCCCTCAGCGCAGGGGGAGAGATCTCATCGCTTGGCGATCCGGGGCATCTCTGGCGCTTCCTCCCAGCCTCCCTTGCTCCCCTGTCTTGCGTTTAACAAGCTGAACCTCTTGGGCAGCTGTTTAATCATCCGGTCCGTAACTGATCGTCTCCTCAGTTTGGCCCATGTGGGGGTGCTTGGGAAGTGCAGTGACAAGTCAGCCTTAGGTGACTCACAACCTACCAGCCCCTTGTTGGGACTTACTGGTACAGCACCCAGGGGCCTTGGGTTTCCCAGAACGTTTCCCCTGGCTAGAGTGAAATGATCCCCAGGGGAACAATTCTTTTTGCATCTCCTGCATTCATTCTCCCTTCCTGAGCTGAGTTTGCTCTGCGGACTCGGAGGAGAAGCGGATATTGTATGCGCACTCTCAGTGTGGTACCAAAGCAGCGGTGGTGCACGCCGATGTGTTTGCTGATCAACGATGTGATACGGCACCGGTATATTTCAAAGCGTGATCCAGTAAGTTCATAACAACCCGGTGAGGGCAGCCCAGGTGGATGAAAGCAGCCTGTTGGCAGTGCAGTGCAGTTTGACAGGTACTGAGTTCTTGGCAAATGCTGCATGCACATCACAAGCTCCGATTGCTGCTAATGATGTTCTACCTCCAGCTGTCCCACCACGAAGCCCATGTGCTGATCCTGTGTGCAAACGAGAATGGAAGGGCTCTGCTTTTGTCTCTGCCTCCCGGCTCCACTCACCATCCCCTCTCCAACAGGGCTGAACCACCATCCCTGCAAACAGCCAGCCAGAAGCTCTTGCCTCCCCCTGGATGGGGAACCTTATGCTCAGTTTAAACCCTGTTGCCATTGAATAACCCCAATCATTCGTACCTCCTTGCAGCCGAGAGTTCTGTAGATGTCCTCTCCCTCCCCTTCTCCTTGCTTGCCTATCCATGTGCTCTCCCTACCAGAGAGGGCTTTGTCTTGAGCTTTCTGGCAAGATGCAGAGCTTTCCAGCCAATGACCACACTGTGCCTCAGTTTCCCCATCTGTAAAATAGGAGTAATAGTCACCTCTGAAAATTTCATTGCCATCCTCTCAGAGTAGGCACTGTCAGTGCAAAGGGTAAGTAGTCACACATGAACCACCCATCTGTTTTTATACAAACTCCCATTAACCCCAATGACTGTTGTTGTTTTTTATATCTGTATTGTGGTAGCAGCTAGAGGATTGCCCTCCCCTCCTCCTTGTGCTAGACACTGTACAGACATTTACCAAAGAGATAATCTTTGCCCGACAGAGTTTGTAATCTAAGTGTAAGGCCAGAGACAACAGACAGCTGTGTACATGGAACAATGGCAGGCCATGGCCCGTTAGTATAAAGACACAAGGTGGCACTGACGAGAGATTCCGCTGCCTGATCTTTGTCCATGGAGCCTGCACAGAGAGCTCGTCAATGAGCAGCAGCAATGGTTTTAAACGATACTATCCCGCTGCAGAACAAAACATTCGGGCGGCGTTCATTTTCCCCAGTGCATTTTGAAGTGAGTTATACCCGCGAATGAGCTGCTATCATTCTAAATGTTTGCATCGCCTCACAGAAGATGCATTTTTGAAAAGACAACCGAATTAAATCGTTGGGTGGATGTGTGTGTGTGTATTTGTTTGTGGGCGGAGGTGTGGTACTTTCTCCTTTTGTTGTGTGGCAGCAGCTCTCTATATAAATAGCTCTCTAAATATTGCGTCTTCTGTGAGCACTGCATTGTATTTCAGGGACAGAGAGATCCTAACGCATAATGCTGTAATGTTATTACTGCAGTTTTCTCAACACACGCTAGTGATAGAGAAAATGTGGATGCTTCTCTGTATAGTACAAATACAATTGCAAATAGGAGTAAATGAACGCATGCTCTGAGCGTACTGAGCAAACTGAGACATTCAATATATAATGGCCAGATGTCCATATGATCATTCAGCGCCTCCTGTGGTCTTAGACTGTCCGTTATAAAACACTGCCCATTTAGGGTGTAGAGCAGTGGTGGGCAAACTACGGCCCAGGGGCCACAACTGGCCCTCCAGTCATTTTAATCTGGTTCTTGAGCTCCCGCCAGGGAGCGGGGTCGGGGTCTTGCTACATTCTGCACAGCTCCCGGAAGGAGGGGCATATCACCACTCCAGCTCCTATGCGAAGGGGCAGCCAGGGGGCTCTGCACACTGCCCCTGCCCCAAGCGCTGCCCTGCAGCTCCCATTGGCTGGAAACTACAGCCAATGGGAGCTGCAGGGGTGGCACCTGCGGACAGGGCAGCACGCAGAGCTGCCTGGCTGCGTGTCCACATAGGAACTGGAGGGGGGGCATGCTGCTGTTTCTGGGAGCTGCTTGAGGTAAGCGCCACCTGGAGGCTGCCCCTTGGTCCCAGCCCGGAGCACCCTCCTGCACCCTGAACCCCTCATCCCCAGCCCCACTCCAGAGCCCGCACCCCAGCCTGAGCCCTCCCGTCCTCCAACTCCCAGTTTCATGAGCATTCATGGCCCACCATACATTTCCATAACCAGATGTGGCCCTGCAAACCTCTGAGGATCTGGGCCTTTGCACTCCCCATGGTACCTGTTGCCGGAGCACAGTACACGAACGGAGATGGTGCAATGCTCAGAGACGTATCCCAAATGTCCACAACTCATTTATTTACAGTGAGAATAGGGGGGCTATTCAGCACGTTGCCTTTTATGCCCAAAGTTGCTAAGATGTGAGACGTAGGGCCCTTTATTCTCGTGAGTAATCCTCGCTCGTGCAAGGGGTCCTGTTGAAATTATTGGGACAGCGTGGGTAAGTGTCTGCGGGATCAGACTGTAATTGCCTTTCCAACAAACAGCTCCGTGGTTTTTACCCTTTTGCTTGCCTCACTCCTCTTTATGACACAGCAAACTGAAAACAATTAAAGTGCAACTTACTGAGCCAAAATCCATCCTTACTTACACTCACGCAACATCACGGGAGTGTAAATGACAATAAGATTTGTCCCATGGTGCTTCTGAGCCAAAATATGTGACTTTTATTTTTGCTTTGAAATAAAATGTGCACGTTATGCTTTGATGGATCAGGCCAGCTTCTTTGCCAGCTGGGACTAACCCATGTGACTTCACTTGAATTGTGGATTTGCATTGGAAAGCAGAATCTGGACTATTTTTTTCCAGTTTACTTTGCCTTCCATTGACGCGTTGATGTGCGTTATGGGGGTTCTCTCTGTATTCCGCTAATGGAGGATCATCCCATTTGATGCCCTTTACTGCAGTTTGCGGGGTTACATTTATGAAGATCTGTGAATTGAGAGCATTTTCAAACCTGCTGTTTCCTAATTTTGTGGCTTCTTTATGTTTTATAACAAGTATATTAGCGGGTCTTGCAATATGATGTACATTTCCAACAATAGCTGTCTCTAATGATAGGGTTGCTTCTGATGCTTTGTATTTTAGTGTGTTTTCCCCCATTTGATTGGCATTACAATTCATATTTTGAACTACATGAAAGTTATCCAAACACCTGCAGCTCGGTTGTCTTATAAGTTCTGCATGTATCTTCTCCTCCGTCTATTTTTCCCTCGTTACACATGACCATTTTATTGTCACGACACAGCTTGATGCAGTCTCATTAAAGAAGAAAAGGAAATGAACTACGGCCTAGAGCCAGTCAACCAGGTAGCACTTTGAACAGAAGCGCTCTCTGTTGGATAATGTGTAAAGGATATAAGGGCTACTGCATCAGTTCCTTTAACCCAGAAAGTCTAGTTAGGGCAAATCTGTGTGTGATTAACATATAATACAAAGAGCAACAACGTTGGCAGCTAACTTTGTTTTCCTTTCTTTCTACTCTAGTGGGAACCATATATTCCAGGGGCTTGCAGCTGGTATAGCAGTGAATGAGAATGGAAGAGGCCAAATAATAGGTATATAATTTAAAACCAGCTTTGTTATGCATGATGGACAGTGTTTCCTAATGGGCGTCAGGCTTCTAAGTCATACTTAGATGCATCTTTCTTGCAAAGTTATTTTTGTTTTAGACTCAGTGGCTGGGTGCAAACTCTATTGGAATCAGCCTTAGACTTAGATCATCAGTCCATACGCCAATAAGGGAGGGTGTAGGCATGTCTTTTCTGTATTGTTTCACTGGAATCATTGGTCTCTCCTTGGCACTGTTTGTTCATAGAGCTGTGCTATGGAAGCATCATTCCAGATTAACTGTATTTTTACTCGTCCAGTATTTGGTTTTCACGGCGAGCTTGAATCGTCAACGTTATTCTACTTCAGTGGCATCTTGAAGTTGTTTCCCCTAGCAATTGTTCTGCTTAACATATACGTGTGAAGGAGAGAGGCTAATTATGTAGAACTGGTGATACTCCTAAGATGCTGAATACACTGCTGCCCTCCGTTTGCAGTTATGGACAGTAATTGTACTTAATTAAATCTTTTATGTTGTTCCATAGGGCAAGATTATAATTGTTGCCCTATTTTCCATCAGAAAAAAGTAAATACAAATCCACCACTATGGACTTTTTAAAAAAGTTAATATGTTTCTAAAAAAGCCTGAATTGCTCCCAAGAGACAGTGCAGGATAAATACTCACTAGAACGTAGAAGATAGTAATAGTGTGGCTCACGCTAAAATTAAATCTTTTCTTTTGTTTCAAAAGACAGAAGCAGTAATCTGCTTCTGCTGTAACCATTGGTCCTGTCTCCAGCCATTGTTGCTCTTGCATCTCCTTTTCCTGTGTTGTTGCTCTACTGAGCTGGGTCAGGCCCCTCTGTGATTGGGTAGAGAACGGTGCTTATCCAGGCCCAATCCTGTGAATCCGGTTAACTTCGCCAAGAGCAAATTCAGGCCAGTTATATGGGATGATTTGCAAACAAAAAGAGGTGAAATTTGCTAAATAAATGGTGGGTGAAATCCTGGCTTCATTCTAGTCATTTTGCTTTTGACTTCACTGGGGTCAGGATATAATTCGATGTGTTTTGTGAATTTACTCAGTTCAGCTGTATGTGCGTCATTTCCGCACTTCCCCAGCTGGGTTCTTCTGCCCCTGTTACAAACACGCACTTTGCTTTTCAGCTTCTTTGCTTTTCAGGACTTCCCAGCAGTGTGTGTGACTGTCAGATGTATAATTGTTTAGCAGCTACGCCCCGGGGATGGACTGTGCATAGGAACACAGCACAGCCTCTGTTCTTTCAGTGGGGCTCTCTGGTGATTTTTCTCTCTCCTGCTCTGTGTTAGAAAACGTCATTCGTGAGAACCAGTGGGGAGGGGTGGACATCCGGCGTGGGGGTGACCCTGTCCTTAGGAGCAACCTGATCTGCTGTGGCTACTCGGATGGAGTGGTCGTGGGAGAGAGAGGCAAGGGGCTCATCGAAGGAAACACCATTTACGGTAAGAAGCCAAAAATATGGAAAATGCCTTGGGCTCCTGCCCTCAGCTCTCCACGCCCTACTGTGCTGTCCCCCACCTTTTGCTTAATCAAGGGTCCTGTGCAGCTTTAGAGTTGGATTCCATGCTGAGCAAGGGCAGGGGAGGTGGGAAGGAAGTCAGTTATGGCTCCCTGATTCTCTGCCCCAGCACAACTAAGAGCAGCCTAGATGCTACTCTAACTTGTGCCAGCAGGCTGTGGTCCTCAAGGGACAATACCCTAGCTGGGGATAGCCACTCCTCCTTCCCTCTCCCTGTCCCTAACACAACCCTTGTGCCAAGGGAAGGGTCCCTGGTGATGAGGGGAGCTGGCTGTGTATCCACTGGACTCCTTTAAACTGGGGGAATCCATGATGGGGGACTTGCAGCCAATCTCCACTCCCTTTGTCCTGCCTTGGTCTGACATTCTGGGGACTACCCAGACCGGTAAGAGGTTCTCTCACCACCTTCCCTGTACCTTCAGGGGCCTTGGTGCTCTGAAAATTCCTTTTAGAGTAGCAGCCATGTTAGTCTGTATCTGCAAAAAGTCCACAATCACAAGGTCTCACCCCGACTCTCACCAGCCTAGCTACTCCTGGCAGGTTGTTGCCAACAGCCCTTCCAGTCCCATCTCCTCAAACCCAGTCTCCCCAAGTTCTTAATTACCAGACGCTCAGCCCGTTCCCCTCTTGTTCATCGTCTGTGCAGCCCTCCTGTTATCAGCTTGCTTCGGCACAGACACTCCATGCACAAGTACTCCTGTTTTCTTTCCATGCAGTTTGTGCAACAGAGACCTGCTTGGGGAGAAAAACAGCAACCGGAGGGGTTCTGCCATCGCTGTAAGTTAATCCACCTCCCTGAGAGATGGAGACTAGGTTGACGGAAGAATTCTTCTGTCCATCTAGTGCTGTCTACACCAGGGGTTAGGTTGGCGTAACTACATTTCTCGGGGAGGTGGATTTTTAACATCCCTGAGAGACGCAGCTAGGCCAATGTACGTTTCCAGTATAGACCAGCCCTTCGTTCCCGAACGCTGGGGTTTTCTTTGCAGCTTTGAGCTGTTTCTGTTTGCTTGCATAGTTCCTCATTGCTTTTTTTCCTGGGCTGGACAATGGCTAAGTGCTTGGCGCCGCCCTGGTCTGGCTGTGAGATGCTGCCGAAGTTGTACCACGTTTAAAACTACAATTTTCCACATGCATTCATAACCGTAACGACTGTTCAGTTCAGTGTATACCAAGCTTTCGTAAAGATCTTACTTGCTATACGTTCATTGTACGATAACACAGCATGCAATCCGTTGGTTTAACTGCTTATTTGGGGGGGGGGGGGGGTTTAAACCTTTTGTTCTCCCCTTGGGGTGTCGAGACCCTGATTGTCATGCTTGGAGCCTGCCCTGAGGGAGTGGATTGGACAGGGAATCTGTCCCTTTGTGTAGAATGATGTATCCCTAGGGATAGGTGTGTACTGCAGGGGCTGCAGAACAGCCGCTAATGGCCAGCTCTCACCTCACACCAGTGCTGCTGTCTTTATGTCTCAAGCCTTGGGAAGACTTCTCTAGGAAAAGTCCCTGGCCACCCAAAGCTGAGAGCTGTGGTCCAGTTGGGCAACAATTAGCCTGTTTTGGGCTATAGGAGGTCCAGAAACGAGTGTTATCTGGGATCAGTGGTGGGAGTGATAGGAGAACATACAGATTAATAGGAGAATAGGGGAATTCAAATGAGAACAGCAGGTCCCTTTAGGTGAAAGAAAAGGGGAGAGAGTAAATATGCTCTGGCTTGTTAGTTGCGTTTTTAAAATTAAATGCTCAGGTTGGAGCAATAAATAAATCCCAGTTTCACAGGATCAAAATGAAACGGCGGCACATGTGAAAAGCTGTTGGAACCCCAGGTATGAGCTCCTGTGCCTTGCACCGAGTATGTACAGCCTGACCCAAAGCCCTTTGAAGTCCGTGGGAGTCATTGTGTTGACTGCCGTGTGCTTTGGATTGGTCCCTTAACGAGGAGGGAGGCAAGAGGTGAATTAGGGCTAAAGGGACAGGAAAGGAGGAGCAAAGACAACAAGCCTCTAACTGGGGAGTGCAGGGTGACAGTTTCCTATTTTTAGTAGGTTTATTATTTCAGTAATGCCCCTTGTGATGTATGTGCATTATTAATAACAAGCTCTTATCTAGCACTTTTCATTAGCAGGTCTCAAAGTGCTTTACAAAGAAGGTGAGTATCATTATCCCCATTTTACAGCTAGGGAAACTGAGGCACCGCGAGGGGAAGCGACTTCCCCCAGGTCACCCAGCAGGCCACGGGCAGAGCTGGGGATAGAACCCAAGACTCCTGAGTCCTAGTCCAGTGCCAAGATCACGCTGCCTCACTGACTATGTAAACCCATAGTGAGATTATTTAGCGAGCTATGTGGTAGAGGTGACTACAGTAGAAGTAAAGGGATGTGATTAGGAAAGAGAAAAACGAGGTTGACTCCTTGGGAAAACTCACCTCTGGAGGCTGTAGTATGATCTTGCAGGGGCAGTGGTAGAAGATGCATTCCCTGAGACTTTCAAAACCTTACTAGAAAAGGAAATAACCATTCACCAGCAGGGGAAAGGCATGAAACTTAATAGGTCTTTCCCTATTCTGGCTTCTCGGCTGCAAGATGATGAACGGTAAAGCAGCTGTTCCAATATGCATACTTGGTGCTGATGCCATGAGCTGGAATTAGAAGCCTCTATATGCTGCGGTGGGGGCAGAAAAGGAATAAGGAGAAAGGGAGGCTAGTTATCTGGTGTAGAAGGTCCTCTGCAAGCAGAACTTGGACCCATAGGCGCTGACTTTTATTTTTCCCGGGGGGTGCTCCACCCTCTCTCCACCCCAAAACCCTGCCCCACTCCACCCCTTCCTCGAGGCCCCACTCTTGTTCCACCTCTTCCTGCCCCTGCTCTGCCCTCTCCCCCGAGGCCCCATACCAGCTGCCAAACAGCTGAAGGACAGCCCAGCTGAACAGCTGCGGCTGGTGGGTGTTGATCACCACACTATTTTTTCCCATGGGTGCTTGAGCGCTGGAGCACCCACCGAGTCGGTGCCTATGCCTGATTCTCTCCTCACTTGTTGCAGTGTAAATCAGGAGCAACCCCAGTGAAATCAGTGGAGTTACACTGGTATAAAATTAATGAACCACAGGTGGTTCACCAGCCTGGGAAGCAGTCTAATGAGTGGCGCTGGGTTCGCCAGCAGATATAAACCCAATCTGACAAGCCAGAGAAGGCACGTCAGACTGGCAATGCCAGCAGGAGTCTCAAACACGTCTTGAGTTGAAGAGGATACCTAGCAGGGGTGAGTCTAGCTGGCATAGCTATCCTGGCAAAGGCACTGTAGTGTAAACAAGACCTGCATTAACCATGTTTTTGGTTAATTTCCCTTGATTCTTGAGGAAGAGGTTAGTGAGGGGGCACGATTGGAGGGCACTTGTGGGAGGGGGATGATCTGCCACTTTAGCTACCAGCTCTGCCCTCCTCCTGGCTCCACCATTCCCCCGGTTGGGCGGGAAGGGCCATGGGAAGAAAGGGGGATGGTAACTGATGGGCTGTGAGGAGCACATCCACCGGCTGGAGGCAGGAAGAGGAATAGCAGGGAGCCCCAGACTTCGGACCTACTTCAGGGAGCTAATGAAGTGAGCTGTAGCTCACGAAAGCTCATGCTCAAATAAATTGGTTAGTCTCTAAGGTGCCACAAGTCCTCCTTTTCTTTTTAGTGTAAGGGAAGGGGCTCTGCACAGCCCTCTGCAGTACAGGAGAACTGTTGATGTATGGAATGGCCCATTCACCTCAGTGAAAAGAAAAGGAGGACTTGTGGCACCTTAGAGACTAACCAATTTATTTGAGCATGAGCTTTCGTGAGCTACAGCTCACTTCATCGGATGCATACTGTGGAAACTTCAGCAGACATTATATACACACAGAGACCATGAAACAATACCTCCTCCCACCCCACTGTCCTGCTGGTAATAGCTTATCTAAAGTGATCATCAAGTTGGGCCATTTCCAGCACAAATCCAGGTTTTCTCACCCTCCGCCCCCCCACACAAAAACTCACTCTTCTGCTGGTAATAATAACACCTCAGTGGGGTGTGCTCTGATGAATTAGGATGCTCCAAAGACACAATAGCTCTGGGTGGTGTGAAATGACCCATTCATCTCAATGGGAGTTCACCTCTACCTCAGTTTCAGCTGTGGAATACCATTGTTCAAGGTAATCTCCCTATGCAGGTCTGTTTTAGAGCTACTGGAATATTAAAATTTTCTTCTTATTGGGGAGGGGACAATATCCGAGGAACGCCTGAACCAAATTATTCCAAACTTGCAATTATTCCGAAATTGGCCCTGTTGTGGTTTATCAATAATAATAGATAATCTCAAGTATCAGGAGGCAGCCGTGTTAGTCTGTATCCACAAAAACAACAAGGAGTCCGGTGACACCTTAAAGACTGTGAGTTTTTTACCCACGAAACTAAAGTGAGTTTTTTACCCACAAAAGCTTATGCTCAAATAAATCTGTTAGTCTTTAAGGTGCCACCGGACTCCTTGTTGTTTTCTAGATAATCTCATTATGCATGTGGATTTTAGAGTACTTTGAAAATTAAAAGAAGCTCATAATGCAGGGGGGAGGACATGTATTGGGAACCTCTTGATCAAATGATCTAAATTTGCCCCATAAATTCTACCCCAGTCCCTGAATAGTTTTTAATTATTGCTTCCCCAAAAGGGGGGTGGGGGGTGGAAATTACCCACGATTGATCCCGAGAGAGTAATATCAGTATCAGAGCCATAGCTTGAGCCCCAAGTATGTGTAAAAAAAATTATAAGATTTGGATGTTACATGTTTATTTTAGTGGGACTGTGTCTCACTTAAACAACCTCAAAAATCTTGACTACTAAACCAACTCTGTGGCTTGTTTCAAAACAAGATTTTTTTGAGGGCCTCTTTCCACTAATCAGGTTTCTTTTACCCCAACCTATTCTGTTGTGTTCTATATGTACATGCAATGGTGAAAAGGGACGAATTTATTTTGGATAGGGAAGCTACATTCATGCTGCCTCCTTTTATATTAAAAATCCAAGTCCTGTCTAGCCTGGGGGACACATGCTTTGTCTTTGCCTAGACTAGAGTTGGTGGACCTGCTATAATTTGGGCTAATTGATCGTAAATGCTAATTGTTTTGATAACTGCAGCTCTCCACAAATGTTTGTTCTGGGGCACAGAAGTTTTGTGGTTTGCCTGAGGCTGAGCCTGGGGTGGGAGGAGGTATTGTTTCATATTCTCTGTGTATATATAAAGTCTGCTGCAGTTTCCACGGTATGCATCTGATGAAGTGAGCTGTAGCTCACGAAAGCTCATGCTCAAATAAATTGGTTAGTCTCTAAGGTGCCACAAGTACTCCTTTTCTTTTTGCGAATACAGACTAACACGGCTGTTCCTCTGAAACATGTCATGATACTTTGCAAATGTTTGCATCTAGATGAGCATTTACAGTCACTTACCAAGCAATTGGCAATCAATTACAGCAGCAGGACAAATGCTAGTCCAGACAAAGCCTACGACAACAGGAAAACTAGTGAAATGACATCACAAGAGTTAAGAGACAGAATATTGAGCCATGGAGAGGGGAAGGGATTTTAAATCACATTTCGAAAAACTCTGTTTTGTCTGATTTTGTTAACACCTATTTAACTTCAGTGCCAAATGAGTATTTTGGATAAAGGATGCATGGGTGCAAGGGAGGGATGAGAGAGACAAATTTGCCCCCAGATCTTTACTATCCTGGGGGGGCCAGGACATTCTCCCCCCCTCCCCTAAAGGGCACTCCTTGATTACAGACCTAAAAGTGGCAATTCTTCAACAAAAAAACTTCAGAAACAGACTCCAAGGAGAGACTGTTGAATTGGAATTAATTTGCAAACTGGATACAATTAACTTAGGCTTGAATAGAGACTGGGAGTGGATGGGTCATTACACAAAGTAAAACTATTTCCCCATGTTTATTCCCCCTCCCCCACTGTTCCTCAGAGGTTCTTGTCAACTGCTGGAAATGGCCCACCTTGATTATCACTACAAAAGGTTTCTTCCCCTCCCCCTTGCTGGTAATGGCTCACCTTACCTGATCACTCTGGTTACAGTGTGTATGGTAACACCCATTGTTTCATGTTCTCTGTGTATATAAATCTCCCCACTGTATTTTCCACTGAATGCATCCGATGAAGTGAGCTGTAGCTCACGAAAGCTTACGCTCAAATAAATTGGTTAGTCTCTAAGGTGCCACAAGTACTCCTGTTCTTTTTGCGGATACAGACTAACACGGCTGCTACTCTGACTCCTGAGGACAGACACTTCCCCACCTAGGCAGAGCAGAGCAGCAAGGCACTGGCAGAAATGGGGGAAGGCAGTGGCAGTGACTCTGCATGTCCCCCCACCCCCAAACTGTGCCCATGGTGGACTCTCCGCCCCCTCTCCTGATACTGCAGCGCCCCCAGCCAGACTCCCTCTGCCTGAAACAGGACTCACCTAGTGCTGCCTACAGTTGGAGCCGGCTGGGAGCTGGACATTGCCCAGGAGATCTAGGTAGGAGGCAGGGCGACCCAGGTGAGCAGCGTCTCACCGCTGCTGATCAGGCTGGGCTTCTGCAGAGGAGAGGGAGCCTTGTGCTCTCCCCTTGCCCACCCCTAACCCTGGCTGGAGCAGGAGCAGGTCCCTGAGGCTTCTGGAGGAGGGGCCCTACCCAGGGCTGGGTCAGCCTCTTCTGCGCAAGCCCAGGGGCTGCAAACCTTGAACCCCTCATAGGCGATTAACACAGCCATCTCCCAGCTGATCGGTGGGGGCGGGGCTGCCCAGTAACTACTGATCCCTGGCTGGGGCTACAGCTCTATTGCCTGTGGGTGCTATGCACCTGCCAATTTTTTTCTCTGGATGCTCCAGCCCTGGAGCACCCACGGAGTCCGTGCCTATGCTTGGACCAAAATCTTCAAGATTTCCCTCTACTACTTTTGAAAGTGTGATTCTCATGTAATTGACCAGAGCTGGGGATGATCAGTTTATGCAAAACACTCAGACATGAGCCCATGAGGTGCTGAGCAGCTCCTGTGGGGGCTGAACACCCTCCATTCCCAGGGTAGGTGGAGGGCCATGGGCTCCCCACCTGCCCTGGGTGGAGGTCTGGGGTGCCCGAGAGTAGTCCCTGCCCCCCAGGGTGCACTGCCCAGGGAAGATGGAGGGTCCAGGGCTCCCTGGGCAGCTCTTCTCACATCCCTAGCTTCCTACCAGGACAGGAAAAAGGGCCTTGGGACAATGGGAGGAGCAGGGGGTGGAGCCTTGTGGCAGGGGTGTATGTAGGGGGCCCCCAATGTTCTTTGTGCTCAGTGCCCCAGTAAATCTTAATCTGCCTCTGTGAGCAACTGTCAAAGCAGGGCAGAGAAGCAGGCTGTGGACCCCTCTCACAGCCTGTGGGTGCTGAGGGTTGTAAGTTGGGTCCATCAGACTGGTAGGCTGGTGGGTCAGTGTGAGGAGGGACTCCTAGCAGAGCAGACAGCTGGAAGCCTTGTAGGTTGTATATTGTGGGCCTGAGGCTGCCACTGAGATTGTACAGTGTGTGAGATCCTTTGGATGAGCCTTTTATAAGCCAGGACTGTGCCTGTTTGTGCAGGGTCTTAAAAGACCCCATGGCCCTTTTGGCAAGAAGAGTCGTACATTGATACCACTCATGCTAGAAAATAAAGTCGCAGAAATTGTTACTTCCAATATGCAGCAAGAGGAAGTGTAATGGCACCAACTTCTCAGACCACCTGGGCTGTGAGCACTTAGCCAGCATAGCATTGACATCTCCCTGGCTAGGCATTCATGGTCCATCATTACTATGATATCTGACCACTTCTCGTGCCTTGGAACGCCCCTGAGGAGAAGGGAAGGGTTATCCTCCGTGTGGGGAAACTCAGTAACAAGAAGACTCAGCTACTTGCCCAAGGTCACACTGGAAGTCTGTGACAAAGCTAGGACTAGAACCCTGGATCTCAGCCCAGGCTGCTAGCCACAAGGCCAAGGCAGTATGTACAATACATCGCAAACTCATGGGCCCCGCCACCCCAAAATGCTTTGTTTAGGAACTTGATTTCAGTGGGAGTTAAGTGCCTAAATGCCTTTGAGGATCTGAGCCTGGGTGTCCTTCCTTTTGTATGTCGACATAAGAGGTAGCGGCAAATCAGAAATGAAAGAGAAATGAATGGATCATTGCGGCAATGTGCTTCTGTCCAACCTCTGCTACACAGTAGGTGTCACCATTCAGGGCAACTACGCCTGTATTCCCCCTCCATGCTCCACTCTAGACTCCCCGCTCCCCAGCTGTCCCCCTCTCTTGGGTAGAGACCTGTGTGTCTCTTCCTTCTGACGGGATATTTCCAGGCTGCACAGTTCCCTGCCTACACTGAGATATTTCTAGCGAGCCAGATGGCCTAAACAGGCCAGCGTTGTGTTTTGCTTTCTCTCTGGTCTATGAACAGCGTAATGGCCTACAGTTCTAAGTTACTACACGGCTCTTTGTACACAAGCACATTTATTCTTAAGGTAAAAGCATTTCAGATAAAACATTAAAAACAATTAATTTGCAAACTGCTCTATGGGGCGGGGGCTGTCTCTCACTAGGTGTCTATAGTACAGCTGTGTGAATAACAGATTTTTCAGTTTGCTGGCAAGGCCAGTGGTTTCAGGTTGAACCGGAAATGGAATTTTTCAAAATTTTCAGGTTTCAGAGTAGCAGCCGTGTTAGTCTGTATTCGCAAAAAGAAAAGGAGTACTTGTGGCACCTTAGAGACTAACCAATTTATTTGAGCATAAGCCAAGTAAGTTGTACCTCACGAAAGCTCATGCTCAAATAAATTGGTTAGTCTCTAAGGTGCCACAAGTACTCCTTTTCTTTTTTCAAAATTTTCAGCGAGTCGAAAAGTGGAACAGAAAATCATTTCAGGTGTAATGAAGTTTTGTCTCTTCTTGCATGGCATTTTTTTTTGTTTTGTTTCAATTTTGACCATTTTCATGTGGGTTTTTTTTTTTTAATTCTTTTAAGTAAAACAAAAGGAAATGTCAAAACGCCAAGTCATTTCAAGGTGAAAAATGGAAATGGTTCGATTTTTTTCATAATTTATTTTCAGGGGCTTCTTTCTGACTGAAACCATTTGGTGAAACCGAGACAAATTCCCGAAACGTTCTGGTGTCATCAAAGCTGCATGGTTTGCTGAAAAAAAGTTTTGCCTGAAAAATTGCACCCAGCTCTGGTCTGCACAGGGCCTAGGCCAGTGGGGCCAGCCCATGGTTGGAGCCTGGCTGTTACTCTTTGGTCTGTCTCTGCATGTTGCAGGTAACAAGGGCTGTGGCATATGGATAATGTCATCCAGTCTCCCTCACATCACAAACAACCGAATTTGCCACAACAGCATCTACGGGGTGGCCGTGTTTTGCCGCAAAGATGATGCCAACGACTATCTCGCCAACCAAGGCGGCAATGAGAACTTCAACGACGAGGGTGAAGCTGCCAGCTGGGAGAATGATTTGGACAGCGAGGACGAGCGCTTCACCTCCCGACGGCCCATCAGTGTGGCACTGGTGGAGTCCAACAGCATCAATCACAATGGAGGTGAACGTGGTCTCAGCTGCTTGGGCCTGCCCCAAACATGCTGTCCAGGGGCTGACTCCATCCCCGCACTGAGTCCCCGGAGAGATGTGCTCGGGGTCTCCTGGGACTGCGGAGATCACAACCACAGTAACCGTGCAGCTCTGAGTATGATGGAGCAAGACGAATATGGAGGAGCAGACTGGAGGGGAGTGATGCCTAGCAGTGGTAGCCCCCTGGCACTGCCTTGCAGAGGATAAATTCAGTCTCTAAACCAGGGACTGGATTTTCTCCAGTGCTGCAGCCATTTTATATAGGCTGCAAAGGGGGTGGAAACAACCATTGCAGGATTTCCATCACTGGGATTTTCCTCTCTGGGCATATCCCAGTAGAACCATGTTACACCAGGCCCTGGCAGCCCCCAAGGTTGCAGTGTGGAAAGGAGTGTGTGGCTGGAGTGCATTGTACTCCGGCTGTATATGAGGCCCGCAGAGAGTCTTCAGAGGGCCATTACATGCTGGTGAGGCTTACAGCAGCCATTGGGCTGTTCTGGGTTGTGCTGAAGCCAGAGAGGGCACTGGTCTGGGCAACAATTCAGGAAGCACAAAGGTAGTTTAAAGCCACTTTCTTCACCCCCTGCAGAAAAGGAGCAGGTACTCAGGAAGCGAGAAGGCTGCAGGGCCTATGGGTTCATCCCTTTCGAAGGGAGATGGAGAAAAAGCTTTTGCGTAGGGAGCAGCGTTGAGGAGCTCCAAAGCGAGCCCCACCTAGAATTCCTTGGATGGAAAGTTGATTCCTGCAAGAGGTTAATTGCTGGAGCTTGTCTGTGGGGGGCAGGACAGGTGACGGGAGTAGTAGCAGAAGATCAGGAAGACTTGGGAAACCACAGCTGGGGTATGTAAAATCCCTCTCTCTACAGCCCTGAATAAAGGGTCAGCTTGAGTCTCAGGAAACCAGAGATGCCGCTACATTAATGAACCCTTGGGCAGCGTCTATATTACTCCTATGCCAACCGGTAGCTCTCAGTTTCTATCATAGCTGTCATTTCTGTGCTCAGTATTGTACAGTATTGTTGCCCTCTCCCATTCCGGAGTCTGACCAGTTCAGTGCTGACATCCTGGAGTTTGTCACGAGAGCCGTGCAAAATTTCTGTAGTTTGTGAACTAGCCTGGCCTTGGGGTTGTGTTACAAATGTCAAACGCACCCTGCTTTGTCCAAAGACAGCCTGTCAAGGCTAATTCCCCACTCTGGCACTTCAAGTGCAGAAGGTGGGGGCCCACAAAGATTCTAAAAATTAATACTGGCCACTCCAGGCTTGTATTAAACTCCCAAGGTTACAGCTTTTCTCTGACCTTGGCTTGGTAAACGCTGCCACCACCCAAGTGAAAAACTGCCTCTTGCAAATCCTGGAAAAACTCACTTTGGAAGTTTTCCCTGAGGCCCCTCGGCTTTTCCACCCCTCCCTTGGGGAAGCCAAAAAAGAAAACAAACAAAAGGGAATCCCAGCTGTTATCACCAGCTAATTAAATAACATATGCACTGACCTTTTAAGACACAAAACCAATCAGGTATTTTTTTAAAAAGGCAAATTTTATTAAAAACAAAAAGAAAGAAAATACATCTGGAATTTAGGCTATTGCTAGATTTTAAAAGAGCAATTAGAAAAATTAGGCACCCAAACTAGCTTTCTTGGGAGTTCAGCTTAAAGGTTACAAGCAACAAAAGCATCTGGGGTGAGCACAGAGGAGTCCACAAGCCTTACAGATAATAAAAGAAATAAACCTGATTGCGTCTATCTAAACATTCCCTGTCCCAATGAATCCTTCTAGGTATGGAAGATGATTTTTCATACCTGGTTCAAACTTTACACAGCATTCCTGCTGCCCCCGTCTCTTCAGCCCAGCGAGAACAACAGAGAGACAGAGGGAAAGCTTTTTTCCCATCTTAAAAAGCTCTAGCCTTCCCACTGGCTCTTTTGGTCAGGTGCCCACTCCTTTTCTTTTACCTGTGGGCTTGTTAACCCTTTACAGATAAAGCAAGCAGAGACCAGACACCAAGAGGTACTTTATAGCTAACTGGCTGGCTGGGTGTCCATAAAAGGGAGCTCTCCCCCCCCCTTTCACTTATCACACGGCCTCAGAGTCGAGGCTCGCTGATCCTTAGCACAAACCTGAGTGCCGGTTAGCCTGAGTTTCTCTTGGCATTTTGGGGTTTATTCCAGTCCAGAACTCGGGGTGTTGAACGGTTAAGCACATTCAGAGTTTCCCAATCACAGGCTGGTGGAAGACTTGTTTCTCTGGCTGCCCAGCAGATCCAGTTGCTTCGCCTGCCCTGTTTTATTCCCTCAGACGAGTTCACTGACTTCTTTCCCCCTCTTTTGCAGCCGCTGGCTTGTACGTCAAGAGCAGCGAAGCACTTAACATCATAACCAACGCCATCCATGCCAACCACGACAGCGGGATTGCTGTGTTACAGAGCAGCCAGCTCACACGAATCACCAACAACAGCATCTCCTGCAACAGCCTCGAGGGGGTGCTGATCGAAAGCGAGGCCAGAGTGGAGCTACGTGGCAATGGCATTTATGACAACAGCAGCCACGGCATCACCTCCAAGGGTGACGGGGTCGTCGTTGAGAATGACATCATAGGCAACCGGGGATGTGGCCTCCGGTTGTTACAGACTGCAGACATGAAGGTGGGTGTTCAAACAAATCCTAGATTCCAAGACCAGAAGGGACCACTGTGAGCATCTACTCGGACCTCCCGTGTAATACAGTCCTGTTTGTTCTCTACTAGAGCACATCTTAGAGGAAAACCATCCAATCTTGATTTAAAAATAGCCCATGATGGAGAATCTATCACCATGGTCCCATGGTTAATTATTCTCACTGTTTAAAAATGTGCCCCTTATTTCCAGTCTGAATTTGTCTCTCCTGAATTCATTAGGCTGGATGGATTGGTGCACTAGGAGGAAACCAGACCTGGGTTCAGTGCTGGTGTCAATCCCAGAAGAATGGTCAAAGTCCGTAGGTCTCAGCTTCTATTCTTTGGATTTGTAGTGAAAGCTGCTAGTCATTTGTAGCATCACTAAGGTAATCAAAGGGAAACAGGAGCAGCGAGAATTCATCCTCCCTTCACAGGAGAGAAGAGCAGCACTGCTCATGTGCAGCAACTCTGTTGCTTAACAAACATGCATGTCGGAGAGGCTACGAGATTGTGAACGAGAGAATTCCCATTGATGGAATATACTTGTAATGATAGTAATAGTACTTCACCCTTCTCATCAGCAGGTTGCAAAGCTCTTTACAAAGGAGGTCAGCATCATTATCCTCATTTTACAAGGGGGGAAACTGAGGCACAGAGAGGGAAGCGACTTGCCAGAGGTCACCCAAAATAGAGTCCAGCTCTCCAAAGTCCCTGTGCAGTGCTCATAAAAAGGATCAGACCTATGGTCCATCTAGCCCAGTATCCTGTCTTCCCACAGTGGCCAATGCCAGGTGCTTCAGAGGAAATGTACAGATCAAGGCAATTTTGAGTGATCCATCACCTGTCGTCCAGTCCCAGTTTCTGGCAATCAGAGGCTAGAGACACCCAGAGCACAGGACTGTGTCCATGACCATCTTGGCTAATAGCAATTAATGGACCTATCTTCCATGAACTTCTCTAATTCTTTTCTGAGCCCAGTTATACTTTTGGACTTTACAACATCCCCTGGCAATGAGTTCCACAGATTCTTCACACAACACACAGTCAAATACTTCCTTTTGTTTGTTTTAAACCTGCTGCCTATTAATTTCATTGGGTGACCCTGGGTATTTGTGTTGTGTGAAGAGGCAAATAACACTTTCTTATTCACTTTCTCCACACCAGTCATGATTTTATAGACCTCTTTCATATCCCCCCTTAGTCATCTCAGAGCTGAACAGTCCCAGTCTCTCCTCATATGGAAGCTGTTCCATATCCCTAATCATTTTTGTTACCCTTTTCTATACTTTTTCCTATTCAAATATATCTTTTTTGGAGATGGGGTGACCAGAATTGCACGCAGTATTCAAAGTGTGGGCATATCATGGATTTATATAGTGACATTATGATATTTTCTGTCTTATTATCTATCCCTTCCTTAATGATTCCCAACATTCTGTTTGCTTTTTTGACTGCCCCTGCACACTGAGTGGATGTTTTCAGAGAACTATCCACGATGACTCCAAGATCTCTTCCTTGAGTGGTAACAGCTAATTTAGACCCCATCATTTTAGATGTACAGTTGGGATTATATTTTCCAGTGTGCCTTACTTTGCACTGAATTTCATCTGCCATTTTGTTGCCCATTCACCTAGTTTCGTGAGATCCCTTTGTAACTCTTCACAGTCTGCTTTGGACTTAACTATCTTGAGTAGTTGTGTGTCATCTGCAAATTTTGCCATCTCGTTGTTCACTCCCTTTTCCAGATCATTTATTAATATGTTGAATAGGACTGGTCCCAGTACAGATCCTTGGGGGACCCCACTATTTACCTCTCTCCATTTTGAAACTGACCATTTATTCTTACCCCTTTGTTTCCTATCTGTTAACCAGTTACTGATCCATGAGAGGATCTTCCCTCCGATCCTATGACTTTTTACTTTGCTTAATAGCCTTTGGTGAGGGAACTTGTCAAAGGCTTTCTGAAAGTTCAAGTACAATGTATCCCCTGGATCACCCTTGTACAGAAGTTTGTTGACCCACTTAAAAAATGTTAATAGATTGGTGAGGCATGATTTCCCTTTATAAAAACCAAGTTGATTCTTCCCCTACAAATCATGTTCATCTATCTGCTAGGCCACACTTCTGATTAATAGCACATTTGTCACTCCAATGTTGATTTTTATTTTACTTTTCATACAGTGTTGTTCTGACTTTTCCCAGCATAGGTAGCTCTGTGATTATTCCTTGTATGTGGATAGACAATTGTCTTCCATGTGGAACCTATTTGCCATGAAAGAGAGCAACTGAGACAGTCAGAGACTGCGGTAGTCCCCTTGACTACAGTGGAGTGTCACTTTGCTTGTCTTTGGTACACTCTCTCTTTCTCCTCACCCACGTGCTTTATTTAGTTAGTTGCTCCACTGCCCTTGTTGTAGCCAAAATCCCTCCTAAAAGCCAAATGCAGCCCACGGAGTTCTGCAATATGGTCAACATTTGCTTTCATGTTTAGTGTATTGGTGTGGCTAATGGGGACTACAGATCCCAGCATGCATTGCTCCATGTCAGCCAAACACTCAAGCTGCTTGGAGCAAGAGGGAGCATTGCAGGTTGAGACCTCCAGAAACTGCAGGCTGGACCACTGCATTAAAAGCAGGAGTTGCTGCAGTTTGCTCCGATGTTTGCAAACTAGATGCAGCAATCCCACTCCTAGCGAGTTGCCAGTATTACCCTAAGGGTAAAAGGCACCTTTGTTCTAGTCTCTGGTGGGGTGAAGCCGCAGCAAGGTGCAGTACTAGTCTGTTGCGATAATCTTCACTGAAAAGGCCCCGGCAATGAACGCGCAGAGAGCTCTCAGGTTAGGTTAGAGAGATGAGTGCTCTCTCCTCTGTTCTGTTCACGAACCACTAACTCCTTCTGAAAAACATTCTGATCAGGGAGCTGTTGTTGTCTGGGCCTTAGGCAAAACTAGACCTATGGAAACCCTAATCATACTGCTCCCCAGATGCAAGTACCCCTAAAGGATTGAGGGAGAATTCAAATTGTCACGGGCCCCAGGGGACATTGATTGAAGCCCGGGCTGCACTAGTTGCTGTTGTTGTTTCCCATGAAGACTCTAGCAAGGATCTGTTACCTGTCCCGAGAGTCGCGTGAGAAGAAGTAAACAGTTTGCACTGCCCCTGGTGGCTCTGCCCAGGATAACAAGGATGACAGAGATTGGGACTGCTGCCCATGGGAGACGTTCAGCAGTGAGGGGATCCTAGTTCTAACTCAGAGCTTCCAGGGCCAGAAGGGATCATCTAGTCTGACCTCCTGCATAACACAGACCAGGGAACTTCCCCACAATAATTGCTGCAGTGGATCTTTTAGAAAAACATACACTCTTGATTTATAAATGATCACTGATGGAGACTCCACCACAACCTTTGGTAAAGTTCTAGCAGCGAAAGGTTTAACACGATCCAATGGCTGAAAGTAGCAGCTAGACAAATTCAGACTGGAAATAAGGCTTTAAATGTTTAACAGGAAGAATAATTAACCATTGGAACAACCCAACCTCTGGGTCCCTGGATCTCTGGGTGTTTTAAGCCTCTGGAGCCTGAATGGAGTGTGGTCACTGCCCCAGTCTTAGGGTCTCACAGCACACTTTTCTCTCTGAGACATGTAACCTGCAGTCCAGCTGCCTAGCCCCACTGGGCACAGCGCTGACCTTCAGAAAACACCATATTTAAACACACCATCTCCCAGAACTCCGTCCCCAGGTGTGAGCCTTCTGGGTTACAAGGACACCTTAAAAAACAGAATTAACAGCTTTCTAAATGTGACTCCTTCAAAGTTCTGTGAGCACATGAGAAACCATCGTGGAACTCTGTAACCTCCCGATTCCATCTCTCTCTGTTCTAGTCTGGCCTAAACATTGCCCCTTTGCTTAACTGTATTGGTCCTACTTGGACATTTAGCCCCCAGTTCATCAGTGCATTTAAGCCCTAAATCTGTGTCTAGTCAGCAAAGCACTTAGGTATGTGATTACCGCTGAACATGTGCTTTGCTGAATAGGGATAGGTTGCTGAATCAGGGCCCTACACTTTAAGATCTTTGGGGTTTTGTTTTTACTGATGACAGGTTAATAGATATACTTAAGTACCATGTACAACTTCAGCACTTTATTTGATTAGATCATGGAAAAGGCCACCTGGCCCAATATTCTTGCCAGGTTCTGGTTGTGCCATGTTGGGATATTTCCCCTGCAGGTAACCAAGAACAGGATCCAGTCCTTTTGGGATTATGGGATTGTTATGCTTGACCAAACCAAAGGCCTGGTGCAGGAAAACCTGATTTTTCAAGGGAGGGCCAAGAAGACCATTTTGCAGCAGGTGTCGAATACAGAAGATTGTATTGTGCAGAACAACAAACTCCTCACCTTCAAGAGCAAGTAAGCCCCTCGCGCTGCTCTTTAACGAGTCCCTTGGCCTAGAACAGCCCTTCTCAAAATGTGGGCAGTGACCCCTAGGAGAGGCCACGAGCTGGGGGCTTCAGGCCATGAGCCTGCTCCGCTTTCCTCCCCCTCTTCTTCCATTGGGGCAGATTTGCTCAGCTACTCCAGGCACCGGCTCCTGCAGTGCCGAGCTCTGTGAGGACCTGGAGACGGAGGCTGGAATCATCTCACTCCTGACCATGGGAAAACCAGGCTCCCCACTGGGGAGAAGCGAGAAGCTTGATGCACCTGTTCTAATGTCGGCCCCAAGAATGCTCTTCCATTGGCTCTCTCCTAGCAGGCTTGTTCTCAGATCTGGGTGTAGCCTCCTTTTCCCTGAACAGGGCCCATTGATTTCACCTGGCCTTTGAAGGGAGGTTGGAAGAGAAAGGAACAGCCTGATGTACCTGAGCGCACACCCCCGTTCCCCTGGTGGCGGGCGGCCCGTGAAACACCGACAGACAGACTAGTATTCCACTCTGAGCTGCTGCTTGTTAGAAGAGCTGATCTGAGTGGATTGTGCTTCTGAATTTGTTCCTGTAAAATCACCGGCAGTGCCCTCAGAGCCTGGGGCTGTCGCTTTCCATTGTTCTCAGTCAAACGAAAATCAGCACCACTCGGTGGTGGACGGGAAGGCAGGCAATTCTTGTGTGGGTTGGGTGTATGTGTACAATTCCAGGCCTGCACCCTTAGTGCATTCCTGTCTTGAGACCCAAATCAGCCGTGACTACTGAATCCCCAACAGCTTTCATTTCATCCCCAAACAAACCTGTTCTTTCACGTAACCAGTTTAGCCAGGGTTTCTTTATACAGATTCCAGAAGTACACTTTTCCGCCGCCACTGTCTTTCCCTGACCCACCACATCCCCAAGACCTGTACTGCACTCACATGGAGAAAGTGGTTGAAAAACAGGAACAAAATCACACAAATGTGTTTGGATTCCCCCCCCCCCTTTTTTTTCTCATCAAAATTTGATATTTCATTGAAATTCCAAAATTTAACATACATTGTTCTGCCTGAGAGTTGGAACAAAATGTGTGTGTGTGGGGGGGGGATTTTCATAAATGTAATCAATTTACTTTCCCGTGTTTTCTTTTTCATTGAAATGCAAAATTCTGACACAGATTTTCTTTGACGTTTCCCAATTCCAAAAACATCAATCAGCTCTCGAGTCAGGACAATGGAGTCATTCCGTTGGCTGAGAAGGAAGCTCCTCCCCCTCCCCGATTGCTAATGGATGCTTGTGGGGTATTTTTTCTGTTTCTCCAGGTCTGACGTTGCATGGACCCTGGAGAACCCTCCAGCACGACCTCACATCGAAGGATCCACCCGAGGAACCTCCTCGGCAACAAACAGTCAGAAAGTTACCACCATGTCGACCAGAATAGCTGCACGGATGGACGGAGGCTGCCACAACAATGGGAGCATCTTCTGCACTATTCTTTGACTCGTGTGAGTTTCTTCACCTTTCCCTTAGGCTGGTGCTGCTGCAGAGAGCAAGCTGGGAAGGGTCTCTTGTGCCCATTCGTTGCAAGAAGCTTTCAGTGCGAGCTCTTCATTTTAATTCCTCCTCCTTTTATCACTTTGGGATATTGCCACTCACGAAACAAGTTACACACTAAATCAACAGTGGCAGGAGCACATTGCCGTCGGCTTTTCTTTTCTCCTTCTTTGAGCCATTCTACCAATCTTATAGCAATTGCCAAGCAAATCAGTCACCTCGGATAGACCACAATAATGCCAGAGTCTAGCCAGTTAGTGGCCTAGAAAAGGAACTTGGAATGAATTTTACTTTCCTGCCAGGAACTGGAACTGTTTCAGCCCAGAGGAAAGGCACAATCTGCCTGTTGCCGAGGCAGAATGAAAGGAGCATTGCCGTTGCATGAAGCCGTAGACTGACTCCAAGCCCTTCAACTGGCCGGGCAAAAAACTAAACAGCAACAAAAACACCACTCAAAGTTCAGTCACAAGCAGGCAGAATGTGATGATGGCTTCTCTTTTTTTAAAGAGGGCTAAAAATACTCCATAGTGGCTTGTTGGGAGCCACCTGCACCGGGAAAAGGATGTAAAGAGTGCAGGGTTTTAGAAGCCGATAATATGTCCTGTGTAATCTGGTTTATCTCCAGGAAATAACTGCTCATAGCAATTCTGGCCTGCAGTGTAAGATTTGCTGCTGCATTTGTAATGCTCAAATGTCCAGGCCTCCTCTAAGTCCCAGTGTTGGAGACGATGCATTAAGGCCCAGTCTGCAGTGGAGCCAAAATGGTATTGAACAATGAGGACCAAATACTAAAGTCAGGTTTCACACAGCACCTTTTAAATGCTAGGAGTCCATCTACCCTCGCACCTTCATCCTTCCCTGACAGCGGTCATCAGCAATTGGTCTTCCTGAACCAATGCTGTGACCAGGATGAGACACAAACATTTTCACTCCTGCCACTTAAAGAGTTTCTTGAAACTTCTCAAGCAGTGGGTCAGTGTCCTGCTGTAGACAGACCCCAAAGTGCTTTTGCAAGGATGAACTGGGTCCTGGGAGTTCAGCTGTGCAGGCAAGTGTGAAAGTCACAATGTGCTGCACCCCGTCGTGACTATAGCATGAGAAATCGGGATGACTCCAAAACGTTTTCTGCTGCTGACTCTTGGGAGGTGAGTAAGAAATATGCAAAGGGCTCTTCTTTGCCCCTGATCCCGTGGGCAGACGGGGCTCACCTGCATGATATAGAGTGGTCCTGTCTGTGCTCTTGAGATATAGCATTGTGACTCCAGGCCCAGCAAGGCACCTATCTAGGGCTGTTACAGTTTGGCAATAATTGAAGCTGAAGCTTTTTCTGCCTTCTGCAGGATGCTGGAATTACAGGGCAAAGGAGGGTGTTGCTCTTTCACATTTCAGCCTTTCTCACTTTGGGACAGAGCCTCAGTTAGTCTCGTTGATTTCAGTGGATTTATACCAGCTGGGGACCTTGATCCTTCTGTTCTTTTCAGGCAAGTTCTATGCTGGATCTTCTCTATTCACTTCACACTGTCTGTGAGACACATCCTGGTCCAGACCCCTTGCTGGTATAAATTGACATGATTCCACTGAAGAACCATTGACTCCATTAAAGTGAATGGAGCGATGCTGATTTACACCAGCTGAGGATCTGGCCCCTATGTTTTTGGGTTTTTTTAAGAAAAACAATTGTTTTATGTGAAAACTTTTGTAATTAAAAACTGTATATTACAACAATAAAGTGCTATATTTTAAGGGTTTTTTTTAAACTCTTTTTTATTTTGCAAACATGAGGCAAACACTAGAATTTACAGGTAGTCACTGGCATTTTCCAGACATTAGTGAATAAGGGCCCAAATGTTTAAATGTGCCTTGTGATTTTGGGTGCCTGACCTGAGCTGCCTTAAAAGGGACCTGGTTTTCAGAAAGTGCTGAGCATCTGTCCTTTGAAAATCACATCCCATTAAGGCATCTCAGGTTGAGCACCCAAAACCAGTGTCCTGAAATCATTAGTCACTTTTGCAAATATAACCAGTGTTACTGATTCCAGAGGTTCTCAATACTTCTCCACATGCCACAAACAGAGGTACATGACCTGCTTTTAAGAGAGCCACGTGACCTGCTTTTAAACAATAATATGAAAGTAGAGAAATGATTGACCAGAATCATTTAATACCTAACTTCCTCAGAGCAAGAGCTTGCATGCAAGGTCCCGTCAGCCTGTACCTGTGTGGCAATGTTCATTTCACACAGATCAGGCTCTGAGGGGATTTTCTGAGCTGTAGTAACTTAGTCAGACTCTTCTTTAAACTTTTCTGATTTTTAACATCCTATTTAATTCTCAGGCTTAATTCACACTTGGGGCTTAGATCCTCAATTGGTGTCAATGGGATTAGCACCCCTGGAATGATCAACCAGTCAAATTAGTGCTTGTGATACTCAGGTGTTGCAAGATCATGGGGCCAGATTTTCAAAGGTGTTTAGGAGCCTAAAGATCCCAGGGTGGGACTCTGACTCAGCGTTGCAACACATAGCATCTAGGCGCCCTGCTGCCTGGTGGAATCCACACCCCAAATGAGGCTCCCAGGCGACCTGTACAAGGTCCGGGGAGAACCAGGCACTTGAGAATGAGATCCACAGAATCCTGCACACTAAGCCATCTAAACAAACCAGTCAGAAATAGGGAGGAGAGGGGTGTGCCTAGGCCCTGACCCTCTAAGGGCCTTGGATGCCTAACTCTGGGCCAGAGGGAGAGCCCCCTTCAGTTCAGGATTCCCAGCCATGAACCCTCCTGGCAGCCAGGTCAGCTGTTTTTTCAAGAAAAGCTGAGAAGGGGGGGAGGGGTTACAGCTACCTCTGTTTCCCCACTAGCCCAGTGAGGAGAAAGGCCTTGTCCTTAGCTCTCCCATCTCACAGCTGAGGGCCCTGACCACTGGGCTGCGGGGGTTATTTTTGGGGGGGCAGCATTATGTGAACACTTACACTCTGGCCTAATGAATATGTAGAGCGCTCCGTGATTAGGGCACTGACCTAGGACAGAGCAGGCCATATCAGGCAGCATGGGGATTTGAAAACAGGGCCTTGGCATGCAAGGTGAGGCCTTAACCACCGGGATAATGGGGGGGGGGTGTTCCTCACTCCTCCCCCCTCCCCCACCCATGCATTGTATAGGGCACCTGGGCAATGCCTAACTCTGTTAGTGGCGCTAGCCCACTGTGAACAGACCATTCAGAAGTGAAGCACACCTGTTGTCAGAAGGACTTGAAGAAAGGCTGCTGTCAATCTCCGTGCCAAGCAGGTCAAGAGCTTAATTAAATCAGCACAAAGAGCTGGATTGTTAGGCCACTAGATGCTGGAGCCAGGCTGGCTTTCAGAGGCTTATTCAGTATAAATCCAGCAGTACATTTCCCCACCAATTACCAAGAACAGCTGCTTTGGGCGGGCTGAGAAGTGGGTCTGGCAGGTTGTAATTTACAGATAACTTCCACTTTCTAAATAACCAGGGCAAAATAGGCATGACAGATTTTGTAGGGGGCTGTCAGCCGGTGGAACAAAGCACGGGTCAGCGCTGAGCAGCTGAACTGAACACAGTTATTTTTGCCTGGACGTGGACAGACTCTGTAATGGGCAGGAGATGGCAGCGGCCACATTTGGAAGACCAGATTATTAAACCAGTGGTGAAGCTTGGTTTTCTGAAGACATAGTCCCTGGACTATGTCTTGGTTTTCTGAAGACTGGACCCCCAGCCCTACTGATTGCTTTTGTGGGGGGGAAACTTTGGCATGTTTGCTCTGGCAGTGGGCATCATGTTGCACAGAAGTGCTACAGTACATATTCTAGCAGGATGCAGAGATACATGCCTTGACCCCAATTCTCCTGCACTATGCACTAGGGGGAGAGGGACAAACATGCTTTAAGACACCTTTATGGCCCCATAGTCTGAGGCTGTGCAGGGCCCTGTCTGGCCCTTGGTGTCATTTAGAGACATTTCAGGGCTGCTCTAACTTACACACTGCCTCCCATGGTCCCTAGGCAGCAGTGAACGCTGACCCATTCCCAGCCCTGGCTCACCCTCGGTGCCAGCAGCAGTGAGTCAGGCCAGTCTATAACTAGCTTTATGCTGGTGGAAAGGTCCCTGTTTCTGACCCCCTGCTGGCACCAGAGCAGTGTAACAGGGCTGTAGTACTAGTGGGCACCAAGCCCATGCTCTGTAATAGATATGTGATACGCTGCAGTGGCTCTAGGCAATGCACTGGCCTTCCCCGATCACCCGGACAGTGCTCCTCTCCTCTGCACCACAGCCCTGCCAACAGCAATAATGAAAAGGAAACCGAAATCCCTCCAGTTCGCAGCTCCTTTGACGGGGCTACGACCCAGCCCAGGCTCCCACCCGGCTCTTCAGCCGAATTTTGCTCCTAGGACGCTGCATTGAGAGTGACACGTGCAGAACTTCCCTTGGCAGGGCTAAGCTGCTGTAGTCCAGGGGGAGGCCGTTCAGTTATTTTGTGCTGGGTTCCAAATAACTCCTGCTATTTGGTTCTTACGTGTTGCTATCTCATGAGCACAACACGCCGCAGGCAGGGTAGTTAAGGGCGGTTAATTAATCACAGCACCTCTTTAGACTAGTTTCAGAGTAACAGCCGAGTTAGTCTGTATTCGCAAAAAGAAAAGGAGGACTTGTGGCACCTTAGAGACTAACCAATTTATCTGAGCATAAGCTTTCGTGAGCTACAGCTCACTTCATCGGATGCATACTGTGGAAAATACAGACTATGTTTTATACACACAAACCATGAAAAAATGGGTGATTATCACTACAAAAGGTTTTCTCTCCTCCCACCCCACTCTCCTGCTGGTAACAGCTTATGCAAAGTGATCACTCTCCTTACAATGTGTATGATAATCAAGGTGGGCCATTTCCAGCACAAATCCAGGTTTTTTGCAAATGAATTCCAATTCAGCAGTCCCTCGCTGGAGTCTGGATTTGAAGTTTTTCTGTTGTAATATCGCAACTTTCATGTCTGTAATCGCGTGACCAGAGAGATTGAAGTGTTCTCTGACTGGTTTATGAATGTTGTACATTCATAAACCAGTCGGAGAATACTTCAATCTCTCTGGTCACGCGATTACAGACATGAAAGTTGCGATATTACAACAGAAAAACTTCAAATCCAGACTCCAGCGAGGGACTGCTGAATTGGAATTCATTTGCAAATTGGATACAATTACAATTAGGCTTGAATAGAGACTGGGAGTGGCTAAGTCATTATGCAAGGTAACCTATTTCCCCTTGTTTTTTCCTACCCTCCCCCCCCAGATGTTCTTGTTAAACCCTGGATTTGTGCTGGAAATGGCCCACCTTGATTATCATATACATTGTAAGGAGAGTGATCGCTTTACATAAGCTATTACCAGCAGGAGAGTGGGGTGGGGGGAGAGAAAACCTTTTGTAGTGATAATCACCCATTTTTTCATGGTTTGTGTGTATAAAACATCGTCTGTATTTTCCACAGTATGCATCCGATGAAGTGAGCTGTAGCTCACGAAAGCTTATGCTCAGATAAATTGGTTAGTCTCTAAGGTGCCACAAGCCCTCCTTATCTTTAGACTAAAAACCTTCCACATTTTCCCAACTAGATTTGTTACAGAAGCATTTACAGACCTTCAGTCAAAACCTCTGCCTTGATCAGCCAATCTGTAATCTCTGTGGCATTAATTAGCAGCCTCTGCCCAGAAAGTTGAGTACGTTTTCTGTCACGTTTAATGACGGACTGCTCACGACACTTGCCAGGGTGCGCAATAAAAGGCTACGTTGTATCCTGAGAGAGTTTCTGTGGGTGCCTCAGAGGCCCATGTCTCTCCCTGAAGCGAATGCACCACATAAAAGAATAGGAATTTACTCGAGCTGTTAAACACTTCCTGCTCCCTTCAGCTTACAGTGGCTTTCCTCCTCGGAGATAAGCTGCAGCCTTTGCCAGGATCTCCCCTCCTTGTTGAATAGAACAGGCTAAGATTTTCCAAAATAAGTGCCTCCCCTAATTACCGAGTGTCTACCAAAGTTCCTAAGTCTGTTATGGTGCCTAAGGCCTGGGTCTACAATCCATAGAAACCAGTGGGAGTCTTTCCTTTGACTCCAATAGGCTTTGAATCAGGTCCTTAATGAGTTCCCCATTGAATTGAAGAGGAGCTGCTGCGGGCTCTGTGCTTTTGAACATAAGAACGACCACACTGGGTCAGACCAAAGGTCCCCCTAGCCCAGTATCCTGTCTGCCGACAGTGGCCAGTGCCAGGTGCCCCAGAGGGAACGAACAGAACAGCTGATCATCAAGTGATCCATCCCCTTGCCCCTTCCCAGCTTCCGCCAAACAGGCTAGGGACGCCATCCCTGCACAGCCTAGCTAAGAGTTATTGATGGACCTATCCTCCATGAACTTATCTAGTTCTTTTTTGAAACCTGTTTGGCCAGTGGTGGGCAACCTGTGGCCTGCATACAGCCCATCAGGGTAATCTGACTGCAGGCCACGAGACATTTTGCTGATGTTGACAGTCCGCAGGCACGCCCCCCCGCCGCACCAGCTGTAGTTCGCTGATGGGCTACATGTGGTCTGCAGGTTGCCCACCACTGGTCTTGGCCTTCACAACATCCTCTGGTAAGGAGTTCCACAGGTTCACTGTGCATTGTGTGAAAAAATACTTCCATTTGTTTTAAACCTGCTGCCTATTAAGTTCTTTTGGTGACCTCTAGTTTTTGTGTTACGAGGAGTATTTAATCCTTATTTGCTTTCTCCACACATCAAGATTTTATAGACCTCTATCATATCCTCCCTTAGTCTCTTTTCCAACCTGAAAAGTCCAGTCTTATTAATTTCTCCTCATACAGAAGCCATTCCATACCCCTAATCGTTGTTGCCCTTTTCTGAACCTTTTCCAATTCCAATGTATCTTTTTTGAGATGGGGAGACCACATCCGCACGCAGTATTCAAGATGTGGGCGTACCATAGATTTATACAGATGTAGTACGCTATTTTCTGTCTCATTATCCATCCCTTTCTCAATGATTCCCAACATTCTGTTCGCTAAATCGGGTCGTTCATGTAGGTACCTGCATGTGGACTCAGGAGCCTGTCTGTGGACACCGTAAATAAGCACATGGGGGAAGAAATCCATGGAAAAGCTTTTGTTTTCTGTGCTCCTGCATCTTCTATTCTAGCTGAGGGTTGAGTTGTGGTTCTAGCTTTCCCCTCACCTCCCTGCAGGAAATCTAGTCCTAAAACAGCACCTACAAACGAGCTCTTCATTCATCTGAGTTCTGCTGTATCCATGGAACAGCCTTGGAAAGGAGAGAGCAATAAAAGCACGAGCTAAGCAACCAGAAAAAGACTAATCCAATTCTTCTACTTACTTTACAATACGGTGCGCCAGCAATTAAACAGGCTCAGGGGAGAAATGGTGCCTCGTTCCTGCAGCTGGCCAGGAGTCAATAAGCCAGATTCTCCTGCTCTGGGCTGAGTTACATTGTGATTTTAAAGCTTATGGGATGGAAACAGGGCACAGGACAGGTACCAGGAGGTACAGCAGGGCAATGTGAAGAAATGAGTACATATAAGTTTTGTTTTGATTCGCTCCCTGCTCAGCTTCCCTCCCACCCCACACTTCAACAGCATAGCTGGAGCCTCCACTGGGTTCGACTATTATGCTTAAAGGATTTCAGCACAGCAGACAACACTACAACTTTCTGGTTGGTTGACTGGGGTAGGTATGCTGATGATAACCAACGGGCAGGCAGACCCTCTTGCCCTGTACACGCTTCATTCTCTTTTTGTCTGATGTCCTCCATGAAAACTGTCTATGCTCTGCAATTCTGAAAATTTGACAGTGGGAGAATAGGATGGAGAAAAGCTGTAACATTTTTGCCGAGTGCTTTGGTGTAGAAGAATGAAATCAGCTCTATACTTAACTAGAAAAATGCTGAACTTCCACTGATTCCCTCTTATCACATTTAGCAATGATGGGAAACTGTAGAAGTTCAGAGAGCCAGAGGCATGTGCAGGTTAGTAACAATATGCTCCAGCCAAAAACAACTGAAATAACACCAGCTAACGCTGTTGCCAAAGGTCACAAAGCAAGTAAGGGTAGGAATCAAGATTAGGAGGAGTTCCCATTTCCCCAGCTGACTAGTTAGAGGGTGAGAACTTCCTTTTAATATTAATTACAATACGCTCCCAGAGGCACAGACAGCAAGAGAGGAAGAGGAGCTGATCAGGTTAGAAAGTCTGGACTCCTCTTTTCAGATGCACAGCCACGAACCACATTTGTTCAGCAGACTGCGTTGGCCACAGAGCATTCACTCTCCTGCCTGCCTTCTTTCACAGACTTGATGTGCCCACAGCTGATCCAGGACTAATGGAAGTTTGTGAGGTCTGCATGGCCTCTCCTATCTTCTCCTCCCTTCTAGCCGCCCCCATCCCCTAAAAGCATGGGTGTAGCTGTGTAGAAAGGAGGAGAGGGTTTTGGTTTATTTTCAAAAAGGACTGATTACAGAGATGGACGTCAGCCAAACCCATTACTAGTATCAGCCTTGTCCAGTTCCACTGTCTGGCAAAATAGCCCTTCTAGGAGCTCAGATTTCAAGTGGGATCAGGGAACTGGCATCAGCTTTGTTCTTGCAGAGGCTCCTTCCCTGTCCTTTCAGCCAGTGTTCTCCTCAGTGAGATGTGCACAGTATTCCTTTATTTCATCTTCTTGCGCTTCCGCTGGCTCCCTGATGGCTTGTACACAGGTAAGGGCAGAGAGAGGGTGGCCAACTTGTGGTCTTCCTCGTCCGTGAGTCCTGACGGCCCCTTCCTTTTGGAGATCTTCAGCCTCATAGCTTTAGCGATCTCCAGTATTCTGACAAAAATAAAAACACCCATATCAGTGAATGCAAGAGTGTACATTCCTGTGTCAAATCACAAACACTCAGTAGCGCAAGGCAGCCCCCTGGATCAGAGCAATTAGGCTTTCACCTCGAAGGAGCAAGAATCAGGTCAGACGCAAGCAGTAACTTGGCTCTGTGGCTGTTCTCTGGAGCAGTGACTGGCAATATGGCTGGCCTGCCCAGCTTTGGGTAATGAGAATAGCCTGTTGCTTTATTTAGTGGCTCATAATCCCAAGTGTGTGAAAGTTATTCAGTCCATGCCAGTCCGGGGAGAGATGAAGTAAAAGCAATCTACATTTTGTAACGGGCACAGCTCAGGTATTTATTGATTGATAGCACGGCACGCTGCCCTGCAGGAGAGCCCAGCTGATTTCCAGACACTCAGGAGGAAAGAGAGAGAATGTCCTGTGGTGCTCAACTGGAAACTCTTTTGGCTGTCTAGGATGCAGCACTGATGGGCTCTAAGGGCTTGTCTATACTGCCCGCCGGATTGGCAGGCAGCGATCGATCCAGCGGGGGTTGATTTATCGCGTCTAATCTAGACGTGATAAATCGACAGCCGAGCTCTCTCCCGTCAACTCCAGTACTCCACCGGAGTGAGAGGTGCAGGCGGAGTCGACCGGGGAGCGGCAGCTGTCGACTCACCGCAGTGAAGACACCGCGGTGAATAGATCTAAGTACGTCGACTTCTAGCTGAAGTTGTGTAACTTAGATTGATGCCCCCTATCCACCCCGCAGTGTAGACCAGGCCTATGAGACCTCACAGTAGAATTAAAGCAGTAACACGTCAGCAAGGAGAACATGTAGAACTTTTTAATCAGGGATGCAAAATCCTTACTCAAAGAACTAAATCACTCCTGAATATAATGATCGCAGCAATTTCTCATTCTTCCCGTGGCACATGGCGCATCTGAATGTGATTAACAATGCTGCCTGTTCTAGTAAAAGTCCTAGGCTCTCACTTTAGTGTATTCTGATTGATCCCCAATGTCAGCTTTGCATCTGTGTTTCAATGAACAATGCCGTTTGCAAGGAGATTAAAGAAGTGGCTTTTTTCCAGTTTGAGGCTCACTCTGACTTTCGTTTTTCAGACTTCTCTGCACTCATTGTTTCAGGATCCCCAAAAAGACAGCTGTACAAGTCAAGAATCTCTTGTATCTAATATAGCTCACAAAAGGCAGCGTGACCTTTCCAAAAGCCATTTACTTCATCTTTAAAAATGGGGTCTAACCGGCTTCAAACACTGCCATTAAAACCATTATTCCACTCAGTTCCAAACAGCAAAATTACTGGAATCAGCAACAGCATCCACTGCCAGAACATGTACAAATGGAGTCACCCTCTGAAAAGCCAGGCAACTAATAGGTCGGATTACTTCCATTTACCATTGGAATTTAAGCTTTCTAGTCGAGAATCATTTCATTATTTTCTACACGATTTTGTTATGGGGAATAACTGATTTCTTGTTGAAGTTGTTAATTCTGCAGGACACAGATCTCGAGATGGGTTTTTCATACCCTGCAATAGCATCTTTAGAGATCTTGTCAGGGAACAGTCATCCTTATGAACCAGGTCAAGCTACAAAGCATGTCCTTGGAGTTGCTATTTCTCCCACTGAGGTGCAGCAAGCTAAGCATGGTTGAACTCAAATTGCTGACCGGGGGCCAATACATTTCAATTCCAGATGGTATTATGCAGCTGCTCTCTGCTAACAGCCAGTCTCCGCAACCTGCAGGTCAAGGATTCCCTAAGCGAGTCCATTAGATTAAATCAAGAATTGATCATAATTGTATTCTCCAATAGCCTGAGTCACACCCCTTCAAAGTCAGTGGAAAGACCCCTCTGAGTTTTATGGACTCTGGATCAGGCCCTGATTGAGACCTGTTGATAAAAGGCACACTTTACACTTAATACTCAGTAAATATGACACAGACATACTTCTTGTCCCATGGGAAATTAAGCGCTAGGAAGTAACTTCTCAATGAAGATACCGGAGCAAGTGTTCTTCATTAAGGACCCGATCCTGCCCCCCCCCCAGTTGTCCTTGCTAGTCCCAATTAGCCAAACTCTCATCTCCTGATGCCATGTGCAATTACCCTCCCCAAATTTCAGGAAAACATGTCTCCTCTGCACCAGGCGCAGGCAAGGCATTTGGGGGGGACTGGATTGGGGGGGACTGGATTCCACAAGGAATGTGTGGGCCCCTTACTGAATGAGGGAGGCAACCTAGTGACAGAGGATGTGGAAAAAGCTAATGTACTCAATGCTTTTTTTGCCTCTGTCTTCACTAACAAGGTCAGCTCCCAGACTGCTGCGCTGGGCATCACAAAATGGGGAAGAGATGGCCAGCCCTCTGTGGAGATAGAGGTGGTTAGGGACTATTTAGAAAAGCTGGACGTGCACAAGTCCATGGGGCCGGATGAGTTGCATCCGAGAGTGCTGAAGGAATTGGCGGCTGTGATTGCAGAGCCATTGGCCATTATCTTTGAAAACTCGTGGCGAACCGGGGAAGTCCCGGATGACTGGAAAAAGGCTAACGTAGTGCCAATCTTTAAAAAAGGGAAGAAGGAGGATCCTGGGAACTACAGGCCAGTCAGCCTCACTTCAGTCCCTGGAAAAATCATGGAGCAAGTCCTCAAAGAATCAATCCTGAAGCACTTGCATGAGAGGAAAGTGATCAGGAACAGCCAGCATGGATTCACCAAGGGAAGGTCATGCCTGACTAATCTAATCGCCTTTTATGATGAGATTACTGGTTCTGTGGATGAAGGGAAAGCAGTGGATGTATTGTTTCTTGACTTTAGCAAAGCTTTTGACACGGTCTCCCACAGTATTCTTGTCAGCAAGTTAAGGAAGTATGGGCTGGATGAATGCACTACAAGGTGGGTAGAAAGCTGGCTAGATTGTCGGGCTCAACGGGTAGTGATCAATGGCTCCATATCTAGTTGGCAGCCGGTATCAAGTGGAGTACCCCAAGTGTCGGTCCTGGGGCCGGTTTTGTTCAATATCTTCATAAATGATCTGGAGGATGGTGTGGATTGCACTCTCAGCAAATTTGCGGATGATACTAAACTGGGAGGAGTGGTAGATACGCTGGAGGGGAGGGATAGGATACAGAAAGACCTAGACAAATTGGAGGATTGGGCCAAAAGAAATCTGATGAGGTTCAATAAGGATAAGTGCAGGGTCCTGCACTTAGGACGGAAGAACCCAATGCACAGCTACAGACTAGGGACCGAATGGCTAGGCAGCAGTTCTGCGGAAAAGGACCTAGGGGTGACAGTGGACGAGAAGCTGGATATGAGTCAGCAGTGTGCCCTTGTTGCCAAGAAGGCCAATGGCATTTTGGGATGTATAAGTAGGGGCATAGCGAGCAGATCAAGGGACGTTATCGTTCCCCTCTATTCGACATTGGTGAGGCCTCATCTGGAGTACTGTGTCCAGTTTTGGGCCCCACACTTCAAGAAGGATGTGGATAAATTGGAGAGAGTCCAGCGAAGGGCAACAAAAATGATTAGGGGACTGGAACACATGAGTTATGAGGAGAGGCTGAGGGAGCTGGGATTGTTTAGCCTGCAGAAGAGAAGAATGAGGGGGGATTTGATAGCTGCTTTCAACTACCTGAAAGGGGGTTCCAAAGAGGATGGCTCTAGACTGTTCTCAATGGTAGCAGATGACAGAACGAGGAGTAATGGTCTCAAGTTGCAGTGGGGGAGGTTTAGATTGGATATTAGGAAAAACTTTTTCCCTCAGAGGGTGGTGAAACACTGGAATGCGTTACCTAGGGAGGTGGTAGAATCTCTTTCCTTAGAGGTTTTTAAGGTCAGGCTTGACAAAGCCCTGGCTGGGATGATTTAACTGGGAATTGGTCCTGCTTTGAGCAGGGGGTTGGACTAGATGACCTTCTGGGGTCCCTTCCAACCCTGATATTCTATGATTCTATTCTATGATTACTGGCTGTGCCAAGGGGGCATGTGCTCACAATTGGTTTTGTTTAAAAACCTGAGTTCCAACCTTTATGACAGAGACTGTTGCCTCCTGGCAATTAAACACGGATCAAGGACCCAGCGGGGAGTCAGAACTCCGCTTCCCCCTTGTTGTGAGGAGGAGGAGAATAGACTGGAAAACACAGAGGCATTGTTACTCAGTGGACAGAGCACTGGATTGGACTCAGAATTCTACTGGCTCTGTCACTGGCCTGCTGAGTGACCTTGGGCAAGTCACTTTCCCTCCATGCCTCAGTTTCCCCATCTGTAAAAGGGGACAAGGATGCCAAACTCCTCTGTAAAGTGCTTTGAGATCTACTGATGAAAAGTGTTCGATAAGAGCTCAGAATTATTAGTTATTTTAAAAAGCACCCCATTACACCCCAATTCTGCACTGAGCACTGCCTGGGTGCACCCCTCTGACAAGAACGGGGGGAGCCTGTATGGCACTCAGGGCAGCATCTGGATCAAACACCCAACTGCTCAATCGAGGAACTGAAGACAAACCCCCAGTGCTGCCTTCCTCCTCCTCCCCCCCCCCCCAAATTATTAAAAATGACTGAACGCTTCGTGTTCTTTCAATTCACAGAAACGTCACTCACCTGTTCTCGCGGAGTTTCATGTCCCTCTGTAGCACAGTCAGGTCTGTTTGGAAGTTGTTAATGTGCAAGGCTAAGGCTATGACGTAGGCTGTAATTTTAGCTTTCATCGAAGCGGAGATTAAATTCTGGATACTTGAGAATAAGAGGGTAGGGAAGAGAGACAAAATGTGACACTTTTTAACAGAGCCAGAAATATAACCCTTTGGGCTTGTGTCTGCCTACATCTGACGGCCAAACCTGGGATTATATTCCTAGTAAAAGGGATGGGGAATACTGGTGACAACAGCAGCATTATCTCCACTACCAGCTCTTTTGTGAACGACTGAAAAACTGTGTGTGTCAAATTTGCAAATAGTTTTGGGTTGACCAAAATGGCAACTTTCATCAAATCTAGTGGGCTGAAAGATTTCACCCAGCTCTAGTTATAAATCAACACAGCTCTCACAGCAGACGGGTCTAGAGGATTGTTTTTCATACTGACGTTGTACATTTATGTTCAGAACTCCTGGCCCCTTCATGGTAACGCCAATAAAAAAAAAGTACGAAGAGACAATGACTATAAAGCAAAAAAGTTTGGCCCTTCTGCACACAGCCACCTCGGTGGCAGCCAACAAAATTCAATAAAACCACAAGCAGCTTCTTGGAAATGTTATTAAACTAAAACAGCTCCCCAGCGGACCGCCCCCTTGGCAGATGCTTATTTTAATTACTTTCCATGTGTCCGTGTCCTGTGGACAGCCTTTCCTAACTCAAACCTCTGCATTTCTAAGTGTGTGTATTCTGGCGCCTCCGGTTGGCAGTCACTAAACTGCTGAAAGGCTGGTCTATGGCAGGCGGGCAAAGAATCTAGTGCCCAAGAAAAGCAGAAGCCAGTGCCACAGCTCTGACCAGTGTCCAGAACTTTTCTTTTAAAGTGGTAGACTGGAGAGCTTGGTCAGAGGCAGGCATCTATCATGGGGAAGAGGTGAAGTCCTAAACGTGCTTTAGTTTGGTGATCTGGGACCAGCCTGCACCGCCAGGCACAGCAGGGGTTGGGGACCTGCCTTGACTCAGTGGTGACACCAGAGGGTCCTGGCCTGGGAGGTACAATGGCAGCTGGAGCTCCCTGGCAGTACCTTAAGAGGGTACAGTGTGTGCTCTCCTGCTTTCCACTCACTGAGGTGTCTTCTCCTGGCTAGCCCCCTCTATGGCACAAGCCAGAACTCCTGGGTTCTATTCCTAGCTTTACTGCTGCTGACATTACCACAATTCACTACACCTCCACTTATTGGGCTAGCTTCTCCGCTCTGCAGCATCATGCTCAGAGGACCAAGGAGACCGGAGGAGCATCACAGTCTGGCTACTCCTCCTGCCAGCCTGACGTGCTCCCTGGGGTGGGGGTGAGGGAGGAGGCTGCGAGAGGGTGCCCAGGGGCTGCGCAACTCCCCAGCCAATGAGACATAGCCGGTCTTTCCTTCCGCTGTGCTGCCGGAGTGGAGCAGAGAGTCTGCCCTGCCAAAACAGCAGTGATGGTGCGCTAAGGTCACAGGCTGCTGGCAGGTTTCATTCACGGATGTCTGTAAAATGCTTCAGAAAGAGAAGGCCCCAGGAAGATGTAGGCCTTGTCTACACACACACACGCACTGGTTTCATTAAATGGGGTTAGTTAAACTGGCACAGGCCCCTATATGGGCACACCTAGGCCTAGTCTACACTGGAAAAGTTTTGCTGGCATCGCTACCCTGGCATCATTATACCAGCAAACCCTCCGAGTGTAGAAATAGCTCATATCTGCATAAAAGAGCTTCTGCCATCTTAGCTAACACTGGTCCCCCAAGAGAGAGACGCTACACTGGCAAGGCTCGGATTCCAGTATAACTGCATCCATGCTAGGGCTAGTTCCATCATAAAAGGTCACACCTGTGACCAACATAGCTCTACCAGGACACGTTTTAAATTGGTTTCAAACTGGTTTTATCGGTTTAACTTCTGCCTGAAATCTGACATAAGCCAGATTTAAACGGACTGAAGAGCTTCCGAGTGCAAAGCTGCATTGACTTACTGCCTCAGGGCAGAGCTAGACTGGAAACTTCAAACGCTGTCGTGGGAACGCTCCCGCGCCAACGCTGGGAGAGAGCTCTCCCAGGGCTCCTGGTAATCCACCTCCACGAGCGCTCGGAGCCTGTCCACACTAGCGCTTTAAAGCGCTCAGACTTGCTGCGCTCAGGGGGGTGATTTTTCACACCCCCGAGCCAGCAAGTTAGAGCGCTATAAAATGTAAGTATAGCCAAGCCCTCGGTTTCAAATCACAACTTTAGTTAAACTGGTGTGTAGTCAGGGGTTGCATTTTCAGTAGTTCCCCAGTGACCTGGGAGCCCAAGCCCCCAGTGAGTTCAATAGCACTTGAGCTCCTAAGTAGCATGATCTCTTACAAATGGGACTGGGTTTCTAAGTCACTCAGATGCTTGTGAGCATTTTACCCCCAGCCTTTGTACGATGTGAAATAAAATACCTGATTTTAAAATACAAGCCATTGGGCCAGAGTCTCCTCTCACGCTGGTGTGACTCCACTGACCTCAACAGAGCCACTCCTGATTTACACTGGCATAAGGCTGAGGAGAATGAGAGCCAACGTTTCCACACAATCACCGCCTGAAGTACCGATGATTGCTCAGCATAGTGACAGCCCCTTCCATTTTCTACACAGAAAAATCTCTGGACCGAAATCTACAGGCATTAAGAAGGGAAGATGCCAATAATTCAGATTTCTTTATATTACTGTTGAGATGATTTCCTGATAACATGGGCAGAGTTATGATCCCTTGATCTGAACTTTCCTGTGTCACAAACATCAATTTCAAACAAAACAAACCGTTCGCTACCTGCCATTGTTGTACGTCAGCGCTGTGAAGTTTTTCATGAGTTTGCTGTTAATGATGTGTGGACAGTCGGGGCCCATTGCATCTAGAAGAAAAAGCTTTTTGCAATAAAATGATAAAACACCATTCTGAAACATAATGGGGCTTCAATAAAATTAACACTTAAGAACTATGATAACACTGTGCTGGTTTTATACTGCTTCTATGACATCTTTAAGGGAACAACTTAAAAATATATAAAATCAGTGTCTTGACAAACTACTTAGAGCTTCTAGGGTAAGATTTTCAAACAGTGTCTAAATGATTTACAATCTTAAACCCTATTTTCGAAACAGACTTAGGTGTTTACAAGCCAAAATCCCATGGACTTCAATCAGACTTAGGCTCCTAATGGTCTGTCACTTTTGAAAATGGGACTTGGAAGCTTTTGAAAATTTTACCCCTAGAATGTAGGGCAAGCTTCTGTACCATCTACGGACTGTCATTTTGTTCTTTGTTTGTACAGTGCCTCGCACAGCGGAGTCCTGGTCCAGAACGAGGACCCCTAGGCACTTTTTAAAAAAATATTATTAATAATAAATTAAATTACATCAAGTATTAATACAACATCATTCCTTCCTTATCTGTGTTTCCATTACCAGAAGGTTATTAACACTTAAATAGTTTTTCAAAAAAACTGAATTTCTTTTTCACCACTTAGGGGTTGTCTACACTTGAAATGCTCCTGCTGCTGGAATGCTTCAGTGTAGACATTACCTGTGCTGAGAAGCAGGGTTCTCCCATCGGTATCGTTAATCCACCTCTCCAAGAGGTAGTAGCTAGATCAGTGGAAGAATTCTTCCATCAACCTCACACTGTCTACACTGGGGGTTAGGTCAGCTTAACTGCATCATGCAGGAGCGTGGATTTTTTCCACACACCTGACCGACGTAGATGGGTCGACAACTTTTTTGTGTAGACTGGGCCTTAGAATGGTGAGGTTCACTTTTATTTCATACCACTTTGACTTTTGGACTCCCATGCATCAGGGTGGCTGGGTTCCCAATACAACAGAGGAATGTTTAAAGAAAGTTTTTTCTACAGAAATCTAAAGCGGAGATTTTCAAACCTGCTCAGCGGATTGAGAAGCACAATTTCCGCAGAAGACAATGGGAATTATGCATCCAAATCCCCGTTGAAAATCCACACCTAAATGTTTTGTGTGGAGCTTTTAAGAACTGTCGTTACTGCACCTTTAAAAGCAAGATCATTTTGGATGCAGAGTTCAAAAGAGCTTGTTAGTTGGAACCAATGGAGGAGAAGTTGGCTGGAGACTGAACGTACAAATAAAGTGAGGCTGGATAAACTTGTAAATAAGGGATACCCTCAGTTCTGCAAGCTCTCATCAAGTGTCTCATGATATTTGGTGTTTTTCTTAAATCTCCAGCTGCTGGAATCAGGAGATTGGATGAGAATCTCAGCTTTCATTTAAAAAAAAAAAAAAGATCCTAACCTTCTCGATTGTGGAGAAAACCTTGAAAACATAAAAGTGTGATCCTGAAAGCCCAGAAACTAGAAAGCAAAAAAAACCTGCCAAAAAATTTATTTAAAAAAATAAAATCTCATTGTTTTTAAACCAATCATTATTAAGAACATAAAAACAGCCACACTGGGTCAGACCAAAGGTCCATCTAGCCCAGTATCCTGTCTTCTGACAGTGGCCAATGCCAGGTGCCCCAGAGGGAATGAACAGAACAGCTAATCATCAAGTGATCCATCCCCTGTGGCCCATTCCCAGCTTCTGGCAAACAGAGGCTAGGGACACCATCCCTGCGCATCCTGGCTAATAGCCATTGATGGACCTATCCTCCATGAACTTATCTAGTTCTTTGTTGAATCCTGTTATAGTCTTGACCTTCACAACATCCTCTGGCAAGGAGTTCCACAGGTTGACTGCATTGTGTGAAAAAATACTTCCTATTGTTTGTTTTAAACCTGCTGCCTATTAATTTCATTTGGTGACCCCCTAGTTCTTGTGTTATGAGAAGGAGTAAATAACACTTCCTTATTCACTTTCTCCACACCAGTTATGATTTTTTGAGATCTATCACATCCCTCCTTAGTCGTCTCTTTTCCTAACTGAAAAGTCCCAGTCTTATTAATCGTTCCTCATACAGAAGCCGTTCCATACCCCTAATCATTTTTGTCGTCGTTTTCTGAATCTTTTCCAATTCAATATATCTTTTTTGAGATGGGGAGACGACATCTGCACGCAGTATTCAAGGTGTGGACGTACCATGGATTTATATAAAGGCAATATGATATTTTCTGTCTTATTATCTATCCCTTTCCTAATGATTCCCAAAATTCTGATCACTTTTTTGACTGCCGCTGCACAGTGAGTGGATGTTTTCAGAGAACTGTGCACAATGACTCCAAGATCTTTCTTGAGTGGTAACAGCTAATTTAGACCCAATAATTTTATATTTATTCTGAGGGGCCTGGCTCATGATTTTTGAATGGGTTGGGTTGGCAATGCTGTGCTAAGGTGATGATTTTGACACCATTCTGAACCAATTAACAAAAAAATCTGTTTTAAAAAAAAAAAAAGAAAGACCTTCTTGATAACATCGTGAGAAAAAGCAACATATGAAAGAATATTTGGTTCAATGTCGATGCCTCAAGGGTCTTCCCAGTGATCTGCGCAACATGCGGAGAAAGGGAAGATTGTATGATAGCAGAAGGCTGGAGTAACTGTCATTAGAAGAGCCAGCTGGGTACTGGAAGTTTAGATGTGCATTTCCCACCAGATTTCTAAATTATTTCTGTCCAGAAACAAAACCAAACAAAAAATTTCAAAATTTCCTACAAGAAATTTCCAATAAAAATTGTTTCAGGCTGAAACTTTTAGTTTGGATAAAACCCCCAAAAAATTATTCTGAATTTTTACCTTTTAAAATGTCACATTATGGTTTATAAAGTGAAAAAAACTGAAATGAAAAGTCATTTCAAAATAGACAATCAAAATGTACTGTGTTGAAAAATAAATGGGAACTTATTGGAATCCTCTGTTCCAATCCTCCCCCCCAAATCTCATGGAAACAGACATGTTTCCGAAGAACCAGCATTTTCTGATGGAAAAATATTCAGTTGGAGCATTTCTGACAGGAGTTACTCTGGTCTTCACAATACCCTGATCTAAAATGGCAAAGTCCCTGATGAATGAAAATGGCAAGTTTACAGTCTTGTATTATTGGGGCTTCTATAATTTCAAGACAACGTACATTTTAGTGATAAGAAAATGCCATTTCTACTTCGTTTGTGACACGAACGTGTTGATTTGTTCTACACTCTGTTCACTGTTGAGGCATTAACTGCACAACACATCTCACTACTTGCTGTCAAGCTTGTGTCCCGTCCCCCTCATGCAGATTCAGCAACCGGTGCCGTGGGGAAAGAGAAAGGGTTCATTTTTCGTCAGTGTTTTTAGGTTGAGATTTTCACAGCATTCCAAAGGGCTTTGGGCACCAAATTTGTGCCTAACTGCCTTGGACTGCTTTCAAAATCTTAACCTTGGCCCAAAAGTGTACATGGGGATCAAACTGCTACCTTTGTCTGTTAAAGCTCATCTGTCATCTTGGTGGAATTTTATTTCTTTTCTGGGTTTAAGACTCCATTAGTTACAATACAAACCCCAGTCCACAGCTGAAAGGTAAGCAGGGCAGAGAGATGCTCCTGTTATTAACTCACGTTTCTTCTTAATCACTTTCTGGAAACTGAACTTGATGAGGACATCCAGAAACCACAGACACCGTGCCTTATGGTCCGAGCTGTCCTCACTTGGAGGCATGGACTTCAGTTCTTCTAGAACGAAGGAGCAATGGCTAAAAGGAAGAGAGGGAACATTCCTTAGAGCCAAGGGCATAAAGAAATGGGGTTATGGGTACAGCACACTAGGACAGGGGATGCCTGAGTGTAAGGAATACACAAATAAGGCCAAGTCTGCAGCTAGTTTAAATTTACAGAGCTCCACTAACTTTGATATGGCAAAGCCAATTTATGCCAGCAGAGGATCTGGGCTCGTGTGTATTCCTTTGTCAGAGCAACCACTAACCTGTCGTGCTCTACCCAGAACCTTTAAATGCACTAATGCTTAATGATGAAAGGCAGGAGTAGTATTCTCTGACCAGACAGGAGAGTCATGAGAAGGACATTTCCACCTAGGGAAGATATTGCTCTGAAAAGAAGTGCAGATGATCCTACAGTATACTAATATGGCGGACAATATCTGTCCAACCTGTGGGCCTGTATACTCTAACCGCAAACTTCACCAGAGCACAACGCTGTCTGCATCCATCCAAGGTCTATGTGGGCCTTTCATCTCCTCTTTATGGTTCCCCCTAGCCTAGACTCTCCAAACTTCAATGCATTCCCTGTTCGGCAGCTTGTCTAGAACAGTGCCCAGAATGGGGCCATCTGCCCACCATGCTCAGAATCACCATTTGCTTCCTGTTCATTTTAATATCCTTGCTAGTCTTCAAACCCTGGGATTTCCCACCCAGCTCCCTCCTCTGGCCCCCTGCATTTTTCACATTTACCTATCCTACCTCATCTCTTCCTATTTGCTAGCAAGTTCCTTACACTTCTCTTATTCCCATTCCCCCAAACAGCAGCCATCCTGGCTGCACCTAAACAAGCCGGCGGAGACTCTGCCTTTGGCTTCTGGCTGTTTCCTAGGTCCCCCAGCTCTCACTGTTATAAACTCTGCACACACAGATGCACGCCGCAAATTGCAGTCATCCCTCAGCCTGCTTCCTAGATTCCAACTCCTCCCACTGGGGCAGAGTTCCCAGATCAGGTTATATTCCAGGTTCACAATTCAGGTTATATCCCACCTTGTGATAAAGAGAACACAACAATGAAGGGGCTCATCTTATCCACCGTAGGAACCACAACTTTGAAGTCAGCGTTAAGAGGCTGTTATTACATCACTGAACATATTATTTTAAGAAAGAAATGAGTCTTTTTGGAACAAAGATAAACCTAACAGCCACAGCAGAAAATGTTAATAAGAACATAAGAACGGCCATACTGGGTCAGACCAATGGTCCATCTAGCTCAGAATCCTGTCGGCCAATAGTGGCCGGTGCCAGATGCTTCAGAGGGAGTGAACAGAGCAGGGAAATTTATCGAGTGATCCTTCCTCTGTCTTTCAGTCCTGCTTCTGGCAGTCAGAGGCTTAGGGATATCCAGAGCATGGGGTTGCATCCCTGGCTATCTTGGACAATAGACACTGATGGACCTATCCTCCATGAATGTTAAATGTCTAATTCTTTCATCTAGTGATCTGGTTCCAGTTGGCTAACAGGGTTTTGAAACAGCACTGACCTTATGTATCTGCTGATTCCTGGGGCTACTGGTCCATCAGATGAAACAGAATAATTCTAATGAAATCTGTCTGGAAATTCCACCAGGTATATACAGCTTCCTACGTGTCAACTAGGTTCTACAGGTGTTTTCCTTCATGCTAGAAGCTACTAATTTTTTCAACTCATTTCATTACAAGGAACTGACCACTATATTTGCCCCATCAATAAGCCTTACCTTTTCTCTTCTGTCTTCTTAAGGATCGCCTCAGGAGTAATGCTAACGAAAGCTGCCGCTGGAGTCTGCAGTGCTTCATATTCGGCAGGGGAGAGGACTGGAGAGATTTTAAGAAATCATAAAGAACACTGTGCTCTTCCCCATTGAGGATCTAGAAGCCCTTAACGACCATTAAGTTTCACAACAGCCCTGTACGGTAGGCAAGTCATGTAGATTTACATTACACAAAGGGCTGACTTCATCCATTGCGCAACTGCTCACAGCAACCACCACCACTAATATCTTAGAGCAGCGAAGAACAGTATGTCCGAATAACGCAGCCCGGGGAGATGTACTGTAGAGGAACAATCACAGGGACTGGAAGCCAGCCAGGATTAATGTCCCTGTAAGTTCTGATTTCATGATGAAGCATCTCCTCTGGTACTTGGGTCCACAGTCCAAATTCTACCCTTTGCTCCCCATCATACCCTTCATAACACTTACAGTTGACATCTACTTCACACTCACACAGGGGAAGGCACCAAAGCATCTCCTCTGGGAGAAGCCGCTCAAAAGGCAGGATATGTGACTTATAGGCCCAAAGCCCTAAGGCACACTCTCAAATCTTCTGTCCCCAGCGTTTTGGTCACGAACAGAAATTACTCCTCTCAAATGACACACAACTCTGCTGCTCACCTGAGTCTGGCCCTTTCCTTTAACTCAGTATTTTCAGCTGGGTAAAGCAGTGCCCTGCCCCATAAAGGATACTGTCCTCAAACCTGTAGACGTTCTCTGGTCTGTCAGCATCTTCCTGGCAGGGAGGTAGGAAGAGGGAGACATCTTGCACGTCATCCTGAGCGGCGTCACTGACTAAAGCTTTCAAAGCAAGCCGGAGATGAGAGAGTGCTTGAGCCAATGCTAACGTGAACAAAACCGCAAAGTGAACGCTCGTGTTTAGTGTCTGTCTGTGCCAAGGGAATTCTTAGTTAAAAACCAAGAACTCTTCTGGTTAGAGTTTTAAAGCTCGAAATGCGGTATGGTGTGTGTGGGGGGGATACTAGAAGCTTTTGAAATGACTAATAAATCAAACTCACGACAATGATTCTGCAAATTTCTATGGTTTTCCCCACTCTAAGTAGAGTTAGCTACGGTACACAGAGCAGTCTTGTGTGTGCAGAACAGAGTGCATTCTCCTACTGGGAGCTCTTTTGGATCATAGAAATGGAGGCCTGGAAGGGACCTCAGGAGGTCACCTTTTCCATGCCCCCACACTGAGGCAGGATTAGGTATACAAGACCATCTGACAGGTGTCTATGTAACCTGTTCTTAAAAAACCTCCTCGTGACAGAGGGATGGGGACTGTCTTCTTATTGTCCGTTTGTACAGCGCCTAACACAGTGGGGCCCCAATCTCCACGCAATACGGAAATAATATTACTATAAATAAAGAGCCTAATTCACCATGGTGGTTCGCCACAGTTTTATGCCACTGTCATCACTTCGTTGCTTGCAACTCTGGGGACTTGCAAAACCCCATCTGGAGCACGAAAGAACACGGCGACACAATACTGTGGAACTGGAGCAAGAGCAGCCTTCGCTTCTGCTGCTCGTCTGATCCGAAGCCCAGACCCGCAGGACTGACAGGGTGACTTAGCTTGTCGGTTTTAAAGCTTTGGGGTCAGCTGGTCCTTTATGCCGGCCTGATGCGGTATCATTCTTTAAAGGATAAAGTCTGACAGGTTCTGTAAACGAATGTTCTATGCGAACAGCTCACAGAACAGATGGAGAGAATAACTTTCCAGGACCCTCTGCTCTGCTACCAGAGAGTTGAGCTGGGCAAGGAAGAGAACGTATGATTCACCAAGTTATAAGCACTGTGATCAGAACGAGAAGATTGGATCTCGGTGTGCTTCTAGCAGAGACGGCTGCACGACTCTCTCCCACAATGGTCGTTTGTTAGTTTCTAGCTGCTCAAATTTCTCCAATGCCACTACTATAGAGTTCACCACTCTGCTTCATTTAACACTCAAGGCAAAGCCGCCTCTCCCTCCCCTAGCCCTTGAGGTGGGAGAATCCTCTGAATACATTAGAGGAGGGAATAGACACAATGAATTAGCAAGTCTCCAAAAACCCAACAGGGAGGCTTGCTGCTGCTCTTCTGCATCACTCTTGTTACTTACCAGCAACACCTTTTGTCTCTATGATGTTTTCGGCTGCTTTTGTCACAGCCACATTTAAAGTCTCACTGCCAACTTGGTGCATCCTTCGAGAGTTCAGGGCTCGCTTCTGCTTGTTGGTGCCAAAGGCTTCAATACACGAATCCACCTGCACAAGAAACCGATCCAAGTTACTGTACCTAGAGACGGAGGTATGCTCTTTGGAAGGTGTTGGAGGGAAGCAGGAGATAATGCACCCTGAATAGGACGGGCTGCTATTGGATTCTACCTTTCAAAGGAAAGGAAACACATGTCACAGATCTGTAGGACCAAATTCGCTGCCCAGTTACAGCGGTGCTCCTCTACTGGTGTTAACCAGTATGAATGAAAGGAAAACTCAGCCTTTAGATTACAGTCCAGTCCAAGGCAGAGACGGCTTTTTTTTTAAAAAAAAAGCAAAAACTAACAAGTACGGAATGAATGAGTCACTAGAAACAAAAAGAGAGGAGGCATGATTTTCAGTATGCCCCCGCAGTGACCAAGTGCTAGTGAATCTGAACAATAAGCTGCGAACTAAGACCATGATCCTGCAAATGGATCTCCATGGGCAAATCTGTGGGAGTGCACTGGTTTCAGACCCCAAGCTGACAGTGGTGTCTGCCTGCCTGGATCTGACCACAAGACCATGGCCTAATGCCTATTTGTAAGAGGGCCATCAACTAATGGAACATTAGACAAAATCCATAAACAGAGTTTCTATTCGATGTACAGTAACTAAATGCAGAGGGTTGGGAAAGCTAGCGCTCCTTTATTAAAAATTGTAAATTTCACTTTTGCTTTGAGCGTCCAAAAGGGTGATCAGGTTATAGCTACAAAGTGTAGGGTCTAAAAAGAAGTAACAACAGACTTACATTGGAATAAAAATGTATTTTTTCCCTCTCCGAGATAGTGATTAAGGCCCTGATTCTGCAAAGACTTATGCACATGCTTAACTTTACACATTGCAAGTAGTCTTCTTGTCTTCCATGAGAACACCCACCATGCATAAAATTAAGGACATGCATAAGTCACATGCGTAAGTCACTGCTGAACTGCCGTCTGTCTACATTTAAGGATTAGAATAATAGAACTATGGGGCTGGAAGAGACCTCAATAAGTTATCAACTCCAGCCCCCAAACATTGAGGCAGGACCAAGTAAACCTAGACCATCCCTGGCAGGGATTTGTCCAACCTGTTCTTAAAAACCGCCAGTGAGGGGATTCCACAACCTCCCTTGGAAGCTTCTTCCAGAGCTTAACCGCCCTTAGAGTTAGAAAGTTTTTCCTGCTACCTAACCTAAATCTCCCTTGCTGCAGATTAAGTTCATTATTTCTTGTTCTACCGGCAGCAGACATGGAGAGCAATGGATCCCCTATCCTCTTTGTAACCGCCCTTAACAGATTTAAAGACTGTTATCAGGGTCCCCCCCCCATTCTTCTTTTCTTAAGAACAAACAGTTTTTTAATCTTTCCTAAAAGTCAGGTTTCTAAATCTTTTATCATTTTTGTTGCTGTCCTCTGGACTCTCCTCACTTTGTCCACATCCTTCCTAAAGCGTGCCCTTCCCCCTCCGTCCCTCAGAACTGGACCCAGGACTCCAGCAGAGGCCTCACCAGAGCAGGACAATGACCTCCCATGTCTTACACAGGACACTCTTTATACACCGCAGCATAACAGGGTTTTTTGCAATGGCATCACACTGATGCCTCACTCAGTTTGTGAGCCAGTCCAGCACCCAGATCCTTCTCAGCAGTACCACCACCTCGCCACTGACTCCCCACTTGGTAGTTGTGCAGTTGTTTCTTCCTTCCTAAGTGAAGTACTTTGCACTTGTCTCTATTTCATGTCATGTTGCTGAATTCTGACCAATTCTCCAAATTGTCAAAGTCCTTTTGAAATCTAATCCTGTCCTCCAAAGTTCTTGCAACCCCTCCTCCAATCCCCCCGGTTTGGTGTCATCCACAGATTTTATAAGCATATTCTCCACTCCACTATCCAAGTCATTAATGACAATAGTGACTAGTACTGGATCCAAGAATGAACCACGTGGGACCCCACTAGATACAGCCTACCAGTCTGACAGCAAACCATTGATAACTACTCATTGAATATGATGTTTTCAACCAGCAGCGCACCCACCTAATAGTAATTTAATATATTCCTCATTTCCCTAGTTTGCTTATAAGAACATCATGCGGGTCTGTGCCAAAACCCTTACTAAAAAGCGAGATATATCATGTCCTCCGCCAGGGCCGTCCCTAGCTATCCTGGTGCCCTACACAGCTGCGTACTTTGCATGTCTACCGCTTCCCCCCACGAGGCCACGAACCCTGTCAAAGAACAATTCAGACTAAACTTGTTCTTTGTGAACATGCTCTAGGTAAACTTAAAATAAATCGGCGAACACACCCCAATCTTTTGGTGGCCATTAGTCTATTTAACGTTTAGCCAGTTCATAGAACCACCACCAAAGCTACAATAAGGATACAACTGCTGCTGTTACACCACTTCAAATCTATTGCCCAGCTTCCGAACATACTAAAAATGCTGAACTACACCCATTAATGGCAAACGTGGACAAACCATTTCTAGACTAGGATCGTTTGCTGAGGGTAGCCCGGTGATTATGTTAGGAAAACAAAACTTTTACCTTCTCTCTGTAGGATTTATTCTGATACTCTGACGGGTCGTCATCTATTAAATCATCTACAAAAAGACCAAAAATGAGTACACATAGGTATAACTGTGCTACTGTGTCTTCATTCACACTGTGCCAGAACCCGGCAAACAAGTGCGCAGGTTCTCACACCTGATACTCGAGAATTTAAAAAAGGATAAACTGAGATGCTAGACAGCATCTGACAGAGACTGGGCAGTCGTGTTACTGCAAAGAGCATTCAGACTTTGGTTTGATACATCAGAAAAGGTGTGTCCTGGATTATACCAACATCAGGATCACCTTGTGCACCAAGGAAACAATTCATTGGGGATACTCAATATTTTCCTCTAGGCTTGCGGCAATAAAAGCAGCCCTGCTGAAGAACTGTGCTGCCAGGGATTATTTTATTTCCCAGAAAGTGGCGATTCAGTCTCTGGGCCTGTTTAGTTCTAGCCTTCTCCTAAGCAGAAGACACAAAGGACGATAACACCAAAACACGACCTGAAACCATTGATTGGGATTAAGTTCAACGTTTTCCACCTTCCACCCTGATTTACTCTAACTCCCCCCCACACCACCACCACCACCCACACACAAACACTTCCTAAATATTACCTCATAGCTTGCAACGTGGAAAACAGTAAAAGGGAGAGTTGTAGCTAGCTCGTTAAAGCACCGGAAAAAAAGTGTATTATGGGGGCATTCTCCAATCCGCTTGCGCTCTTTCACTCAGGGACCATTAAGAATATCTGTGACATTGGACTGATGGAGATAGGAGCCAAACTGTAGGCAGCAGACGGAGTGAAATGCACACGGAGTGCCGATGTACCGTGCCGTCTGTGGCAGAGTTCAGTCTTTTACTTACCTGACAACAACGGCTGCATGTTGAATAATTCAGCATTATAGACTTCCATTTGTCCAGCGTCCTTATCTAACACACCGACAAAGTACCTGTGGAGAGCAGAGTGAGGGATGATTAACCAGAGATGATCATAAGTGAAATACATTAGCAATATTATATGGCCCAGTGCTCTTCATGACCCTCCTTCTCCCTCCTGTCCCCAGCAGGGACCGATTTTTTCCATCGCAACAACTAGAACTTCACAGTAAAATGAGTTCCATAAAAGCCACATAGGAGGCCTGATTTTTAACCCTGAAGTCTCAAATGAAGGCATCTAAATTAGCCTCCAGGCACACAGAATGAGCGTTGAGGTGCTTAACTGTCATATTCTATTCTCTTTCTTGTATGTATTTGCAGGGATCCTAACAGCTCCTCTAAGCAGGATCTCATTAGGTGCACTGTCTGGTTTCAGAAGCTTAAGAATGACGTTTTTCTAGGGCTCCCTGGGCTCAGGATCTGTACTATCTGGAATTTAAAGGATAAAGATATTTCAAATGCTGACTTCGTTCTCAAGCAAATAATTAAAGATTGGATGGCTCTTTTTAAAGCTCAGATTCCACGTGGCCGTTCTCTGATTATTAATGGCCCCTTGAACCTAAGGTTTGGGCTACACTTAAAACGAACACCAGCATAGCTGCATTAGTCAGAGGTGTGAAACATCACACCCCCAGCCAACATAACTATGATGACAAAACCCCCAGTATAGACGCAGCTATGCCAACAGAAGAGTGCTTCTGTTTGGGGAGGCAGTGTTCCTACACTGAAAGAAAGACTCCTTCTGTTGGTTTAACCTGTATCTATGTTAGGAGGCTATGCCAGCATATACGCATGTCTACACTAAAGCTTAAGTCTGACAGCATCCCAGAAACTGACTCTACTTTCTCCACTACTGAGAAAACAGATTTTTTTGCAGGACCAAAGTAGCTCATTTTAAAGAGATCTAGCCCTCCCTTTCTTTCCGGCCAGCAGTTCAGAGGGATAAGATGGATGGTTCACTTTGCTGCTGTCCAGACGCGCATGGCTTGAGAAAATGTGTGTTTTTCCTATTTTCGCCTAACTCTGAGGACCAGGCTGGATCTTTCTCTCATGCACCTGGCAGCCTAGGACATTCATTTAATGTTGGGTTTGGCAAGGTTTTCAGCTGGCTTGTGCTGGATCTGCCCCCCTCTGCCATTTTTAAAACTGGAACTGACTTGGTGAGGACCAAGTATGGCTACAGCATGACACCAGGCATTCAGGTGTGCTGAGCTGGGGGAGAAATTCTCTCTACTGTCTTGTCTATTTCACGGGAGCAGTTCAACTAAAGGCATAATTTCAAACTGATTCAGTTCAACAGTGCATCATCGAGCTAAGCTGAAGCGACATAAGCCACTTCAAATTGAATTCAGTGTCTCTGCAGGGTTTAGACAGGGACTAAGAGCAAAAATACAAGTCTAGTAGCTAATAAAACTTGGGACATTTCAGGAACAACTATGGACGAGTAACTGCTAGAAGCTTGATGGAGGCAATGCCTGGTCTTTGGGTTGTGGAGAACCGCAACCCCATTGGTAGCTCCTTCAAGTAGACCAGAGTTGGGCAAACTACGGCCCGCGGGACCGTCCTGCCCGGCCCCTGAGCTCCTGACTGGGGAGGCTAGTCCGGCCCCTCGCCTGCGGTTTCCCCTCCCACGCAGCCTCAGCTCGCTGCACCACCGCCGCAATGCTCCGGGCGGGGGCTGCGAGCTCCTGGGGCAGGGCAGCTGCAGAACGACGGCCTGGCCCGGTGCTCTGTGCTGCGCGGTGCGTGGTTGGCTCCAGCCGGGCAGAGCAGCTGGGAGCACCGCCAGCCACCGGTGCTCCAGGCAGCGCGGTAAGGGGGCAGGGAGCGGGGTTGGATAGGGGTTGGAGCGGTCAGAGGGCGGGGAACAGGGGGGTTGAATGGGGGCAGGAGTTCTGGTGGCAGTCAGGAAGGAGAGGGGGGGTTGGATGGGGCAGGAGTCCCGGGGGAGGGGGGGCGTCAGGGGGCGAGAAGCAGGGGGGTCGGATAGGGGCCGGGCCACTCCTGGCTGTTTGGGGAGGCACAGCCTCCCCTAACCGACCCTCCATACAATTTCTGAAACCCGATGCGGCCCTCAGGCCAAAAAGTTTGCCTGCCCCTGAACCAGACAAAAAGAATGAGTCACACTAAGTTGAATGGAGAGGAAAGGAATAAAAAAAGGGATGGGGTCTGAAGCCTCTAAACAAAGAAAAACCCACAGAAAGAAAGAGCACCCTACTCAGACTAGCCAGGTGTCCTCACACCTAAGGAAGCTACGTTTCCACCCCTCCAGCTTCAAGAACTGGCCTCACATTAGCCAGGCACATGTCTAGGGCTCTGCAGCAGCTGTTCCAAGGATTGATTACATCATTAAAACGGTCTCTTAATCATGCCCAACGATATGAGTGTTCCGAGATGGAGTCCTACGCTGGTATAAAATTGCATATCACTGATATTTGTAGCATAGATGTTCATTAGACTAACTGGGTCTCAATTGAATTCTCCAGACACAAGCATAAAACCGCCCCCAGAGTCTTGTTGCAGTGACAGTGTTGTAAATTAAGTTCTGTCACAATTAAAGTCGCAGCTCTCCTCGTTTCATTTGAGACAGAGGAGAACAAAACCCCATGACCTGCATGTAATCAATCTCTTTCACCTTTTAGACGATCTGAGTCCTGGATTTCCTGCTACAGCCACTCTTGGGCTGCTTAACAAAATGGTGAGTAGCAGAAAGGGACTTGCTTTTAATCGACTCCTCTAGAACCCAAGCACATCAGGAAACTCAAGTTTAGAAGTCCCTTGTCCCTGCTCCACTCTCACATGATCCAGAACAATCCAGAACCGAGCGGATTTGTTCTCGTCCCACCCAGCAATATGGAAATTGTTACGAGGCACAGAATCGGCAAAAGTATGTCAACGCAGGTCTGTTACCAGTACAGATGTGACTAGGACTCAGACTTGACAGACATTTCTGAAGTCCACCCTTTTCATCCTCCACTGGTATATATTAAATTTAAGAGACACATCACGTCAAATTTGACCCCAAAATGCAGGTTCTCTAGTAAAATATAATTGTCTCTAAATCTAAGACAAAACTAGCTGCAAAGTTCAAGTTGTAAGCACCAGAGGCATCTGCCTGAAAATCAGTTTAGTTGGAGGAACAGAAACCCAGTTCTAGGGTCTTATCCGCTTTCCACATCTAAGGCAGGATTTTCACAGCTGCTTTAGGGATCTGGACGTTCAATTACCAATGGATTTCAATAGGATTCCTCACAGATAAGCATATGAGTAAGTTTTTGCAGGATCAGGGCCTTATATGATTTTATTATCCAGTTCCTACGGCAACAAACCTTGTTGTACTGTTAGGACTATTGCTTGAAGTCATGTAAAAGCTTGTTTTGTTCTTTTTCTCTCACTAGTTATGTACACAACAAAACCTAATTTAGACTCGAATTTGACCTGACAGTGTCTCTTAGGGATGCTCCTCCTTCTGCCTGCGCACATATTAAACTTCCTTTGACATTAATGGGAATGTCGGTGTGCCTCAAGGGAAGAACAGATACTCTTAACCGACCCAACAGGATTATTTGCTGTTGACGTTTTCTGGATCCACTAATTCCAAAGGTTTCTATCAAAACCAGAGGTTTCCTTACTTACAGTTCCTAGATCAAGCAAGACTTGATAAAACAACATTATTACTACTAACATTCGCTTGGATGTGCCAATATCTGTTATCTTTTTCTTATCCTTCCCAATGAAAATACCATCACTTCATATGTGTTTCCCTTTCTCATGTATGGCAATGGTTCTCAACCAGGGGTACGTGTCCCCTCTGTGGGTATGCAGAGGTCTTCCGAGGGTACATCAACTCATCTAGATACTTGCCTAGTTTTACAACAGGTACATAAAAAGCACTAGCGAAGTCAGTACAAACTAAAATTTCATACAGACAGTGACTTGTTTATACTGCTCTATACACCATACCCTGAAATGTAAGTACAATATTTATATTCCAATTAATTTATTTTATAAATATATGGTAAAATAAAAAAGTCAACAGTTTTTCAGTACTAGTGTGCTGTGACGCTTTTGTATTTTTGTGTCTGAGTTTGTAAGCAATTCTTTTTTAAGTGAGGTGAAACTTGGAGTATGCAAAACAAAATCAGACTCCTGAAAGGAGTTCAGAAGTCTGGAAAGGTTGAGTACCACCTGTATATGGAACAGTCAAGTAGATCATCAAGATTATCAAGCTTTTGTCCTGCAACTGCCCAGTGATCATGGAAGACCAAGGAATCCTCTGCATATATCAGGTACAGATTCTGCCAAATTTGAAGGGTGGCTTATTAAACTGGATTCTGCAACATCAATGTCTCTCCTCGGTGATGTTACTTACTGTTTTTTGGGGTTTTTTTAATCCAAATCTTCTTAACCTGATGTACATATATATTGCATGGCCATATTTTTCAGCAGCACTCAGCACCTCTCATTGAGAACAATCATAGAATCTCAGGGTTGGAAGGGACCTCAGGAGGTCATCTAGTCCAACCCCCTGCTCAATGCAGGACCGATCCCCAACTAAATCATCCCAGCCAGGGCTTTGTCAAGCCTGACCTTAAAACAATGGGAGCTGCAAGGCGCTGAATGCTTGAAAATCTGCCCCTCTTCCTTTCCGATCCTCAGCAAAAGCTGAGCTCTTCTGAAAATCTGTCCCCGCATTTATAAACAGCACAAATGAAAAGGAAAAGAGAAGAATCAAGTAAACAGAACAACTGCTTTACCCTCCTCCTTTGCACACACCCCATACCTGCAGAGGGAGTTACATTTCAAGACTCCTGAGCCGAAGTTTTTTCCCACATAAGAAAGCCTGTTTGTCTCCGAAGTCTAAAATACAAAGAAAAATAACTTTAGCGGTGGGGTACTTGTGACACAAATTCTCCATGTGCACCGAACTTTCTAACCAAGCTATTACGTTCTTTTTTTCTGGGTATCAGATACCAGTTCTCCAAACAAAAGACGTTTTTAACTTGTCTACTTTTAGGGAAATTTTCTCATCAATTCTATTAAAAAACAACACACCAATATTTCCCAAATAAAGTCTTAAAAGAGACAACATTTCTTATGACTGAAAGAACCCAACCTTGTAAATAATGCTACCTTCACATTCACCTAGAGCAGTGGTTCCCAAACTCGTTCCACCGCTTGTGCAGGGAAAGCCCCTGCCGGGCCGGTTTGTTTACCTGCCGTGTCCGCAGGTTCGGCCAATGGCGGCTCCCAGTGGCCGCGGTTCACTGCTCCAGGCCCATGGGAGCTGCTGGAAGCGGCGCGGGCCGAGGGACATACTGGCCACCCTTCCCGCAGCCCCCATTGGCCTGGAGCAGTGAACCGTGGCCACTGGGAGCCGCGATCAGCCGAACCTGCGGACACGGCAGGTAAACAAACCGCCCCGGCCCGCCAGGGCCTTTCCCTGCACAAGCGGCAGAACAAGTTTGGGAACCACTGACCTAATGGAAGGTAAGAACACTTTACGTGGAAGTTATTGCCTTCACAGTGCTAACAGTATTTCTGGTTAACTTCTGAGCAGGCTTAGCATTGTCGTGAACTCTGGAATTCAAAAACACAGCTAGAACGTCTTGTCCGCAATAGTTAAACCTAAAAGCGATGGTTTGTAATAGAAATGCTGTAACTAGTTAGAGCTAAAAATGTAGAGAAATTAACTATCTTTGCTATTAAATTTAAGGTGTTATTTCAGGTGCTTTAGTTAAAGTTACATCCAGCCTTCCATTGTAACTGTTGCTCATAACTTCCTGAAAATTAATTCTCCTCCTGCATTGAAAATTGCTGTGTTTTGTCTCAATTCCAAGGTTATTCCTGGGGGAGTGGTAGTGTGAGTAAAATTAATTCAGTGAGTTTTTTAAATGTAATTTTAATACACACAAGCCCACACTATCATTATATATGCACACACGCTTTTGAAAAACTGGACTTGTTTATGTGCCCTTGGACTCAAAAATAACTGAACTTTAAAACTTCATTGCATCGTCAGTTTACGTCCCCAATCCCGACAGCTGAGTGCGAATCAGCCACTCTGAAGAGTTCACAGGATCAGGGCCTACATTTCAAAATTATTTAAATAAAGAACGTGGGGACATCTGCAGTACAAAATCTGTACCTAGTTTGTGCTTGAATAGGTGTATACTAGTCAGTAGTACTAACTGCGTAACTCCACAATAACTCAGGTAAGGTTTTTCCTTTTCTGGCCTTTGGCTTGTTTCTCTTTCCACTAAAGCCAATGCAAGCAAAACTTTCACACAAGAGAATTCAATCATAACAAAAACTACAGCAATGCAAATGTTAAGGTTAGAAATGTACACATGAAAGAAATCAGAAAATGCAACATGTTTTTTGCAGTCATCTTAGCCGGCCAACTCTGCAAATAATAGCTTTACTTTTTTATTAGGTATGCTGTTAACCATATAGCCTAATATATACAGTATGTGCAACATGGGAAAGTCAATATTACTTTCAGAATCCATGACTTTGGGTGTTTAATTTGGTAACCTTAACTATATTACTGCAGTGGTATTTTGCATTTAACATATGAGCCAGAGCAATTCAAACTTGCGGCGTTCTGCATTATTGAACCCCGTTACCATCCCTTTATATAATTGGCATTAATATACTTGAAGTACATTGTTTGGTAAGCTATATGGTCTTAGGTTCATTCTGTGTCTGATCATGAATTGCTTTGACAAAGCAAAATTATGCTTTCATACCTGTCAACACAATAATACTCAGTACTACTTCCTGAGGTTACAGTGACATCTTGTGGTTTTGTAGACTAAAGACTCCAGAATACATGCTTTTAGAGACTTGAGGAGCTCCAGGTATCAGTGCACAGACTATTCCTCATATTAACAAGGCACACAGATGGGCTAACTCAAAGCTACACGCAAAAGCTCTTACCCCCTCTCCCCCGATGCCATTGTTCCAAGCAGCGGCTTTTTCCATTTAAGCTTCTGCTACCACTTTCCCTCGATCCAGTCTGATTTCTGCTGCTAAGAACAGTTTCTCTGCCCTGCAAGCTGAAATAAGGGTCTGGACATATCCAGAATCTCATAAAATACCATAAAGTGGAATGGTTTAATTTTGGGGTTTGTGTTTTGTTTTTAATTCACATAGAGGGTTCATCAACAAAAGGCTGTTACAAGGAGGAGGGAGAAAAATTGTTCTTCTTCACCTCTGAGGACAGGACAAGAAGCACTGGGCTTAAATTGCAGCAAGGGAGGTTTACGTTGGATATTAGGAAAAACTTCCTGTCAGGGTTGTTAAGCACTGGAATAAATTGCCTAGGGAGGTTGTGGAATCCCCATCGTTGGGGATTTTTAAGAGCAGGTTGGACAAACACCTGTCAGGGATGGTCTAGATAATACTTAGTCCTGCCATGAGTGCAGGGGACTGGACTAGACGACCTTGTCCCTTCCAGTTCTATGATTCTATGACTGGCTACTTTCTCTTTCAAGGGGCACGACCAATTTGAAATCTAAACAATTTTTTTTTTTAAAGTTAGTTAAAAACTGCTTCAGTTACTACACCTGCTTAAATCCCCCTCCTAATTTATGATGCTTTACAATCACATTTGTCTTAATGTTTTCCTCTCCACTGCTGGGGCAGGTAGGGGTGGAGACCTACAAAACAACAGCCCAATTAAAGCCCTGCTCCTACAATCAGATCCATGCCAGCAGACCCACAGACAACCCTACTGGGAACAATGAGGTGCCATGCAGATCCAATGTCAGGATTGGGGCCTATCTCCTTATACAAGAGAACCAGTGAAAATGACTGTACATGAAGAGGATGTCAAATGCACAAAGAAAACAAAAACCGGATACAAAACAGAGATTTTCCTTCACCATGGGAATTCACAGACTGGATCAGACCCAAAATTCATCTAGTCCAATATCTGTCTCCAAATGTGGGCAGTTCCAAATACTTCAGAGGAAGGTACAAGAACTCCAAAATAGCAGATGAGGGATAATCTGCCACCACATTAGAGCTCACCTTGATGTCTAATCACTTAAAACCTGAAGCAAAAGATTTAACAATCATTCAAAATGTGTTAGTCATTATAATGCTACATATTTTATATCCATACAATATCTTTCATTTCTTGTAATCTTAGGTGTTACACCTGCAACAGTAGCAGGTTACAAAAATATACAAAAGTGAGATTTTTTATTTCAGTGTCCCTTGACATATTTTTCAATACTTCTTGGCAAAAACATCCTGACTGACAAAGACAAAAACCTGATAATAAACAGGGATCTGATGTTTCACTGCAGAACTCTTGTACAATGACAAACAAACTTACCAAGATTCTTTGGTGTTTCTTTCTGGGATTAGTCGCGTCTTTGCTTTTGTATAAAGTAAAATCCATGTTTTCAGAATTCTGCAGTTTTCCATTTGAAAATTGAACTGTAATAAATTTGTAAGGAGAAAGCATTTGAAACAGTACAGACAAAGGTAAACCTATGTTTAAAATAAAAATGTTTATAAGAATGCCAGGAAAGAGGTTGTTCTTAATGACAATTTTGGGCAGCCTGAGTTATATCAGAGTTAATTTCAGAATACAAGTGGGTTTTTTTTTTTTTCCAGAATAATTACTCCACTTTGGAAGCCAACTAATTATTCTGGAATAAAGTGACTTTTCTCATGGCACAGTATCCACGCAGGAAGTTAGTCTGGAATATCTACTGCAGAACAGTTTACTCTGCAATGGTTATTCCACTCAATTTCCGAGCATAAACAGGACATTATTATTGTGCTACGGGTGTAGAGCAAACGGAGGGTCACTAAACCTGAGATGTCAGTAATTTGTCCTGAGTAAGATGCCATAGACTCTCCCTGGCAAGGCTAGACCAAGCTTGACACTACAGAAGGATCTCATCAGACATGATTTGAAAGATTCTGCTATTTGCCCCAACTGAGATAAGGGCCCACTGTCCTACGAGCTGTACAAACACAATCAGAAACAGACCCGGAAGAGCGTACAATTCCTCCATCACTGACAATTTTGAAATCAAGATGAGTTGTTTTTTCAAAAAGATCTGCTCTAGGAATTATTGTGGGACAAGTCTTTGGCCTGTGTTATGTAGGAGGTCAGACTAGATGATCACAATGGTCCCTTCTGGCCTTGGAATCTATGAATTTCAACAATCTTTTGAATATAGACTGCTCCCTGAATTTAACTTTAACAGTTGGAGACTATTCGTATAATGTTCCACACATATTTATGTTCATGAATCTATGTTGACTGCAGACTTCAAAGGGACCGCGCACACGCATTCACTCATTTGCTTTCTTGGAGCAGGGCCTGAATGCAGCACAGTGCAAAAAACACACTGTAATAACAAGGCTGGTGTCAAAACACAGCAAAGGAGCAGCTTAGAGACAAGCAGCCTGCCCTCCAGAAAACTGCCTTCTAGCTTTATTTGTCTTTCACTGACTTTAATGTAGGGTTGATTATTTTTAAGAATGTATTTAATAGCTAAAATTCTGCATTTTTTTCTTGAAATCCCACAGGTTAACATTTGGTCATGCCTCCAAAAACTGAGTTCAGCTGCACGGTGGCGCATGCCAGGCCAGTGTAGCACCTCAGTCCTCACAGACATCAGCTACAGACGCCGAACAACGGGCCAGGGAGAGGGCTTCCCCCCTGAGGTCAGCAGAGCGCTTCCCTTCCCGGGCAAGCAGGAGGAAGGAGCAGCCCACCGAAAGGACTAATCCGACCAAGGTGGGGTCTGCAGCCTTCGTTCAGGAGGACCCGGGGAGATCCCACGGGCCAGCTGGGAAGGATGAAACCCACCAAGCCAGCAAATGTCTCTGAGATGAAGCCGGGCACTGGGCTGCCCCCGGCTACACGCCCACCCCGAGCCCGGACAGCCCCGGCGAGACCCGTGCAGGGCGGGGGGGGTGGGTGGCTGCGCGGCCGGTGCCCCGACTCCCGGGCGGCGGCGGCGGCGGCTGGGGGGCGTGGGACAGCAGCGCCCCTGGCCGGGCAGCCCCCGCGCACCGCGTGGCGCAGGAGGCCGCGCAGCCACGGCCCGGGGGCGCACGGGCGAGCGCGGCCCTTGCTCCACCCCGCCTCTGGGGCGCGGCTCTTACCGAGCGGGGCGCTCTGGGCCTCCTGGGGGTCCCCCCGGTAGCACCAGCGGGCGGCAGCGGCCATGGCGCGGCTCCTCGCGGCCGGCTGGAGACCGCCTCCCGGCCCGCCCCGCCCCGGCCGCGATCGCCGCCTACCGCCGGCCGGCGCACGGCGCTGGAGACGCCCCCCGCCGGGCCCTGCGCTGCGCTCAGTGGCCCGCTGCGCGGCGGAGAGCTGCCCTGCCGCCGGGTCGGCGCGCCGGTCCGCGGGCCGCTCAGCGCTGGTCTCCCCCTGCCTCGGGCTCGCAGCTGCTCCGATTCACGAGGAAAGGGGGCCTGGGGCCGTCTCATTTCTGGGGCCGCCTCTGCATCTTCTGCGGACAGTGATATTTTTGTAACCAGTTTTGTGCCTTGTGTCAACCCTAAGAGGACAAGAGGAATTGCAAGCCGTGGGCAGTATCTGCATTAAATACAGCAGGGTTGGAGCAAGCTTCTGAAGAGCTTCCGAGGAAGTACGTCCACTTACCACGACATGGCAAATGTCGGGAGACTATTACAATCAAACATAACACACTGACCGAATAGATCGCTTGGCAACAGACCTACCACCATCTGCGTCCTTTGGTCAATAACACTTTCGCAAAGAGACCCCGTCTGCTGTTCATTGCTGTTTAATTTCAGTCAAAGTTGTGCCTGGTTTACTAAGAACTTCAGGAGTTGCCCCATTATATTTATTATTTGAAGGGCTGAACTTTATGAGTGTGACCCACAATTTTAAACTGTCCATCTTAAGCAAGAGCTGAGGTGTCTCTCTCAGGAAGAAAGGCAGAGTGTGGGGGGCGGGGGGAAGGGTGCGTTTGAGAGAAAGGAGACCCTGTTTCACCAGAGCTCATTTGAACTCTTGTTTCAAAAGCCTCTTTTATCATTTGGGGCTGCACCATAGCTTAGTCCGGTCCAGAATAGTTATTTCCTTTTTTGCCATCTGTTCTTTTGCGAAACCACATCCCTATTTGACAACTAATGATTCTTCCTGTTCCCAAATGTACATAAATAGTTGTCAATATTATCCTTAAGCACTCTGCTTCCAGTTGAGGTCCCCTCACACACATATACCCCCTTTCTCTAGGGACAGTTGTTGGTCTACTTACAACTATCACTTGGCTAACAGTCAACTTTTAACATTCTTCAAAGAACATCGTAGTGGCCAGTCTTTGGGTACATGTTAACTGGAGTGTGTGTCCCCCAGACCAGCTTTCTAGACCAACAGTTTTCTGTCATGCCAACAGGAAAAAAGTGTAGACAAAGGATATTAGGTAGAATTTTGATATTAATAAGATAAGAGATATGAGGTGTCTTTGGATAGCAATACAAAACAATTCTAGGAATAATATATCCAGATACAGGTAACTATCATAGATGACAGGTTTCAGAGTAACAGCCGTGTTAGTCTGTATTCACAAAAAGAAAAGGAGTTCTTGTGGCACCTTAGAGACTATCATAGATGTTGATGAGTCTCATTGGCTGCAGGCTGCTGATTCTTTAAGAAGTGAATTAAAACAATCTGCATGAAGGGAGGGAAAAGCTGAATGATAGATGGTGCCCATAGCCATTGTCTCCTCTTGTTGTCACAGCCTATGTCAGTCTGTCACTTCGGAGCCTATGGTTGAGGTAAGCTTATTTTAGATCACAGAGAAGCAGGACACTGTGTTATTTCTGTTTTAAAATAAGTCACACTGTACAGATACTTGAACTCAAGCTTGCAAAATCCTTTGGGAGCTACCACTGCTCCTCTTGACCTATATTGCATGATGTCATTTGTGAAATTACTGGCATCCATAGGAAGACCTTGACACAGCACATTGCAACGATGGATGGAAGGAAGAAAATCCTGCTCGCACTGCAATGTTAATTTTTCTTCCTGTCTACTGGCTGGTTCGTGCAAGAGGATAGAGTCTGCTGCTACCAACCAATGGAATTATTACTTTTTTCAGTTCAAATGATAAAAGCTCATTGCTTTAGTGCTGAAGTTTGAGATTCAAACCCTGCTGAAGACCCAAATGGAGGAAGGAGAGGAGAGTGCTGTTACATATTGGCATCCAACATGGCGTGTAATTTTATAAGGACCTGTCTACTGTAGCAAACTGGTTCATTACCGACAGTGGGTCTGTGTCTTAATGGCTGGGATTTAAAGCAATTTTTTGTGTTAGTTCTGTGCAGGGATTTCTAGCGGTCTGGCTTATTAGTATTTTTGTATCTGTTCTTCCCAATGTCTGATGCATGGTTGATTTAAACTTTCATCTAATGTATTTGTAAGCTGCTTTAGTTAAGATGGCTCTAAATGTTGTATTATTTTCTGAATATTAATAAGGGAGGAGAAACTCGTCCTTGTTCTCTGCAGCCATTATTGGTGCTGGAGAGGAATGCCTGGTACTGGGACAATCTATACTCATTGCTATATTTGCTTTCCACAAGCTACTCTTAGTATAACTTATTGAGTGATGTACCCAAATATTTGGATGCTAATATTTTAATGGTATCATTACATTTATTAACCTTAATTTGGGATATTACAGATTATATACAGTATGTTTTTATGTTTTATATTTTATGACTTTTAAACCAAACTTTGTACTTTTATATAATTTAAGCATTATACTCAGATATATAGAAACTGTTTTCTTAACATGTGTATTAGATAATTTTAACATTATCTTTAATAACAATTTTAAATCTATTTGTTTTCTCGTGCGGTTTGTCCCAATCAATACAGTTGGTAGTTACAGTCAGGCCCGAGAATTTTCTCCTGTTTGTGGAATGGGTTGAATTATGCTTCTGGAAGACTTTAACAATCATTTATGGATAGGTTTTTACTTATTTAGTGAAGCGTTGCCAACTCTTGTGATTTTTATCATGCATCTCACAATTTTTGATGTTTCCCTTCCAGCCCCAGCTCCTGCAGGCGCAGAATTATATGAAAATCTCAGCTTTCATTTTTATTAAAAAGCAAATTTGTGGCCTTCACAAATGCAGATGAACCTTGGGAACATGACTCAAGTGCAGCCTAAAGGCTCAAAAACCAGAATGCAAAGGAAAATAACGCAATGTTAATTTTTTTAAAAGAGTCTCATGATTTCTAATACAGCTTCATGATTTTTGGAGCCTGACTCATGATTTTTGAACGTCTGGGATTGGCAACAGTTCTGCTTTTACAGCCGGCTGGAAAACACCCTGGAGCATCGCTTTCCAAGCCCTGGTACCTAGGCCTCTGATGAGCGTGAGTGCAGAGTTTCCATCCTGCTTTGACAGGCTCTGGCCTCTGATGTGGGGCTCTGGCTGGTCCTGCAGGATGGTGGGTGCATTGGGGTCCAGCTCAGGATGGCCAGGGTGGGATGCCAGGCCAATGAACGTGGGGTAAGGGAGAAAGGGGGAAGCCCTAAAGTGGGCGAGCGCTGAAGCTCTTGGGAGGCTGCAGTTCTGGTTGGGAGGGAAGGGGGCGCTCCTGAGCCTCAGCCTGCAGTGAAATCACGTTCTGATTGGATTATGGAGGACATGTCCAATCAGCGAGCAGTTTATTGATAAACCCCCTGGAGCACTGCGGTGTTATCAGCAAACCGATGGCTGACTGGCTAAGGCTACGCCTCAGAGCGCTCAGGGCAGCGAATGGCGCCCTGGGATTGGCTAGGAGTTTCGCATCCCGGGAGGGATCTCTTCTCGTCCCCACCCACCCCGCTGATTGGCCGCCATACGATGGCGTCACTTCCTGCTGCCGGCGAGGCCGTTGCTGTGTCCGGAGTGGAGGGGGGAGGAGACCGGAGCGAGGTGGAGAGGAACCCGCCGGGGCCGAGAACGACGGCCCCCCCCCGGCCCGGAGACGCAGAGCCGCGGGAGGGGAGGGGACGGCACGGCGCAGGTGAGGCAGGCCCGAGGCGGCGGGTGGGAGAGGCTGCGCGCGCTGCGCCGGGGGCGCGCGCGAGACAGGGCGGGCGCGCGCGCGCGCGCGAGCTGTGTTTGGGGAGGTTTGTTCTCTTGTCAGCGCTTGTCTCGCCGATGCGGGGGAGGGAGTGAGGAGGGGGACCGGGGTCCTGCGCATGCGCCGGGGCCTGGGAGACGGCGCGATTAGTGTCACCGACACTAGACAGTCTGAGCGGGAGGGGCGGGGTCTCGGCCGGCTGGTGAGTGACAGGGCGGCGGCGGGGGGGAGGCCCTATGGCCAGGGCTCAGGCTGGCACCGGGCCCCCCATCCATGCCCCTGCAGGCTGCCCTCGTCTACCCCCCGCAGGGACAGACAGACCCTAGCCCCGCCCCTACCCCCGCAGTCTGCCCTCACCTACCCGTCCCTGGCCCCCCTGCAGGGACAGACACCCCAGCCTCGCCCCCCCTTAGGCTGCCCTCATCTGCCCGCCCCACCCCCGCAGGCTTCCCTCGTCTCCCTGCCCCCAGTCCCCTGCAGTGACAGATCTGTCTGTAGGCGCCCCCCACTGCATCCTTCCCTCATCTGTCCACCCTGAGCCTTCCCTTCAGGCTCCCATGATCGCCAGACCCTGTCCCCGTCCCCACTCCATGCAGGGTCCCCTCGTGTCCCGTTAGCTCTTTGTTACTTGTTGGGGAGAATTGAGTCCCAAAATTCTCCAAGACTGGAGGTGGGGAGAGCTGTAGTGACGTTCCCCCAGGTTGGGTACCCCTGAACAAGTGTGTACATGGGGGGGGGGGATGTCTGTCGTGAAAACCACCAGGTCTGAAGATCTGTCTTGTGCACGTAGGTGGAATTCATATGGGGAGTGGGTTGGCAGTCATACCTGCAATCTCTCACCATTTGTGCTGGAAATTCTACCCAAGTCCTCACATTTGTGCAGCTTTGTAACAGGTGTTACAACTGGAAGTTGTAGTAGACACATTGAAAAATAATTATAGGGCCAGGTCCGGTCATTCTGAACTGAGCAAAATCTTGCTGACTTCATTGTGGGGGTTACCTGTGTGAGTGAAGGACTGCAACATGGAACCCCTAGTCATTGGTTAGTGCTACTGAACCAATTGTGGTTGCATAAGAATACTTAAGTAGATGATAAAAATGTGGTGTGTGTTATATTAAAAACACAGCTACCGGTTAATGTGTAATTTGCAGAAAACCAACGGGAGCTTTTTTATACTTATATCCGCCTTTATACTCATGTTGCAGTATAGATTTTCTCTTGGCAATTCAAATATTTGTCAACTCACACAAATCTTTCACTTTCAAGGCATCATTCATGCTACTGAGACTTCTAAGCCAGAAGGGAATGAGGTCTTTCAAAACAGCATTTGACATACTACAGAATCTAGTGAAATGAAGTTGCCATTTGATCTCTGCTGCAAGACTCTATGAAAAACTTTTTTAAAAATGTGTGATTCTAAGCAAATCAAGTGTTACAAAATCATGTGACCAAGTATGTGAAGCAGTTTTCAAAAAAGAACCTTTTGCAGATTTTTTTTTTAAAACTTGGATAGTGAATGATCAAAAGTGTGAAATGTAGGGGTAGTGTGGAAACCATTCTAAATCTGTACTACTATGAGTGACTTGCTGTTCAAGTAGGTGTGAAACAAGTTTTGGCATAGCTTAGTTCTTTAGTTTGGCACCAGGTTACCTTTCTAGTGCACCCACTCACTTCTAACAACTACTCCTCCCCCCTGCTCCCCTTCTCCCAGACCTCCCACACTTCTGGTTTGATTATTTGGAATTTTCAGAGAATAAAGATAATTTTAGGTGACTGTTTTAGAACTACCATTGAACTAGTTCTAGCAAATGTAATGGAAGGTACAACAAATGGGTGCAATGTGTTACAAAACAAACTGCCAAAGTACAAAAAGATAGTTGTCTGTAGACTGTACGGAGGTCATTTGGCAGCTGCATTTTGTGATGACCTGTTCTGTTCATTCCCTCTGGGGAACCTGGCTTGGCCACTGTCAGAAGACTGGATTCTGGGCTAGATGGACCTTTGGTCTGACCCAGTATGGCTGTTCTTATGTTCTTTTATTTATATGTTTAGGATCTACCTTTTTTTTTTACACAATCGTACTATCAAAGACAAATTCGGCAAAGGTCAAACTAGTAACCATGTGGCTACTGTTACACTTTGATATAAAATGAAATATGTAACACAGCAAAGAGAGCATGTATATATTGCTGTGTTCTAAATTTAGGCAGCCTGTTAGTTGCTACTTTTTTCTATTAACTTTGTTGTCACTGTTTAAATTATTCAGTGATTGTAACAGTTCATTTCTAGTTCATTATTTCCCATAACTAAAAGTAATTAGTTTCGACATGATAAATGAATTTCTCTTTAAAAAACAAACTCGTGGCTGAGGTTTCTAGAAGAGTTAAAATTACAAAGTTATGGTTGTTACTTTGGCCATCAATATTTTTATGAATTAGTACATGCTAAAATGTCTGGAATCCTATTATGGATTTGTATAAAAGACTGTACAACACAGACTTTCCGTTAATAGTGGTTCAAATTACACTGCCATGAGAAGACATATTCTTGAAATAATTTTAATATTAATAGGTTTAAGGAGGCCAGAAGCAGGAGAGTATGTCAAATCTCAGTTAAAATGCAGTATTGATTTGCTGGAGACATGCCTAATTTATAGATAAAATAATCTGCTTTGGAAGTTAAAATCATGAAGAAAATTGATTGAGCCCATGTATCATCCACAGTGGAGAAGGCACAAAGGATATTTGTCCCTTTGGCCTGCTTTAAATTTTTCTGGTAAAAATGTATTTCTCCATTCTGAGTTAAACTAAATCATCATTGGTTACATGACTAGAATTTAAAAACCGCATGCAGAGATTTGTAGATTCCACAGCCAGCAGAAACCACTATGATCATTTATTCTGACTTCCTGTTTAACACAGGTCATAAAACTTCCCCAAAATATTTCCTAAAGCAGATCTTTTAGAAGAAACATCCAGTCTTGATTAAAAAATTGTCAGTGATTGAGAATCCGCCACGAATCTTGGTAAATTATCCATTGGTTAATTACTCTCACTGTTAAAAACTTATGCCTTGTTTCCAGGCTGCTTCAGAATTAGCAAGGGTTGAGAGAAGTCCTTGAATTTCTAGTAAATGGTAAAGTGAGGTTGATGCATTAGATTTAGAAGTTTAATGCCCTGTTGGGCAAGATGGTATCATGCTCAGGTATCTGTGGCTGCTTTTTCTCCTGGGATACTTAAATGCAGCTCTCTTTGGCTCCATATGGTATTTGAGGTTAGATGCATGGACAGAGGATTGCTTTTAAATGGGAAAGCTGGAAACTGAATTTTCTTCTTAAAGTTGGGGCCTCCATTTGAGAGGCAGGTGGTAGATAGCAGAGAGGCCATCCTATGGATTTGTTCAGCTTTTGCAGATCAAGATGGAGATTGGGAATACAAGTGTCATGTTATGATGCAGCGGTAGCAAGGCCGTAAGTAAAGTTACAGGAAAAGTTTCATTTTTATGGGAGTGTTAAAGCTTCATTTTTCAGAAATGCTGTAAAACTGACGAAAGATAGAAATTAAAACTGACGTAAATCTGAAGTTTTCATGGTGGTTTGGTGCTGGTCAGGCTGATACAAATGGAACAATGAAACAATAATCATAGAAATGTAGACATGTATATTTCAGTAGAAATATTGAAAGAGGCCACCTAGTCCTAGTTCTGCTGCTCCCCACCCTCGACCCCCAAACACACACTGAAGCAGGGTTAAATATATCTAGATTGTCCCTGAGAGCCGTTTGGCTAACCTGTTTGTAAAAACCTGCATTGATGGGAATTCCACAACCTCCCTATGTAACTTGTTCCAGTGCTTAACTGTCCTTTATAGTTTTGTTGTTAGGAAAAACTTTCTATCTAAATATCCTTTGCTTCAAACTAAACTAATTACTTCTTGTCCTACCCTTGTTGGGCTTGGAGAACAATTGATCACTGTCCTCTTTAAAACAACCTGTTACATATTTGAAACTACCTCTTCTCTAGACTAAGCATGGAAAGAGTGAAAGAATTGGACATTTTTTCCAAACATTTAATTATTTTTGTTGGTCTGATCTTGACTCTTCGCAGTTTGTTCTTATCTTTCCTTAAAAAGTGATGCCCAGAGCTGGACGCAGTACTCTAGCTGAGGCCTCACCAGTGACAAGTAGAGCCGAACAATTATATCCTGTGTGTTACATATGACACTGCTGTTAATGTGTCCCAGAATGATCACTTTTGAATGTGGCATCCCCCTTTTTTATCCCTTTAGACAAGTGTGTAAACTCCTTGGATCTGATTTTTGCATCACACTTTACTATAAAAGATCTTCTACACTTTCCACAGTATGCATCCGATGAAGTGAGCTGTAGCTCACGAAAGCTTATGCTCAAATAAATTGGTTAGTCTCTAAGGTGCCACAAGTACTCCTTTTCTTTTAGCTTATCTAAAGTGATCGCTCTCTGTACAATGTGTATGATAATCAAGGTGGGCCATTTCCAGCACAAATCCAGGGTTTAACAAGAACGTCTGGGGGGTGGGGGTGGGGGTTAGGAAAAAACAAGGGGAAATAGGTTACCTTGCATAATGACTTAGCCGCTCCCAGTCTCTATTCAAGCCTAAGTTAATTGTATCCAATTTGCAAATGAATTCCAATTCAACAGTCTCCGCTGGAGTCTGGTTTTGAAGTTTTTCTGTTGTAATATCACAACTTTCATGTCTGTAATCGCGTCACCAGAGAGATTGAAATGTTCTCCGACTGGTTTATGAATGTTATAATTCTTGACATCTGATTTGTGTCCATTTATTCTTTTACATAGAGACTGTCCAGTTTGACAGAGAGGCATTGCTGGCACATGATGGCATATATCACATTGGTAGATGTGCAGGTGAACGAGCCTCTGATAGTGTGGCTGATGTTGTTAGGCCCTGTGATGGTGTCCCCTGAATAGATATGTGGGCACAGTTGGCAACGGGCTTTGTTGCAAGGATAGGTTCCTGGGTTAGTGGTTCTGTTGTGTGGTATGTGGTTGCTGGTGAGTATTTGCTTAAGGTTGGGGGGCTGTCTGTAGGCAAGGACTGGCCTGTCTCCCAAGATCTGTGAGAGTGTTGGGTCATCCTTCAGGATAGGTTGTAGATCCTTAATAATGCGTTGGAGGGTTTTAGTTGGGGGCTGAAGATGATGGCTAGTGGTGTCCTGTTATTTTCTTTGTTAGGCCTGTCCTGTAGTAGGTGACTTCTGGAAACTCTTCTGGCTCTATCAATCTGTTTCTTCACTTCCGCAGGTGGGTATTGTAGTTGTAAGAATGCTTGATAGAGATCTTGTAGGTGTTTGTCTCTGTCTGAGGGGTTGGAGCAAATGTGGTTGTATCGCAGAGCTTGGCTGTAGATGATGGATCGTGTGGTGTGGTCAGGGTGAAAGCTGGAGGCATGTAAGTAGGAATAGCGGTCAGTAGGTTTCCGGTATAGGGTGGTGTTTGTGACCATCGTTTATTAGCACTGTAGTGTCCAGGAAGTGGATCTCTTGTGTGGACTTGACCAGGCTGAGGTTGATGGTGGGATGGAAATTGTTGAAATCATGGTGGAATTCCTCAAGGGCTTCTTTTCCAGGGGTCCAGATGATGATGATGTCATCAGTATAGCGCAAGTAGAGTAGGGGCGTTAGGGGACACGAGCTGAGGAAGCATTGTTCTAAGTCAGCCATAAAAATGTTGGCATACTGTGGGGCCATGCGGGTACCCATAGCAGTGCCGCTGATTTGAAGGTATACATTATCCCCAAATGTAAAATAGTTATGGGTAAGGACAAAGTCACAAAGTTCAGCCACCAGGTTTGCCGTGACATTATTGGGGATAGTGTTCTTGACGGCTTGTAGTCCATCTATGTGTGGAATGTTGGTGTAGAGGGCTTCTACATCCATAGTGGCCAGGATGGTGTTATTGGGAAGATCACCGATGGATTGTAGTTTCCTCAGGAAGTCAGTGGTGTCTCAAAGGTAGCTGGGAGTGCTGGTAGCATAGGGCCTGAGGAGGGAGTCTACATAGCCAGACAATCCTGCTGTCAGGGTGCCAATGCCTGAGATGATGGGGCGCCCAGGATTTCCAGGTTTATGGATCTTGGGTAGTAGATAGAATATCCCAGGTCGAGGTTCCAAGGGTGTGTCTGTCTGGATTTGAGCTTGTGCTTTTTCAGGGAGTTTCTTGAGCAAATGCTGTAGTTTCTTTTGGTAACTCTCTCAGTGGGATCAGAGGGTAATGGCTTGTAGAAAGTGGTGTTGGAGAGCTGCCGAGCAGCCTCTTGTTCATATTCCGACCTATTCATGATGACAACAGCACCTCCTTTGTCAGCCTTTTTGATTATGATGTCAGAGTTGTTTCTGAGGCTGTGGATGGCATTGTGTTCTGCACGGCTGAAGTTGTGGGACAAGTGATGCTGCTTTTCCACAATTTCAGCCCATGCACGTCGGCGGAAGCACTCTATGTAGAAGTCCAGTCTGCTGTCTCCTCCTTCAGGAGGAGTCCACCTAGAATCCTTCTTTTTGTAGTTGTTGGTAGGGAGGTCTCTGTGGATTAGTATGTTGTTCAGAGGTGTGTTGGCAATATTCCTTGAGTCAGAGACAGCGAAAATAGGATTCTAGGTCACCACAGAACTGTATCATGTTCGTGGGGGTGGAGGGGCAGAAGGAGAGGCCCCGAGATAGGACAGCTGCTTCTGCTGAGCTAAGAGTATAGTTGGATAGGTTAACAATATTGCTGGGTGGGTTGAGGGAACCATTGCTGTGGCTCCTTGTGGCATGTAGTAGTTTAGAAAGTTTAGTGTCCTTTTTCTTTTGTAGAGAAGCAAAGTGTGTGTTGTAAATGGCTTGTCTAGTTTTAGTAAAGTCCAGCCACGAGGAAGTTTGTGTGGAAAGTTGTTTTTTATGAGAGTATCCATTTTTGAGAGCTCATTCTTTATCTTTCCCTGTTTGCTGTAGAGGATGTTGATCAGGTGGTTCCACAGTTTCTTTGAGAGCGTGTGGCACAAGCTGTCAGCATAGTCTGTGTGGTATGTAGATTGTAATGGATTTTTTTACCTTCAGTCCTTTTGGTACGATGTCCATCTGCTTGCATTTGGAAAGGAAGATGATGTCTGTCTGTATCTGTACAAGTTTTTTTTATGCAGTTAATAGATTTCCACTCCATATGGCTAAATGCAGTGCCTTGCATAATGACAGGTTTCAGAGTAACAGCCGTGTTCGTCTGTATTCACAAAAATAAAAGGAGTACTTGTAGCACCTTAGAGACTAACCAATTTATTTGAGCATAAGCTTTCGTGAGCTACAGCTCACTTCATCGGATGCATACTGTGGAAAATACAGAAGGTGTTTTTATACATACAGACATGAAAGTTGCGATATTACAACAGAAAAACTTCAAAACCAGACTCCAGCGAGAGACTGTTGAATTGGAATTCATTTGCAAATTGGATACAATATTTCCAACCCCCCCCCCCCCCCCGACGTTCTTGTTAAACCCTGGATTTGTGCTGGAAATGGCCCACCTTGATTATCATACACATTGTACAGAGAGTGATCACTTTAGATAAGCTATTACCAGCAGGAGAGTGGGGTGGGGGGAGAGAAAACCTTTTGTAGTGGTGAACACCCATTTTTTCATGGTTTCATTAGTCTCTAAGGTGCCACAAGTACTCCTTTTCTTTTTATGCTCCAACAGCACAGTTGCAGCGCTGTAGCTGCTGTAATGTAGAACCCAGGTCTCTAGTATCAAAACCCAAAATTATCCACTCAGCCATGATGCCTTTCAGAATGTTTGTTCTTTGCGTTTTTTCTTATCCTATCTCTGAGTATACCACATTGCTGCCATGAAGTCAGGGATAGAATCCAGAACCCCTGTCTCCAATTTTCTACCACTATTTAGCAAACCCACTAGGAAAGTGTGTGTCAAGTCCCCCTTCTAGTGAGTGTTCCCTTACAGGATAGCAATTACACCTGTAAGCCCAGGTGGTAAAGGTCTTGGCTAGGAATTTGCAGGGCTAGGATTCAAATTGACAACCCCATCATGATGTTATGGATCCACTGAGAAAATCTTTTAAAGATAATTTAATTTTCTTAGTGAAAAAACAGTTTTTTTTACTTAAACCATTAGAATCTGTAAACTTTGATGTGATGGGCCAAAATACAAGTGTTTCACATTTTAATCATTTGTCACGCTTTGCTTTCAAGTGTCAGATATTGCAGGTTTGAAAGCTGAGAGATCTCTTCACAGGGGGACAGGGCAAGGGACCTAGAAAAAAGAGGAACACACTATGTAGCCCTGCTGCCAGAGTGCAGGCTCGCATACGCTCTGCTGCTACAGTTGCTTTTGGCTATGTCAACCTCCAGAGGTGTATGAGAGGCAATGTTGTGTTTCAGGAAGCAAGTGATGATGCTTGATGCTTCGACTGATAAACTGTGCATTGCTGTTAATTACAGTAGATTGCGTTTGGACTCTGTAATTTCAGTAACTTTTAAATGGTGGTAAAATATTAGGGACAAAAGCTCTCCTGAGCCATGTCTTAGCCTTTTCTGGAGGGTCAAGGTGGCAGGAGCAGCTTTGGCAGTGCAGCTTGGCCCTCTGATTGCCAAGCAACTGCAGCTCACCCTCCCTGATACTTGGGAGTTAACCAGTGAGCTACACCAACTACCAACCCTGGATTTAAAAAAAACCCAAACCACAAATCTCTAGGAAGCTCCCACAAACTTCATTTAGTAATAAGGTTGTCAGTTTCATTATGTTCGGGTACATATTGCTTTTCTTTATCTGTTGGAGGTGGAAGTGAAAACCTGAGGGAGTGTGCCACTGACCGTGTTCTTGACAGTGAGAAGGTGACAGAGAACACAGGAGATGATTCCCTCACCTTATTTCCATGCTTTTAAGGTGTTTGGATGGACGGGGTATGTCCAGGTGCAACCTTAGCTGTCACTAAATTAAGATTTTGCGTGTGTTTAACCAGAATATAACTTTAAAACTAATGACCTGTTTAGCTCTTTGTTCAAAGAGTTAATTCACTGAAAAAGTCAACTTCTTTGAGATTTTTCTCCATGGCTTATTAAATAAAATAAAAATCCAAGTGTTGAGGGACGAAAAGGAGAAAAAAGCATTCTTGATTTTCACTATTTAATTACCTGGACTTAAGTGTCTATTACGGTCTCCAAAGGAGTTTTCTGTGGGTTTTGATACTTTTTGGCACAACAGGTGAGCCCAGGACAAACACATTCTAACGTTGGCGAGATACAACCTTTTTGCTTAAGTTCTTTAACGTACCTTGGGCATCTTTTTGCGTATTAATTTTGTGCTAGGAATCCTTACAGATTTGGTGTCTGACACCTCAAATATATTTTAAATATTGAAGGTTTAGGGAGATGGGGAGGGGGTGACTCCAAGTAGTAAACTGCGAGCTGTTGGCTAGCAAGCAAGAAGCAACCCAGTTGTAATACTGATAATGATTTAGAGTGTTGTTACCTGTGTGCCAAGCTCCCTTTGATATTCAGTTTAACTATGGCGTATCTGAGACCATTGACACTAGGCCATGTCTACACTACTTCATATGTCGGCAAAACACGTCGCTCAGAGGTGTGAAAAAAACACCCTGAGGGACATAAGTTTTGCGGGCATAAGCGCTCATGTGCACAGCACTATGTCGGCAGGAGACGCTCTCCCTTCAACATAGCTACTGCTGCTCGTTTTAGGTGGTGGTTTTATTATGTCGATGGGGGAAGCTCTCTCCAATTGGTATAGAGCAGCTACACAAGCAATCTTACAGTGGCACAGCTCTATCGGTACAGCTGTGCCGCTATAAGCTTGCTAGTGTAGACATGGCCTCCCCTCTTATGATGCAAAAACCTAGACTATCACACCATAAATGCCTTCTTTAACCCATGTCAAATTTTTTTGGGGGGGAACTATAGGTTCAGTTTGTAATCTTTCTTTGGACGAGTGCTTTCAGTTATGATCGGATATGTCAAAAAGGATAGTTGGCGTAATAACTTTGAATGTCTTTTTAATTCTCACATTGGCTTTGGACAGAGCAATAAAAGAAATAGACTAATTAAAACCTATTTGTTAGCGTCTTCCAAAAGCTGAAAACCTATCCTTTTAAGTTAACATGTGTCATTCTTATAAAAAACAAGCCTAGATATATTAAAATGGAAAAAGTAATGTTTTTATGTGCGGGGTTTTAATTTGGCCCTGAAACAAGTATTCATCCATTGGGAATCTTTCAGACTAGCTTCTTTTTTTTTTTTAAACTTCAGGCTTGTCTAATGAAGTTAAATTCCTTGTACCCATCTTTGGTTTAGAAGTGAAGTCTGTACAGTTCATAATTGATATTTATTTCCTATATCAAAATAAATTGCTTTGTCTCATTTCTATTGGAATCCATGAATCTGGAATTCTGTACACGCATAATGCACTTAATGCATGACTATATGCATATGAGAATATTCAGGTACGTGGTTTGAGTCTTACATGACATTTTGAAGTAAATGCATGGAATTGTAAGCCAATGTAAACATTAACTCTTTAAATTTGGAGACTGTCTCTTATATCTTGGGAAAGGAGTCAAAATTATGTTTCTGTGATTTGCCAGTCCTGTCTTAGCTGTTTCTATAGGGTCTGGTAGTCTCTGTCCTATAATATGCTTCAATATTACTATTGGTCTGTTTGCTTAAAAAAACTCTCCTGTAATCTTCTTAATCAGAAAGGTACAGACAGTGAAAAATGCCTTTTTTTAGGCAAGGGTCAATCTATAACACACTGAGATATTGTTTAACTTTACAGTTGTATTAATGGAAACTTAAAACCCCAAACCTTAACCACACTTCTGTTGTTGAACAGTGTTCATGTTGCTAAGCATACAACACAGTTTGGGTCCTGAGCTAGCAGGACCAGAAAGATCAGTGGAAAAATTATTTACAGAGAAAATAGGATCTTGCTCTTAAGGTTCACTAAATGTTTTTCTCCTAGATCTTACTACCATTTGTTTTTTCTTTTTTCACTGGAGAAAGCAGAGTGCATACTGTCCACTTCTGGCTCCGGTATGTCACGAGACATACAGCACAGGTGAAAAATTTATTGGACACTTGCTAGCTAGAGGCTCATGTGAGTTGGGGGAATTCCAGGGCTAATACTGTAGTGAAAAGCCCACTGTCCAGCATCACTGCTGAGATGGCTGATGACACTGGGATTTCTATCCCTAGAGTCTGATTCATAGACTCCAAAGCCAGAAGGAACTAGGGATGTAAAATATTAACTGGTTAATTGGTAAGCATTAGTTTTACCATTAACCCACCCTAACTGTTAATCCCCAGCCCATGGCCGGAGCAGCTGCGCCAGCCGGCCGACCCCTGCCCCAGCTAGATCGCCCCACCTGCTCCGGCTGACCGGACGGAACGGCCCCGGGCTGGCCAGAGTGGCGCCAGTCCCTCTCCCTTTAATCGGTTAAACAATATAATTTTAATCCGTTAACCGGTTAAATTTTTAAACGACATCTACATCCCTAGAAGGGACCATTGTGATCATCTAATCTCACCTCCTGTATAGTACAGGCCATAAAACTTCCTCAGAATAATTCCTAGAGCATATCTTTTTGAAAAACAAGATTGGGGCCTCCGTTTTCAGAATCAATTTCTGGTTAGTTGATTTGCGCCAGATGTGAAGATGACCCAGCCTCCAGCTGCTGCGAGAGTGGAGCATTCTTTTCCACCAAGTGTTTGATGCTCTACCTTTCCTTCAGCCTCCTTTTTTGGTGGTGTCATGTTCTCCTTCAAACAATTCTGGTATCTGCCTCTTCTGCTTGGGAAAACTGTAGCAGTAGCAAAAGGAATAAGGTATGATTTCACTTCTGCCTACAAAGTTCTGAATAACAACTGCAAATCTCATGAGTCTTAACTCTGAGCTGCTGCTGATGATTGGAAAAGCAATATACAGCAGTCTCAAACACTAGAACAGTCTGTAGATAAACAAAGACAGCATTACATTTGTTTGTTTGGAGGATTATTTCACATCCTTAAGGGCTAGCTATTGAAATGAAAACTTACATGTTGAAGAAGGTAGTGGCTTAGTATCCATGTTTATGAGAGCTTCCTGCTGGCTAGTAGACTTCTTTTAATCCTTGACAGATCACTTACTATGTTAGTGCCCAGAGGTCCCGAATGAGATCAAGGCTCCTTGTGTATGTACATACATAGTAGGTAAGACACTCTGCCTTGAATAGTTTACTATCTAAATAAGCAAGGCAGACAGCATAGGCAAAAGGAACTATTACCCCAATTTTCAATCGGTAAAATGAGTTGACCAAGATCACACAGGAAATCTGTGGCAGAGTTGGGCGTTGAACCCAGATCTCCTGAGTCACGATTCAGTGCCTTAACCACATGACCATCCTTCCTCTTCCTCTGTTTTTTAATTAGGGCATTGTAGGTGAATTTCCTTGTCCAGTTTGATATAAATATATATTTGTGAGAAGGTTAAGGTTGCAAAGACAAGCACACAAGTTAGGCAGTGCCAATATAAGGTTTGTCTGTGCAACTTGAATTTGGCCCCCTTATGTATATGCTTTGATAACCTTTGATTACATAATCGTATACTGTCCCCTCCTCTCTCCCTTCCTCCCACCCAGTGCCCCTGCCTTGTTCATTGGATGGGTAGTTATGCAGTATTTCTTTTATCTTCCACATTCAATGTAATATGAGCGTGACATAATTAACGCCAATTAACATGGCATTCATGATATTGCAGACAAAATAGATCTTGTCAAAGTAACTTGATATCTTGATTTGAAGAGATGACAAGTTTGTTTGTTTTTTGTATTCTTGTGCTTAGGAGCCCTAGTCACAGACCCCATTGTGATAGGCACTCTACAAACACATGTAACAGACTTCTGTAAGGTATTGGACTTGGCACCATGTGATCTTTTGATTGAGGAACTAGAGTTATACAAAATGAACATGGTACATGTTAAATACATTAAAAACTGGCTGATAGGTTGGGATTGGTTCTCAGCCTTATGGCATTTAATATTTTTATGAATGACCTGGAAGTAAACATAAAATCATGACCGTTAAAGTTTGAAGATGACCCAAAGATTGAGGGAGCGGTAAATAATGGAGAGGAGATTGAAACAGAGCAATAGAGATCACTTGGTCATCTGGATGTAAGAAAATGATATGTTTCAATATGGTCAAATGTTCAGATCACACATCTTGAAACAAAGGTATCCTGTCAAGCAGTGACTCTGAAAAACATTTGGGAGTTATGATGGATAATCAGCCAAATGTGAACCTCCAGACCAACTCTGGCCAAAAGGGTTAATGTAATTGTAGGATGTATAAACAAGAGAGTATCACGTAGGAGTAGGGAGGGTTTTGTTACTTCTGTATTTGGCTCTGGTGCAACTGCTACTGGAATACTCTGTCCAGTTCTGATGTCTACAGTTCAAGAAGGATGTTAATAAATTGGAGAGGGTTCAGGGAAGAACCACAAGAATGATTAAAAGATGGGAAAATTATGCCTTAGATTAAAGTGAAATATGCAAGGAGCTCAATTTATTTTGTGTTTCTGAGAGAAGGTTAAAGGGTGACTTAACCACGATTTATAAGTACCCTACATGGGGAGCAGAAATTTGATGGTGAAGGGCTCTTCAGTCAACAGACCTAATATAACAAGATCCACCGACTGGAAGAGAGAGCTAGACAAACTTAGGCTAGAATAAAGGAACACATTTTTAACGTAAGGGTAATTAACCACTGGAATAGCTTACCAAGGGTTGTGGTGAATTCTCCATTGTTGGCAATTTTAAAATCAAGATTGGGTGTTATTCCTAAAAGAGATGCTGTCATTCAAACAGGAATTAATTCAAGGAAGTCTTATGGCCTGAGTTATGGAGGAGGTTATAATCTATTAATGTGTGGTCCTAGTCTTCATTTAACAAACCCTGCGCTTAATACAAAATTATCAGTTTCCTTGTGCACATTTCTGTGGTGCTCTCCATAACATCTGTGAACTTCACAAACATTAATATGTCTTCATAACATCCCTATGAGATAAAGGCCAAAATCATCCAGTGTCCATTATTTTTGGGTGCCCAGCTTGAAACCATAGGGCTTTCAGAGTATTCAGCAGTTTTATTGCACTTTACATGTTCAGAGCACAGCTCCAGTTGACTATAGTTGCAATTGTGAGTGCTCACCAAATCTGGTGGCAGAAGTTTTGTTTTGGGCATTCAGAAAATGAGGAACCCACAATTGCAAGACAGCTGTGAATATTTTGACTTACATGGCTTGTCCAGAATCACACAGGAACTCTGTGGCAGAGGCAGGAATAGAATTCAATTCTCTAGAGCGGCTTTAGCATCCTTAACCATTAGAATATCCTTTCTTTTCCTACAGTCCCCTGCCACATTCACTGAGCACCTTCCAACTTCTGCAACAAATGGAGAATATGCCCTACAGGCAACACCCTAATTCACTATGCAACCCTGATTCATTCCCAGAGCACTGTCCGTCCAATCTGTGCACTGAATGAGATAGGGTCCTGGGGTAGAAGTGTAGTATGTGATCACGTAATTAAAAACTAATAATGCATACACACAAAGGAGCTGAATTGTGCAACCTTGATTTTGAGTATTTCCTAATTTTTTGTGCAACCTCCACATTAGAAAAATGTGGATCTTATGTGACTTCCAATTTTTTTAATTTGGTTCCACATGATACAAATTAAATACACACATACAGTGACTGTCAAATTAGGTCAGTAATAGGGTTTGGATCTTTATATCCACAGCACAGTCCTCTACCACTTGAGCTAATGGAGTAACTGGTAGTGGTAATATGCTGTTATCTTTGCTGATAGCAGAAGAATGCAGAGACTGAAAACTCTTGGGTTAAATCCAGGTTTTGTAGGAGAGTGTTACCTAGTGGTTATAGATCCTTCTGTCTATCTCTCCCCCCCACCCCCTCGTCTGCTCCTCTCTTCTATCCAGTCCACCTGGCTCTTGCTCCCACCACGCACCCCTACCGCCTTTCTGCCTTCTGATTTGTGCAACACCTCTCCTTATTCCTCACCCCTCTGCATTTTTGGCAGGCAGGTTCCTCCTCCATGCTGCCTGGGTGCCAGCAGAGGGACCGTTGAGAACACAGGCAAGACAGGCTTCCTGCTGTCCGTTCTCTTGGCTGCTGGGAGGAGCAATTTCAAGGAAAGACTGGGGCTGGATAATGCTCAGTGAAGATGGAATCTTCAGAGAATTTAACTGCCACATTCTTAACAAGTCTGTATTGACCATGTGCTAACTGAGATTTTGTAGAGCCTGGGTGAATTTTTACTTGGGCTGCAAAAAGGACATCTCTAACCTCCTTGCCCTCCCACACCCACCCCAAACTTCACACCCTTTCTTCAAAGTATGGAGGTGCTAGAGCTTTTCAGTGAATGGTTGCAATATATTTTTTTTTTTTTAGCATGAGGAAACAACATATTTTCTCCTAATCTCGTTCTCAAACTGCAGAACTGTTTTAGCTAATACTTTCCAGCAAAATTTAGCCTAAGGGAGAGACCAGGCATGGGAATTTTAGCCTGAAGGGTTAAAGTTCGGTGAAGCTATAAGCAACTGAAAGTAGGGTCTTTATAATGGAAGATATCAGACACCTTTAACTATAGGTTATGTTACCAGCTCTGCTTATAATATGTTTGATACTTAGCTGGGAAGTACATTAGAGAAAATCCTGAAAAAAGAATGAGTCTAGCAGAAGCTGCAGTTTTTCTATGCTCCTTCACAAGGTTGCCAGCATAAGTATTACAGCAATATGGTGGTGGTAAGTACAAGATCAGTTATTGATAGTTTGCCTCTGAGCCATCTGCATTCAAATTTTAAACCCTGGTTCATTGTGATAGAAATAGAACTTCAGCCATTTTTGTCTTACATTTTCCTCTTTTTTTTATTTTGTAGGATCATGGATTTTCCAGGACATTTTGAGCAAATCTTTCAACAGCTAAACTACCAGCGACTTCATGGTCAACTTTGTGACTGTGTCATTGTGGTGGGGAACAGGCATTTCAAAGCCCATCGCTCTGTTTTGGCAGCATGCAGCACACATTTTCGAGCTCTCTTTACTGTAGCAGAGGGAGACCAGACCATGAACATGATCCAGCTGGACAGTGAGGTAGTGACAGCTGAGGCCTTTGCTGCTCTGATTGACATGATGTACACCTCCACACTCATGCTTGGAGAGAGCAATGTTATGGATGTCTTGCTGGCAGCTTCTCACTTACATTTGAACTCTGTTGTTAAAGCATGTAAACACTACCTTACTACAAGGACACTGCCAATGTCGCCACCTAGCGATAGAGTTCAAGAACAAAATGCACGCATGCAAAGATCTTTCATGCTTCAGCAGCTTGGACTGAGTATAGTGAGCTCTGCATTAAATTCCACCCAGAATGCAGAGGAACAACAAAATACTATGAACTCATCAATGAGAAGTAACATAGAACAGCGCACTACTTTTCCTATTCGGCGTCTCCACAAACGTAAACAGTCTTCTGAAGACCGGGCCAGACAGCGAATCAGGCCTACCATAGACGAGTCCATCATTTCAGATGTTGCCCCAGAGAGTGGGCAGTCAGTAGTTCATTCACGGGAAGAATTTTTTTCACCAGATTCACTGAAGATTGTGGACAATTCTAAAGCTGATGTTGTGACCAATAATCAGGAGGATAACACCATTATGTTTGATCAGTCTTTTGGTGCCCAAGAAGATGCCCAAGTGCCCAGTCAGTCTGACAACAGTGGAGGAAATATTTCGCAAATGTCCATGGCATCTCAAGCAACACAAGTAGAAACTAGCTTTGACCAAGAAGCTACTTCTGAGAAAAACAACTTTCAGTGTGAAAATCCAGAGATCAGTCTAAATGAAAAAGAACACATGAGGGTGGTGGTTAAATCTGAGCCCTTGAGTTCCCCAGAGCCTCAAGATGAAGTGAGTGATGTCACTTCCCAAGCAGAAGGCAGCGAATCTGTTGAAGTGGAAGGAGGAGTAGCGAGTGCAGAAAAGATAGAACTGAGTCCTGAAAGTAGTGATCGTAGCTTTTCTGACCCACAATCTAGTACTGATCGGGTTGGTGACATCCATATTTTGGAGGTGTCAAATAACCTGGAACATAAGTCTACTTTCAGTATCTCAAATTTTCTGAATAAGAGCCGAGGTGGCAATTTTGGTGCTAATCAAAACGATGACAATATTCCAAATACAACCAGTGACTGCAGAATGGATGGAGATGCCGCTTATTTAATGAGTCCAGAGTCTGGGCCTACTAATGGCCATTCCTCTGCTACTGTGTCTCATGTGGAAAATCCATTCAATGAATCTGCAGACTCTCACTTTGTTAGACCTATGCAGGATGTAATGGGTCTTCCATGTGTACAGACTTCTGGATACCGGGCAGCAGAACAGTTTGGGATGGACTTTCCAAGGTCTGGCTTGGGACTACACTCTTTATCAAGGGCAATGATGGGCTCTCCAAGAGGTGGAGCTAGTAACTTTCCCGGCTACCGTCGCATAGCCCCCAAAATGCCTGTTGTGACCTCTGTTAGAAGCTCCCAAATGCAAGATAGTACATCTAATTCCCAGTTGATGATGAATGGGACCAGTTCCTCTTTCGAAAATGGGCATCCTTCCCAGCCTGGTCCACCACAGTTGACCAGGGCATCTGCTGATGTTCTTTCAAAATGTAAGAAGGCCTTATCTGAGCACAATGTCTTGGTTGTAGAAGGTGCTCGCAAATATGCCTGTAAAATCTGCTGCAAGACTTTCCTGACCTTAACAGACTGTAAGAAGCACATCCGTGTGCACACAGGAGAAAAGCCTTATGCCTGTTTAAAGTGTGGCAAACGGTTCAGCCAGTCCAGCCATTTGTATAAACATTCCAAAACTACCTGCCTGCGGTGGCAGAGCAGCAACCTACCCAGCACTTTGCTTTAATACTTCCCCCCAAGCCCATACAAATAATGCCAATACAAATTGTAGGAACGTGAACTGAACTGTCTGGAATATTAACACTATTTTGTTCAAGTCTACAGGTTAAGAAGCTGCCCTTGTAGTAAACACTTAAGTGTGATTGTGCCGCCCCTCCCCCCGCCCCCCCCTCAAAAAAAAGGTCTTGGTCCTGTAAAATGGGGATAATACCATACCTACCTCACAGGGGTGTTGTGAGGCTTAAACAACTGTTTGGACGCGCTTTGAGATGCTCTGAAGGAGGCACTATAGACGTATTAAGTATTATTATTATTATTATGTAAATGCAGGTCTTGGGCTCATGGGGATGCAATCCCTAAAACCAAGTAGTTCCTTTGCTGTGGGGGGAGGTGGGAGGGAAGAAATAGGTAGGAGGGAATGGGTGAAAACGTAGCCAGCTCCTAATTATGTTAAAGTAGCACGTTTCAAGGATGAGAAACTGAAGTGCAAATTTTTTTTAGGAATTTTGTAAAATTGTGAAAGTGTTTAAATAAATAACTTGTAAAATAAGTTGATACATTGAACAAAAATGCAAAGAGCTCTTTACTGTTACTAATGCAGATTGCATATCCTTAAAGAAAAACAATCTTGGATACACCTGTCTACCACAAAATGCTTTAAAATGTTAATTAGGAAAATAGTTGTAGGGGTTCTGAATGTATTTTTGGCTGTTTTCCTGTAATGGACACTGTAATGAAGGTGCTTACCTTGAGTCCAAGACAAGTAACGTTTGGACTGTTAGATGTGTATATAGTTTGAATACAGCAAGATCTCCTAGGTGTTTCACCATTTTTTTTCTGTAAAAACTTGTAATGAGTGATAAGTGACGTACTGTTTCTGTATGTGTTATTCTTAGCAGTATTTTAACCAACTTGTATTTCATATGTTAAAACTCCATATACATAGATGTCTGAAAAGAGCTTGTTATTGTCTACTTTATTTTAAATGGGGGATATGATCTGTGGTGGCTTCTTTTATTGTATAAGATAGTCTCTTACCCTTTCCAGATGCTGACAGTCAATCTGATCCAAGTTATTGTGTAAGCAGACTATCCTTTTCTGATGCTCTTATCTTCAGGCTTTTTAATTTCCTTCTCCATATACTTATTGTCCTCCCAACCATGGATTACTTTGATCTGAGGAACAGTCAGGAATAAGAGCCTGTCTTGCCATATTCATATGCCTCTCTGGATAAAATGTAGCAGTTGACTCTAATTCTTCAATTTAGAGAAGTATCATAAATGTACTTTCCCACAAGTAAAAATCCAACACAAATTTAATTTAAAAAATAGCACTGTACACCTTGTAAAACAAGTTCAGTAATCTGTTTCCCGTGAATCTCACAGATCTTATTTTAATTTCCTCTTCTTTGCTACCATTGTAACTAAAAAAAGGAAAGGAGTACTTGTGGCACCTTAGAGACTAACAATGGGTTTGTTTGTTTTTTTAAACTAATTCCTGGATTTCAACAAACTGGGTTTCTATTAACATTTTGGCGCACTTCTGCTGACCAGCGTTACTCCGTTTATGCAGAATTTGGGTTAGTGCTTCAGGACATCTGTCATATCCAGGAGAGACAGATCATGAGCATCTAATATAGCTAATTCTCAGAAACAGCAGTTGGGGCTTTTTTTAATATAAAAAAAGCATTTGCAAACTTTCCAACCTCCTCCTCCTCTTCAATCTGTTATGTAGCAAACTCATTCTGTGTCTGACTTCGATTAAACTTATGCTATTTTTTTAATAGGGATGTTGGCCTCCTGAAAAATCTTGGATTTATTTGAATGAAAGCTGAAAATTTAAATCCTTATTCCTCAGTTCTGTAGCTAGTTTAGTCTTGAGTGACTGAGACAGTTGAAACACTGGAACTAAACAATCATGGTCAGTACCACAGAAACACGGGACTCTGTATGAAACAATATCTGGCTGAGAGAGAAATAAAATGTACTCTTCTCTCCCGCTTTGTGGTGAGAAAACTGCCTAGGGGGTGTTAACATTTTGATTTGCAATTTAAGCTTCTAAGGTAAGCAGGAACTTGGAACTATTATGAATGACATGATTCAATTTTTTTAAAACCTCACAGTCCCATGACTGTTTTTTAATGGTTACACTTCTGGCTTTTGTTTTTTTCAGGCACCAAGGAAATGTGCCAAGTTCATGAATAACATTAGAAAATGCTGCATTTTATGTGGTAATCATGTTGATGTCAAGGGACTAACAGTATTGTACTACGTCAGTCTCACTGCATCTCCATTAAAACTAGATCATCACTACAATGCAGTGTTTTCTAATTTAATTTTATGTTGATGTGTGGCCTTATTGCTAATCTCTTGCCTTTTTCCAGTTTTGTTCCAAAACCTGTTTTTTTCTATTTTCCAGCTGTTTTCTTTATCTAGCACCTGTGTCTAAAACTCTCCCACTCACAGGAAGAAAGCAGAGATGGGGGTGGGGCAATTAATGCACTTAATTTTAAGAATGAATATGAACATGTAAATGAAACCTGTATTTAACTGTACTTCTGGATCAGTTTTTATAATAAAACGTTTGTGGTTATGTGAAAGGCCATAGTGGTAGGGAGGGCTGCTCTCTTCAGAAACAACAACAAAGAAAAAAAATTAAAATAAACCTTGAATCTTTTAGATGTAACTAACTTAATTTTCAGCATATCAAATTATAGTGTTTCTAGGAGGACATATTACAGCTTCAGTAACCCATGTCTGACTGCTGTTGCTTTCTTGGTCTTCCTATGTGAAGCAATATCTCAGAATAAGCACTCACTACTGAACTGACCCATCTTGTAAAATGAGCAATATCTAATCTCCAAACCTGACAATTACAAAAATAACCTCACCCTGCTTGTGTTCAGACTTAATAGCCGAGCACTATAGTGCCATCTCACATGAAGCTATCAGTATGTTTATAGTGTTATGAGATGCATCTGAAAATAAACACTACATTTTTGTGCTGATGTGTCTGATTTGATTTAATTATTCACTTAATCCTGACTGGAACACTGATGGCCTGCAGTGGGTCTACCAGTCGGTGTGTTGGTCTCGGTGGAGCTGGTTCTCCCCTACAAAGCCCTAAATAACCTGGGACGGCCTTACCTGAGGGCTTGTCTCTCTCCCTGTACCATGCTGCCATTTGCAGGAATGCCTGAACTGGAACCCTCTTGTAATAAAGCAAAGCGGATGGCTGGCAGGGCATTCGGTGTGTAGGCTTGAGGACTCTGAACTGTCCAAATTTGGTGACCTTCCAGGTATGCTGTAAAACAGATCTGTTTGGGTATTTTTGGAGAAGGTTGAAGGTATGATTCCTAGAAAATGAAGTGTCTGAAAGGAGGGTGTCTGGCTGCCTGCGTTCCCATTCACTTGATTATTTTAACTGTATTGCTAATGCTATGCTAGGGTACTGAGATCCTTGCTCAGGTGTCTCTTGATTATTTAAATCTAAATAAATACAATCCTGTAATACCAACACAACCTTTTGTCTTGAAAACAATGCCCCTTGTTGCCAACTCTTCCTCTCTTGGGCAGAATGCTATATGGAAGTAAATAGCTGGAAGTATCTGGTGAGGCGCCTATAGTGGAAGAAAAAGATTTTGAATCAGTTGTGACGTTCCTTAGGGTGCAACGTGAATTGCTGGTCTGTTATGTCCCCTTAGATCTCCAGCCTGGATTGCCTTTTACACTGCCTTACTGTCGGAACAGCAACCTTTCCAGGCTCTGTTCACTCACGGCCCCCAACATGTAAAGTCATTCCTAGTCGAACACGAGTGCTATGCCCAGCCAGCCACAAACAGATACAAGGTGACACCAGCATATCCCTCGGTCCTAGCCTTGCCCCCCAAAAAGTCTTGTACTGTTCAGTGGCCCACTGGAATGTACTAGCTCATAATTAGTCTGTCATTCCAACAGTGGATAATGAATATGCACCAGCCTTGTCTCAAGTGTGGGTTTCCCAGACACTTCAAACAAACACACTGGTTTAGATAAAACAGTAAATCATGTTTAAGTGAGAAAGACCGATATTTTGTTAAGTGATTTACAGGTGATAAGGCATAAAAGTCAGATTTAGTTACAAAAGAGAAAGATAAAACCACAATCTAATTTTACCTAGGCTAACTCTAAAAGCAACATCAGTTGTCTTCCCATTAGATGCAATATAGTTCACAGGCTGCTGCTTTTTCCAGCCGGGAACCACTCCCCTTCGTTCAGTGTTCTTCAGATATTTAGTAATGTCATGGGAGAGGAGAGGTGGCCAGAGGCTTTCTCCCTCCCACTTCTTATACTCTAACCCTTTGTACTGGAAAAGTCTTTGTGGGGTCATGGGGTCAGCAGTTCCATTGTGAACTTGTTCTGCAAGCTGTCCTGTGGCATTGTAAATAATTTGTTTATAGCTCCCCTTCTGGTGAATTGCCCATTAAGCAGGCAGAATGACAGCATATTTCAGTAACAATCATAGTAAAATCTCATAGCTCCATGTACAATCTTGATATGTTAACAGGACAATGTTGTTCTGCAGATTGAGTTTTCAAATGATACAAGGCATACTTCAAACAAAATATATCATGACCATACAAAAGTGGTGAACATGGGGTGCAGGGTGTCACATGGGGTACAGTATATAAAAAGTCCCTTGGTGTTACAATAATTTTTTAAACTTGCTCTCCTCTGTCATGGAAAAAGGTCTTAGAACGACTGATGCTAGGTTAGCTGCTGGAAAAGTTTGACAAGTTAGAACACGTTTGTTGAGTTATCTGTCTAAACATACATAACACCATTGTTTGTCACTTGGTTTATCTGCCTGTAGCTTCTCTATAGTGATACCAAGAGAAAGGCATACATTTAGATCTATCTGCCAGTGTCAATTGCTTATAATGCAAACTTGGCTTAAGCACAAAACAAACAAGCCAATGGTGTCTCTATGCACTCCACACCAGGGTGATGGTGGTTTAAACACCAAGAAATCCTTGGCCATTTAATGACAATGGCTGTGATACACCCACTTCTTATTTGATCAGCTGCCCCTGGGATGACCAGATGCCTATGTCTACACTACAAAATTAGGTCAATTTTATAGAAGTCAATTTTTCAGAAGCAATTATATATAGTCAAGTGTGTTGTATATAGTCAATTGTATAGTCAAAGCATATTAAGTTGGCAGAGTGCATCCACAGTACCGTGGCTAGCGTCGACTTTCAGAGCGCTGCACTGTGAGTAGCTATCCCACGGTTCCCGCAGTCTCCGCTGCCTTTTGGAATTCTGGGTTGAGATCCCAATGCCCGATGGGGCAAAAACATTGTCCCTGGTGGTTTTGGGTATGTCATCAGTCGCCCCTCCCTCCCTCTGTGAAAGCAACAGCAGACAATTGTTTTGCAGGTTTTTTCCTGGGTTCACTGTGCATGGAATAGAATCATAGAACATAAGGGTTGGAAGGGACCTCAGGAGGTCATCTAGTCCAACCCCCTGCTCAAAGCAGGACCAATCCCTGACTAAATCATCCCAGCGAGGGCTTTGTCAAGCTTGACCTTAAAAACTTCTAGGGAAGGAGATTCCACCACCTCCCTACGTAACTGCATTCCAGTGTTTCACCACCCTCATAGTGAAAAAGTTTTTCCTAATATCCAACCTAAATCTCCCCCACTGCAACTTGAGACCATTACTCCTTGTTCTGTCATCAGCTACCACTGAGAACAGGCTAGAGCCATCCTCTTTAGAATCCCCTTTCAGGTAGTTGAAAGCAGCTATCAAATTCCCCCTCATTCTTCTCTTCCACAGACTAAACATCCCCAGTTCCCTCAGCCTCTCCTCATAAGTCATGTGTTCCAGTCCCCTAATAATTTTTGTTGCCCTCCGCTGGACTCTTTCCAATTTTTCCACATCCTTCTTGTAGTGTGGGGCCCAAGACTGGACACAGTACTCCAGATGAGGCCTCACCAATGTCGAATAGAGGGGAACGATCACGTCCCTCGATCTGCTGGCAATGCCCCTACTTATACATCCCAAAATGCCATTGGCCTTCTTGGCAACAAGGGCACACTGTTGACTCATATCCAACTTCTCGTCCACTGTAACCCCTAGGTCCTTTTCTGCAGAACTACTGCCGAGCCATTCGGTCCCTAGTCTGTAGCGGTGCATTGGATTCTTCCATCCTAAGTGCAGGCCTCTGCACTTGTCCTTGTTGAACCTCATCAGATTTCTTTTGGCCCAATCCTCCAATTTGTCTAGGGCCCTCTGTATCCTATCCCTATCCTCCAGCGTATCTACCACTCCTCCTAGTTTAGTGTCATCTGAAAACTTGCTGAGGGTGCAATCCACACCATCCTCCAGGTCATTTATGAAGATATTGAACAAAACCAGCCCCAGGACCTACCCCTGGGGCACACCACTTGATACCGGACTGACAACTAGACATGGAGCCATTGATCACTACCCGCTGAGCCTGACAATCTGGCCAGCTTTTTATCCACCTTATAGTCCATTCATCCAGCCCATACTTCTTTAACTTGCTGGCAAGAATACTGTGGGAGACCGTGTCAAAAGCTTTGCTAAAGTCAAGGAACAACACGTCCACTGCTTTCCCTTCATCCACAGAGCCAGTTATCTCATCATAGAAGGCAATTAGAATAGTCAGGCATGACTTGCCCTTGGTGAATCCATGCTGACTGTTCCTGATCACTTTCCTCTCCTCTAAGTGCTTCAGAATTGATTCCTTGAGGACCTGCTCCATGATTTTTCCAGGGACTGAGGTGAGGCTGACTGGCCTGTAGTTGCCAGGATCTTCCTCCTTCCCTTTTTTAAAGATGGGCACTACATTAGCTTTTTTCCAGTCATCTGGGACCTCCCCCGATCGCCATGAGTTTTCAAAGATAATGGCCAATGGCTCTGCAATCACATCTGCCAACTCCTTTAGCACTCTCGGATGCAATGCATCCGGCCCCATGGACTTGTGCTTGTCCAGCTTTTCTAAATAGTCCTGAACCACTTCTTTCTCCACAGAGGGCTGGTCACCTTCTCCCCATTCTGTGCTGCCCAATGCAGTAGTCTGGGAGCTGACCTTGTTCTTGAAGACAGAGGCAAAAAAAGCATTGAGTACATTAGCTTTTTCCACATCCTCTGTCACTAGGTTGCCTCCCTCATTCAGTAAGGGGCCCACACTTTCCTTGAGTTTCTTCTTGTTGCTAACATACCTGAAGAAACCCTTCTCGTTACTCTTAACATCTCTTGCTTGCTGCAACTCCAGGTGTGATTTGGCCTTCCTGATTTCACTCCTGCAAGCCCGAGCAATATTTTTATACTCATCCCTGGTCATTTGTCCAATCTTCCACTTCTTGTAAGCTTCTTTTTTGTATTTAAGAGCAGCAAGGATTTCACTGTTAAGCCAAGCTGGTCGCCTGCCATATTTACTATTCTTTCTACACATCGGGATGGTTTGTCCCTGTAACCTCAATAAGGATTCTTTAAAATACAGCCAGCTCTCCTGGACTCCTTTCCCCCTCATGTTGTTCTCCCAAGGGATCTTGCCTATCAGTTCCCTGAGGGAGTCAAAGTCTGCTTTTCTGAAGTCCAGGGTCTGTATTCCGCTGCTCTCCTTTCTTCCTTGTTTTAGGATCCTGAACTCGACCATTTCATGGTCACTACCTCCCAGGTTCCCATCCACTTTTGCTTCCCCTACTAATTCTTCCCGGTTTGTGAGCAGCAGGTCAAGAAGAGCTCTGCCCCTAGTTGGTTCCTCCAGCACTTGCACCAGGAAATTGTCCCCTACATTTTCCAAAAACTTCCTGGATTGCCTGTATGTGCAGATGCCATAGCACTGCTAGCCGTCCTCATCAATGGTGTTTTGCTTGTTCCACCGCTTCCGCTGCAACTCTGCTATCCTGATCTCCTGCGAGCTGGAGGCTTCTGCCTCAGGCTGCTCTCCCAGCTGGCAGCACCTACCCCTCCCTACCCCTTGCTTCGATGGCTCATGAAGCCTGGACAGTAGTAAGGAGCAGTTCAGCTATAGGCTGAGCAAGTGCAGAATGGTGGTAGAATGTGCCTTTGGACATTTAAAAGCTCGCTGGCGCTGTTGGTCAGACCTCAGTGCAACCAACATTCCGATGGTTATTGCTGCTTGCTGTGTGCTACATAATATCTGTGAGAGTAAGGGGGGAGATGTTTATGGCAGGGTGGGAGGTTGAGGCAAATTGCCTGGCATCCAATTTTGAGCAGCCAGACAGCGATTTGAAGCGCACAGCAAGGCACGCTGCGCATCACAGACTTTAAAAACCAGTTTCATGACTGGCCAGGCTACAGCATGACAGTTGTGTGTGTTTCTTTCTCCTTGATGCAAACCCACCCCTTTGTTGATTTTAACTCCCTGTAAACCAATCACCCTCCCCTCTTTGTAGATCCAATCCAGATCTAGTTACTCTACCAAATGTGGATACAGCCCTGTCATCCCTTGTCAAAGACAGGATGATCCCAGTTAAGGGTGATTTCTTCCTCAAGACCAGACAGAGAGGAAGACAGATTGCTTAAGGAGGAATTCTGAAGCTTCCTCTGACACCCTCTAGGTATCCACAGCCTCCATCTCTTCTACTTGAGCCATCCTGGCATGGACTGATTCTCTTTCAAGATCAGAAAATACTTCTGTGTGGGAGCCATTCTGAGAGAGCTTGCATAGCAGCAGCCTCTGTAGCAGGCACCTGTGTGACAGCCTCAGATTCACTGTGAGGACAACGGGCTGTGACCCTGCTTCATGTAATCACTTATGGCTAAGGTCACGGAAAAGGCTGATGCTCATGGCAGACAGATGCTGGCCAAGGCTATTCAGTGAGCCTCTTGACAAATCCACAGCAGGATCCTCTAAATAAATCAATGACGACTTTCCTGACATCCAGGTCCTCGAAAAGAGAATGTAGGCCTTATTTATTACAGATCACATTACTCCTTTTGTTCCTGCTCTGCTAAGCATCTGTGGAGGGACACCCAACCAGCCCTTGGCAGATGGAACAGGTCCAGGGGCACAAGGGGCAGTCATGATCATTCTGGAAAAACCCAATTTTTAATCAAGCATGACCTGGGGCTGACCCCATGACATGGTCACTCAGACAGGGAGCAGGCAACAAGAATCTGCAGCTGGTTGCATCCACACCATGTCAGACAAATGAGTCCTGGATGGAGTCTGCCTGGGTTATGCATTAGAGTCACAGGCGAGTCCCAAACCTAGGTTCTTGATCTCCTGAGCTTCCCCCAACTAGATGAAACACAGCTGCGTGAAGATGGCTATAGATTACCTTGCAACCACCCCCAGACTATTTACTCACATGCTAGTTATCCCAGCCTCTCAGAGAGAAGGGTGCACGCATATTGTTTCCTGTATGGTCTTCTGATCAGGTCCCACTCCTTGGAATGAGTGCAAGAGACAATTTTCTGCAGAGCCGAAGTTCTTGAGCAGCATGGCTTCATTATCCACCATACAGACAGCCAATTGAGTCCAGTACAGCCCAAGTTACACTTGGAAGTCATGAGAGATACTGAGCTACACTAAGTTTTTCTAACAACAGACAGGATATGCAGGATGATAGATACTATCCCCCAAGTCAGCAATCACTGAACTTTATTACAAGGTTAATATCATCCCTCGATATGATGGTATCCTCCACAGATGTCCTGCAATAGTTCCTGATTTCTCTGGATGCAGAGGACCCATCAACTCTATCTACCTTAATCTCATTGCCCAAAGCAGTATTCAAATTTCTATCCTGGTGGCTGCAAATCAGCTACGCGGCAGACCACACGGTGGCAGAGCCGGAGAGAACTGTGGTGACAACTAATGCCAGTCTCAAAGCATGGGGAGCCCATTCAGGGAACAAATCCATCTAAGGATCATGAATGGACAAGGAGCTTCAACACAGTATCAAATGGCCTCAAACAATCAGGAATGCCTTTAAATAGTGCTAACCACAGAGCTGAACAACTGAGATGTTCTAGTGATGTCTGACACCACAGCGGCAGAAGCTTCTGTCAGCAAACGAGGATGCACCAGATCCACAGGCATCCTACAGGAATCCAACTTCCTACATTAATGGGCAGAAAACAACCTTCTGTCCCTTTAAGCTTCCTATATTAATGTGGAGTTGAACATCCAGGCAGATTGGTTGGGCAGACAGAAGATAGAGACGGGGGAATGGAATCTTCACCCAGTCCTTTGACTCAATAGTCAGAGCCCTGGGTCACCCATCATGAGACCTAGTTCCAGTTTCTTCTCTAGAAGGGATCTCTGAGCCATAGCCAGGGATGCACTTTCCCCCGCAGTGATCAGGACCTGCCTTTCCACTTTTTGCAACACTCTCCAAGGTAAATCAGAGCATCAGAGTCTAAATACTCAGTTATATAAAGTTAATTATATTATACCCTCCCTGACTACACGCTTCTATTTGACATCCCACTCTAAGGGATATGCAGACCTTCTCTGGCCAGAAGAATAAAAAAAAAATCATATCTTACCAAAAACCTGCAGATCCCATCCCATGTGCTGAAAGTCATTCCTGGGAGACTAATTTTCCCTCTCACAACTATTCTGCCAACATGAGTTAAGGCAGAATTCATAGTTGCTGCATAGTAGGAAATGTTTGTAGAGTGAAATTCAGAATTTCCAATGTTCAGCCACCTGTTAACTAATCCAGAGATCTGAATATCTGAGTAGCCCCCCATGGAGGCATTTGACATACGCTGATGTGACACCTGCCCTCTGGGCTGACAACCTGGAGACTGAACTGGGGACCCTCACTGCTAAAATCGTGAGTTGCTACAATTTGAGCTACAGAGCTTTGCTCTCAAGTTAAGAGCGATAACAGACCCATATCCTCTGCAGAACAGGCATGGAGGGGGTCACGTAACATGCCGGCCCTTGGGTCACATCTGACATTAAGTACGTTTAAATCTTTTGCTTTATCAGAGCCATAAAGAAGAAAGCCACCCATCTGATTATGATTGTTGCCTTCTTGTGAAAATAGGACCAACTGATGCAGGAAAGGCAGTGATTTTCTTTGATCTCTGAGTTTCCATCCACATACAGTTATGTGCTCTCCAGAGTCCCACAAGCATTCAGTTTTTCCCTTGAAATAGCACAATATACATACTGCTTCCACAAAACCACCACACAGCTGTGTGTTACTCAAGCCTGGTTTAATAAGTTCTACCTGCAGAATGAGAGAGGCACATACACCAACTTTACAGCAGGAACAAGTCAGGATCTGTGCTGCTTCTCTGGGCTAAGAGACAACGGTCATTTCTAAGGTATGACCTGGCCTAGCCAGTGATGTTCTTGGGATTCTCTTCACAGCTGGAGTTCACTTGGCATACTTTCCTCTTTCAAGCCAGCCAGAAGGTTGTTAGCAGCCAGCACAGACATGGCGCTTCTGGTGGCATAGGTAGCACTTCCAATGTGAGGCAAAATCACTATACAGGGGAGAGAAGATGTATTTCAGAGACTGGTCTGCGCACCAAAGCAGTGTGCTTGTTTACTCTAGCACGTACACTTTCCTTTTGTGGTGGCACTCTTGTGCCACGTCTCTGTAACAAGTACTTGTAACAAGTAACAAGCCAGGATTTCACCCCAGGTTTCCAGAGTTACATCATCTCCCCAAACCATAGTCTATTAGCAGCGCTGGCTGTAGCTTCACCCGTGAACAGAAGAGCAAGGTGTTTCTGGTCAAGAGAGCGAGTGAAAGTGAAAGCCAACTCCAGAATGTCCTTGCTTTTGTTGGTGTCACGGCTACATGCCAGATGGGTTTGGTATCTGAGCAGCTCTGTCAATTAAATTAATAATACATTTTAAGCTTAATGCTTTTATAGGGGAGAGGAAAAGCATTTGTGATCTTGTACCCTTTATGTAGTATAAAAGCTACCTCTTTAAAACTAAATATTAGAAAGCGTAAAGTCATGACCTCTTGTTCCTAACACAGAATCACAGAACTGGAAGGGACCTCGACAGGTTATTTAGTCCAGTCCCCTACACTCAAGGCAGGACTAAGTATTATCTAGACCATCCCTGACAGGCGTTTGTCAAGCCTGCTCTTAAAAATCCCCAGTGATGGAGATTCCACCACCTCCCTAGGCAATTTATTCCAGTACTTAACCACCCTGACAGTTAGGAAGTTTTTCCTACCATCCAACCTAAACCACCCTTGCTGCAATTTAAGCCCATTGCTTCTTCTCCTTTCCTTAGAGGTTAAGGAGAACAGTTTTTGTCCCTCCTCCTTGTAACAACCTTTTATGTACTTGAAAACTTATGTTCCCTCTCAGTTTTCTCTTCTCCAGACTAAACAAACCCAATCTAACATCTCACAGTTTGACAAGAACATAGGACTGGAAGGGTCTTCCTGGCTCACTAACTCAAGTCCCCTGCTATCCCATTCCTGAATTTAGGAAGGGTTGTTTTTATATAACATAAAGGAACAAATTATAACCATAAATTGTTTTAATTAGGGCTGTCAAGCGATTAAAAAAATTAAAAACTGTTTAACAATAATAGAATACAATTAAATATTTTTGGATGTTTTCTACATTTTCAAATATATTGATTTGAATTACAACACAGAATACAAAGTGTACAGTGCTCGCTTTACATTTAGTTTTGATTACAAGAACTTGCACCGTAAAAAAAACAAAAGAAACAGTATTTTTCAATTCATCTAATACAAGTACTGTAGTGCAATCTCTTTATCATGAAAGTTGAACTTACAAATGTAGAATTATGTACAAAAAAAATAACTGCATTCAAAAATAAAACAATGTGAAGCTTTAGAGCCTGCAAGTCCACTCAGACCTACTTCAGCCAATCGATCAGACAAAGAAGTTTGGTTACAACGTGCAGGAGATAATGCTGCCCACTTCTTGTTTACAATGTCACCATCTGAAAGTGAGAGCAGGCGTTCTCATGTCACTGTTGTAGTTGGCGTCACAAGGTATTTACATGCCAGAGGCACTAAAGATTCTTATGTCCCTTCATGCTTCAACCACCATTCCATGCGTCCATGCTGATGATGGGTTCTGCTCGATAACGATCCAAAGCAGAACGGACTGACCCACGTTCATTTTCATCATCTGAGTCAGATGCCACCAGCAGAAGATTGATTTTCTTTTTTGGTGGTTCGGGTTCTGTAGTTGCTCATTTAAGACTTCTGAAAGCATGCTCCACACCTCGTCCCTCTCAGATTTGGGACAGCACTTCAGATTCTTACACCTTGAGTCAAGAGCTGTAGCTATTTTTAGAAATCTCACATTGGTACCTTCTTTGTCAAATCTGCAGTTGACAGGGTTTGTAAATCAAACAACGTGTGCTGAGTCAGCATCCGAGACTGCTATAACATGAAATATATGGCAGAATGCGGGTAAAACAGAACAGGAGACATACAATTCTCCCCAAAGGAGTTCAGTCACAAATTTAATTAACGCATTATTTTTTTAACGAGCATCACCAGCACGGAAGCCTGTCCTCTGGAATGGTGGCCGAAGCATGAAGAGACATATGAACGTTTAGCATAATTGGCACGTAAGTACCTTGCAATGCTGGTTACAAAAGTGGCATGTGAATGCCTGTTCTCACTTTCAGGTGACATTGTAAATAAGCAGGCAGCAGTATCTCCTGTCAATGTAAACAAACTTGTGTGTCTTAGCAATTGGCTGAACAAGAAGTAGGCCTGAGTGGACTTGTAGGCTCTAAAGTTATAAGGTTTTGTTTCAGTGCAGTTATGTAACAAAAAACAAACAAAAAAATGTATCTTTGTAAGTTACACTTTCATGATAAAGAGATTGCACTACAGTACTTGTATTAGGTGAATTGAAAAATACTATTTTTTTTTTTTACAGTGCAAATATTTGTAATAAATAAATATAAAGTGAGCACTGTACACTTTGTATTCTGTGTTGTAACTAGAAAAGGAATACTTTTGGCACCTTAGAGACTAACAAATTTATTTGAGCATAAGCTTTCGTGAGCTACAGCTCACTTCATCGGATGCATTCAATGGTTTTTCCACTGAATGCATCCGATGAAGTGGGCTGTAGCTCACGAAAGCTTATGCTCAAATAAATTTGTTAGTCTCTAAGGTGCCACAAGTACTCCTTTTCTTTTTGTGAATACAGACTAACACGGCTGCTACTCTGAAACCTGTGTTGTAACTGAAATCAGTATATTTGAAAATGTAGAAAACATCCAAAAATATTTAAATAAATGGTATTCTATTATTGTTTAATAGCGCAATTAATTTTTTTAATCACACGATTAATTTTTTTATTGGCTTGACAGCCCTACTTATAACACGCTCATCACCTCGGTATCTGAGCACTAAGGTCCCAATCCATTGATGTTAATGAGACTACTCATGCTCAAAGCTAGACAATGTGCTTAAGTCCCTTGCTGAAATGGGATCTAAGTTCTCTGATGGAATACTGAGATCAGTCAGTGAGATGTTTGCAAATGAGCAAATACATTTTAATTAACACACACACAGCTGACAAGGTTTTCCCTCCTCAATGCCCCTCATATCACACTGCCTTGCTACGGCTCAATGCTATGAGCAGCTTGCTTAAGGACACATGGTTTGACTTTCCCTTGCCTGTGACTAATTAGCCCCTCATATTAAACCCTTGCTAGACATGAACCATGCCAAGCTCACCAGGACTGAAATTCCTTGTCAGGTCAGTGTGGCAAACAGAATAGCAAGAACTACATGAGCCCCCCACCTCTAGCCACTAGAAGCCACTGCCTCCCCATTAGAAGTGCAGGAAGTGGAATGTAAGAGAAGGTGCAAACAGCTGCTGTTTGCAAAGACGGTGGCTTACCACAATTCTTCAGGGAAAGGAGAGGGTGGTCAGTAGGCAGCGGCTCCGGGGTTGTGACATCCAGACCAGCAGCTGCAATCTGGCCACTAACCAAAGCCTGGTACAGATCTTCCTGGTTCACCACCGCTCCCCTAAGAAACACAGTTTAAACTATACAAGAGCTAGATATTGTTACTAGTAAGCCAGACAAGCATGGGATACAAACACTGCCACGTGCTTAACTTTACACACTCGAGTCATCCCACTGGCTTCAGTGGAATGACTCACCTGCCTGAGCGTTTGCCCCATCAGGGCCTTAGGCATGAATAATCAGCTCTGTATGTCACTCTGTGCCCGTTGTTCCATACCACTAACCATCAGGTTCTGCTTAACTGTTCTCTCCATGTTCTGTACCGGGTTATTGTAACAGTCACTGTACTCAGGTACAAACCTGGCTGTAGTCCAGGGGTTCTCAAACTGGGGCTCAGGACCCCTCGGGGGGGTCACAAAGTTATTATATGGGGGGGGTCACGAGCTGTCAGCCTCCACCCCAAACCCCGCTCTGCCTCCAGCATTTATAATGGTGTTAAATATATAAAAAAGTGTTAATATATAAGGAGGGTCGCACTCAGAGATTTGCTTTGTGAAAGGGGTCACCAGTACAAAAGTTTGAGAACCACTGCCGTAGTCGCCCATTGCATTCTAATCCCATTTGGACACACATAATTTGAAGTGTGTTTAAGCACCGTTTTAACCCTCAGCTGTAACATCCATGTAGATGGGACCGTAGCATCTGGCCAAACCCAGGCGGCTCCTATCTTCCCTGGTGACAGCCCGCACACCCATTCCTGGGAGAAAGGCGTTTGAGTGTCACTACCAACACACACAAAGCTTTTCCACCCTGGAGAACAGCCGCAGCCGCTTCCTCCCAGGAAGGAGAGACTCTAAAATGGCACCCACTTTGCAGCGTTTAGAGCGGCAATAATCCCATGATGTTCGCTGAACTCCACCCTAATGGGGAGAAAAGTTACTTTCTTGTGTACATTAATATAGAATATCCATTTAAAAGATAGTCGCAGCAGGCCAAGCTACAAGGCTAGCAAGCACAAGCTCAGAGCTGGTGCCACAAGCCAATATTGGCCCCCCATGGCTATGGCAATTTCAGCATAATCCCTTGACCTCCGTAACCCCCGTGTATCAGGTACCTGAATATCACCTGCTTTTCCTTTTGCACCCACAATCTAGTCTTGTTTAAGATGACAGTGAAGACTTTCACCTGCTTGTGTTGATAAACACAGACGTTTTCTTCATTCGGCTGAAGAAATCCTTGTTGCACACTCCTTTAGTGTCAGGAGTTAAGGAACAGGTAACAACCACAAAGTCTGACTCCTCTGCTAGCTTGGCGAGTGGGACTGGGGGGAAAAAACCCAAAAAAACCCCACATGTAATGAGTTTCCTGGGGGGAGGGAGGGTCTGGTTTATTTTCACTAGTTTGGGAACTACCCAATGTCCATTAAATAGTCATTAGTGAGGGATTATTGCTTCAGGAAGACCTTGCTAACCTCACCCCATGACTGGGTTGCCAAACCCAAACAAAAACAACATATAAACAAGGTGCCATATTTTAAAGGACCTTTAAAAAGAATAGACCAGGTTTCATCAACCAAAAGAGGAAATTTACCTATGCTTAGCAAGTCCGTCTTCTACCCCAGAGGTGGCTGCATTGTGCATTTCAGGGGTGGTACAGATTAGTTAGCAAAATATTACCATAATATTTTAAACGAACATTTAGAAGTTTAGGGATCTGGGGCAAAAATTGGGGATTGGTCCTGCTTTGAGCAGGGGGTTGGACTAGATGACCTCCTGAGGTCCCTTCCAACCCTGATATTCTATGATTCTAAGTTCTGTAAGGCCTGAAGACAGATTTGACAACTCTTTCAGCTTTCACCCAAGGAAGGGAGGAGAGAAATAGGTAGAGTTCACTGGATTTACAAACCAAAAGATTGACCCCAACAGAAATTGATTTTTTTGGAACCGTTTATTTTTCAAACACAAGTCACAGCTGGGCAACAGCTTGGGACTTTGCAGGAAAAAGTCTATCAGTGAGTTTGAACATGCAGAAAGGCACAGTACAGAGAATGTGCATTATTATAGGTAGGAAAACAAATACTTGATATAAACGAGACTATATCTGAAGAGAGTCTCATTTGGGAATTGCCAGTTATTTCTAAGAGGTCTGGGATGAAATCTTGGCCCCACTGAAGTCAGTGGGGTCCAGATTTCACTCATGACATTGTCACCACTTTCAATCAACAACATACGAAATGCGGTCGTGCTCTACACTCAAACACCAGCCACTCTTTGGGGCCTTAATAATAATTCAGCACTGCTACACTGCGCTTGAGGAATCCTTCAAGTTTCCAATCACCACACCCAAGGACAAGATCTTCCCTGCATCAACTCATTTGTACGCTTTGTTATTCTGCACTTACGAAGAAAGTTTTGTTTCCAGAGCTGTGTTTCCAGCTTCATTTAGGTCTCTTACCAAACTCGGCTTGAAACTCCACGGCGTTCTCCGGTTTTGGGCGACTTCCCGTATACAAAAATTTCTTGACCCCGAATGGCTTTAGACGGCACGCCACTGCCTGTCCTAAAAACAAGACAAGGTCACGTCTCTGCACACTGAGATCATGCACTGCATCAGGTATATCACTAACCCTGCAATCTGACAGCCCAAAACCGAGCGTATTGCTTCTGCATCTTTCGGCAAGGCCGCAGAATGCATCCACTATTCACTCAACTGCAATGAAACCTGCCACTTTCATTAAGAGATTACTGTAACTTCCCCAGCTAGGATTGTCACTGAGGTTTCCCATTCATTATGGAGGGAACATGCTCTCATTCACTCCGTGGGAAGTGAAGGAATTTTTGATTGGTAGGGCGGCTGCAGCAAAGGGAATGATGGGACATTAAATCTGAAGTGACATTTTGGAGAGAAAATTTAAGGGAGATTAAAAAAAAAAAAAAAAAAAAACTGAACATTGACCAACTCAACAAGCTAATAGACAAGCCAGCACTCCCGTACACCATGGACTTTGTCTGGGATATTTGTTTAACTGAAATAAAGCAAGAGAAAGTCCAGTTTGCTTTAGGAGTCTGATAAGGTGGAAATATGTGCATGTTTTACAAATTAAGGTCTAAGCCTGATTGCAATCGCACGCTAACTGGTAGGATGGAGAGATGCATTCCTGCTTAGTCAGCCTCGGGCTCCTGGCGGGGGGGCAGGTGAATGGGGGAGTGTCCCATCAGCCACTGGTTTGAATGTCCTCAGAATCTTTTGTCCTTTACAGTTCTCTTTATTTATTTTGCAGTTTCTGTGAATGTGCTCAGCACCGCTACCACGGGGCAAAGTTAAACACAAAATTGTTACCATAACCAAAGAATGAAGTAACTTGTGAACTCCCCACCTAACGGGTGAGAGCATAAATGTCTGCTCAGCAAAAGCCTGTGTGAACACAGGGGCTGAAAGCTACACCCAGGATTCATCGGATTCTATGAATAACAAGAAAGAGAACACTTGAGTCATGGGTTGTTCCCTGCAGGAAAGGGGGCTGGACACAAGTTCACATGCACACAAAAAACAGAGGCAGAGAGAAGAAAGTTTCTGGCGATGATAAAATTGAGTAAAATATTAAAGCTACAGACAGTACACACTGGAGATCTAAACATCAGCTTACTGATCACTGAGTTCGTTATTTTAATCAATCATTCTATTCTATACAGGTAGTTGTACTGTGCTCATCACCACAGTAACTGAGCGCCTTCCACAAGTGCATTAAGTAATGACAGCTGGTCTGTAGCTGTTCTCTCATCCTCTCCCCAGAGGGAGAAGTGTGTGCAATGAAGTGTCTTCTTTTGGAAAATTATATCTTACACACACACACACACGCGTTGCTATGTCAGTCAACAGTGCTCACATTATTGGGAGATAAATACTAGTATATATCTACACAAAAGAATACACTCACCTATTCTTCCCAGCCCTATGATTCCTACAGTGCTACCGGACAGCCCGTATCCACACATCCACAGCGGCTTCCATGTTGTCCAACCACCACTACAAAAGGAAGTGAAATACAAACAGATGTTAGACCAATTCCATTTTCCAGGTTGGCTTGGAGTCTGGATATGGACCCAACAAATTACAAATGGCACAAATACTTCACAACCCATGTGTCACATACTGGTAGAAATGATTTAGCACCCTAGAAACAGGTATGAATGGTGCGAACATGCAGCGACGGGGTCTATAATGTTCCTGCTTTAAGTCACCTTAGCATTAATTAGAGCAGCCTCAAGACTGATCTAACTTTTGTTCCACTCTCCACAACCCCTGGGTACAGCCTTTGTGCAGTGAACTCTGGCCATACCCACAACGTCCTTCCCACACTGGGAGCAGGTCCAGTGCAGGGCCCTTCTAGCTGCTCTCTTCTGGCCGGGGAGGCCCCATGCACAATCTAGGGGGCTCTTCAGGGGGCCATTTTCACCTCCTTTAAGGCCCCTTTATACTGCTACACACGCTCTAGCTGGATCACTGCCCAAGCACACAGAGTTATGCCTTAGATTTAGGACTTAAAACTGCCTCTTTGTTAAGGTGCAAGATAATTGCATTTAACTCACTGGGCTCATAGAACGATGTTGATCTCAGCTAGTCCAGTGCAAATCCAGAGTAACTGTAACTGCATCCATTTAAACTTCTCAAGGCAGGGACTGCCTTTACTTTGGTGTATTCGGGTCCAGGATTGATCAAGCACACAGTCTATGGAGTTACTCCAGACTCACACTGACATCACACAGCTCAGAAGCCAGTCCTAAATTGTAAATACTCACTTCTTCACTTCCTCCACTGACTCCGGCAGCCTGCGACACGTAGCTAAGAGCAAAGCTACCGAGAGCTCAGCCGTGGCATCGGTCAGGATGTCCGGGGTGTATCCCACACGGATTCCACTGCAATTTAAACACAGCATTTCAGTCCTCAAGTGTTAACACATGAAATGCTCGTTTGTTTACATTTGGATGAAATCCTGTTTGTATTACACTGCATTCTGCTGGGCATTTTTTCTACACATGTTCTTATATCACCATCTTTTCGGAGCATCAACCAAACCATAATTAATCAATCACTGACCCTCACAACCCCGCTGGGAGCTCAGGCAGTACAGATGGGGAACTGAGGCCCAGAGAGACTGAGGGTCACGTTTTAAAAGCTATCTAGGTGCGTAAAGATGTAGACAGGTGCCAAATGGGATCCTTTAAAAATCTGGTCCTTATGCTCAGATCCTCAAAGGTATTTAGGTTCCACTGAAATCAATGGGAGTTAGGAACAGACATACCTTCAAGGATTTGGCCCTAAGTGGCTTTCCCAAAGCTGGGAGCTGAACCAACATTTCCCGAGTCCCAGTGCAATGCCTTACCCCCAAGCCGACCCATCCTCTGTTCCAATTGGTTTCTCTCAATTAACAGTTCACCATTTCTTTCACCCAAGAGAATGGCAGGGGACACAGAAAATAGCAGAAGAAAATGCATTCCATGGTTACGAGTGAGCACACAAAGGAGCAAACAATACCGCTTTTTAATTTCTTCTAGAGCCAGATGGTCAACACCCACAGACAGCGTGCTGATTGTTTTAAGGTTGGACCCTGCAAAAAAAGTAGACAGAACCCTCAAAACCTACTGAGCTTAAAAAGACCGAAACACAACAACAGAACAAGGGAAAAATTAAAGGATAAAAATGTCTTACAATTACTGGTTTGTAATTGTCTGAATCTTCGGAATCTACTCTAATGACCAGAAACACCTAACAGGGCTGAAACTGAAGGAGGTCAATACTACTTTCTCAGACAGCTGACTCTGGACATTTGACAGTGCTTTGTGTCTAGTCAGTTTCATGGTTTCCCCCTCACAGCTGGTCAGTTTCCTCCTTCACTTGAGATTCACAGAGTTAGGCCAGAGTGACCATTATGGCCATTTGATCTGATCTCCTGTTAACACAGGCCAGGGAACGTCACCCAGTTATTTCTGCAACAAGCTCATAACTTCTTTTGGATGAGAACAGATTTTTTACAAGACACCTTGTAAACATTAACTGGGAAGGGAAGCAGAAAATCCCTTTAAAGAACTGAAACCAAAATCAGGAGGATTTGCCAGAAATAGGATTTTTTTTAAATGCCAAAAACATCAAAGAAAGTTGACAGTGTTCCGTTAGCTAAGGAAAAGTCTCTTTAAAGATGCTGTATCTATATTCCTAGCTTCTTCTCCTTGGCTGGGATGGGAACAAGTAATTCTTTAGTGGTCATTTTCTGGGGAACTCTACCCTAGGCACAGAAGTTTTTTTTTGCAGGGAAAAAAACACACACCCAAAAGGGACTGACAGTGAATTCTGGCTAGTGAGGTTCACTGGACCCTGAATTTCTGGCCAGCGGACATCAGGGAGCTAGACACATCTCTTCATGTCTTACAACTCTGTGCCGCCGTGATGGAGGGACACAGTGTGAGGTGGAATTGAAGTGGAAGATTCGTATTAATGCATGGCAGCAAAGGAAGGCTCAGCCAATCCGCTTCTCAGGGCTGTGAGGGCGAGACACCGGGACTGAGATCCAGGCAGCACGGACACAATTCTGTATGTCCTCTCTTTCTTCAATGACAAAGGATCAGCTAGAGCCATTCACAAGAGAGCCGCCGCCCATACCCACCTGCTGCATCAAGGACCTCTTTGTCTATCTGGTCAGACAAGACACAGAGCAGTCCATGCTTCCCAGCCACCCCCGCCAGCAATTCTGACCGCGGGATAGGTTCGTCTGAATCCCATTGCTGGATGCTGCAGCTACAAGGATACAGGAAAGTCACAATCACATTAAAGCAAGAGAAAGAGGCCCCCTTCAAGCCAGCACTCCGTACTGCCCCAGGTATTCGTACTGTTTTGCCAAGGGAAATCAACAAAATGGAGTGAGAAACACACTCTTATTTTAGGCAGGGAGATTAGGATTCCCTCTTTTCCTCCCTTGTGGATTGCCCTTTCACATCCAGGATGGTGGCACACAGTTGCTAAAATACAGCCACATGGTGTCCTGTGTAGCACACGCAAGCCACCTGTGAACTGGCACATGAAAGGTCCAGCACCTTCTTTCAATAACTGCAGCGGCGGAAGGAGGAAGAATAGTAGCGGGATCTCTTCAGACATAGAGCAAAAAACATTAGTCTTGCAATGACCTGACAACACATGCACGCTGCTTGCTTGGAACACCTTCTGAGCTCTGGCATCACTTTCAGCTTGGTCAAACCTTGCCTCAAGCCCGCATCAGCTGGGATCACTGCATACTGGTCTGGTGTTCTTTACATAGGCTGTCTAACGTGGAAACCTTGGTTTTTAAAGCTCTAAATGGTACAGACATTAGGGCAGGTCAAGAACTTCCCCTTGAGCCTCAGCCTGGACGGTATCTGTGCTCAGAAGTGACCCATCTTTCAGGGATCCCCCCAGCTGGACTGCATCAGCAGCCCTTACTGTGGAGAGTCCTGGGATGCAGAACTGGCTTTCCCTTAACCTTTGCCCCACTTCATCCTTCCAGTTTTAAATAGCAAATGAAACTTTCCCTGGGTGGCACTTGCCTCTCTAGGTTCTTATATGGCTCTCCCATCACTGGAATATCCAAGCACCTCCTAATCAACAATGAATTTATCTCCACAGCACCCCCATGAGGCAGGGAAGTATTGTCATTGCCATTTTACAGATGGGAAAACTGAGGCACGGACAGACTAAGTGATTTTTCCAAGGTCACATAGGGCAGTCTGCATCCCTAGCCAACCCCTTAATCACACAAACCTAACTGCCCACTCCTTTCTGAAGGCCTTGTTTTGGATGTTGGTCGATTTGCTCTTTTCATTTTACTGCCCTCGGTGTCCCAACAGTGCTCTGCGAACACACTTCTGCAAATCAGCGTGGGGGCCTACAATTTTACAGAAGGCCTAGAATGCTGCAGGCAATTTAAACGAAGACACCACACAACCACTTACTGCCCAGGTACTAGCGGGGAGGGGGGGGCCAGGGGTCACTGCATTTCCGTAACCCCAGTAACTGATATTTTGTCATATGTGAAAGTTGCTTGTTTTCTTAAAGAACAAAAACAGGCACAAAACACAACGTAACTCATTTTAGCACATTCAATGCACGAAACGACGCTGAGCTGTCGGAACCTATGCGCCAGGAGAAGCGTAATCCAATGGCAGCCACAGCAGAGCTGGGGGCGGCAGAGGTTAATTCTTTTAAGGCACTGTTTGCCCTTTGGCTTTGCATAGACAAAATAATGAAGGGGGAGGGGTCAGCTGTAGTTAGGAAAACAACTTTCAATACAAGACGCAGGTTTTGTTTCTGAATGTTTTGCCTGGGAAGTACTGGAAGGTCAGAGATAGTTAAACTGGTGATCTGAGGATAACGTACAATGTCAAACTAAGGTTAAAACATTCAGGTAACCCATAGCCAGAGAGAGGGAGGGAGGACACATAACAGGCCTCCTTCTGCTCCCATTGAAGTCAGTGGCAAAACTCCCATTGATTTCCCTGCTGCAAAACATAGGCCCTGATCCTACCAACACCTAGGCATGGCCTTAATTTTATACATGAGTAATTCCACTGATGTCAACTGGATTAACCAGGTGCATAAAATTAAGGATATACACAAGTGTTTACACAATTGGAATTGGGACCTTAGCTAGCTATATTCTATGCACAGCATAGTTATTGTTATTTTAACTTTTTGCTTCCTGGAATCAAAGGCACCGACCAGCATCAGAGATCAATTGTTTACAAAATAGTTTGGCATTTTAAAATTTTTTTTTTTTAAAGCAAAGTCTTTTCAAGTCACAGGAAGGGGGAAAAAGGATTCTGGGCACATTTTTCAAAAGTGCCATATATCCCAAAATCAAGGGGAGTTAGACCCCCCAGATCCACAGAGATAGTTATACACCTAAGTGATTTAGGAGCCCAAATCTTATCGAAAGTCAGTGGGACTCAAAGGCTTCAAAGGACAACATTTTCAGAAGTGCCTAACACAAGAAGGGCACAGCAGTTTGTTTCTTTCCTTGTAAATAAACACTAGCTCTCTGTCCCCCAGGCCTCAGCCTCTGACGGGTCATTTACAAGAAAAAAGGAAATTACCACCCTTCTATAAACGCCTCTGATCATCCGAGTTTGTCATGGAAAGGGTCAGAAACAGACGGAACTGCCACCACAACAATCCGCATTGTAAACACCTGCCCTTGCCCTCTGGGACACAGAACACACCGGCGCCCACCCTAGATAATCACACTGTGTATCTCGCTGTCTGAAACAGGCTGTGAACTCTTCAGGGCTGGGTCTCTTGTCTTTTTACTAGGGCTCCAGGTCCACTTACAGAGTGACAAGTGATGAACTCAGCGACTACATCTGGACCCAAAAACCTTAATTTCCCTTCTGGATCCTTCTCTCTAGAGCAGCATCTCAAGGTTCTTATTCTCAGGCTGGCAGCTCCTGGGGGCAGGGGCGTGTTTGTACAGCGCCCAGCGCACGGGGCCATGGCGGGCGCTGCGGGGCACCATGGCCACACGCAGAGCAGATAACACCGCAACAAGGACCATTTGACAAGGCGTCTTCCGCCTGCCCCTGGCTGTCGGTGGCAGCAATCGGAAGAGGACCCCAGCGCATTTCAGGGGGGCTGTGCGCCCGTCACAGGCGCTGGTGACGGACTCCTCAGCCCCCGGGACGCAGACATGGGGCCTGCCTTTCCAGAAGCAGCGGCTAATCCTGGGTGCCCAGGCTGCCACCCCTCCGAGGCGCTGCCCGGGCCTCCCAGCAGGGCCGGGGCTGCTCAGCACCGCTCAGGATCGAGCCCCGAGTCGGGCAGCCCCCGCCCCCCGCAGAGCCCCACTGGCCACGGCACCCGCCTGCCGCGACGGGCCCAGCGGCCCCCGGGGCCGCCGCACGTGGGGGGAGCCCAGCGCCCGCCCGGCCCCGCCGCCGCCTGCAGACCCCGCCCGGGGGGCCCCGGCCCCGGCCCCGCCGCCGCCTGCAGACCCCGCCCGGGGGGCCCCGGCCCCGGCCCCGCCGCCGCCTGCAGACCCCGCCCGGGGGGCCCCGGCCCCGGCCCCGCCGCCGCCTGCAGACCCCGCCCGGGGGGCCCCGCCGCCGCCGCCGCCTGCAGACCCCGCCCGGGGGGCCCCGGCCCCGCCGCCGCCGCCGCCTGCAGACCCCGCCCGGGGGGCCCCGGCCCCGCCGCCGCCGCCGCCTGCAGACCCCGCCCGGGGGGCCCCGGCCCCGCCGCCGCCTGCACACCCCGCCCGGGGGGCCCCGGCCCCGGCCCCGCCGCCGCCGCCTGCACACCCCGCCCGGGGGGCCCCGGCCCCGGCCCCGCCGCCGCCGCCTGCACACCCCGCCCGGGGGGCCCCGGCCCCGGCCCCGCCGCCGCCTGCACACCCCGCCCGGGGGGCCCCGGCCCCGGCCCCGCCGCCGCCTGCAGACCCCGCCCGGGGGGCCCCGGCCCCGGCCCCGCCGCCGCCTGCAGACCCCGCCCGGGGGGCCCCGGCCCCGGCCCCGCCGCCGCCTGCAGACCCCGCCCGGGGGGCCCCGGCCCCGGCCCCGCCGCCGCCTGCAGACCCCGCCCGGGGGGCCCCGGCCCCGGCCCCGCCGCCGCCTGCAGACCCCGCCCGGGGGGCCCCGGCCCCGGCCCCGCCGCCGCCTGCAGACCCCGCGCCCCGTCTTACACGCCGGCCTGGCTCAGGGCCGCCAGCCCCTCGCGGGGGATCCGCCGGGTGACAAACGCCTGCATCAGCCCCGCAGCCGGCCGAGCGGAAAGCGGGGGCCGCCCCGGCTTCCCTGAACCCTCGCCTGGCTGCCCCAGCGGCCCCCCGCGTCCTCTCTCCGCCTGGGCTGCCGGCCTCCTTCCCCGCCTGCGCGCGGCTCGCTCCGGCCTGTCTGCCCGGCGGACCCCGGGAGCAGCCGGCGGGTGCTTTGCGTGGCCGGGAGCGGCAGGGCCTTTGCCTCTGTCTGGATCGTTAGCTGCACGCTCCGATCACGGGCTCCTCCCCCGGGGCAGGGGCAGGGGCAGGGGCAGGCGTGGCTAGACGGGAGCAGCCTCCCCCGGCTGTTGATCACTTTAGATAAGCTATTACCAGCAGGACAGTGGGGTGGGAGGAGGTATTGTTTCATATTCTCTGTGTGTATATAAAGTCTGCTGCAGTTTCCACGGTAAACATCTGATGAAGTGAGCTGTAGCTCACGAAAGCTCATGCTCAAATAAATTGGTTAGTCTCTAAGGTGCCACAAGTACTCCTTTTCTTTTTGCGAATACAGACTAACACGGCTGTTCCTCTGAAACCCCGGCAGGTAGTTAACCTGGAAGAGCCATTTTGGGGCGCTTCACGGAGTGGCAAAGCACACGTGGGACCTTCCATCCAACTTCTCTTTTCTCTTGTCAGAGGTTCCCTCCCGAGCAGCAGCGAGAGGGAAAGCTCCTGAAGGGGCATCCCTGGTTCATACTAAATTAAAGCGATTCGCTCGCCAAAGGGGTGGCTGGAAGGGTGTGACACCCGGCTCCAGAAGGATCAATGGAAGTGCTGTTGGACACTGCAGTTTCATCAACCTGAGAATTGCACCCTGGCCAGCAATCCATGGAGCGACTGGTCTAGCCTGTTTTAGGAAAGGATCAGCTGTTTACCTCCAAGAATAACATTGTCAGATGCAGAAACTAAGTCATAAAGTTACAAGGGATCCCAGTTCGATCGCTTCAGAGTCCGGAGCATGCACTGATCAGCCAGGGGGTTCAAAAGGAATTTCCCACCACTACAAAGGATTGTACAGTCCAGTAGGTACATTATGGGTTAGTTGTTTGTTCCTTCCTCTGAAATATCAGGGATAGGCCTGTTGGGAACACTGGGGCATGGCCACTAGGTAACTCGAGGGGATGGAAGACCACGAGTGTCGATGAAGCCCCCTCGCACTAGGCCCAAGTGTCCTTGCCTCTCTCCCCCCCCCCCCCCCCCCCCCCCCCCCCCCCCCCCCCCCCCCCGCCCAGAGGCACTCGCAGCAGCTCTGCATACTAGGCCCAAGTGTCCTTGGCCCCCCCGCCTGGAGGCACTCCCAGCAGTTATGCTGAGGATCTGCAACAATATGTTGCAGAGTCAGACTGCCTGAAACTAAACAAGGCCAAACAGGGCGGATATGGAAGAAAAATGCTGAATAAAGCAGCTTTATGTATAGTTTAACAAATGATACAAAAAACAAGGGAACTAGCTGGTAACTGGATTGGCTGGCTGTATGGATACTTAGGGCAGCTTGCTATTGGATAAGTATGCTGAAGAAAGGATGTATAAAAGCCTGTGTAACTTCCTGCTTTGTGTGCAGGATTTGAGATTCTATTCTCCCTGTACCTTTTTGGAGCTTCAAATAAACTTTTCTGCTTCTCCACCCCATTGTGATTACTGGGTGAAGCACACCGGGTGGCGAACCAACCCCCTGCTGTTGTTTTGCCTCTCGGCACTGGGTGCCGGCAACAGGCCTGAGACAGGTTATCAGACCACTTCAGTGTTTCACACATTAAAGCTGACTTCCCTTGGGCGCTGCAAATAAGTCAAGAGGGAACGGGGAAAAAATGTATTTCTTTATGGCATCCTCATTTTCAGTAGCACGCTGTGAAAGCTGGCCCAGCTTTCCTAACGCAACAACGATGGGTCAGCAGTTGGTACCTTGGCAGAACGCAGCAGGGATTTCTGAACCCTGTTTCCAGGGCAGTCCCGGGCAATGGCTCTGCGTGTGCGTTAACTTGCATTTATGGCGTCTCTGCTGATATGTGAGCAGAGTGTGCTTCTTCAGCCGGAGTTTGACCCAGAACAGTCCCCTGGAACTCCAAATGATAGGAACTAACTGGCTAACTTCTGCCCTGAGCAACCCCACTGTTTACAGAGCAGGAGCCAGGGGTACAAGGCAGGGTAGAATTTGCTTCTCCACAACTAGCTAATGAATTAATTCTGCTCTTAGCAGCAGCAACATAATTCCAGAGGTGTGTTCAATGGCTTCCATGGAGTTACTCTGGATTCACACGGTTGTCAGCGAGGTCAGACTCGGTCCCTAACAAACCTTTCTAACTAACCAGCAAACAAACAAGCAAACAGTATGTTTTGCAGGCAGCCATTCCCCCAGGATGTAGGCCCTTAGTGAGAGAGGTCTGATTGGATCGCTGAGCTGCCGACTTACATCCTACACAACATGGCCCAGTGCAGAGCTGGCTATTTCACGGAGCATGTTGGCGCTGTCCTATTGATCTGCTGGCACCTCCAGAATCGCAGTCGGGAGCAGCATTTCAGTTGCCCTTAGTGAAAGCAGAACTCTGCATGCCATCAATAAAGGGCAAAACAGCTGAAAGAAAATACATCTGGTTTGGGGAAGGGAGGGGGTGAAACCCCCCCAGCCTGCTTTCAGCCCAGAGCGGTTTGAAGACACCAAAATAGCATGCCTTGAAAGTCAGTGAGAAGAGGATGCTGCTGAGAGAAGAAGGAGCTCTCTGGGGATTTCTCAGCTAACAGGGCCAGCCCTAGGTAGATACCCTAATTGCGCAGCCATACTGTTGCAGGCCTTTGTTTTGTCAGCATTCGTCCCAGCATGCAGTGTAGATCATCCCCCTCTCGATGGCCTGACTCCCCCTACTTTGAACTGTGCAGTCCCAACCCCCTCCCAGGGATTGAAATCTTCCCTCTCCGTCTGCTCCCTGCTTGTGCCACTATCACAGACATGACAAGTGCCGAGCCCTGCCCCTAGGGTGACCAGATGGCAAGTGTGAAAAATCAGGACGGGGGTGGGGGGGGGTAATAGGAGCCTGTATAAGAAAAAGACACAAAAATCGGGACTGTCCCTATAAAATCAGGACATCTGGTCACCCTGCCTGCCCCCCACCCCTTCCTTCCCATCTCCCTAATGAGCATCCTCCTCTTGCCAAGCAGTCCCAATCTGCCCGAGGCTCATTCACGCTTTCCTTTGCACAGGGCTCTGCAAAGCCCAGGCCTGGCATGCGAATGTCATTGCTCCTCAGTGCCTGGGAGTTGCAATGTGCTCAGCTCTGATAGCTGATATGGCGGGGCATGGAGACGTGGTATTCAGGAATGGAGACCTTCACAGATTCCAAGGGTTTGGTTTGACATATAAGAAAGGCCATACTGGGTCAGACCAAAGGTGCCCCAGAGGGAATGAACAGAACAGGTAATCATCAAGTGATCCATCCCCTGTCGCTCATTCCCAGCTTCTGGCAAACAGAGGCTAGGGACACCATTCCTGCCCATCCTGGCTAATAGCCATCGATGGACCTATCTTCCATGAACTTATCGAGTTCTTTTTTTGAACCCTGTTATAATCTTGGCCTTCACAACATCCTCTGGCAAGGAGTTCCACAGATTGACTGTGTGTTGTGTGAAAAAATACTTCCTTTTGTTTGTTTTAAACCTGCTGCCTATTAATTTCATTTGGTGACCCCCTAGTTCTTGTGTTATGAGAAGGAGTAAATGATACTTCCTTATTTACTTTCTCCACAGCAGTCATGATTTTATAGACCTCTGTCATATCCCTCCCTTAACCGTCTCTTTTCCAAGCTGAAAAGTCCCAGTCTTATTAATCTCTCCTCATATGGAAGCTGTTCCATATCCCTAATCATTTTTGTTGCCCTTTTCTGAACCTTTTCCAATTCCAATATATCTTTTTTGAGATGGGGCGACCACATCTGCACGCAGTATTCAAGATGTGGGAGTACTATGGATTTATATAGAAGCAATATGATATTTTCTGTCTTATTTATCTATCTATCCCTTTCTTAATGATACCCAACATTCTGTTCTTTTTTTGACTGCCACTGCACATTGAGTGGATGTTTTCAGAGAACTGTCCACAATGATTCCAGGGTCTCTTTCTTGAGTGGTAACAGCTAATTTAGACCCCATCATTTCATATGTATAGCTGGGATTATGTTTGCCAATGTTCGTTACTTTGCATTTATCAACATTGAATTTCCTCTGCCATTTTGCTGCCCAGTCACCCAGTTTGAGAGATCCTTTTGTAGCTCTTCACAGTCTCCTTGCGACTTAACTATCTTAAATAGTTTTGTATCATCTGCAAATTTTGCCACCTCACCTTTTACCCGTTTTTCCAGATTGTTTATGAATATGTTGAATAGAACTGGTACCAGTACAGACCCCTGGGGAACACCACTGTTTATCTCTCTCCATTTTGAAAACTGACCATTTATTCCTACCCTTTGTTTCCTATCTTTTAACCAGTTACCAGTCCATGAGAGGACTTTCCCTCTTATGCCATGACTGCTTACTTTGCTTAAGAGCCTTTGGTGAGGGACCTTGTCAAAGGCTTTCTGAAAATCTAAGTACAATATATCCACTGGATCCCCCTTGTCCACATGCTTGTTGACCCCCTCAAAGAATTCTAATAGATTGGAGAGGCATGATTTACCATTCCAAAAAAACATGTTAACTCTTCCCCAACAAATTATGTTCATCTATGTGTCTGACAATATTGTTCTTTACTATAGTTTCAACCAGTTTGCCCATTACTGAAGTCAGGCTTACCGGCCTGTAATTGTCGGGATCACCTCTGGAGCCCTTTTAAAAATTGGCGTCACATTAGCTATCCTCCAGTCACTTGGTACAGAAACTGATTTAAATGATAGGTTACAAACTACAGTTAGTAGTTCTGCAATTTCACATTTGAGTTCCTTTAGAACTCTTGGGTGAATGTCATCTGGCCCTGGTGACTTATTACTGTTTAGTTTATCAGTTTGTTCCAAAACCTCCCCATATGACCCCTCAATCTGGGACAGTTCCTCAGATTTGTCACCTAAAAAGAATGGCTCAGGTTTGGGAATCTCCCTCACATCCTCAGCCGTGAAAACCGATGCAAAGAATTAATTTAGTTTCTCCGCAATGGCCTTATCATCCTTGAGTGCTCCTTTAGCCTCTCAATCGTCCAGTGGCCCAACTGATTGTTTAGCAGACTTCCTGCTTCTGAGGTACTTAAACATTTTTTTGCTATTACTTTGCGAGTCTTTGGCTAGCTGTTCTTCAAATTTTTTTCTGGCCTTCCTAATTATATTTTTATACTTCATCTTCCAGCATTTATGCTCCTTTCTGTTTTCCTCACTAGGATTTAACTTCTACTTTTTAAAGGATGCCTTTTTGCCTTTCACTGCTTCTTTTACTTTGTTGTTTAGCCACGGTGGCACTTCTTTGGTTCTCTTACTGTGTTTTTAAATTTGCTCATATATAAGTATCCCCAGAATGAGATGTGTCTCTGAAGCTTAGCCAGCCTTATCCCACCCCTGAGCCATGTCCCCGGCAAACTTTCTGGCTCCCTTTGCTCCATCCCCCAGCACAGTTCAGAATCCCTCCTGCGTTGACCTGTCTTTCTGCTGCTAGTTCCTCCCTCTCTCTAGCCTCAACAAGCTCCTGACAGACACCTGGCCTTCCCACCATGACACGTCCTCATTGGGGCCCAGACAGTGGAAGAACTCAGTGAAGGTGCACCAAGACTAAGCTGTTGAGCATTTAATAAATCCACTGGACTTCTAGCTTTAGGCCAAGTGCGGTAGAAAGATGCATGTTGCTCTTCATCTGATGATGTTCTGGCTACCACAAACGAACAATAGGCTACCAAAAATGCTGGGAGGTTGGGTGAAACTTCACTGAAGCTGGTGGAAGTAACCGAGGCCCTTCGTTCAGAGTAAATGTAAGAAACAATGAAGCTACTTTATGGAACCAGGTTTCTGAAACAATAGGAGCCACCACCTAAACTAAAGCACAGGCACGTGGCAAGGCTTAAATAGAAGCTGAGCCATGTGGCCCAAGGGGTTTCCCCTAGAGACTGACATAGTGAATGCAGGGGTTGGGGCATTGGTTGGTGCAGGGGTGTGTGTGTGTGTGAGAGAGAGAGAGAGAGAAACAACCAACAGAAACGTACAGAAGGACCAAAGAAGCTCCAGACACAACCAGAGAAGCCCTGGTAGCAAGACCAAGAGAAAAAGCTAAGGGAGAGCTTTTGGGCTAAGTGCTGACTGAAAGAGGCTCGTAACTGTGTCCTGCTGTTTGATTCTTGCTGTGTTCAGGGAAACGGGACGTTGTACATAAACAGGATTGCATCAAAAAAGCACCTGACTCCATCAGCAGTTTCTCCTCCTAATGGAAATAACCAACTAGACCCTGAAAACTAGCTAACCGGGGCTACTCAAATAAGTTGAGTTGAAAAGAGGTAACACCATACATGCACCAATTTACTACTAGATGTCTCCATTGCACCCATCCCAGCCACTCTTTGTGATGTGTCTACTAGAACTTGATGGAACGTTTTTGACAAAATGTAGCTGTTTCCATAAAGCTTTTGTCAGAGGCAGCGGGTGAGACTTATGTTTTACAGCTGTGGTTTTCAAACTTTTTTCTTTTGTGGACTCCTACAAAATTTCATATGGAGGTTTCAACCAGAAAATGGACACTTTGGCACCATTCCAAGTGGAGACCAACTTTCAAACCTCGAAAGTTGCTGCAAAAGAGAATTGTCATCCTCCTGCTATCTCTCGTGTCTAAATTTTTGGAATTAACATTTGATGTACTGATGGTGCGTAGACTGTGATGGATGCAAACCAGGCAGGTGAATAATACATTACGTTGTCAGCAGGCATGAAAACACAGGCGAATCAAAATCAGCCTGCCTTTGCCCAGAAAGAACCTACGAAGAGGGAATGCACCAATGAGTAATGAGCCAAATTCTGTGCTGATTTATACGCAGCTGAAGTTAACAGGAAGTCAGCAACTGTAAATCTGCACAGAATTAGCATTAGGTCACCTCAGACATGGCTGGACGTTTTAAATAATGAGCCACAAACTGGGACGCGAAGATAAAAAAATCCATCTTCTTTAGAAACTTCTCACTGTTTCAGGCTGATCTGGGGTTAGGTTGCTGGCCTAGAAGCTGGAAGACCTAGGAGCAAGTCTCTGCTGTGGGGAGGCTTTGGATCAGGCACTTAGGATCTCCGGGTCTCAATTCTCTATTTGTTCAATGGGGATAACGGCACTGCCCTGTCCCCCAGGGGTGCTGTGAGGTTAAATCATTACAGATTGTGAGGTGCTCAGAGACTACAATGATAGGAGCTGGATAAGTCCCTTAAACAGATAGTATTTCTCGCTCCAAATATTCCAGGAGCTCCTTTTGGGTCAGGCTTTTCAATGACCGCTTTCCTTGAATGAGCAGTTCTGTTGACGTCCAGGGAGATTCCTCTGGGTTAGCAAAACAGGCAAGAGCTTGGGATTTCCAATGGAACCTAAGGAAGTGAGGCAGCCAATCGGGTTTGGGCACTTAACTGCTTTGAACGTTCCAAGCTATACCTCTTAAGGTAGGTCTCCATTTATGGTGGTGTGTAGAGGACACACACTGCATGCCCAGCTAGCACGGGTATAAACAGCAGTGTAGATGGTGAAGCACTGTGTAGGTGAGTACAGATACGCCAGAAGAACCCTAGGGTTTTGGCCAAAAGAGTTAGGGGACTTGTAAGGAACCTGAATCTCCCCACATGAGTGGTAGATTATTGAGATAACAGCCCATCGAAGGGTTTATCCTACTTGTGGACTGGTCAACAGTGGAACACATCCCATTCCCTTACTCAGGTGAGTAGCCCCAGTGAAGACAGAGTGATCACTTGCACAAGGAAGGAGAAGCAGGAGTTGGCCACCATGCTATGCTTGCAAGCACATGTCTTAGGAATCGAGTGCATTGAAAAATTGATTTGCCTTGACTTAGTTGGTTGAGATGGGCTCTAGGTTCTCCTGTAGGGTTCAGTAAAACTACAACTTGTCCAGTCCACCCTCAGATTTCACAGTGCGTTTGTGATCTCGTTGGAGAACCTCACCTTAAAACTCCAGTGGAGGCATAGCCTGGATGTGCACGAGACATTCATTTTGCACATACACTGAATGCCAGACTGGCCCGTGGCTGCACTTTACATTTCCACCACTTTACTCCTTACACTTAAATCATGCATGGTAAGTTACACCACTGTTTAAAGTCCTTGATTAATTTGCTCCTCCCTCTCCCCCGCCCATATGTGTTCCTCTTCCTCAGACAACAGCTTCATTTTAGTCCTTTTTACACGCTGTGACTGGAAAAAAAAAAGACAATAATAATTTCCAGTCAGAATACGATGAATCACATCTACTGTCAGTAAAATAAATATGCAGCAACCGAGAAAATACACATGGTGACTGGGGACAAATGAAGCACCCAGTATGAAAAATAAAACCCTTGAGAATCTTACTCTTAATGCAACAGATGTAAAGTACTGCACTGAAATAAGACACTAAGATATGAGGAACAGAATACAAGAGGTGGATATAAAGATTTCATTTTGGTTAATTAGGAACATCAAAACTTTTGTCGTTTGGCAACTATCTTTTTTACCGCAGTGGAAGCGGAAAGGTCTTTTCACGTCGTTAATGGACAGTAGCTTTCAGAGGTTCCAGCATAACGAGGAGAACATAATCTGAATTCACAAAGAAAATTAAACTAAAAAAAAAAAGTGCCAAGGTTGATAACAATGTTATACATTTTATTTCTGGGAATGTGCCCATTCTAAAAATGCAAATTTACTGGAGATCTTCCCCGCTGATTGGCTAATGCACAATAAGACTACAGACAGTTTTAATGAACCCTCTCCCCCTTAGAAAATGTCAAGTTAGCTTTGAGAAAAAAGGTCACATTTGAAAGCGATTGCTTATCTCTTGGTGACATTCATGTCCAGCAACGAGCAGAACACACTCGCTATAACGAGCTGCTAATGTCGGGGCGGGGGGGGTCCGTAGACGAGCGCTGTGGGGAGACATGGTGCAATATGTAATACATACGCTGAGCTGCAGCACATTGGTAATGGGAGGGGAGGGAGGTGGACACAGTACATCTGAAACAGCAGTAGAACTGGCCTATTCTTTCTCTTGGTGAAGAAAACAGTGGTGCTCTCACCCTCCGACAGCTTGTCATGGGACCTCCGCCGCTCAAACAGCGCCCAGCGATGGCAGGCTGCATTCATCCAGGCCAGAGTGGTTTGCAGGAGGGCTTGAGCACAAGGAGAGTGTGTGCTTTGCATCCCCCTCAGAGTGGCACCTCCTTGCCCATGGCTTTTCCCTGCAGACCTGCCAGTAAATTGCTGGCAGCTAAGGCGGCCATGGCGTTCCGGGTAGCGACCGTAGCGCTGGCGATGTGGGGGAGAATAACTGCAAAGAGAAAGGGAACAAAGTCCTGAGAGATCATTTCTTGGTTCTGGAACCTGCAATAGCAATCAAAGGGCCCCGGCCCACTGTGAATTTCACCCTTTCATCAGCGTTCATCACCCACTGTGCAGATATCCCCTGACAACGTTTGCCCTGGCCATGGGAGACAATCGGTTCCTGGGACAGACCGCACTCAGCTCTGAGCCATAGTCCAATGAAGACACTAGGATTGTATTGACTCTGGATCTTGTTAGGGCCCTCACCTGCACCTCTGCACTTTGGGTGGGAATACAACAGGCAGGGATGCTGCCTAGCTAAAATGATCCCAGGAGGACATTTAAGGACAGGAGGGGGGGAAGTACAGATTGTTTGACGGAATGGGATTCTTCACAGAGGCCTTTTCGCCCCTTGTAATTTAGCCAGATTTGCTAGGGGGACTGCAAGCCCGGAGGATTGAAAGGGCACTGCCAGGAATGGCCGGCTTAAGACTAAACCTATGAGCTGCATTTTGTCTGCATGCGAGTCACATCGACTCTCCGCTCTGCCTGCCTGCTCCATCCGTGTGAGCTGGCAGGGGATTGAAATTTACACGAATTCTGCAGGGGTTTAAAGAGATTTTTAAAGTTAAGATGATGTTTTAGTCAAATCCTGCCAGATTCTTATAAATGTCACTCCCCTGGTGGCTCATAAGACCAGAACAGGCAAAGCGACCAGACGGATAAGAACATAAGAATGGCCCTACTGGATCAGACCAAAGGTCCATCTAGCCCAGTATCCTGTCTTCCAATGGTGGCCAGTGCCAGGTGCCCCAGAGGGAATGAACAGAACAGGTAATCATCAAGTGATCCATCCCCTGTCGCCCATTCCCAGCTTCTGGCAAACAGAGGCTAGGGACACCATCCCTGCCCATCCTGGGTAATAGCCGTCAATGGATGTATCCTCCATGAACTTATCTAGTTCTTTTTTTGAACCCTGTTATGGTCTTGGCCTTCACAACATCCTCTGGCAAGGAGTTCCACAAGTTGACCTTGTGTTGTGTGAAGAAATACTTCCTTTTATTTGTTTTAAACCTGCTGCCTATTAATTTCATTTGGTGACCCCGTAGTTCTTGTGTTATGAGAAGTAGTAAACAACACTTCCTTATCTACTTTCTCTACACCAGTCATGATTTTATAGACCTCAATCATAACTCCCCTTAGCCGTCTCTCTTCCAAGCTGAAAAGTCCCAGTCTTATTAATCTCTCCTCATACAGAAGCCGTTCCATACCGCTAATCATTTTTGTTGCCCTTTTCTGAATCTTTTCCAATTCCAGTATATCTTTTTTGAGATGGGGTGACCACATCTGCACACAGTATTCAATATGTGGGTGTACCATGGATTTATACAGAGGCAACATGATATTTTCTGTCTTATTATCTCTCCCTTTCTCAATTATTCCCAGCATTCTGTTCACTTTTTTGACTGATGCTGCACATTGAGTGGATGTTTTCAGAGAACTGTCCACAATGACTCCAAGGTCTCTTTCTTGAGTGGTAACAGCTAATTTAGACCCCATTGTTTTATATGTATAGTTGGGATTATGCTTTCCAAATCATTTACGAATACGTTGAATAGGACTGGTCCCAGAACAGGCCCCTGAGGGACACCACTATTTACTTCTCTGCATTCTGAAAACTGATCATTTATACACACCCTTTGTTTCCTATCTTTTAACCAGTTACCAATCCATGAGAGCACCTTCCCTCTTATCCCATGGCAGCTTACTTTGCATAAGAGCCTTTGGTGAGGGACCTTGTCAAAAGCTTTCTGAAAATCTAAGTACACTATATCCACTGGATCCCCTTGGTCCACCTGCTTGTTGACCCCCTCAAAGAATTCTAGTAGATTGGTGGGGCATGATTTCCCTTTACTAAAACCATTTTGATTCTTCCTCAACAAATTATGTTCATCTATATGTCTGACAATATTGTTCTTTATTATAGTTTCAGCCAGTTTGTCCGATTCTGAAGTCAGGCTTACCGGCCTGTAATTGCCAGGATCACCTCTGGGGCCCCTTTTTAAAAATTGGCATCACATTAGCTATCCTCCAGTCATCTGGTACAGAAGCTGATTTGAATGATAGGTTACAGACTACAGTTAGTAGTTCTGCAATTTCACATTTGAGTTCCTTCAGAACTCTTGGGTGAGTGCCATCTGGCCCTGGTGACTTATACTGTTTAGTTTATCAATTTGTTCCAAAACCTCCCCTAATGATATCTCAATCTGAGACAGTTCCTCAGATCTGTCACCTAAAAAGAATGGCTCAGTTTCAGGAATCTCCCTCACATCCTCAGCCGTGAAGACTGATGCAAAGAAGTCATTTAGTTTCTCCACAATGGCCTTATTGTCCTTGAGTGCTCCTTTGGCACCTTGATCATCCAGTGGCCCCTCTGGTTGTTTAGCAGGCTTCCTGCTTCTGAGGTACTTAACATTTTTTTTGCTATGGGTGGCATAACATGCACAGGGATGTCCCTGGGCCGCAGGCAGGTACATGCGCCGGTCGGTCTGCACATGAGCCTGGCTCCTGGGGGTGCGCAGGGGAAGTTGATGGTGTGTGTGTTTATTTGTAATGCTCTTGGAAAGTTGCAGCCTAGGAGAATGCGTGTCTCTCTTTAGCTACTGTCATGCCAGCAAAGGGCCCCTTTTCAGCTGGGGAGAGCTTTGAGTGAGTTCCGTGGCTCAGCCACTCCTTGGGCTCACTTCTGGAACGATCAGTGAAGGTGCAAACTACTGCTAATTGTTGTTATTAGTTGTATTACTGTAGAGCCTAGGAGCCTAGCCGCAGACCAGGGCCCCATGGTGCTAGGCGCTGTACAAAGACAGGACAAAAAGACAGCCTCTGCCCCAAGGAGCTGACACCTGGCGGTTTGGTATGACGTGAAGCTCCATCCCCTGGACAGGGCAAAACTATTGCGCTTCTTCTGCACAGGCCATCTGACTGTCACCATGTGGTAGTGACTACAGAGCTGGGCTGGTTGAAAATTGGCAACCAAGGCCCTGCCCTTTTAGACATGAATTTACGCCTCCTGTAGACACAGTTCAACACCTTTAAAGGTGGGTTGACGACAGCCAGTTAATGCTATTTGTCACCCGGGATCTACAGACCTGCCTGGCACAGGTCCCGGGGCTCTGTATCCCACTGCCAGTCCAGCCCCCAGCCCCCTGAATGTTAGCAGACGGGGCAGTAGCTGCCATCGCTGTAGGTAAGTTCATATTCCCTGCTAACACGGCATTTCCAGTCTCGCGTATCTCACTCAGAACTTACTGAAGCTTCTGGCTTTGGGGCTACTTTAGGGTTAGTCTCTTCTTGCATGGGATTTTTTTGTTTTGGTCATTTGAGCAAACACAGTTCAGCCATTTAAGGAGGGGAGTAAAGCGCACTCAGGGGAGGAGGCAGGGCCGGGGCGAGGATTTAGGGAAGGGGGTCCAATGGGGCAGGGAGGGGGCGGAGTTGGAGCAGGGACTTTGGGGAAGGTGTTGGAATGGGGGTGGGGAAGGGGTGGAGTTGGGGTGGAGTTGGGGGGGGCGTGAGCAAATACTGCCCCCTCCCCGTGGAGTGTCCTCTTTTTTGAATGTTCAAATATGGTAACCCTAAATAAATTCACTGACGCTACTGTGGGGATGGCATGGGAGAGCTATATCACAGATAGTTAAGTCAGCCTCCTTGTGTGGATGCATTAACAATGTGCTATGCGAGTTGTCAAATAAATGTAACAGCCTAGAGCTTTAGATACACATTTTGTAGTGTTATGTATTACTCTGAGTATGCCAGACAAGTGAGGCCCATGGAAATACACAGCAAGCCATATTTACACATCCAGTATCTGTCTTAGAGTAAGGGTGAAAATGTATTGGCACATCTAAGCCACCAAATTTGTAGTTAACTGCTTCCTTCCCTGATTTGCCCCTAAAGGACTTTCACTTCTGCTGATTGAAAAGAAAATACACAGAACACTAGTACTGACCAAATTACTAAATTAGAGGGAAGGTACCACATCAAGTCAAAGGATCAAATCCTCATGTGATGTAATTACCTGAGGATCTGACCCTAAGTCAGTACTGATTTACTGGCCCTTTATGACAATGAAATTAGTGGTCATAGAAAAATAATGGGGGAAATGATAAGATTTTCAAGGGTGTATATAGCACAGAAATTTTGTATGACGTTGTACTACTTAAGAAATAAGGTGATCATGTAAGTCAAGGCTGGTTTAATGCATACACTCCGGGGTGGAGTTAAGGTTGTGTCTTTATCCAGGCACCTTAGTGTAAACTGGTGTAACCTTTACCCAGGCACCTTGGTGTAAACTTTATCCAGACACCTTGGTGTAAACTGGTGTAACCTTTACCCAGGCACCTTGGTGTAAACTTTATCCAGACACCTTGGTGTAAACTGGTGTAACCTTTACCCAGGCACCTTGTGATGACAGTGGCGTTATACTGATTTACACCAGCTGAGGGTCTGACCAATTATTTTTTATTCCAGGACACACGTCTTTCAAAGGAGGTTCATTGATATGCAGAATCCCCAGGATTGTAAAGACCATCGGAAAAACAAACACACAGAAATGAACCCCTGAGCTGGCTGGAAACTGGAATTTCTATTTCGTGGGAACTTTTGACATGTTGACATTTGATTTCATTCTGAATTGGTCAAAATTTAGAAATTCTGCCACAGAACAGAAATTTAAAAAAAAAACATGTTAATTTGGAAACATCCAAACATTTTGTTTTAATAGGTTTCAGAGGAGCAGCCGTGTTAGTTTGTATCCACAAAAAGAAAAGGAGGACTTGTGGTGCCTTAGAGACAAATTTATTTGAGCATAAGCTTTTGTGAGCTACAGCTCACTTCATCAGATGCTTTAGCTCCCGAAAGCTCATGCTCAAATAAATTTGTTAGTCTCTAAGGTGCCACAAGTCCTCCTGTTCTTTTTGTTTTGATAGTGTCAAACCATTATACTATAACACAGAATATTAATTAGTGTGTATAGTAGTAATTATGAGCTACGAATCCAATATAATATTATAATTGTTATTTTAATATAATATAAAAGTTTCACTGAAATGGATCAAAATGATAAGGTCAAAATGAAACATTTTGACCGTGTTGGAATGAAACATTTCGATCATACTGAAATGAAATGAAAAAAGTCTGAGTGATTACTGTCAACTTCCTCCTGTCAAACATGTTGTCAAAATTCACACGCTCCCCCGAAACATTTTCATACCCATGCAGCTGCCTTTTCCGAAGGAATACTGCTCCATCGGAACAGGTACACACCAGCGCAAGTAGAGGCTGCCTGGTCTAGAAATCAGGCCACAGGTTTAAATTCCCAAATCACCATTTTCCGCCCTGCTCTTCAGGTGACGGGGGCAGCTTCCAACACAGACTCACCACACGTTTTAAGTTTAAAAAGAGGATGATCCGTGGGCAGAGGCTCAGGCTCCGTGACATCCAGACCAGCAGCTGCAATCTGACCATTGACCAATGCCTGGTACAGGTCTTCCTGGTTCACTACACCGCCTCTTTTGGGAAAAGAAAAACAAAGTATCCATCAACTTCTGGACATCTCTGTGTAGCTGTTCTCGCAGCTAAGAGCCTTAGTTATCTGGTGAAAGCTTTAACACCGGGGTTGGATAAAGTTGGAGTGCACAGCAGTCTGATCTTAAAGGCTGCTTTATAATAAATTCTGAGGCCAGGGGCTTACAGTTCTGTCCTCCGGCACGATTCATACAGTATTGTGTGTGGGATCAGCTTATCTAATGAGACCGAATCCGCTGGATGGGATTTGCCTGTGTCATGATACATCTCCCACAATCAGCGTGTTGTCGGATTACACCAACGGAAGCCTTTTATTTTTAATAATTGTTTGAAAGTTGATTTTATTTTATTGAGCTGGGATGCTGTTAGAGTTGGGAATATAAATCTTGTCTCCCTCTGTGCCCACAGAAGGATTTGTGTCAGAAGTTTATGTTCTCCAGTGTGACATCTGTGTGTTTATCTTGCTGAGCCTTGGCTCTAAGACGTTTCTTTCCCTCCTGTCCTACCTCACCTGCTGGTGTTGATAAAGATGGCAGTATCCTTCATTCGGGAGAAAAGACTGTTGCCACAGATGCCCTTTGTTTCAGGAGTTAAGGCACAGCACACAACGATGAAGTCCGAATGCCGAGCCAATTCATCCAGTGGTACTATTCAGAACAAAGCAGAAAGGCTGCAGAGATTTTTTAAAAAGGCACATACTATTGGAAATAGCTTGGATTTATCTTTGCACTGAGTTGACCAGAGTCCACAGATAACAGACTGACCTAGGAAGAGGTTTCTGACCAGAGGAGCGAGGCTCTGGAACAGCCTTCCAATGGGAGCGGTGGGGGCAGACAACCAAACTAGTTTTAAGCTGGAGCTTGATACGTTTGTAAACGGGATGATATACGGGGTTGCCAGTGATAGCAGGGACTGGACTTGATGTCCCAGTAGGTCCCTTCTAGTCCTATGACCCTAGTCTGAATATTCTTGGGGGCCCAAAATATTTTATGTTTACTGTAAATTCATGTAAACAATTTCCGCCAAGTGGAACTGGTTAGTTCAGTTTAAGATAGCTATTGACATCCTCCGAGTTCCATAGGCCTGCAGCTGTCTGACGAGCCCTCCCCATCTGCATTCAGCGCACGTAGAGGCAGATTAGGGGTTTGTTGGGCCCTGGGCCAGAGCACGTGGGGGCTCCTCCCCACCCCTTCGGCCTGCAGTCTCCCCCGCTCCTTCCCCGGTGGAGGCAGCTGATCAGAGTTCAAAATGCCCAGCTGAGAATGGGCATGATGGCTACTCTGGGAGACGTACCTCGAGGCACAGAGCAAGGTACACCAATGAAACGCATTAAAAGTACATTTGTAGAAAGAGCCATTTTAGATTCTGCAGTCACGGCTGTTGGGGGCAAACTCTTTCTGTGTGTATTGTCTGGATAATACGGCATGGGGGTGATTGATCACATTTAATTACATCTGTGCTCAGTGACTTCCCTGGGCTTTGAATCAACCATGTCATTTGCAATATGCTGATGTAACGGGCTACCCCTTGGAAATGATACAAAAAGGCTTGTGGCTAAACAAGTAGGAAGGAAAAGCTTTTTAACAAAACTGCTTAACCAATCTGTTTCTCTGGACTTAAGGGATGTCACCAGCTCTCCTGGTTTGATTTTGAGTCTCACAAAATTGAGTATCTTCTTAAAGCCCCAGCTCCTGGAGTCATGTGTTTCCATGAGAATCTCAGCTTTCACTTAAAAATTTTACAAAAAGCATATTTCTGGGTCTCACGATTGCAGAAAAACATGAAAAGGTGAGACCCTTACAGGCTCAGAAACCACAACGCAAATAAAAAGAATCCATTACTTATGATTTTTAAAATCTCACCATTTCTATGCCAATCTCATATTTTCTGGGGGGGAGGCCTGGCCTTTAAATGGGGGTGTTCTGCAAGGATGGCTGGGGGAACCTCAGTCTGCCTCTATTTTTAATCTAAAGTCTCCACTTCACAGCCCATACACAGGCAAGGCAGGAAGCTCCCTAGCTGGGTAGTTAGGAAAACAGGCTTTCCGGCAGTTCAGCCTTTGCTGAGGTGGGATTCCAGCTGGATTTCTCCACAGTCTGAAAAACGCTCTGTTCCATCTTACCAAACTCGGCCGGGATTTTGGTGGCCATGTCAGGTCTCGGGCCAGTGTCGGCATATAGGAATCTCTTGACTCCAAATGGCTTTAACCGGGCCATGACAGCTGCTCCTATAAAGTGGGAATTACACCCATGAGTTCCACCTTATTGCTGCTCATCTGCTGTGCAAATCCTCCCCCTCTGCAGGAGAAACAGTGTGTAGGGGGCTGAGGTGAGTTTCCTTTACATCTTCACATTGTGGAGAGGGACTTTCCAGCCACATGGGATAAGGTGTCCACCTCCCTACACCTGTGAGGGGTCCCCAAAATCTGCATGGATCTCAGGACATCCATGACAGGTTTCAGAGTAGCGGCCATATTTGTCTGTATTCACAAAAAGAAAAGGAGGACTTGTGGCACCTTGGAGACTAACCAATTTATTTGAGCATAAGCTTTCGTGAGCTACAGCTCACTTCCTCGGATGCATTCAGTGGAAAATAGAGTGGGGAGATTTATATACACAGAGAACATGAAACAATGGGTGTTACCATACACACTGTAAGGAGAGTGATCACTTAAGATGAGCTAATACCAGCAGGAGAGCAGGGGGACGGGGGGAAGAAAACCTTTTGTAGTGATAATCAAGGTGGGCCATTCCATGGAGGCCCATGGCAGCAGTCCCCATGAAACACCACCCCTCAGCCCACTCTCTAGGGAAGAGGGACTTGCTGAGTGGAGAGGCCACTGTAGAACGACCGGGTCAGAGTTACGGAGTACAGGGGAATAATCTGTTCAGTGTTGAGATGGGATGATGCCCTTAAGAACAGGCATCCACATCCCAGTCTGGGACCTCTTCTTGCCCGAGTGTTTCAGCCATGGGGTTTCTGTGGGACTGGTGGGAGATGAGAGCCTGCTGCTGAGCCCCTACCATAACTTCCAGCCCAAGCGCACCTGGTCTAGGTTGCTTCTGTTTGCCAAGAACACCTCCTGTGTCTTGTTTAGTAACCAAATGGATTTGGTTAGTGCAGTTATTAAATAGTCTAGCAAGTAACCATGCCCCAGAAAGTGCATCCATTGTCCTTCTTTGTTGTGGTGACGGTAAAGAAACCTAATATCAATAGGCTTTCTTCCTCCAAGCACTTTACAAACACCAACTCATTCTCATGCTAACCTAATGGGGTGCATAAACAAACAGGATTAGGTCTGCTCTCCACAGTCCAGATGGGGAAACTGAGGCAAAAGGCTACATTTTTAAACCTAGGGACAGAACTCCATATTTAGGTACCTAAAAAGTGGCCCAATTTCAGAGGTGCTGATCCCCTGCTAATCCAGTTGATGCCAATGTGCAAATACAGCAAATACTTTTATTGTAATCCTAACCTGCTCTACACTGTGCCGTGAGGGCAAAATTCTCCCCTGTGGATTTAATAGGGCTTAAGTGGAAAGTAGTGGTTTTTGAAAGGATTGTAGCAGACCAAGAGATGAAATAGCCACAGAAGGCTAAAAGGCTTTCCACGGCCCAACACTTTATGTTGTCACTTAGATGCAGAGCTGAGTGAATAATTGACGTTTTGCTTGGGGGACAGGAGAGCTGAAAAAAAAATTGGCTTGTTTCAAACCACAACTGAATTTTTTCAGTTTTTCTCATTGTGGGAGAAAAAAAAAACCCTGAAAAAATTAGTTTGGGGGGTCACCAAAACATTTTATTTGACCTGAAACAATTTTTTACCAGTTTTTCATTTCATTTTGGGTCATTTTCAGGTGCTTTGAATCTTCCTTTTTCGTTGTTTTTAATTAGCTAAGTTTCCAAATGAAACATTGCTTCAAACGAAAAGTCTAAATGTTTAGTTTCAAAATGGCCAAAATGGACCATTTCAATTTTTTCAGGGAAAAAAAATAATCAATTTTTGGTTAAAACTATTTGCCAAATTTGACCAGAATTCTCAAGTAGTTTCAGGGCCTCGCAAAAATGCATTTTCTGTGGCAAATTTATTATTTGCCAAGCAAATTTTGCCCAGCTCTAATGACAAATGTGCAAAGTGTAGAATGCTACATAAGAATTCTTTGTTTGTTTACACCAGCGGTAGGGACATTGCACAGGTATAAACGAGGTCTTACGGTGCAAGGTAGTAGACTATCAGACCTATGCAAAATCAGTGCTTGAAATCTAGATCTGTCCACCATTGTAGCATTAGAACAAGCAACAAAATGGAAGCACTTAATGGTGTTTTTATTAGAACTGAGCCAAAAAGGAAAATTATTCATGAAACGTTTTTTCAACGTGTTTCCTCCTTTCTCAAACTCCAAAAAATTTTGCCCAGCTCTGTAGACAGCCAAAACATTGGAGGAGAGGAATTTTGCAAAATTGGTCAACTTTTTAAAAACTGGCAAATTCTAAAATGGTGGCCAGATCTACTCTTTTAAATCTTAACTGATATAAAAACAGAAATGTAAAAAAAAGCAACCTCATGATTTTTTAAATTGCTGACACTTTTCAAAATTACTCAGGGTTTGAGTCTAACTCTGGTTGATTTTTGTGTGTGTCTTTTCATCAATTTGATTTTTTAGCAAAAGAAATCAAAATACAGACCATTTTGGCCAGCTCTGTATGAAAACGGATTTTGCAACTTACCTATTCTTCCAAGTCCTAGAATCCCCACAGTGCTGCCTGTCAGACCATAGCCACACATCCACAGAGGCTTCCAGGTTCCCCAGCCACCGCTGTAAAATAACACTGGAAGCTATTTCAGGCATACACAGGACAGCATCAACCCTTCCCCTGCACTTTGGAATGTGGAGACTGTTTCTGTTTAGCTCTGGTCGATCATTTAACAGGAATTGCCAGCCTGGATCAGACCAAGGCTTGAACTAGGCCAGTAGTCTTGTCTCCAACACTGGCCAGGAGGAAGTTGCAAGAATCCTCATTAATTAGTGGGTGATTTTTGCTTTGAGCGATAATGGTTTATATCCCCCACAAATCTTAGACTAGCCATTGTTGAGAGACAAGGTGGGGGAGCTGACATCTTTTATTGGACCAACCTCTACTGGCGAGAGAGACAAGCATTCTAGCTTACACAGAGCTCTTCAGCTCAAAGCTATTCCCTCCCCCACCTTGTCTCGCTAAGATCCTGGGACTGACACAGCTACAACTGCACAGCATACATGATGAACTCTGAACATTCCTGTTCTCCGTGTACATTGTGTGAATCCCGTGCAGCTGCATCTTGCACTGCTTGTGTATTCAAAGGAGCTGGATCAAAGCTAGCTTGGGTATGTGCACACACACATCTGACTGCAGTGCAGTCATACCCAGAGGCTATATTTTCTCTTCTCAGGACATGTGAAGTATCATCTATAAAAATCCTAACCACAGAGAGGAGAATATGCTCCTAAAATACTTGTCCAACACCCCATCTTTTGGTTGTTTACTCACCAACACATTGGTCTTTCACTTCCTGCCGACAAACTCGACATAAACAGTTTTCACTAGGTAGTTTGAATAAAGACAAAAAAAATTTACTTCTTAGCTTCATCCACAGCTTCTAACAGTCGACGGGAAGTTGCCAGAAGAAGAGCAACTGTGAGTTCAGCAACTGCTTCAGTCAATACGTCTGGTGTGTATCCTAACCTGATTCCTCTGCATCCAAAGATACAAATAACAAATACTCCGTTACATTACTGGAATCTTCTCAATGTAGGAATGGTCACACCTGAACTGTTTCTAGACCATTAGGATATGAAGATTATGCCACATGTCCTCAGAAATAAATTTTTCTCTAGACTTACAGGAAGGGCTTGGATTGAAGCTATGATTAGAGCTGTGCGAAAGTTCAGTATGAAAACCCAGCACATCTGGTTGGGGGTTCGTGATGGACGGGAAACTCGCTGAAAGTAGCTGAGCCTCTACAAAAATATTTTGGTGAACTTTGAGACCACCACTGAGCCAAATTTTGCTATTCCCCACTCCCAGGACATACTTGAGACATCTCCAGGGGTCCGATTATCAGAGAGCGAGCATGCAACATCTTCTGAAAACTGGTCCCTCCCCCCGCAACGTGTCAAGACAGATACCCAAAATCATTAGCCGCTTCTGAAAATGGAGATCTTTCTAGTCATTCCACCTGAGAAGGAGATTTCGGGGTTTAAATATAACAGCACTGGGGTGAGGCATCTATTGACTCCTATTGACTCTGTTTCAGGAATTGGGTTTTTCCAGGGAATGTTGCAACTGCATTAAAAAAAAACCCTCAGAAGAACCACTTGAGGAGATTGGGGATTGGCATCATGGCAGGGGAAGAGGTGAGGCTAGGGTTTGCAGGCAGGGAAGGGGAGGGTGAGGTGGCTGACTGTGAAAGAGGAAGGATGAGTATGGTGCACAACAGATGCCATGTGGTTCTGTTTAAGATAATATGACTGTGGCTCGTTATTCATTTTTGTGCATTAGATAATCATACACTGAATGGTACTTTCTCTTGTAAAATGTGTTTATTGCTCCTGCAACGTGCTAGTCTATTTAACCTTCAAGAAGGGGGTGGAGCTCCTGGGGAACTAGCAATGACTTCCCCTTCAGGAGATGGGAGGGGCCACAAAGACACGGAGGTCACCTAAGTATGGGAGACAAGCAAATGTGAGGGGGCCAGATGTGGGACTGAGGTCCTTCATTCTACAAAGACCAGGGATTGCACGGCTGCTCTCCTTGCTACCTTCCTGTTGCTGACCTTGCTGAGCCATCAGCCTCCAAGCTCAGGACCTCCTTGGCTGTCTTGCTGACACGGCCAGGAAGGGTGGGGATGGTGACAGGAGTTAGTGCTAAATGAGGTGGTTTCCATGATGTCTGCTTTGGCATCATTTATAATCTTGGCACCATGCTCCTAACAAAGTAGGGAGTGACTGGGATTCCGATATAACAAGGGGCTACTGAGCCAGCCCAAGGGCAGTCAGACCTTTAAACTACCCCCATTTCCCTCCTTGTGGAGACGGGACTGCAGTGACTCTTACATTTGTACAGCTTGTGACTAAACCACACCAGCACATTTTACCTCTTCTTCAGCTCCTCCAGAGACATGTGATCATAGCCCACTGACATCGTGCTGACCACCTGCAGGCTGGGCCCTGTGGTGGGAGGAGAGAACAAACGGACTGACGTTCACATCCAGCCAGAGCTCAGCTCCATGCTCGGTGAGAGCTAGGCCAGATCTACTACTGCACAAATTCAATAGCTTGAGTCTTGAGAAGACTGAGGGGGGAATCTGATAACAGCAGAGGTGAAAGTAAGCCGGTACGCCCCGGTACGGTGTACCGGCAATAGCCAGTGTGCCGTACCGGGGTGGATTGGCTTCTCCAGGTGCAATTTAAAGGGCCTGCGGCACCCAGCAGCAGCTGGAGCCCTTGGCCCTTTAAATTGCTGCCAGAGCCCCGCTGCCGGAGCCCTGGGGTAGCGGCGGCTGAATCCTGGGCCCTTTAAATCGTCCCTGGAGCTCCGCTGCTGCTTCCCAGGACTCCGGCAGGCTCTGGGGACGATTTAAAGGGCCCGGAGTGGTAGTGGCGGCCGGAGCCCCGTCCCCGGAGCCCTGCTGCCGGAGCCCTGGGGAAGCGGCGGCGGGGCTCCGGGGACGATTTAAAGGGCCCAGGGCTCTGGCCACTGCTACTGCCCCGGGCCCTTTCAACCGCTGCCAGAGCCCCCTGCTGCCTTTACCCCGGGGCGGGGGAAGGAGGCACTTGCCGGTACAGGGTGGGCCGGGGCTGGCTCTGACCTCCCCCAGCCCCGCCCCTTCTGCCCGAGGCCCCACCCCTTCCGGGGGCCAGAGTCGGCCCCAGCCCAGCCCCATACCGGTAAGTCCCTAGACTTACTTTCACCCCTGAATAACAGTCTTCAGCTAGGATAAGGGCGGTTGCAAAGAGGACAGGGATCCATTGTTCTCCATGTCCACTGAAGGTAGGACAAGAAGCAATGGGCTTAATCTGCAACAAGGAAGATTTAGGTTAGATACCAGGAAAAACTTTCTAACTCTAAGGGTAGTTCAGCTCAAGAATAGTCCTACAAGGGAGGCTATAGTATCCCCATCACTGGCGGTTTTTAGGAACAGGTGGGACAAACACCCGTCAGGACTGGTCTAGGTTTACTTGGTCCAGACTCAGCGCAGGGGGCTGGACTTGATGACCTCTTGAGGTCCTTTCCAGCCCTATAGTTCTATTCTATAATTCTAGTAACCTTCTATTACTCCTCCTGGAAACCACTACAGCGACCACTGGGCAGGGCATGGGTGGCTTATCTTAGCTCCATCGCACCCTCCCAGTCCCCTCGCCACACCATGTTCTGCAGACTGCTGTCTCACATTCCCACTGCGTTACACCTGCATAGCGCTCCTCAGAGAGTGAGTTGCATCAGATTCTTGCAACTGAGGATAAAAGCCTACTACTGCTACTTGCTGATGAATTTACTCCTTTAGCTCATAGCATTGGATTACAACAGGATCCTCATTCTTTAAGTGATTTTAAAAATCATTCCACAGCTACCCAAACAGACCCCCGGCTACCCCCCAGCCAAATAGCAGGATGCATGCAGAACCCTAATTCAAATCAGGGAAATGGCCACTCAGAAAGAACTCTGCCTCATGGACTGATTCCAGTGTAGATGCCTCTTTATATGTACACACTGGGAAGCAGAAGGGCCCCTTCAATGAGCATTTCAGCTGCTGAGCCTCCACACCAGACCACCAATAATGTAAAATGGGGACATGTTAGCATGAGTGGACATGAATGCATGATAGTTTGGGGGCGTCTTGTTCGTCACTGCTCCCGCCATACAGACAATTTCAAAGTACTTCTGCAGTATTCAATGTCCTACCTGCCGCGTCCAGCACTTCGGCATCTATCTTCTCTGTCAGGAGGCAATACAAGCCTCGAATCCCAGCAACCTTCTCCAGGAGTTCTGAGCGTGGCACTGGCTCATCTGAATCCCACTGCTCAATGTTGCAGCTGCAAGAGGCGAGACGGGGAAATGTACCAGGGTTGTGGCTGTGGCTTGTAAAGCACACAGAGCTAGTTTGCTACAGCCCTTACCAGGCAGCAAAGCCCCCTTGCCCTCCTGCTCAGATTGCAATGCCAGACAATGTCTGGCTAGTTTCCCAACTACCCCTGTGAGCAAGAGGCCAGAGGGAGACTGAGCAGAGACCTGGGTACTCACCTTGTTTGACAATCAGAGCAGCTTGCTGGGCCCGTGGGCTGGGCGAGGGTAACCTGCAGTGATATTTTACTCTAGAACATCCCAGATCCAGGGGATAGCAGAATGGCTCTTGGAGGCACAGTGTGTTCTCTGGCCTGCTCTTGGAACAGCGAGCTCTGTGCCAAGTTACGATGGAGCCCTTTAGAAAGAAGAACGTGTCCCAGAAGTGCTAAGTATCTGCTCAGTGTGTGCTATTTGTGAATTATTTTTTCAGGGCAAGCAATATCTAGTTCGCCAGACAGGTCAGAAAATGAAGAGAACCACTAAAATTAAAAGTCTGGGTTTATCGTATACCTAAAGTCTGCACATGAGGAAATTTCAGAAGAGCTACCATTACCACTGCAGTGTTTGGTGTCAAATCTTGAATCGTCTCTAGCGAAAGGCTTCCTGTCATTGTACTGCAACCAGTTGTATGGTCCTCCTGGGACAATTGTCATCTCAGTTACCTGGATGTAAATACAGCGTAACTCCACTCACGTCCTTGGGGTCAGTCCAGCATTCCAGCATAATTGGAAGCAGAATGTGTCCCTACGTGTTGAAATAGGGACTTCATTCAGTAACACAAGTGGGAAAGGTGTAAAAAGACAAGGCTATGGAGGGTGATATCAGTTACACTGGTGTGAAATGGAAACACTGGGACACTTCATATGGACAAACAGGATGGGCTCAGTAAAACTGAGATGTGTGGTCACTTTATGCATGTAAATCCATTAGCTTTGCTGGAGTTACTCCAGGATTACACTGGGGATAAGTGAGCACAGTAGATACAGTATGGTTCAACTACCGTGGCAGTCAACTACTGTGTATCAGCACACTACAAGTACGCTGCATGGCATGCGATGTGAGCAATGCAACCATGTCGGGAATGTAGTGGGGTAAAGGAGGTTGATAGACACGTGGGGCTTGCTTCTGCTCCTCTTGACTTCAGTGATGGCAGGATTGTGCCCACAAATTCCACCTCCATTCCTATCTTTATTGCAGATCAGGTATTGCCAAGACTTATCTACCTACCTCCCCTTCCATCCCACCATCCTCTGGGTGCTGTAGAACACCCTGATGGTGTGTGCATGCCTACACCTGATCTGACACTTCTTTGTGCTCGGTAGCATCTTTGAATGGAGGCTCTCAGAACGCTCTGCAAAGGTGAAAAGGTGCATTCATCATTTTACAGACGATGAAACTAAGGCACAGAGCGAGTAAAGGCCAAATTCTGCAGTCTTAATCAAGCAGAGGTCCCGGTGCACCTTAGCAGGAGTGAGTGAAAGGTGCTTTTTGCTCGATTGCTCCACACCCCCTGCAATGGGCCAGCTGCTCTGAAGTCAGGGAAAGTTTTTCTCCGTAAGACGCAAAGAATTTGGTCTGGTGGGCCCTTCCACCAGTTACACAGCGAGCCACGGCTGAGCCTGGACTGGCACCCACATCGCTGGACACCCTGTCTGCTGTTCTACTTACCAGCCCATGCTGCCTTGCACCCTCAGCAGGTCTGCGGATGACACTAAGCTGGGGAGAGAGGTAGATATGCTGGACGGTTGGGATAGGGTCCAGAGTAACCTAGACAAATTGGAGGATTGGGCCAAAAGAAATCTGATGAAGTTCAACAAGGACAAGTGCAGCGTCCTGCACTTAGGATGGAAGAATCCCATGCACCGCTACAGACTAGGGACCGACTGGCTAAGCATCAGTTCTGCAGAAAAGGACCTGGGGATTACAGTGGACGAGAAGCTGGATCTGAGTCAGCAGTGTGCCCTTGTTGTCAAGAAGGCTAATGGCATATTGGGCTGCATTAGTAGGAGCACTGCCAGCAGATCGAGGGAAGTGATTATTCCCCTCTATTTGGCACTGGTGAGGCCACATCTGGAGTACTGTGTCCAGTTTTTGGCCCCCCCACGACAGAAGGGATGTGGACAAATTGGAGAGAGTCCAGCGGAGGGCAACAAAAATGATTAGGGGGCTGGAGCACACGACTTATGAGAAGAGGCAGAGGGAACTGGGCTTATTTAGTCTGCAGAAGAGAAGAGTGAGGGGGGATTTGATAGCAGCCTTCAACTACCTAAAGGGGGCTTCCAAAGAGGATGGAGCTCGGCTGTTCTCAGTCGTGGCAGATGACAGAACAAGGAGTAATGGTCTCAAGTTGCAGTGCGGGAGGTCTTGGTTGGATATTAGGAAACACTATAGTACTAGGAGGGTGGTGAAGCACTGGAATGGGTTATCTAGGGAGGTGATAGAATCATAGAATCATAGAATATCAGGGTTGGAAGGGACCCCTGAAGGTCATCTAGTCCAACCCCCTGCTCGAAGCAGGACCAATTCCCAGTTAAATCATCCCAGCCAGGGCTTTGTCAAGCCTGACCTTAAAAACCTCTAAGGAAGGAGATTCTACCACCTCCCTAGGTAACGCATTCCAGTGTTTCACCACCCTCTTAGTGAAAAAGTTTTTCCTAATATCCAATCTAAACCTCCCCCACTGCAGCTTGAGACCATTACTCCTCGTTCTGTCATCTGCTACCATTGAGAACAGTCTAGAGCCATCCTCTTTGGAACCCCCTTTCAGGTAGTTGAAAGCAGCTATCAAATCCCCCCTCATTCTTCTCTTCTGCAGGCTAAACAATCCCAGCTCCCTCAGCCTCTCCTCATAACTCATGTGTTCCAGACCCCTAATCATTTTTGTTGCCCTTCGCTGGACTCTCTCCAATTTATCCACATCCTTCTTGTAGTGTGGGGCCCAAAACTGGACACAGTACTCCAGATGAGGCCTCACCAATGTCGAATAGAGGGGAACGATCACGTCCCTCGATCTGCTCGCTATGCCCCTACTTATACATCCCAAAATGCCATTGGCCTTCTTGGCAACAAGGGCACACTGCTGACTCATATCCAGCTTCTCGTCCACTGTCACCCCTAGGTCCTTTTCCGCAGAACTGCTGCCTAGCCATTCGGTCCCTAGTCTGTAGCTGTGCATTGGGTTCTTCCGTCCTAAGTGCAGGACCCTGCACTTATCCTTATTGAACCTCATCAGATTTCTTTTGGCCCAATCCTCCAATTTGTCTAGGTCCTTCTGTATCCTATCCCACCCCTCCAGCGTATCTACCACTCCTCCCAGTTTAGTATCATCCGCAAATTTGCTGAGAGTGCAATCCACACCATCCTCCAGATCATTTATGAAGCTATTGAACAAAACCGGCCCCAGGACCGACCCTTAGAGGTTTTTAAGGACTGGCTTGACAAAGCCCTGGTGGGGATGATTTAGCTGGGGTTGGTCCTGCTTTGAGCCGGGGATTGTACTAGGTGACCTCCTGAGGTCTCTTCCAACCCTAATCTTCTATGATTCTGTGAATCACCTGTCGTCATTGTATTGTGTTTAACTGCTATAGGAATTGAGACCTAACCCCACTCTCCACCTGAGAGGCCACATTCCTTCCTAGTGTGACTCCACAGGAGCCAGTGCACTTACTCCAGGGATGAATTTGGCCCTTAATCCCTGCAATGCTCTAAGACCCCATCAGCAGTAAGAGCAAGAATGCATAACCCAGTTATCCTAGACAGAAGCATATTCTCCTCCTGGCTAGGTCACCGGCCCAGCCAGAGGCCAGGCTTTGAATTTAATTTTGTGTTGAGGGTTTGGTGCCTGTCATCACTCTCAGTTTTGCATTGCTCAGGCATCTACAGGTTCATACCCCACTCACAGCCGTGATTCGTTTCCTTTTGCAGGTTGCACTGCCAGAGATTTTACACGTGGATCAAAAATTGGCACCATTGTTTCAGGTTTTGTGACATTCGGAGTCTGTTAACCAGATGCAAGTCTGTGCTCACTGGAGTGCGAACACATGTGTTTTGGCAGTTATAAAAATAATCTTGCAGGAACAGTCTAAGAATTCGAAGATTTCCTGTAGGGGAGAAAACAACATATTTTCTCCATTAGGGATTTTAACCAGCCCAGTTTATTTAATCCTTCTTAAAGCAGGGGATTTTGTAATTAGTTAGCTGCAACCAAAATCTTTGGGCAATTGTGTTCTAAGGAGCAGCATTTTAATTTTTCTTTATTAAAAGAGCTAATATCACTTAGCATGCATCTATTGCAGGGGTGCTAAGGAGCTCTAGCCGAGGCCCATGACTCCATTGTGCAGGTGCTGTACGGACACAGAAGCACAAGATGGTCCCTACCCCAAATACCACGTGTTTTAGATTCCAGTGGCGTGATCTCAGGGTGGATACTCACGGTTTGAGTCTTTTCTTACTCTTGCTTCCAGACTGCATATTAAACAGCAGCAGTGAACCGATTAACTCCCTATTTGTCAAAATGAGCGACTGGACTAAAAGTGGGAGGAAACACCTCTTTCTTTACGCAGGAGGGGGATGTGGTAACGTATGTTTGTGTGAGGCAGTGCAAATTCAAAACACCATTGAAGACACACAGCCCAATTCTTCACTTTGCTCCATCATTCTTAGACCAGGGTAATTCCACCGAAACCAGTAGCTGCGCCAGCTTAAAACCAGGGTCACACCATAGGCGTCGGGAATTGGGGTGCGGGGCGTGCTGCAGTGCCCCCAGGTTTTGCATGGGGTTCCGACCGCCAGCCCCGCACCTGGAGCTCCGCTCCTGGCCCCGCACCCGGGCTTTGCTCCCGCCCCCAGCTGTGGTCCCAGCCTCAGCCCCCTTACCCCTGTCCGCGTCCCCCCCCTCCCGGAGCCACAGCCTGGTCCTGGCCCCAGCTCTGGGGAGAGGCAGCACCCCACTGTAAAAAGTGTTCCAGCACCACTGGGTCACACAGTGGTGACTTGGGCAAAAACTTTAGTTTGACCTTGATGGCCACCTGCTGCCTCTCTAGTTAGATCACTATGGGCTCCTTAGCAACCAACGCAGCGTATGGGAGGGACAAGCTGTACAACGCCACGCGGCCTCGTGGCCCTGCCCCATTCCGTATTAGCCTGGCACTCAAGGAGGCCAGTGCTTCTGCCGAGCCCTGTGCCTCTAGCAAACTGCCGTGACGCTGTGGGGAGGGCCAAGCTGCTCTCTGCTCTGTTAGGAGAAGCCCTGGGGTGAAGCCTGCCACCTCCAAGGGAAGGATTAGGAGGAATCTCTGCCAGGGAATTGTGCCAATCTTTCCTTTCCCCCTGGTCCCCTGTTATGGTAAATCATACGTCATAGCAGGGCGTGCCTGCCTTGGAGCAGTCCCTGCTGGCCACCCATGGCTCTCCCCGCCTCAGTTCTCCTCAGCCAGATTTCAGGCTCTCCCAGGGTTCATGTGGCTCTCAGATTTCAGTCCCCTGCCAGAGTCACAAATATCCAAACAACTGAAGAGTTCTTTCCCCACTGGGGCTCCTCCTAGCGCTCCCTGAGGGCTCCATTTAAATGTCTCTTACTCGGGGGGAGGGGGGGCAGAACACTGAATCTCAGGCACGTTCCCTGGAGTCCTTCCAGGCCCCCCACAGCCCATCCCCTGCAATTCCTCTACCCATCTGTCTTTTCTCAGCCCTTTCCTGAGGTCCTGATGTCTCAGGCTGTCACCTCACCCCAATTAGTCCAACCCTTTTACGCTGGGAGGTAGCTGATCTGGCATGGGCTGGGCTGATTGAACAGGACTGCCTGGCTTGCCTCAGGCCTCCTGGTCCTTGGAAGTGTAGGCCACTCCGTTACAGGGCAATTCCCCCTTATCACCATTTCCATATACAGGCTAGCACTCATTGGAGTCACTGGGAGCCTCTCTAGTGGCTTCAATGCGATTTGGATGGGCAATTTGCAGGGGGAAAACCTCCATATCCATTTGTTTTAACTAAAAAATTCTAATTTCCTATGGGAAACTTTAAAACTGAATGAAAACGTATTTGACCTCAAAATGGTTTGGTTTATTAAACCCTCAAATTCTGTTTTAAAAAAACTGTTTGGGTTTTTCCCCAGCAGTTTTTCCCCTTCCCCCCCATTTCCAAGGGGAAAAAGGGGGGAAGTGGGGAGAAAACCCCCTTTTTACTCTTATTGTTTTTTAATTATAACAATAAAATGGCATGAAGAAACAGGGTTTCTTTCCAACTTTTGGCAGTTGGAAAACAGTATTGGAAAGAGTGTGTGGCAGGGAGCTCCTTAATTTTGAAATGAACAATTGGGTTTTGTTCCCCAAAATATTTCATTATGAAACACTTACGTCTAACAACATTTTTTCTGCAGAAAAATACATTTTGACAAAACCCTATTTTCCTATGAGAAAATGGTTTCACTGGAAAATCTTTGACTGGCTCTCCCAGCAGTGGACAGGGTCTTTCCCAGCAGTCCCTTCCTCAGCTTGACATGGGTTAGAAATGGCTGGCATCTCTCTCCTTCATAGGACAAACCATCAGGCAAGCTGGCACCTGCTTGGGAGTGGGGTGACCCTGGCTGGGCAGCACTGCAGCCAGGTCAGGACTGCAGGGCATTAGCAGAGCCTGTGTGTTTGAGATGGCACCGTGCCTGCCTTTGTTAGGCCTGTCTTGCCAGCACGGTGAGGCTCTGGCTTTCAGGAATGACACAAAATTGCTTCATTTTCCCAAACATTACCGAATAATGATGCTCAATCCCAGAGCTCCTCTGGGGCAGGATGAGAAGCAGCACGTTGTGTGTGATGGCAGTGATCAGCGGGGCCAGTGACTGTTGAAGTTTACTCACATATCACGGATATTGCTTGTTCCAAAGTCAATATCACTTACAATCTGGAGCTGCTGCACAGATAGCTGTCTCGTGCCAGCTAGGGCTGGACAATTCGACAGGTTCCCACTTAGGGTGGCCAGATGGCCTGATTTTTTCTTATATAGGTGCCAATTACCCCCTGCCCTCCTGTCCCAATTTTTCACACTTGCTATCTGGTCATCCTATTCCCACGTGTGTGGGGTACCCAAACTAGACCCTGCAGTTCAAAGGGGGTGACAACAGGCCAAATTTGCACATTTACTTAGAGGTTCAAGTTTTCACATGCTCTTTCCCCAGGACTCCTTCCCACTGACCTTAGCTCTCCTCTGGTGTGTGTGGAGGGAAGGGAGTGACCTGATTTCAGCCTGACTCTCTTCTGAGGCACCTCAACCGCTTTCTCCAGAGCCACTGACTGCTGCTATGCAGTCATGGCCTTGGGATGGGTCAGGCAATGGTTTGAACTCCCCAGTTGCCAGCAAGAGACACAGAAATACGCCCCCTCCCACAGCCACTGATGCGCTAATAGCAAGCGAAGTAGCAGCCTCTGAAGTTTAATGTGCAGTTGTTAGTGACACCACTGAACACTCCTGGGTCTGGGGTGACATTCATGGGTTTTGCTAGAACTACAAACAGTGCTCCTAACTCACTTAGGCAGCCTTGGAAATACCCCCCTTCACCGCTACCCTGTTCACTGCTGAATTGCGTGGTGAGGTCTCTCTTTCTCCTGGCCATTCGAACTCCATGTAGATTGTACCCATAGACGTGAACACGTCCGTTGTCAGAAGCATCTCACCATGCGTCAGCTACGGATGCAGTTGTTCATACTCATTAAATAGCTCCTTTAGCTCACTGTGCCTAGTTCCAACAGAGCTGGTCAAACAATGGTGACTTTTTTCAAGTTTTAAAAAATAGAATTTTAAAAACTGTTTAAAACTTCAAATTTTCAAAACACTTTGACCAGCTCAGAAAAAAAAAATGGATTTCCCACTCCTCACCCGATTTTGTAACTCAAGAATTCCAACCAGCTTGGATTTCCATATTCCACTCACTTTTTGCATAGACAATGCTTTCTGTTGCCACACAGGGCTGCAATTTCTAGCCTCAGGGCGGGTTGTTTGACTCCTTTTTGCCCCATGACGACCTGGCCCAGAGACAGGTGGACACAGTCCAGTCACCATTCATGGCCTTCTGGGTTTTGACACCACTGAAGGTTGAGTAACTGTACATAGTTCTGAACTAACTCTTTGAAAGTTAAATAATAAAAGAGTCACCTATTAGGCACTCAGCCTATTCATCCATTCAGCATCTAACTCCCACTTGGATCAAACGTTCTTTAATTAAGACTCGCTATTTTTTCTGCCCTCATTTAACTTGGCTTCTCAAAGCTCAATATTTTGTTTTAGAAAATCCAACAATATCTAATTTTTTCAGAGAGATTTGTCATGTAAAGTCAGGTTACTGTTGGTTCGAGGCATGAAATGTATATTTGGTTAGAATATTAAAATTATAGTTGCAATCATTTGGAACACTGTCTGATTTTTACATTGTAAAGTGACATTGTTGCGGAAGAGAGCTTTATAAATGCCTTAGCCTTTCACTGACTTAAATGTAAGGAATTTTATTGAAATCTTACATTTTTGTACTGTTTTCCCGAGCACATCTAATAAAAACAACAGTAGTCACACATTTTAGGATGCCTGTGAATTCCAGCAGGCATTCTGGTTAAAGGCTACTGCTAAGGACTATGGTAAAATTTCCCTGGATTTCAATGGCAAAATGGCACTTAGAACAGTAGTTTTACAATGCAGGCGAATCGTTGCTAAGGCAAAATGAGTTCCCAATAGCCACATTGCTACGAACTTTGTGATTCCATCTGTACCAAACTCAAACAGCAGCTTTGCAGTGAGATGTCCAAGCCCATGCATACAGTCTCGGAAACAACTCTGCATAATGAATTCATGGATGCCGAACAAATTCTCACCTCACCTGGGGTGAAATCCTGGTCACACTGAAGTCAATGGCGAAGCTTCCATTGACTTCAGTGGGGCCAGGATTTCAGCCTCAGAGACTGCTTCCAAGCTAGTTGGGGGAGTCAGACAAACCTCAAGCATTGAAGAAATGCACCATGGACCTGTTGGAAATCTAGCACCTTCTCCTTCCTTGGAAGTTAATGATTCATTCAGTGCTACAGTCCACATTCAACCCAAGTGGACTAACTTCAGAGACATTGACATACTGGGGGCAGGGAGTTCCTTTCAGTTACTCCAGTTTTATGTTACTATTACTCCACAGATTGCAACGTTTGAGAATGGTGTGCGAGGCGTGGGCTTTGCTCTGCCTTTCTTTTCCCAGGGGAGGTTTTGGAATTCAAAGGAATACTCACAGCCCTGACTGGCGCAGGATCTTCATCCCATCCGGTGGAATCCGCCTGGTCACATAGATTCTAGGTAACAGCTTCCCACCTGCATTTGGGGCCTGTAATGTACACCAGCTGTGGAAATCTGACACCAGCCTTGTCTTCAGACGTCTCAAATGACAGAGTGTCCCCATTGCAGAGCAAAGGCACCAACAGCGTCGGAAAGCAGGATTTTGGATGGTATGTTTTCGTGACAGCCAGTTCAGCAAGGTTGTGTGACCAGGGAGTGGGAGGTTGTGTGATAAGATCCCTTGGACCAATGAGTGGTGGGGCCGGCTTCTCTTTACTGAGCTGACCTGTCACCGCTTATGTTTGCACACTCTTCTTTAATCTCGCAGTTTAAATAAGACAAGGACTGTGAGGAGGGAAAACCTAGTTAATAAGAAAACACGCTCACACCAACCTTTGTGACTTGGGGAAAAAACTGAACTTCTGCAGAACAACTGCTGGTTTATGTTTCCTGTTGCATTAAAAAGAGCTTTGGGGGTTCTCCTCAGTTCTATTTGAAATTGAGATCCCATAGCTGTTTAAAAACAATTAGCTTTTGAATTGTGAAGTAACAAAGACTGAGACTGGGGGTCCCAAATATTTACATGGGACTATGTCAAAAAATATACTGGGTGAGGCATTTTCTCAGCAGTTCCCAAATTGTGGGTTGCAATCCCAAATGGGCTCACACCATCAGCAGATCCAGTGGGTCAGATTTGGCCCATGCGACGATGCTGTTTGCCCCTAAACGTGTCCAGACCTGCTCCACGGATGCCGTGCCAAGAGCATATGGTGCATGCAAAGTCACATTGTGACATTTTGTAAAATGGCAGCCTCCTGGTGCAGTGTTTGTGGAGCAGGTCCAGACACACCGGCCGTGCAGAGGTGGTTGTGAGGACACCAATTTGCCATGCCATTCACTGAGAGACCTGAATGCAAAAGATCCTCCTCGGTGGGCAGCAGCCTTATCAATAGAGCAGCCTCTCTGCTTGAGCTGGTAGCAGCCTGTGTTGGCCTTTTCTGAGATGGGAATCTGCTGTGGCTTGTGAGCTCCTTAAGGCAGGGCCCATGTCTACTTTTATGCCCCACTGAGTACCTTGTTGGCACTGAAGGACAAAGAATCATTGCAAGGCACTGTCTCCGTGCTGTCCTGGTGCCTTCCTCCATCCTGGCCTCATGTCTTACCAGTGAATTCCTCCTTCTGACGTGTGACCAGAGGAGCAAGGGAGTCGTTTTTACACAGAGACTCTGCTTCAGCCTCCAGCAGCGAGTCTCACCATGCAGTTATGAACGAAAAACAGGAGCATAAGAAATGTGCTCACAGATATGACGAGGCTTCCTTTGCGCATGGCTTCACCAGTGGGATTTTGTCAAGAATGAGGAAAGGCTGGAGTGTCTGCTGTATCGCAATTAGTTAGCGGAAGCATGAAGCCTCAGACTCTTAAATCACGCTAGGAAACCCTTCACAAAGAACACCAAGGTCATTTTTCCAGCTCTGGAAAGAACTTCCACGTCAACAAGTGCACTTCAAGAGATCCATGTCCATCTCTGACCACTCTTAAAAGGTGACACCTCATCGCACAGGCCAAAAAGCTTCACACCATTGCAGAGATGTTGATTTTTCCAGCTGCAATCGATATGGTGAAGACAATGTGTGGGGAAACTGAGGCAAGCCAACTCAAAGCCACACCACTCTCCAACACCACAGTGAAGCTAAGGATTGAGGCAATGGCAGCAGACCAGGACAACGTACTGGTGGAGCACCAGAAACACACGGATGCTTTTGCTCTTCAAGTTGACGTGAGCACGGAGGGCCGAGATGCACATTTCTTGGCTTTTATGAAATACACATGAGAGGGTGCAGTTCTTGAAGAAGATATTCTGTTCTCCTGCCTCTTCCCAAACATGAGATGGCACAAGGAATGTTCCACGTGCCACGTGCAAGACAAAAATATCCTGTGTGATCGCAGAGTGAGCTTTTGTGTAGATGGAGTGCTGTCTATGGCAGGCCACAAACCAGGTCTGTTACTCCATCTGCTGTGTGGACTCACTGCATGTTTCACAGAGAACACCCGGCAGCTAAAGCTCTGAGTCCAGGTCTCGTCTATTGTGTACCACATGAAGACTCATCCTCTTTGCGTACAGCTGTTTGCAACAGTGTGTGAAAACCCAGGGTCTGTTCACGACCTGGTTTTGTTCCACACTGAAGCTCATTGGCCCTTGAAAGGGAAAATACTGGGATGATTTTCTGAACTGCGAGACGAGCTGGGTGGCGAGGCAAAGGATTGCACAAAGAGCGGATTCATTGATTTCCTGGGTGACCAAAGGAAGATGTGCCGTCTTGCCTATGTCACAGGCATATTTGGGAAAGTGAATGAATGGAGTGCAGATCTCCAAGGAAAGAACACCCATATCTGTCAGCTGAGTGATCGAACCACAGGATTCATGAAGAAAATTGATTTCTGGAAGAATAATCGATTGAAGACAACAAATGAATCCTTCCTGCAGCTCTGCAAGTTCCTGGCTGACAGTGAAATTATTCAGCCTCCCACGCAGGTGATGGCTGAGCATCTCCACCACACAAAGGAAGAGTTTGTATCCTTTTACTCTGACTAGGACATGACAGAGTCTGATTGGGTGCGAAACTCCTTTCAGTGCGAGCCTGACGCCAAGGATTTGCCAGTAGCTGAAATTGAATAGCTCATCGAAATGTCCTGCAATCGATTCTTGTGAGAAACCTCTGTCCAGCCTTTTCTGTTAGAGTTTTGGTTCACTGTCGAGAATGAATGGCCTGCACTCTCAACCGGCGCCTTGAAACTGACGGGGCCATTTGTGAGCGTGTATTTGTGCAAAGCTGGATTTGGTGCACTTGGGTCCATCAGTATCAATCTACCGCTGCTCGCATATCAGACATTAGATTTTTACCCTGCCGCCGGACTTCAAGAGGCTGTGTCGCAACACGCGAGTCCATGTGCCACGTCAAGGAGCATTAAATACTGTATTGAATGTGTAAATTCTTTAGATTTCTTGAGCAGTATGTTGCTTTGTTGCTGTCTGGGGTCACAGGAAACAGTTAGTTTCAAAATGGGGTCACGCAGGCAAAAAGTTTGGGAACTCCTGTAATATCTTTAATTGGACCAACTTCTCCTGGTGCAAGAGACAAGTGTTTGAGCTACACGTGAATGCTTGTCCCTTCCACCAAAAGAATTTGGTCCATTAAAAGACATTACCTCACCCACCTTGTCACACTCATAGCCTGGGACCAACATGGCTACAACAACCCTGCAGACAAAAAATCCCCGAGCAGGGCCTGATTCACTACTGTGTTGCTCTAATTGTAGGTAAGATCGAAGTAAAACTGGAAACATGCAGTGGTGGAATCGGACCCCTCCCCACCAGCTCTGGCATTTGGCTTCAGTCCCTCCAGTCCTGACCCTCGGCTTGTTTCCTGGACTCTGCCCTCCCTGGACTCAGCTCTAACCACTAGACCAAACTCTCGCTTCCGTGACCAGGCCCCCACGGCCAGCAGGCTACAGTGACACACCAACTAGTGGTGATGGGACAGCTGCATTGGCTATTCCTCCTTTCTTTTCAAATGTCTCTGTAATTCTCTCTTCCTACACGTGGTGCATGCATATGACTATAGCCTGTTTGGCTTCAGTGGTTCCATCCTGGGAACTCTATTTATTTTTGTCTTTGATTTAAATCTTTCCTTATTGGTTTTTCTTATGTGCCCTGTTACTTACAGCTTAGAAAGGGGGCTAGTACCTTTCCTCTCTCCTACAAATGATTCATTTGATCTTGCAACGTCAGATTAACAAGGTCCTTTCTCTCATCTGGATTCAACATTTTAGAAATGACCAAATGTTTCTCTCTCTCCTCCCCTTTTGATGATTTTCTGATTGTAGTTTGGTTGCTTGGCCTTTCGCTTCTTCTTTAATGTGGGTCACGTGATCATATTGTAGGGCCAACAGTTTATAACGTAGGCAGCTTCTAAACCAGACCTTAGCGCTCCAAGTCCTTGCTCAGCAGCTGCCTGGCTAGCCCAGTTCTGTGTTTCACAAGGAAGTTACAACCTGGTGGACTTACTTCATTAGTGTGTGTGATTCAACTGGTCTGTGATCTCTGCCAGGACAATTGTCCGACTGGATTTGTGTTCTTAGTGTGATTTAGCCTACTGCGAGTTTGTATCTTGGTTTTAGTTAATTGAATCTGCTTTGACCTCACCCTACTGTAAATCGGGAACAACTCCACTGAAGTCAACATAACTACACTGATGTAGCTGAGATGATCATTGGACCCCACTGTACGTGGCTGATCACATGTGGGCATCTTCCCTTGCGCACGTTCCCTCACCCACCCTGCTTCACACTGATGCAGGAATTGGAATGACATTATTGAAAGTAGGTTTCTATCTGCCCAGAGCAGGAATGAACCTGACTTGTGCAGCAGCAGGGTGTGGAGAAGTGCAGACAATCACCGCCGAGGGCAGGGAACATGCTCCGGGCTCAGCAGAGCTGGAGCTGGCCTCAGTGCTCATCTGCCCTTCTGCATGGATGCACGGTGCCCCGAAAGGGTGCAGCCTGCCTCACGGCATTGCAGCAAGATGAGCAGGTTTCTCGACTTCTGCTCCCTTGACAATTTTCCATCCAAACTGCTTTTCAGCAGAAAACTGGCGTTTTGACCACATTACATGTTCCGTGGGAAGTGTCTGCTCGCTGCGGAAAAATGAGTTTTCATCAAAAAACGGAGAGACCCTAAAACTTTTGAGATGAAAATGGACCTTTAGGGTTTCATGGGAAAAATCAAAACTTTCTATGGTGTTAAAACCCATTTTCTGACCTCTCTAGCGCAAAGCAACGGCAGTAGGCCATGCGATTAAACGTAAAGAGCCCCTGCAGCAGAGACTCATTGAGCTGCCCACTGATGTTCAGGTTTATTTTCTGAGATCTTTCTTGTGTAACCCACCTGTGAAATCTGTGGCCATCTTTCTTGCATGTGGCTGAGGGCCAGATGCTCTGCTGCTGTAAATCAGCATCACTTCAATGGAGTAACACCAATTTACACCAGGAGAGGATCTGGCTCTAATTGTTTACCAGGGCCAGGCAAAGAATGTGAATCCCAAACAATCTTAATAGGTTTCAGAGTAACAGCCGTGTTAGTCTGTATTCGCAAAAAGAAAAGGAGTACTTGTGGCACCTTAGAGACTAACCAATTTATTTGAGCATGAGCTTTCGTGAGCTACAGCTCACTTCATCGGATGCATACTGTGGAAACTGCAGCAGACTTTATATATACACAGAGAATATGAAACAATACCTACTCCCACCCCACTGTTCTGCTGGTAATAGCTTATCTAAAGTGATTATCAGGTGGGCCATTTCCAGCACAAATCCAGGTTTTCTCACCCTCCACCCCCCCACACAAATTCACTCTCCTGCTGGTGCTAGCCCATCCAAAGTGACAACTCTTTATATAATCAAGTCGGGCTATTTCCTGCATAAATCCAGGTTTTCTCACATCCCCCCCACCCCCATACACACACAAACTCACTCTCCTGCTGGTAATAGCTCATCTAAACTGACCACTCTCCAAGTTTAAATCCAAGTTAAACCAGAACATCTGGGGGGGGGGGTAGGAAAAAACAAGAGGAAACAGGCTACCTTGCATAATGACATAGCCACTTCCAGTCTCTATTTAAGCCTAAATTAATAGTATCCAATTTGTAAATGAATTCCAATTCAGCAGTTTCTCGCTGGAGTCTGGATTTGAAGTTTTTTTGTTTTAAGATAGCGACCTTCATGTCTGTGATTGCGTGACCAGAGAGATTGAAGTGTTCTCCGACTGGTTTATGAATGTTATAATTCTTGACATCTGATTTGTGTCCATTTATTCTTTTACGTAGAGACTGTCCAGTTTGACCAATGTACATGGCAGAGGGGCATTGCTGGCACATGATGGCATATATCACATTGGTGGATGTGCAGGTGAACGAGCCTCTGATAGTGTGGCTGATGTTATTAGGCCCTGTGATGGTGTCCCCTGAATAGATATGTGGGCACAATTACCAGCAGGACAGTGGGGTGGGAGTAGGTATTGTTTCATATTCTCTGTGTATATATAAAGTCTGCTGCAGTTTCCACGGTATGCATCCGATGAAGTGAGCTGTAGCTCACGAAAGCTCATGCTCAAATAAATTGGTTAGTCTCTAAGGTGCCACAAGTACTCCTTTTCTTTTTAATCTTAATAGGGCAGCTCTTATGTCTTTAGAGCTCCCTCTTCTGGCTTTTTGTCAGCAAGCTTCTCTGTTGTTCTGCTGAAAGGAACTCAGACACTTTTTAAGATTTAGGGCATGTCTGCACTGGAGCTGGAGGGGTCAATTCCAGCTCGGGGAACCAGACCAGTGTTTGCTTTGATTTCGCTAGTCGCTAAAAATAGCATAGCACAGGGGCCGGATGGGTGAACAATTCTGTCTGACGCATTAGGTCTGGCTAGCCCCTTCTGCTGCCTGCACTGCTGTGGCTACCCTGCTATTTATAATGCACCAGCTCCATCAAAGATAGCATGAGTATGTCGATCCAAGTTGGAAATGCCACCTCCAGTGTAGACGTACCTGGAGACTAACTAGGCTCAGTTGCACCTGTTGCTCCTAGATGTGGAAGCTGGGATACAACTCCACAATTTTCATGCTATTAAAAGCGAGCTCCCATTAGAGGCCCTGTAACGGCGTGAGACTCACCCCTGCAGCGCCTCCTGCTGGTCGTCCAGGGAATTAGCGTTTCCAGCCTCAGAGCGCCCTCTGCAGGCTGGTGTCTCGCTGCTTCTTCAGGCCCCTGTGTCCCTCCCAGACCCCGGTGCCCCTTTCACTTGGTGCTGCCCCCTGGCAGTACCCCCACTGTCTGGGTCTCCCCTCCCAGGGGAACCCTCACTCACTATCCCCACCTCACCTCAGTCTTTGATTACTGCCAGTCACCATTTAGCCCCTGCACACTGGGGCAGACTGCAGTGTACAAGCCACTCATCACAGGCAAGGGGGGTTTGGACCTGCTGCCTCTGCCTAGCCTTGGGCTGTCCCCTGCAACCCCAGTACCTATTCGGCCTTATGCTAGGCTGTGGCCTGGGGGTTTCCAGGCCAGAGCTCCCCAGCTCCCTTGGCCTTCCCCCAGTCCTGCTCCACTCCAGGTACCTTCTCAAGCTCCCCAGCAGCCAGGCCCATCTCCCTGCACAGCTAGAGGAGACTCTGTCTGCTCCTGGCCCACTGCCCTCTTATTTTACAGATAGGGAAACCGAGGCACAGGGGAGGAAGTAACATGGCACATCAGTGTTGGGGCCAGGAACAGAACCCGGGGATCCTGACTCCCAGACCCACGCTGTGGCTACTGGACTGTGCAAGGCTGTCTTTAAAAATAGCCTTTGTTTAAAAAACAATCCATGAGTTAACTCAACTACAGGATATGGGCTTGATGAAGAATTCAAAATGAGGTTGCCTAGCCTGTGCTATAGAGAAGGTCAGACACCAGTAGGTGATCATAATGGTCCCTTTTGGCCTTGGGATCTATGAACTAGCCCTGATTGTTGTAATTTATAGCTCAAACTCTGACAGTGGGTAAAGATCAAACAAACGTATGCTTTCCAAAAGGAATATATATCCATGTCACTTGGCTAAGTGCTGTTTGCTGTGTAAAGTGCCCGATACAAAAAAAACAAGCATTCCTAGTTTTAATGCATTTTCAATATAAATGTAACTGTGTGGGCTGCGTTACCGCCCACAGTAGCATGACCGAAGTAGATGGAACAAATGCAGCAGAAGAAAATAAGCCATGGTTAACAATGGAGCATTTAAAGAAAGGAGAGAAAGGAAGGCAGATGGCATGAATATTAGTGCATGAAAATGACTAACACTCTGAGAATTTCCCAGTGTACTTCTCACTTGTTTTGCCTTGCTTCTATAATTAATTTATGGAAAGCGCCTAAATTGGGAATAAACACAATCTCACAAATCCCTTCTAATCTCTGCCCGTATTTTGGAAATGATACCCTCAAGGTACAGTTTCTTACCATGATTAAACTGTTTTCTTTTTAAAGCATTAACACGGCCTGATTTATTTATTTTACACAATAGCACAAAGCGTCAGTGGTCAGGGCTGAGCTCAGCACTGGTTCAGAAGCAAGCTATTGTTATCAGTTGCTGTGTACTGCTGTATCGGGCAATATTTTTGTCTCGGATTCACATACCTGTTCACAAAATGTGACGCCGTGAGCTAAGCCGCACAACGTGAGGGCACAGACAGTTAGACGTTGGCGTGTATTTGGACACTGCTTCATTTTTTAAAAAACATATTTTTTCATCAGGTCATTTCCTCCAATCGAAAATAGAAGCAGAGGTGCTCCCGAGCGTTAGGGTATCGGAACCCTCTCCTTTCGACAGGAAAAGGATGGGGGCAGCTGTACTGCAGGAACAAAGGGAGCTCTGCATTTGCTCCCATCCCGTGTTAGCAATATGGAGATACATGTACAGCAAGCTGCTCCATGGCGTTTGGAACACTAGAACCAGCCTGGAAAAACCTGGGCTTAGCCCTGTATTTGTCTGTGGCATGTGCATTGGAGAGAGTTTATCTGATTGCTTCAGCTGATGCCTGCTGGGACACTTGCTGCTGACACAGACCATATATTCCCCCCACGGAGGGGAAATGCATGGAGGGGGCAGATAACCACAAAAGGGCCTGATCCAAAGCCCACTGGGCGTCTTTCCATTGGCCTCAATGGGCTTTGGATCAGGCCTCAAAATGGCGCAGTATGTTGCCACGCAGCTTGCCTCCCATTCCCCAGGGAAATGAAGCTGGAGCAATCCACTAGGAAGAGCTATATGGATCCTTCTTTGGGAAGATGCACAGCACAAGGGACCTTCACATGTACTACCTGGCTTGGCAGCAGCCCTGCTGAGAAGGATCTGGGAGTTGTGGTGGATCACAACCTCAACATGAGTCAGCAATGGGATGCTGTTGCAAACAAAGTAAATGCAATGTTAGGTTGTATTAACAGAGGCATAGCATGCAAGTCACAGAGGTGAGAGTACCACTCTACTCGACACTGGGTAGACCTCAGCCACGGGAGCATATGACCCAGACCCACCGGGAGGTCTGTGAAGGAAGAGCAAACAGCAAGAAGCAGCACTGGGCAAGGATGGATTTTTCTATAAAACTGCTCAGATCGTCTCTAGCTCAAACAGGAATTAATGTAGGGAAGTTCTATGGCCTTGGTTATGGAGGAGGTCAGACTCACTAGGTGATCACAATGGTCCCGTCTAGCTTTATTATCCGTGAAGCTATTCCTTGTGACTGAAAGGCAGGGCTTGGGGCTGGATCCTACAATAGGAGCAAGAGAGCAGCTGTAAAGAAACTGGATTTTTATTATACCTCGTGTCACAGTGCAAAGTGGAAATCAAGTTGGGAGTTTGTGGATGACACATGCCATCCCTATGTTTTATCCTTTGTAGATCATGCATGCATAACAGAAAGCTTTGCTTGTTTCCTTCCATGGCATCTTTTTGTAATGTCTGTGGGAGAAATATCACAGCAGTGAATGCACACTCTCTCTCTCCCCTCGTATAGACAGGGACAGAGCTACTTGTGCCATCTGCAGGGTGTACCGGCTAGATAGCTGGGCTGTTGTTCAGATGAATGCTTTCCATTTTGTTGGCAGATTGCTTGTATTTTATGAAGTTCAAGAGTGAGTCGGGGGCTCACAGTGTTTTGCAGGGAGAGGATGTTACTTTCCTCATGTCTAGCCAGCCCTCTGTTTGCAATGTCATCGTGGGGGAATGACCAGAAGAAACCCTCTCGCTCATATTTTAGGAATTAACTGAAATCATGGCTGTCCTGATACAAATAGCCACATCAGCCATAAACACCAAGAGGTCAATAAAACAGATGACAAGCTTGTGCTGGCAACTTTTGGGGGCCTATGATTTGCCCCAGCAGAATCCATGGTTCATAATTCGTATTTACAGTAGGAATTGCTTTTAAAATGGTAATTTTCACTTATGGGTGATCTCATGAGTGAGAGGGAACCTTGTGTTCCCTGGTGTCACAGACAAACGTTTAGGCTGATTTCGATCTCAGCGGGAATGGAGTAGAAGCTCCTTCCGGAGCCACAGTGCCGCCAATGACCTGCCAAGACACTGAATCTCTAGCCCAGTCAGCTCCATTCACGTTAGTGGAGCGCTGGGAATCTCAGTCTTGGGAATCTGGGCACCCCAGTCCCATTTGAGTTGAATAGTAACTGGGGCCCAGAGCCTCAAAAGTATGTAAGTGCCAAACTCCCATTGCAATCGAAGTGTCCAAAGGCCTTACATAGCTTTGAAAATCTCAGCCTAAACTTCTGTTTCCTTCAGGTTTTTATATCACTCTCCAGACTGGGGGGAGGGATAGCTTGGTGGTTTGAGCATTGGCCTGCTAAACCCAGGGTTGTGAGTTCAATCCTTGAGGGGGCCATTTAGGGATCTCGGGCAAAAACTGGGGTTTGGTCCTGCTCACAGGGGGTTGGACTAGATGAGGTCCCTTCCAATCCTATGATTTCTATGAACATTGATTAAGCTTTAGGTAACTGACTGCTGGGCCCTAGGCCTGCAAGGGTTGAAACCACACCTCTTTTTTGCTAGCAGTCTTCATGAAGGTGTCTTGACTGCTCTATGCAGGACGGCTTATTTCTGAGAGCTTTGTGATAACATGCTATGGACTATGTCAGGCGGTTCAGCTATAGTGCAGGCAAGTGCTAGGGTTCAGACTCAGTCAGCTGATTCTGAGGACAGCCAAGCCCAGCACACACTTAGCTTGGCTACAGGCCTCTTGTGTTTAAAGGGAACGTAAAGAAGCAGCTTCAAATTCTGCAGTTGATCTTCATTTCTCTTAGTCATAGAATCATAGAATCATAGAATATAAGGGTTGGAAGGGACCCCAGAAGGTCATCTAGTCCAACCCCCTGCTCGAAGCAGGACCAATTCCCAGTTAAATCATCCCAGCCAGGGCTTTGTCAAGCCTGACCTTAAAAACCTCTAAGGAAGGAGATTCTACCACCTCCCTAGGTAACGCATTCCAGTGTTTCACCACCCTCTTAGTGAAAAAGTTTTTCCTAATATCCAATCTAAACCTCCCCCACTGCAGCTTGAGACCATTACTCCTCGTTCTGTCATCTGCTACCACTGAGAACAGTCTAGAGCCATCCTCTTTGGAACCCCCTTTCAGGTAGTTGAAAGCAGCTATCAAATCCCCCCTCATTCTTCTCTTCTGCAGGCTAAACAATCCCAGCTCCCTCAGCCTCTCCTCATAACTCATGTGTTCCAGACCCCTAATCATTTTTGTTGCCCTTCGCTGGACTCTCTCCAATTTATCCACATCCTTCTTGAAGTGTGGGGCCCAAAACTGGACACAGTACTCCAGATGAGGCCTCACCAATGTCGAATAGAGGGGAACGATCACGTCCCTCGATCTGCTCGCTATGCCCCTACTTATACATCCCAAAATGCCATTGGCCTTCTTGGCAACAAGGGCACACTGCTGACTCATATCCAGCTTCTCGTCCACTGTCACCCCTAGGTCCTTTTCCGCAGAACTGCTGCCTAGCCATTCGGTCCCTAGTCTGTAGCTGTGCATTGGGTTCTTCCGTCCTAAGTGCAGGACCCTGCACTTATCCTTATTGAACCTCATCAGATTTCTTTTGGCCCAATCCTCCAATTTGTCTAGGTCCTTCTGTATCCTATCCCTCCCCTCCAGCGTATCTACCACTCCTCCCAGTTTAGTATCTGAATATGCAAAATAAATATGACTTTCTTCAGCTATGCTGGGTCATGGAATTCAGGGCTCAGCTGTATCAGAATGTTCTTTCATGGTGCTGGCTGTGTCTGTCTCCGCCTTTGCAGGACCAGAATAAGTCCCGCCGTTCAAGTTCTATGGAGTTCCACCGTAACCCTAGTAAAAAGGACAATCAGGTTCCTGGGCTGGCAATATTTTAATTCTCTCCCACGTGAGACTATATTGCAGGAGGCAAACATATTGACTTCACCTGGGGGACACATTCTGGTCCTGCAAAGGCGGAGACAGACACAGCCAGCACCATGAAAGAACATTCTGATACAGCTGAGCCCTGAATTCCATGACCCAGCATAGCTGAAGTCATATTTATTTTGCATATTCAGACTAATTATTTTGATATTGATGGCTGTGTTGTGAGCAATTACTGATTACTTCATGTTCCACCAGATGATATATTTTGTTTATTGCATTATATTGTAGATAAATAAAAAGTTCCAGACCACATACTAGCTTTTAATAAGCCTGACCTAGAGTACTTCTGAGGCACCTAGCTACAGAATCATAGACAGGCAGGGCTGGAAGGGACCTCAGGAGGTCACCCCCTCACATGCTGTGGCAGGATTAAGAATATCTAGGCCGTCCCTGACAAGTCTTTGTCGAACCTGTGTTTAAAAATCACCAGCGATGGGGATTCCACAACTGACCTGGGTAACCTCTTCCAGTTCTTCACTGTCCTCGTAGCTAGAAAGTTTTACTTGATGTCTGACCCAAATCTCCCTTGCTGCAAACTTAGTGGATTACTTCTTGTCCTCCCATTGGTGGACAAGGGGATCAATTGATCACCATCTTCTTTATAACAACCAGTACAGTCTGTTAGCTGTGTGGCTGCTCAGAAGTCTATCAATTCTGTTTTATTGACTTTTTCTCCCTTTTCAGATTGACTCACCAGGTGTTAGATTCGTTTTTATGACAGGTTTCAGAGTAACAGCCGTGTAGTCTGTATTCGCTAAAAGAAAAGGAGTACTTGTGGCACCTTAGAGACTAAACAATTTATTTGAGCATAAGCTTTCGTGAGCTACAGCTCACTTCATCGGATGCATACTGTGGAAAGTATAGAAGATCTTTTTATACACACAAAGCATGAAAAAATGGGTGTTTACCACTACAAAAGGTTTTCTCTCCCCCCACCCCACTCTCCTGCTGGTAATAGCTTATCTAAAGTGATCACTCTCCTTACAATGTGTATGATAATCAAGGTGGGCCATTTCCAGCACAAATCCAGGGTTTAACAAGAACGTCTGGGGGGGGGGGGAGGGGTAGGAAAAAACAAGGGGAAATAGGTTTCAGAGTAACAGCCGTGTTAGTCTGTATTCGCAAAAAGAAAAGGAGTACTTGTGGCCCCTTAGAGACTAACCAATTTAACCGATGAAGTGAGCTGTAGCTCATGAAAGCTTATGCTCAGATAAATTGGTTAGTCTCTAAGGGGCCACAAGTCCTCCTTTTCTTTTTGCTTAAGGGGAAATAGGTTACCTTGCACAATGACTTAGCCGCTCCCAGTCTCTATTCAAGCCTAAGTTAATTGTTGTTAATTGTTGAATTGGAATTCATTTGCAAATTGGATACAATTAATTTAGGCTTGAATAGAGACTGCGAGTGGCTAAGTCATTATGCAAGGTAAACTATTTCCCCTTGTTTTTTCCTACCCCCCCCCCGCCCCCCAGACGTTCTTGTTAAACCCTGGATTTGTGCTGGAAATGGCCCACCTTGATTATCATACACATTGTAAGGAGAGTGATCACTTTAGATAAGCTATTACCAGCAGGAGAGTGGGGTGGGGGGAGAGAAAACCTTTCGTAGTGGTAAACACCCATTTTTTCATGCTTTGTGTGTATAAAAAGATCTTCTATACTTTCCACAGTATGCATTCGATGAAGTGAGCTGTAGCTCACGAAAGCTTATGCTCAAATAAATTGGTTAGTCTCTAAGGTGCCACAAGTACTCCTATTCGTTTTTATGTTGCTTGAAACAGACAACTTCCATCGTTGTTTTTTTAGAATATAACAACCAAAGTAATTAAAACACTTTTGCAGATATTCTGTTCCCTTAAGTAATAAGTGGTTTTGAATGTTTTCTCTAATTAATTACACTATTAGTTAAATATGTATTTTGTATAACATGCATATTCACCCAACTACTTACTCAAACAGTTAAATGCGTATTTAAATATGTATTATACACTTTAATGCATATTAATTATTTGGTAGCGAGAGAAAGCTCATTCTGAGATATTCCTGTCTGGGGACTAGATATTTACGCATAAAGTATATTACTGACTTGTTAGACGATAGCTGCTTCAGATTTCTTATGGTCTATCGTGCCGTAAATCCATATTTAGTATTGTGTTGATCTGTGCACCTCCACAACAATAGTGTGACAATGTGCAGCATATTGTGTGGTATAAAAAAGAACGCACTGCCCATGTTCCACATTCATTCCTTTCAAAGGCCTTTTAATTGACAAATATACAGTCAGGGCTTAATAGCTCTATGGCCTGATCCAATGGCCATTGAAGTCAATGGGAGTAACATGTTAACACTTTTGATATTTAAACACTTTAGGTTTCAGAGGAGAGATGTGGCAGGATGGCCTACTGGTTAATGCACTAGACCGGGACTCCAGAGATCAGTCTTCAGCTGTGTCACAGACTTCCTATGTGACCTATGGCAAGTGACATCTCTCTGGCTTTGATTCAGTTAAGTAGGTGCTTAAGTGCTCTGCTGGGTCAAAAGTGCTTAATGGAGCAATTAAGGAGGATAAGGACATTACACAGAAACTAAATGATTTATTGGTACCAGACACTGCTACAGAGGAGATTGGGGCGATACTTATTGTTTCCAAGTAAAAAAAGAGGTGCTGGAATATCAACCCATTAAAACCTCCTGGGCTAGAAGCTCCTGCATCCACGTGTTCTGAAGGAAACCTGAGTTACTAGCTACAACATGCCACCTCTCATTAAATCAGCGACAGTACTAATATAAGGGAACAGGAGGGGAACAAATGTTGCTCTATCTTTAAAACGCTGCGAGGAGTGGCCCTGTAAATTACAGACCAGGGAGCCTTTCTGCTGGGGCTAGCTAAGCTGACTGAAACAATTAAAAATAGAATTCTGCAACACCTCGATGAATGTGAGGTACGAATGAACCAGCCACCTTCTGCCCAGGAAAGCCCCAGCTCCCTAACTTATTCCAGGTCTTTGAGCATGCCCACAAAGTAGTTAATAAGGGGTGATATTGTTTATTTGGCCTTTCAAAAAGCCGGGGACAAAGGCTCACCTGAGGCAGTTAAAGCACGAAGCGGTCTCGGGCTGAGAGGAAGTACCGTCATGGCTCAGAGCCTGTTAAGAGACAGAGAGCAAAGGGTAGAAATGAAGGGTCAGCTTTTCTGCATGGTGGTGCAGTAATGATGGGGTGTCCCAGGGCTCCAGGCTTAGTAAACAGAGTCGTGACCTGGAGAAAGGGGTGAGCTGGCGGTGGCAACATTTGGAGATGACAGATGATTTGGGGCAGTCAAGATAAGGCAGGGGTAGGCAAACTACAGCCTGGGGGCTGCATCCTGCTCTCCAGATGTTTTAGTCCTGCTGTTGAGATCCCGCTGGGGAGTGGGGTCTGGGACTTGCCCTGCTCCGGTGCTCCAGCTGGGGAGTGGGGTAGGGGGCTTGCTCCGCTCCACACGGCCCCCAGAAGAAGCAGCATGTCCCCCTCTGGCTCCTACACGTAGGGGCAGCCAATGGGCCCCCGCAGCGCCCATTGGCCGGGAACCGTGGCCCATGAGAGCTGCAGGGGCGGTGCCTACAGACAGGGTGGCACACAGAGCCACCTGGCCATGCCTCCGCATAGAAGCCGGAGCGGGGACATGCCGCTCCTTCTTGGAGCTGCTTGAGGTAAGTGCCACCCAGAGCCTGCATCCCTGAACCCCTCCTGAACCCCAACTCCCTGCCCCAGCCCTGATCCCCCTCCCTCCCTCTGAACTCCTTGGTCCCAGCCTGGAGCACCCTCCTGCACCCCCACCCCTCATCTCCAGCCGGAGCCCTCACCTACCCCTGCACCCACCCCCAATTTCATGAGCAGTCATGGCCCACCATACAATTTCCATACCCAGTTGTGGCCCTCGGGCCAAAAAGTTTGCCCACCCCTGAGATAAGGACTGTGATCCTCTGAAGAACCAGACAAAACCAGGTGAATCCCCACCCCCCACCCCAGATTCTTCTCCCCATGTATTTAAACACATGGCCTGCATGCCACCATGGCCCTTTTTCTTACCTGCATCTCCTTCTGCAGTTCACAAGGGATCCTGCTCCCAGCTGGCTGCAGCTCAGAGGAGTGGGGAGGGAGTGGGCACATGTCTGATTTGATCTAGGCACCTGAGTCCTTCCTGCCAGCTTTGGTGCTTTGCATGTCAACTGCACAATGCCTTGGCTTAATGGAGGCTCCATCCCAGCCTGCCCCATCCTTGCTCTCTGCTGCTAAGCCTGAGAGATTAGGCCTCTTCACTAGCCTTTCTCCCGTGCCCCGGTCCCAGCTGCTGCCACCAGCCCCCCAGCAATGGAGTTAGAGGAGAATTTTTTCTAGCCCTTCCTCCTGCTTCTCTGCAGCTGCCAAGCCCCACAGGAGCAGGTGCAAGGAAGGAACTATCCCTCCCTCCAGGGAACAGGTGGGGAGAGAGGGAAACGTCTGAGTGGTGTGTGCGAGATTCCCACAGAGGTGAACCTCTCCCATCAACCAGTTTGTTTCTGTGCTTCAAGTTTCCCACTGGAGCTTGGGTTGCTAGTTTGGTTGTCATGTTAGCTGCCGGCTTGCCCTGCTCCAGAACAGTCACCATGCCACCAAGTCCTATCAGCATGACCACTGTGGAGACCCACTCCTTGCAGGAGATGCATGACCACATGCTTACCATGTGATGCTAGAGGCCACTGGAGCTGCCTCTGTAACAAAGAACACAAGCGAAAAGTCACCCAAGAAACCAGCTGAAACCCCTTGCTCTGCCTCCTTTCAAACGCCACAGGATTCATGGCCAAGAGCTTCAGAAATGAGGGCCTAAAACTAGGCTCCTAAACCCAGATTTAGATTCCTAAATAAGTGGCCTTATTGTCAAAAAAGCTGCTCCCCCAGACATTCCCTTGGAAGGTGTTGGCTGTTTAACACTCCTGTGTAAGGCTTTCTAGGAGAAGGCTGTGGTCTAGTCCTCCTTCAAGCACTCTTCTGGCCCGTGTGCTTAACACTGCTTTGAAGGCGACTGGTCCCATTCAGCTCAAGTTGCTCATGGAACATGCTGCAATCGGGAGCAGCTTAGCGCTAGCCGTATTGATTTCCTATTGAAACTTAAACTTGCAAGCAGACTGGCTAGCTGTGCGAAGTGGTTTAGCAGGGTAGCTGTCGGGGGGAGGCAGTTCATTCATGCAGCCCTTTCTCCCTTGGAGGTTTACCTGGCTGGCTGGTGTGCTTAGCTGTGCTTTGTGGGGCCATAGGAGCTGCTAGAGTGGATCAGACCAGTGGTCCGAAGTCCAATGTCCTGACAATGATCAGCACCACTAGGAGTTTATGGAATAACCTGTCCATCAGTAAAGTTTCTTCCAATTCCCAGGTATTTAGGAGTTGATTTATGCCTTGAAGCATGAGGGTTTATATCACTTACAAATATATTTTAATTTAATACAACTGTGGGTGGTTCTTATTCATATAAGGGTCTAATTCTCTTTTTCATTGGGGGGCAAATTGTGATTACTGACTGGCTACGAAATGTATACTCAGCTAGTCTATGCTATGAAATCCTAGTTTTGTTACCCTGTCCTGTCTCACTCCCCTCTCCATCATCCACTCGGTTTTTTCCTCTACCACTTATGTCTTGTCTTATAGACTTTACTGGGGTAGGAACTGCCATTTGCTAAATTTTTATATAGTGTCCATCGCAATGATACCTGATAGAGGCCTTTAGGTGCTCCTGAAATAGAAGTGATTAATAAGGTCCTGTTCAATTCATGCCTTCAATAACATCTTGTGGCAATGAGTTACACAAGCTTGGGGCTTTAAAAATCCACTTGCCCAGGTTCTGGAAAGCAAGGGGACCTACCCATGAGATTCCTGCATCTATGGAAGTTGAGTGTCTTGCTCTGGGCTAGGAACAGTTCTGATGGGCTTGGCTGAATGGGGTGAAGTCTAGCTATGCCTGCTCTACATTTGAAACCAACCTAGAATTCAGTGCCAAGTATGCTTAGTAGTCATAGCTCATGCTGATGGTGAGTAATTCCTGTCATAAAAATTATTACCATAGTAATTTGTCATAGCTGAGCCTATTTAACAAGCAGGAGTCAAAGACTTAACTTGAGACCAGATTGTTACTTATTCCCCATTGAGCTTCTGTTAAGATGAGGTCTTGACTTGCCATCCTCTCTCTGGGAGCCCTGAGTCGCACTGCCAAGTCATGGCTGCATATTTGCATGCAGGCACGGCTGGTGTTTAGCTTTGTTTTTAACAATGGATCTGGCTGCAGTCTTTTTTGAAACAATGCATTTTTACTGTATAGTACCAGATTGTACATCAAAACTATTATTCCACCATCGCAGGCTTAATTATAAAAGTATAATTCAAATGACATTGGGGGTTTGCTGGAGTTAAATTTTAATGGCAAGCCAGTGCCCTTTTAATGGCATTTTAGACATTTAAATTGGGCATGATCCCTTTGGGAACAGTCATTTTATTCATGGAGATTATGTCTAATTTGAATATAAAAATACCACTCAAAAGATATGGTATAGGCTATTTCTCACTTGCAGGAGCACCACAGGCCAATCTTCCCAACTGATTGGGCATCAGTGGATTAAAAAAAAAACCTTACTCAAGCAAAGCACACTATAGAAATCTATGTGCTCATAAATATGCCCCCAAACCTTTCAGTTTGTTCCCTCAGCATTCTGGGTATGGCATGCAAATGAGAACACCAAGCAACTTACTTCACGGTGAAGATGTCTACTCTCCAGTGTATACATCACATGTAGCTTTGAACATTGGTAAAAGAACTAGCGAGCTGTGGGAAGTAAACAACAACTAGGAGTTGTCAGCCTTATTCTAAAAATCCCAGGCCAGTCCCTCAGCTGGTGTAGATCAAGGTTGCTACTCTGAATGCAATGCAGCTACACCAATTCACACCAGCTGAGAATCTAGCCCCAAGTTTTTCTATCGCAATCCCAAACCTTACCGTTGATCATTGACAATGGACAATGTGTATAACACAAGTATATCTCCCTGTGCATCCCCTTGCTTATAGATATATGGTGCATCTATAAAATTTGTAGCAAATATCTAGGGCCTGATCTTGCAAACACTTGTGGAGTGATTAACTTTACTCAGTGAACTACCTCCATGAAACTCATTGGGCCAACATGTGAGTAAAGTGTTTGAAGGCCAATGGCATTTTGGGATGTATAAGTAGCGAGCAGATCAAGGGACATGATCGTTCCCCTCTATTCGACATTGGTGAGGCCTCATCTGGAGTACTGTGTCCAGTTTTGGGCCCCGCACTACAAGAAGGATGTGGATAAATTGGAGAGAGTCCAGCGAAGGGCAACAAAAATGATTAGGGGTCTGGAACACATGACTTATGAGGAGAGGCTGAGGGAACTGGGATTGTTTAGTCTGCAGAAGAGAAGAATGAGAGGGGATTTGATAGCTGCTTTCAACTACCTGAGAGGTGGTTCCAGAGAGGATGGTTCTAGACTATTCTCAGTGGTAGAAGAGGACAGGACAAGGAGTAATGGTCTCAAGTTGCAGTGGGGGAGGTTTAGGTTGGATATTAGGAAAAACTTCTTCACTAGGAGGGTGGTGAAACACTGGAATGCATTACCTAGGGAGGTGGTAGAATCTCCTTCCTTAGAAGTTTTTAAGGTCAGGCTTGACAAAGCCGTGGCTGGGATGATTTAATTGGGGATTGGTCCTGCTTTGAGCAGGGGGTTGGACTAGATGACCTCCTGAGGTCCCTTCCAACCCTGATATTCTATGATTCTATGATAAGGACTGGCTCCACCTTTCCATCTCTTTAGGTTGAAGCTTTCGATTGTCTATAAATACCCTGAATTTTGGAAGTGGTACAATTCTACCAAGGGTTGTGTATTCCGTTCCTTGGTCCTGCTCCCTTTGAAGTCATTGGGTATGTTGCTACTGACTTGAACAACGCTATAAAGGATGAAATGGCTTGGGCCCCCTGGAGCTCCCTGTTGAGCTACCATCCTACATCGAGCACCACCTATGAATCAATAACTGGCTGGGCGAGAGCTGCCTGGAAAGGAAACAGGCTTCTACCCACCCCCAGCCTAGTATCGAGGGCCCCTACGCACGCCTGTTGCCAGTTCTGTGCCAGACCCCATGCAGATCAACACCACCAGGAGGTGCTGTACAGACCAAGAGCAGGAATACAGGCACTGCCCTGGCCTCTGCTGTACTGCGGAGAAGGTGTCCACTTTGACTCAGGGCACCTCATAAACCCAGATCCACTACGGTTACTGGAAACCACCCCGCTCAGTTCTGGTAGAACGGCTGTGGCTGGACGTAACCTGGAGAGCAATCTCCCAGAAAATCCTCTTGCTACTCACTTGCTGCAAAGGCGGACACCTGCCAACCGCACCTACAATCCCCCCTCCAGCTCCCAGACCCCAACCACAACTGAAGTAAGCTATACCCCACTCGTTGATTGACTCTGGGGCGTCCAGCAACTTTATGGATTGGACTTTGCCCAAGCCAACCACTTGCCCTTCCAGAGGAAGTTTGTCCCTGAGCAGGTGGAGGCTATTGAGGTGGAGGCCCATTTCCCATGAGACAGCACCTCTCTAGGTCGTGATCTGAGACCACCAGGAGATTATGCAGTTTGACCTGATCGCTTTGCCATGCTTTTATATCATACATTAAACAGTAATAAGTCACCAGGACCAGACGGTATTCACCGAAGAGTTCTGAAGGAACTCAAATATGAAATTGGAGAACTACTAACCCTGGTATACAACCTATCACTAAAATCAACCTTTGATGAATGAAGGATAGCTAATGTGATAACAATTTTTCAAAAAGGATCCAGAGATGATGCTGGGAATTACAGGCCAGTAAGCCTAACTTCAGTACCAGACAAACTGGTTGAAACTACAGTAAAGAATAGATTTATCAAACACCTAAATGATCATGATTTGTTGGGGAAGAGTCAACACAACTTTTGTAAAGGGAAATTGTGCCTCACCAACCTACTAGAATTCTTTGAGAGGGTCAATAAACATGGGGACACGGGTGACCCGGTGAATATACTGTACTTGGATTTTCAGAAAGCCTTTGATGAGGTCCCTCGTCAAAGGCTCTTAAGCAAACTAAGCTGTCCTGGGTTAAGTGGGAAGGTTCTCTGATGGATTGGTATCTGGTTAAAAGATAGGAAACAAAGGGTAGGTATAAATGGTCAGTTTTCAGAATGGAAAGAGGTAAATAGTGGTGTCCCCCAGGGGTCTGTTCTGGAACCAGTCCTATTCAACATATTCATAAATGATCTAGAAAAAGGGGTAAACAGTGAGGTGGCAAAATTTGCAGATGATACAAAACTACTCAAGATCGTTAAGTCGCAAGCAGTCTGTGAAGAGCTACAAAAGGATCTCATAAAACTGGGTGACTGGGCAACAAAATGGCAGAGGAAATTCAATGTTGATAAATGCAAAGTAATGCACATTGGAAAACATAATCCCAAATATACATATAAAATGATGGGGTCTAAATTAGCTGTTACCACTCAAGAAAGAGACCTTGGAGTCATTGTGGACAGTTCTCTGAAAACATCCACTCACTGTGCAGCGGCAGTCAAAAAGGTGAACAGAATGTTGGGAATCATTAAGAAAGGGATAGATAATAAGACAGAAAATATCATATTGCCTCTATATAAATCCATGGTGCGCCCACATCTAGAATGCTGCTTGCAGATGTGGTCACCCCATCTCAAAAAAGATATACTGGAACTGGAAAAGGTTCAGAAAAGGGCAACAAAAATGATTAGGGGTATGGAATGGCTGCCGTAGGAGGAGAGATTGATAAGACTGGGACTTTTCAGCTTGGAAAAGAGACGACTAAGTGGGGATATGATAGAGGTCTATAAAATCATGACTGGTGTAGAGAAAGTAGATAAGGAAGTGTTGTTTACTATTTCTCATAACACAAGAACTAGGGGTCACCAAATGAAATTAATAGGCAGCAGGTTTAAAACAAATAAAAGGAAGTATTTCTTCACACAACACAAGGTCAACCTGTGGAACTCCTTGCCAGAGGATGTTGTGAAGGCCAAGACCATAACAGGATTCAAAAAAAGAACTAGATAAGTTCATGGAGGATACATCCATTGATGGCTATTAGCCAGGATGGGCAGGGATGGTGTCCCTTGCCTCTGTTTGCCAGAAGCTGGGAATGGGCGACAGGGGATGGATCACTTGATGATTACCTGTTCTGTTCATTCCCTCTGGGGCACCTGGCATTGGCCACTGTTGGTAGAGAGGATATTGGGCTAGAGGGAACTTGGCCATTCTTATGTTCAAACTCACATAGCCCTGAGTAGGCAGGAGTGGTTAAACAGGTGTATCCTAAACAAAGGAATGTGTATTTATCTCAATTTACATATAAGTAGTAAACAGGGCCCTGAGACAGCAAGAAGACAAGACAAATCTGCTTGTCAGCATACACAGGTGTCATAAATATAAAGGGAAGGGTAAACCCCTTTAAAATCCCTCCTGGCCAGAGGAAAAATCCTCTCACCTGTAAAGGGTTAAGAAGCTAAAGGTAACCTCGCTGGCACCTGACCAAAATGACCAATGGGGAGACAAGATACTTTCAAAAGCTGGGTGGAGGGAGAAAAACAAAGGGTCTGTGTCTGTCTGTGTGATGCTTTTGCCGGGGATAGAACAGGAATGGAGTCTTAGAACTTAGTAAGTAATCTAGGTAGATATGTGTTAGATTATGATTTCTTTAAATGGCTGAGAAAATAGCTGTGCTGAATAGAATGGATATTCCTGTTTTTGTGTCTTTTTTGTAACTTAAGATTTTGCCTAGAGGGATTCTCTATGTTTTGAATCTAATTACCCTGTAAGGTATTCACCATCCTGATTTTACAGAGGTGATTCTTTTTTTTTTTTTTTTTTACTTCTATTAAAAGTCTTCTTGTAAGGAAACTGAATGCTTTTTCATTGTTCTAAGATCCAAGGGTTTGGGTCTGTGGTCACCTATGCAAATTGGTGAGGATTTTTACTAAACCTTCCCCAGGAAGTGGGGTGCAAGGGTTGGGAGGATTTTGGGGGGGAAAGATGTGTCCAAACTCCGTTTTTTCAGGAACCCAGATAAAGTTTGGTGGTGGCAATGGAAATCCAAGGGCAAAGGGTAAAATAATTTGTACCTTGGGGAAGTTTTAACCTAAGCTGGTAAAAGTAAGCTTAGGAGGTTTTCATGCAGGTCCCCACATCTGTACCCTTGAGTTCAGAGTGGGGAAGGAGGGGAGAAGAAAGAGCATGGGCCCACCTTCACTCCCAGACTCTTCACTCTGGTTTGAATAAACTTTGCTTTGAGGGGTAATCTTCAGAACAATCCACTGAGGGGGGTTTCTCTCTCTCTTTCACCTAAGTAGAGAAAGGAAAGAGCCCTGGAACTTTGAGGGTGGGATGGAGAATCCTTGTTGCTGGAATCTGTGGTAAGGATTTTACCTGGGACGAAGTCTAGCTTGTTAAGTTTTAGTTACTATAAAGCCTTTCAGCTCTATTTCTCTTGTAACCATTTCTGACTCTAATGCCTTTTACTTGGACTCACTTAAAATCTCTCTCTTTGTAGTTAAATAAACTTTTTTATTTTCTTAATCAAAACTTATCCAGTGTTGTGGATAAACTGAGCTGTTTGGTAACTCCAGTTGAAGTAGCAGACCTTTCACAGATGCAAGGGACCTGTAATATCTGAACTGCTCAGGAGTGGGCAGGCCAGTGCAGAATACAGATCTGGGGGCGGGGGGGGGGGGAATTCAGGTCTGGGAATGTGCTGGGGTCACCCTACAGGTAGTAACCAAGGCTGCAGGAAGCCAGAGTGGTTGGTGTGTTGTGGACAGGCTGCTGGGGTCAGAGTTGCTGGACCAGGGCACATGCAGAGTGTGACCTGCCCGCTGTTTGTGAGCAGCCCAGGTGGGAGCTGCAAGAGTAAAGCATTGTGAGGCACCCAAGGTTGCAGGGCAGGCACGGACACAACCCCTTGCTGGTCTGGACAGCAATGAGTGGAAGACAGCCTTCTGCACCAGGTATGGTCACTCTGAGTAGCTGGTTGTGCCCTTCTGCTTTTCCAATGCCCTGGCCGTGTTTCGATTAGTGAGCGATACCTTCAAAGACATCCTAGACCAGTTCACTGGGACCTACTGAGATGACATCTCATCTTTTTGGAGAACCAGTCTCTGTATAACTAGCACATCCGGCCAGTGCTGGAATGCCTCAGGAAAAATTGCCAATAAGCCAAACTGGAAAGATATGAGTTGGACTGCACCATTGTCCATTGCGTCATCTAGATCATCTTTCTCGACAGGATCAGGAAGAGTCCACAGAAATTTTTCGTCATTGTGGATGGGGCCTCACCGAAGACTACCTGTGACATTCAGTGCTTTCTGGGATTTGTGAATTTTTATCAGAGATTTATCAAGAAATTCTCCCCAGTAGTGGCTCCAATTACCAAACTCCTCCATAAAAATTCCACCTTTATCTGGGTGTTGGAGACGCCGCGGGCTTTCAAGCAGCTAAAGAAGGCCTTCACCTCTGCACCTATATTGAAGCACCCCGACCATCCAAGCCCTTTGTTGTCGACGCAGACACTTCAGATTGTGCCATAGAGGGGTACTGGCAGAATTGCTGGGGTCACCGAGCAGTCTCCACCCAGGCACATTCTACCCCAGAAAGCAAACTCCCACAGAACGGAACTATGAAATCTACTATAGAGCTGCTCTCCATTGAGACTGCCTTTGGGGGTGGAATCAGCACTTGGAGGGCGCATGTTTCTCTGTCCAGGTATTCACTGTCCATAAAAACTTAGAACACCTGTGATCCCTGAAGACCCTCACCCAATGCCAGAGCCCACGGTCCCTGTTGTTCTCCTGTTTTGAGTTCACGTTACATTATCGGCCTGGAGGAACATGCATGGGAGCCAGTGAACCACATCCATGCCCCCTCTGTGAGTTCCACCAGTCCTATCCCCACAAACCCAGCCCAGGGGCACCAAGTAATGCCTGGGCTACACTAGACAATTAGGGCTAGTCAATTAGCATAACTACATCACTCAGGGCCTAGTGAAACCGACCTCCACCCTGTGTAGACAGCACTAAGCTGACGCTACCTCCTCTCGGGGAGGTGGATAACCTGCGCTGACGGGAGAGGTGCCGCAGCTGTACCACGAGAGCATTTAAATGTAGCCAAATCCTTAGTCTGGGCAACAGCACGATGTGGCCAGGAACTCTCCTGCTGCCTCGCAATGCTAAAGACTCCCTAGGCTTCCAGCCGGCCTTTGAGCTAATTCCTGTCCCGGCCTGGCCCCACTCTTGTTCCAGCCTGCTCCAGACTTGTCCGTGCCCTACTCTAACCTTGCTCCAGCCCTGTTACTGGCCCGCTCCAGCCCTACACCTAACCCCTGGCCTGACGCCAACCCAGCTTCAACCATTAGCCTGCATCCAGACTCCGACCCTGATTTGGCTTGTCTACTGACTCTGACCTTGGTTCTGACCCATGGCATGTCCCCCAGCTCTGCTTTTGGCCTGCTCCCAACTCTACAGCCAGCTGTGACCCTTGGAACCTGTTCTAGACCCCGGCTCCATGCCTGACCCCCTGGAACACAAGCCTGACAAACAGAAGCATGATTAGACCTTATGACTGATTTGCTAATCATTAACGCATTTCCTCTCACATAGAAAGAAAAGGAGTACTTGTGGCACCTTAGAGACTAACCAATTGGTTAGTCTCTAAGGTGCCACAAGTACTCCTTTTCTTTTTGCGAATACAGACTAACACGGCTGTTCCTCTGAAACCTCTCACATAGAGCGCTGGTGCAATCATGCTTCATTTTACTCGCTCTCTGGTTTGGGGTAGCTGTGCGACCTTTAACAAAAGAATGTCGTCCGCTTTTGGCAAAGGTGTATTAGGGCTGACTAGAGGGGAACAATTCTGTTTCATGGCAACTTTCAGGGTTTTAAAATGTGTTTGTGTTCCACACTGGCCTGAAAACAAAACCTTTTCACAACAATGGCCTTGTGTATGTCACACTCCGTGCCCTGGTGGCTAGGGTACTGGCCTGGCAGTGGGGAGAACCCTGCTCAAGTTTTTCTTCCCCGATCGCTTCAAATCAGACAGAGCCAGGCCACAAACCCAGGCTAGTCCCACTAGCCCCAAGCTGTAGAGTCTCTCCCTCTGTTGCTGCCTCTCACTGGCTCTCTGTAAGGGACCAGGGCCTAGGCAGTCTGGCCTAGCAGTCACAGTTGGGCTGGTGCGCACAAGCCGGCGAGCAGGGATGGGAATAATCGCTAGAGCTGGGATCACTAAGCAAGAGACAGGGTCAGCGTGAGGCTGGGGTGGAGATTGGAGATGGGAAAGCGAGGCATGGTCTGGAGTCACAGCAGGCCAGGAGTCTGCGTGATTACCCAGACAACACCCTGGGCCACCCTCCAGGGCTAAATAGTGCGCATGGGCCAATCAGAGGCCTGCCATGCTGAAGCCTTTGGGAGGCGCTTCCTGCAGTGTCTAATCTCCACAGGGCGCCATGGACGGGGCTGTGCATGGCTGCTGTGAGAACGTCAGCTGTCCAGGCTCCGCAGAGCTGGGCTCTCGTCCCAGGGATCCTCATGCTATCAATCTGCCTGATGGAGATTTGTGGAAACCAATACGTCTCTGCCAATCACTTCAGCTTTGGAACAGCATATTTTGGCAAAAAAATGTTCTGACCATCTCTAATGTTTATCTTTTTATTTTAGCTTGGTGACTGTATTTCACTCCCCTATGCTGGAAGGGAGCTGATGCATGAATATAATAGATAATATTGATGGAGAACTGTCTGTGCGCTCAGTATGATACTGATCCCAGTAACTAAGATGCTGCTCCAAGGAGCTTAAAACCTAAGGCCCAGATCCTCCACAGCAGTGCACAATGGCAGACCTTTGTGCCTGGATAACTCTGACTGGAGCCTTAGGCAGACAAAATGGGCTGTGTCCATTCCGTGGTCATTCATTGCTTGATGTGTGTCAAGCTGTCAAGAGTGGCTTAGGAGCAGGAGTACCAACTTCAGGGGACAAACCGCAACCTGGCTGTCAGTTCTATACTTAGATTTCACCAACCAAGTATCAAGTGTAAGCTCCTCAGACGCTATAACAGGCCAACCATGGAGTCACAGACAGTCCCCTTGGGTACTCTGGTCTAGCCTGCCGGCTAGGCAAGCTGGCCTTTGTGATAGATGGTCCCTTACACCAAAAATCACAACAATATTCAGGTTACTCCCAATCTTAAAATACCAGTCACTTACCCCAGGTCAATTACACTTTAGATCTTACACCAAAGACAACACTTGTAGCCAATCCTACAATAAACTATCTAAAGATGTATCAACTAAGAAGAAATAAGAGATTATTTACAAGGTTAAAGCAGGGAAACACACTCACAGAAATGAGCTACAGTGTTAGGTTCCAAAAGGTGCTAAACGCTGCTGTAATGTGCAAACTCTATATGTCTTTTAGGGCTAATCCAGGCGAAGCATCTGAGGATCCCTTGCTTATGCTTGGAAATGTTGACCTCCCAAAGTCCAAGCAGCACGGAGATACAAGTTTCTTCTTGTTAGGGATTTTTATTGCCTTTCCCACAGAGTTCAAGCTGATGGGATGAGTTCATATGCCCGTCTCCTCTTCAAGGGGTGCAGGGAGGGAGGAACAAAATCAACAAAGTCTTTGTTCTTTGATGGTCCATAATGGCTCATTTGGTTTCAATGGGCCTTCTTGGTAGGCAGGACCTAACACAGGGGTTCTCAAACTGTGGGTCAGGACCCCTCAGGGGGTCACCAGGTTATTACATAGAGGGTCGCGAGCTGTCAGCCTCCACCCCAAACCCCACTTTGTCTCCAACATTTATAATGGTGTTAAATATATTTAAAAGTGTTTTTCATTTATAAGGGAGGTCGCACTCAGAGGTTTGCTATGTGAAAGGGGTCACCAGTACAAAAGTTTGAGAACCACTGACCCACCACCTTCTTTACGAAGCCAGCATTTTATATTAATTAATGTTTCTTTCCTGTTTGATGACTTACAAAGGATTACACTGCACAAACACTTATCACCACCTTAAAGCATGGGGTGCAGATGCTATAAGTGAGATTAATGCATGCAGCAATGTACAAGCATTCCTAAGTATTGTCTACCCTACAGAGTTTTGTCAACAAAAGTTATGTGAATAAATAACATCAGTATGCATAAGGTGGACAAGCCTCTGAATTTGGCTCTGTTAATGTAACTCAGCCCTGGCCTAGATGGAGTGCCCTCTAGTGGATTGAAGGGTATTGCCATCTTCACTTGAAAGAGCTCTGACTTATTTTTCTATGCTGAAGTTTCAGTACGTTGAACTGAGCTGTCTGCCATATGAAGCTGTTAGCTATGGGTGAATTCTGGCCCTATGGAAGACAATGACTAAATGCTCATTGAGTTTACTGGGACCAGGATTTCACCCTATATTTCTAAAAAATGTAAACATTTACCCAAACTCCTGTAGTGATCCCCCCCACTCCACTCCCCGGTATTTCTTTTCACGTTATTGTTGTGTTGCACATTAGGATTATCTATCTGTACGCTACTCTCAGTAGAATGTCACTAGTGGCTGGGAGCCCCCTGGTGAATTACTGAATCATGAGACTGGTGAGTAAAGAGAACTCACACAATACAAAAAACACCAAATATGCCTTGTTGACTTACTTTGCCAATTTCAGTTTAGTTTTGATGATGATAATACTGCAGAGAATACAGTGAGGGTCCTGTCATGCATTTGGTAACATTACCGAAATTTTAGTAAAGAGCCCCAAACACTGTGTCAGCTATTGAATCTATGTTGAGAGTTGGAATCTCCAAGCCTTTTGTGTGGCTTGCAAAGTGACTTGAAACTTAATGAGATCTAATCTGATCGATACGCCCTCTTTTCGCTGCCAAATTCTTTGTGACATAGTGGGTCACATCGCTTGTGCTGTACACTAAGTCCCATTCACACAGCTCCAGTGCAGGATTCATGGGCTTGCAAAATGTACACCTCTGACTTGCATATGCACCTAGCTAAGTAGCTGAGCATTTAGCCCTGGGAGTGAGGAACTGGCTATTTGAATGCACACATCAAGCAATGCATGCACAAGGAGGCATACATTTATTTGCAGAAAATCAGGCTCCATAAGCACCACCACATGGCTTTGCCCTGACAGGGGCAGTGTGCAGGTTGTTTAGGTGATGAGAATTGCACATTTCAGTAACTTCTCATTTTAAAATGATACAGCAACACTGCAAGCCCCCATTGTTGTTGGTGCTGCATGTAGTCATACCGAGAAGCAGTCCCTGTCCCCAAGAGCTTACTGGCTAAGTAGACAAAGCAGTCATTAGTATCCTCCCTTTACAGCTGGGTATCGGAGGCACAGAGAGATGAAAACCCCGATTCTGTGCTCGTTGGAATTACTGGGAGTTTTGACAAGACGTAAATGGGAACAAGATCAGGGCCTCACAGACTTGACCAAGGTCACAGAGGGAGTCTGGCACAGGTTCAGGAACTAAACACAAGTTTCCTGAATCCCAGCTAATGCCTTACGCACAACCCCACCCTTCCTCTCACTGCAAAGCGCACCCTAACCGTTCATTTCCAGGCTAATGCTTTTCTTTTGAGAAAGCTGCCCTTTCCCCTTGAGTTGAAATATTTTTTCCCTTAAGTGGCTGATCGAAATCTGCAAACTGAAATCCAGCTTACCTAAGGGTTTTTGGCATCATAATGATTACAGTGGGCACCGCTTGTCCGTCACTCCCTTTTGATGCCAAACACTGTCACCGATGCTATATAAGGGAGAGGGACAGAGGGCAGGTATAGCCACAACAGGTACAAACCGCAGATTTTTGGAGCAGTTTAGCTTTCCTTTAGGAATCAAAACGGAACGGGCAGATCGTCAACAATACTTAGGCCCAGCTCCTCAAAGGGAGGTAGACACCTCAGTATCTTTGTGGATTGGCACCAAGTGCTGATTGCATTGCTGGGCCACTTTAAAAGTGATGGAGAAGAGCTGTATTAGCCCTTGGGTTTCCCTTTAATCCTCCCTGATCACAGCATCACGCTCTCCAGCACTGGTAGCTTGACAATGGTAACGGCACTGCTCTAGCCTTGTTCCCTAGTCAGGATAAACTATTTGGCCTGTGGACGAGATTATTTCTGTACGGAACAGGATTGTTATCACTTAATTGAAAATCATTATCCAATGCAAATTAACTTCAACTTGCCTAGCTGAGTAGAACGAAGGGAGCATTTCAGATCAGTGTAAAGGGGGATCGAGGTGGATGTTTTAGCTATATGTAACAGTAGAGATAAAGGATGCTTTATAAGACCGAGGAGTATGAGGCCTTTCACAGTGTAACTATGGGAGAGAACCACGTGAAAGTGTTTATGTTATCGTAAGCGTTGAAAATAATTGTACACTCCAATGAAGCAAGCATGCTTGTTAGAGAGCTGGAAGACGTAGCAGCAGCGAAGAACCAGGCTCTAATGCAGTCAAAAGGATTTTAGTAACGGCTGCGCTTGCAAAAATCAAGCTCCAGAGGTCTGTCTGTGTGGTTGTTAGAGGCCCATCAGACGAGGTTTTGTGTCTTAATTCTAGATGATTCATAGAGCCCTCAGTGAAGGGGGTGAGTAGGGGAGAGAATTCAGAGTAGGGCTTCAGATGTGGAGAAAGGGGCAGACTCAAGGAAGAAGGGCAAACTGGCTGATTTCTCTTTGTCTAGCTCTTCCAGGAGCCACCTGCTCTAGCTGCCAGGGCCGGGAAGCGGCGGTAACAGGTGCAGCACTGGCAAGATTTTGCTCCTTGTTGGGGTTTGCCGATTCCCTGTTTTCCCACAATGCTCCAGGGAGTTGCCAGGTAACATTGCCCCTGTGAACTATGGGCTGCTCCTTACATTCCCTGTAGATCCAAGCCATCTGCCAGACCCCGGTCCTCTAGGGATTTTGAAAAAAGTTTTCCCCTCCAAAACTCTTGTAGAATAATTTCAGTGTGTATAAATGTGAGGGACCAGTGACACTGACCCAGGGCTGAGTTTAGTGCAAGGCTGGGCAGGGGAGCAAAGATGCATTCAAGCCTGCTTTACAGAATCATAAAAACCTAGTGCTGGAAGGGACTTTGCAAGGTCATCAAATCCAGCCCCCGGTGCTAAGGCAGGACCAAGTCAACCTAGGCCACCCAGGCAGGAGTTTCTCCAACTTGTTCTTAAAAATCTCCAGTCCTGAGTCTTCCACAACCTCCCTTGGAAACCTGTTCCAGAGCTGAATTACCCTTAGAGTGAGAAAGATTTTCCTAATGTCTACTCTAAATCTCCCTTGCTGCAAACTAAGCCCTTTATGTCTTGCCCTACCGTCAGTGGACATGGAGAACAGTCGCTCCAAATCCTCTTTATCCCAGTGCTTCACATATTGGAAGACTGTCATCAGGTCCCCCCGTCAGTCTTCTTTTCTCAAGACGAAACAAGCCCAGTTTTTTAAACCTTTCCTTGTAGGTCAGATTTTTCTAAATTCTTTATGCTACTGTGATACTGGGCCCAGCTAGGTGTCAACAGTCCCCAATGTAAGTAAGAGTAGTCTCTGGGCTGCTCTAAGTCATACTTAATTGCCCCATTCCATTGTTGGGGTGCCAGGATACCTTGGACACACCCACTCCCACCCACCCCCGACACACCCCCTGTACACCAGTAGCTGGGGCAGGGCTAGCATGAGAGATTTTGCGGCTGTTCGGTGCCACACAAGGGCTCCATCGGCCTGGCACAAAGCAGCTGGATTGAGTGCTGGATTTGGCTGGGCATGGTCCTGTGCCAACTTCCCCATGTGTCGCTGCCAATGCTTTTCACTCTTGCCCTGATCGTCCGTCCTTGGGCCCTTCTGAAGCAGTAACATCCGGTTTACCGGTGGCTTGATCTAGCATGACATTCCCTTGCCAGTCAGCTGTTCCCCAGGGTCCAACAAGAGGTTAGAGGCAGCGAGGCTGGCCACACACAGGTGTGAGCTCTTAAAATGGCAGCATTGGGAGCATCCGGCTTTGTAAAGGGCCACTTATACACGGCAGTGTTAGTGCTTCCTCTCCTGTTGCATGAGCACTAAGTAAGGGACAAGGAGCACGACTGTCTGGGTCTGAAAGAGATGCCGAGGCTCAAGCAATTAGGTGCTGGGGCTCAAGCAATTTTTTTACTTGAATAACTGATGCGGCAAGCCCAGAGGTGCCGGGGCTACGACCTGCCACACCTAGAAAGTCCTGGCACAAGTTAAGCCCTGACCTGGGTTAGTGCCATTCGTATCACATCTAATTTGACACTAAATAGATCACAGTTTTTCTAAGGTGGATATTTTTAGGGTGGCTGAAATTTCTTTCTCTGTCACTCCTTTCACACCTGCAGGGGGGAGCTGTTCAAAGAATCCCTGTCAGTACTTTTCAGGAGATAGCATGCTTTACGCGGCAAAGGACAATTAGACACAGTCAAATATTGTCCCGGTTAAAGACTATTAATTTTCCTCACATTTGTCACGAATTAATTTTTTCTGCCTGTATCAACAATATAGCTTTTATGAATGCGACTGGCTCCTCTACATGGAAAAATTTAATTTGCTTTGATAATGAGCGGAGGGGCTAATCATCATTTTGCAATGCAAAAAAGCCCAATTACTGACTGTCAGGCCGTGCAGTGTCACACTCGGCTATAATTATTTGAAAGGACGTTTAGTTGTGGGAGAAGGCGCTTGAGTGCTGTGGGTGGGAACGTGGGGCGAGATCAGTGGTGGACGACACCCTGGGGGTTGTAAATGTGTCCCATTGCAGGTAGGTGTGCTGTATCCCTCGGCCATGCTCTACCTTTGTCTGCCTGCAGGAGCCTTTTGCAGAGCAATTCCTTCCAGCACTTTCTCCCCAGAGGGTCCAGCTCCTTCGGCTGCTTCCTGCCATCTTGTGGCTGACGCAGGGTCCCCTCAGCAGCTCCCTCCTGCCTGGTCTGCAGGCTCTCACCCAGCTGTTGAAGATCTGCGAATTAGCCTCCGCTGAGGAGGTATCTACTGTCTCTTAACCCCCTTAGTAGCTATGGCAGGCTTAGGGTAGTCAGGTGCCTGGTTTTTCACTGGAAAGTCCGGTCAGATCTACTGACTGGTCACCCAAAGTCCAGTTACTTTGGGCAGGGGAGGCACTGGGTCATCATCCGTGCCAGCCCCTACTCAGCCGGGGCCGACTCCTACCTGCGTTGGGTGGGTGCAGCTCCCAGCCCCGGTGCTGCAGGCGAGTCTCTCCTGACCCAGGTGGGGAGGTAGGGTGTGGAAGGGGAAAAGCAGCGAGCAATAGTGGGGAGAGGGGAAGAGGAGTGGATGGGGGCAGGACCTTGGGGAAGAGGTGGGGCTTTGGGGGGAAGAAACAGGGCAGAGGTGGGGCCTCAGGGGGAAGAGACAGGGCAGAGGAGATTCCAGCACTCCTTCTGGAGTGTCCGGTTTTTAAATATTACTGAGTTGGCAACCGTAGGCAGGATGGGGCTTATACCTCCCATCACAGGGACAATAACCCACTCCACTCAAGTGAAACCTACAATGACTCTCTTTAATAATGACTCATCGTGGATGCTGCTAACAGCTGTTTGGCTGCCCTCACACCAAGCCAACCCATTCTCCTGCCACCCTCCCTCCCCCAAGACAGGACTTGGGGCCTGATCCCAAACCTACCTAAGCCAGTGGGAATTTTTTCATTGACTTCAATGGGCTTTGGGTCAGGCCCTGTCTCCAAAAACTAAATATTTCAGCAGAGGCGAACTCTGCCAGGGTACATCATCTCTGGTACAATATATAACAGAGATGTTATTTGCCTAAAAGATAAGACAAGTGCTGAAAGCAGGATGGTTTGGAAAAGGTGAAACTCTGGAATATCATATCAATTTTTAAAATATTTTAAGTATTTACAAATTTTATGTAGATTCCCCCACTACTCTTCCCCTTTCCGTTCCCACACAGTACCTTGTGGTTAATTCCACTCAGAACTGACTATCTTAAGAACCCTAGTCTATAAAGGAGGAAAAATATAAGAGCAAAGAAGTGTTTGAATGATACAAAAATACTATTTAAAAAAAAATGGATTAACTTTTTGGAACTGCCCTAAGAACTCTCTTTCCCCCCAAATCAGTCTATTTGTATTGACTGGTTTAAGGAATTCTTTTTTCCTCACCATACTGAGTTGTTTTGAATACTACAGTGTAAAGCACATACAGATAAAATACTATTTTTATAAAATAAAAATCTGTACCATTGTAAAGGAGCTTACAGAGCATAGGCCTAGAATAAGTGACAAAGTTGGATACACTCCAACAACTTCTGCCTCTTTGGTCCTCTTTTTACTGTAGGATACAGCTGAAAACAGAATTGGGTTCATTTTGGAGGCCTTTGTTCTGTTGGGCTCACACACTCTGATGCCAAGATACCTTTATCTGTTTGAATAGGTACAAGTTATCCATTAATCTAAAGTCTCCCCATTCTATAGCACCCACATAACTTCTACACACATTATAACTGCCAGATTTCAGATCAGCAATCTAAATAGATGAATACAGAATGTCTGACTAATCTATACGCAGTATGCAGTTTAGGTGGAATTTTCTAAGTTTAATTAAAGCAGAATTTTGCTGAAGCTAATTTAAAATTTAAACAACCCAATGTGTGTGTGAGGAGTTATTTTTATTATTATTTTAAAGCTTTGTGGTTACTTTGTTCTTTTGTTAAAAGTAAGTCATTAAAGTAAAAATTAAAAGGCAAAATGGAAAACCACTGGGCATAGAAAATCCACCAAGAGTTCAAAAGAACCTCTTAAGATACAAGTTGAGTGGAGGAGGAGCGAGATGTATCTAGGCTGCTCAGTCAGTGGCAAATTTTCCATACACCAGGGTTCCTGGAGCTTACATTCTGTTTAAGCCCTGAACAACAGGATAAAAATGTATTTTTATGTGAGTGCTGCCACATTCTCAGGGTGATTAGGGAGTTGTAATGTTGGAGATTGGCCTTCACAGCATTGTTAGTCCTCATTAACTTTGTTTTAGAAAGTACATGCAATGAGATTTCAAGTGGTAACAGTCCACAGAGCAGCGTCTTCAACCCAGGCAGCTTTCATGGCTAATTTATAGCTGGAAATGTGTTTTTTTAAAACGAATTCTTATGCAGATAGATGTTCTCACCCGGCAAACCTGCATGAAGGTCTCCATTGGAAAACCATGCTTGAGTCATCTGGGCCAAGGTGTCAGACATTACAAAAATCACAAGAGCTTTCCTAGTTTATCAAAAGAGCCCTGTTCATTCTGACATAGCACTTCAAACTTCCGCGGCAGTTAGCCCTCACAGGAGACCCCCAGAGGTTTTGGGTCAGGCCCTATGTGAACTCCACAGATGGAGTGAATGACCAGAGTGGTGAGAGCTGGGTGGGCGTTTGACAAATTGCATTAATATGTGCGGGAGAAAACAACGCTTATGGAAAAATGATAGGTAAGGCCCTACTTGAATCGCAGGATGGTTGTCAAATAATTGCGGCTGAGTTGCGGACAAGTCATGGAAAATGGCGGAAAAGTAATAATGGACCTTTATTATTTGTGGTAACTTTGAAAAGCCAGAGAAGACCTGTTTAAGAAAAATTTCCTGGAACAATATAAACACTCAACTACTAGGTTATGCCTGTTATTTTTTTTTTGATAACCAGACATTTTGCTGCAGCTATATTTCAGTCATTAATGCATGGGGCTGACAGAGGGAATCCCACCACACTCTGTCAGTCCCGGGCGGCTGACAAAATTGCGATGGAAACATAATATCGCGGGATCTGTAATTTCCGCAATAACGCAAATTAAGTAAGGCCTCAATGACAATGTATTCTCCACAGTGGGAGGTGGTGGGGGCAGACCGTTATTCTTTGTTTGGTGCTTTTTTAAAAATCTGGCTTTATCAATGATGGACTTTATTCATTGAAAAAAACAAACCCTGTTGAATGAATATTAAAATTCTGTCTTAAAATGCAGTTCTACTCTGGAAAATATCCGCGTACACTTGACGTTTTCTGACAGAGCCAGCCTGAATCCTGTGTGTGTTCAGACGCTTATCTGCCGAGGCATGTAATAAAGTACCATCACCACGTTTTACACCTGTTAGCCCTGCAGAACTAACGCAGCTTACAAGGAAGGGAGGTGGATCCTATTCCTTCTTGTGCATCATCAGCAGAACTGTTTACTTAATTCCAAACAGAAACAGATTTGCAGCCTCATTGAAGAGGTTTGCACAGGTGGCCTGGAGGGTACAGTCTGGCCTGCAGAATGTTTATCAACTGGTGAAGGCAGGCGGAAGGAAAGAACCCAGACTGACTTTCAGCTCCCAGGTTGTGAGGCTTGCCATTAGAAAAATGTCTCTTTATATGAAAACTGAGCATATTTGATCCAGAGTCACTGAGACCCAATTAACCTGGAATCCCACCGTGTCATTTTTGAGTTGGTTTGGTGAGTTACAACCACACTTTAAACCTCCAGAGGAGTGAAACTCCTCTAGGGTTTGAACTTCCAACAGGCAGGACACAGGTAAATAGTAATAGTCGAAATAACATCTCTTTGTGAATAAATATGGGGGCTTAAAGGTATGATTTTAAACCAGTTGTTTGTGTGATGAGGTCCTTTCCCAAGGGACAATAGCTTAGATCCAAAATTTGACCTTCAGCACCTAAATATTGTTGTGTTCAGTGTTCTTCAGGTCACCTGCAGAAGAGCTCTGTGTAAGCTCAAAAGCTTGTCACCTTCTCCAACAGAAGTTGGTCCAATAAAAGATAATATCTCACCAACTTGTCTCCTTAATATAGTTACAATTTGATAAGGAATATCTTCTGGATTGGTCCATGTGGGTTCTCTCCCTATCCTCCCCCAGCCCATCATAGAAAATGTTGGAGTTAGCCTATTTTGTTGCTCTTTCCCCTGGGACAAGCTTATTCTTTGCTGCTGTGTGTAGTTTGCACAAGTTTTGCACAAAGATTGCCCGATTGAATCATTCCTTGTATTGAAGCAAGCCATTGGAAAAACTTTTCTCTTCCCTAATGGAGGCCATACTTTGACCATGCAGATCCAAGACAGCTTCTAACTAGGAATTTAACATTTTTTTTTAGTAACAGCTCAAGGAGTCTTTTGTGCCCTTAACCCACTCATTCAGAAATGTACTTTTGAATAACTAATGAATGGCAGCAATCAGTCTGCAAGAAACAAATTCTAGTGCCCTTGGGCACGGTTTTCAAAAGCATTTGTCTTTCCTTGGGACTTGTGCTCGTAAATACTTAGGCACTCTTCAAAAATCTCATCCTTCATCTTACCTATGACCTGACTTGAACTGGCTACTAGGATTTTCTCTCTATCAACTACATCATCAGGTTTTCTTCATAATGCAACAGTTGAGTTGATTCCTTTATTTACTAAGAATGTGGCCTTTGTGGCAATTTCCACAGCCTTTATTGTTGCTATTGTCCTCAAAGATTCTACCTGATTATCCTAGACTTCTGCAGGAAAAGGGTATTTGGGTGTCTCTTCAACTAGGCAGCTAAAGATCTAAGTGAAAACCTGGCCCCATCGAAGTCGATTGAACTTTTGCGATTAACTTCAATGGGGCTAGGATTTGATCCCTAATGGGCAACAAGGATCCCTTGTTTCTATCTAAGATCTGCTGACAAGGTTTAAATTAATGGATTTTTTTCCCCTTATAGATAGACGTGGGGAGGAGAGAGCGGTAGGAAAAAGATCTCAAGGACACCCAACGAGGCAATGGATGGAGTGCATTGAAGAAGATGGTAAGCAGTTAGACCTTAATGGCTCCTCAGGCACATGAAGATGCGGGATGCTTGCTTGACATCCTGACCCCTAGTTGATGGGATAAGCGGAAGAAGAAGAAGAAGATGTAAGAGATACATAGACAGGAAGGACCAATTCATGGCTTTCTTTCTCATAAATGACTATTGATTCTCTCACCCTGACCCTGAAAAGATTAGAGCTTTGAAGCAAGTGTATATATCAGATATGGAATTAGGTTAACTATAGGAGAAAAACTGGAGCCCTTCTATTGGCCTCTAGATCTCCACATGAAGACCCATCAATTTCCCAAAGGAACTAATGGACCTTCTGTCCAGCACAATGTTCTTTATCTTCAACACGCACAGGGATGGTGCCAAGGATACATCTGTAATCATTCTCCTCTCCACAGGGGTTTCACACAGGCCTTCTTGGGACCCACACAGTGAATGATCTTCAGCCCAGGACTGGACACTGAGGACATCTCATAGACTTTAAGGCCAGAAGGGACCATCATAATCATCTTGTCTGACCTCTTTCACATTGCAGGCCACAGAACCTCACCCGCCCATTCCTGTCTCAGACCCCGACCTCTGGCTGAGTTACTGAAGTCCTCCAATCACGATTTAAAGACTTCAAGTCACAGAGAATCCACCATTTACTCTAGTTCAAACCAGAAAGTGACCCCTGCCCCATGCTGCAGAGGAAGGCAACACCCCCATCTCAGGGTCTCTGCCAATCTGACCTGGGGGAAAATTCCTTCCTGTCCCCATATATAGTGATCTGTTAGACCCTGAGTATGTGGGCAAGACTCACCAGGCAGACACCCGGGAAAGAATTCTCTGTAGTAACTCGAGCCCTCCCTGTCTAGTGTCCCATCATTGGCCGTTGGGGATATTTGCTACTAGCAGTAGCCGATGGGTCACATGCCATTGTAGGCAATCTCATCATACCATCACCTCCATAAATTTATCAAGCTTAGTCTTGAAGCCAGTTAGGTTTTTTGCCCCCACTGCTCCCTGTGGAAGGTTGTTCCAGACTTTCACTCCTCTGATGGTTAGAAACCTTTGTCTAATTTCAAGCCTAAACTTGTTGATGGTCAGTTTACATCCATTTGTTCTTGTGTCAGCATTGATGCTTAAATTAAATAACTCCACTCCCTCCCTCTGATATTTATCCCTCTGATGTATTTATGGAGACCAGTCATATCTCCCCTCCCCGTTTGTTTTGTTAGGCTAAACAAGCCAAGCTCCTTGAGTCTCCTCTCATGAGGTAGGTTCTCCATTCCTCTGAACACCCTAGTAGCCATTCTCTTCACCTGTTCCAGTTTGAATTCATCTTTCTTAAACATGGGAAACCAAAATTGCACAGATGAGGTTTCACCAGTGTCTTGGATAACGGTACTAACACTTCCCTGTCTCTGCTGGAAATACCTCGCCTGATGCATCCTAGGATTGCATTTGCCTTTTTCATGGCTGCCTCACATTGGTGGCTCATAGTCATCCTGTGATCAACCAATACACTCAGGTCTTTCTCCTCCTCTGTAGCTTCCAATTGATATGTTCCCACCTTATAGCAAAAATTCTTGTTGTTAGTCCCTAAGTGCATGACCTTGCACTTTGCACTGTTAAATTTCATCCCATTTCCATTACTCCAGTTTTCAAGGTCATCCAGATCTTCTTGTATGATATTCTGGTCCTCCTCCATATTGGCAATACCTCCCAACTTTGTCTCATCTACAAATTTTATTAGCACACACCCACTTTTTGTGCCAAAGTCATTAATGACAATGTTAAATGAGACTGGTCCCAAGACCAGTCCCTGCGGAACTCCACTAGCAACCTCCTTCCAGCCAGACAGTTCACCTTTTAGCATGACCCACTGTAGTCTCTCCTTTAACCAGTTCCTTATCCATCTTTCAATTCTCATGTTAATCCCCATCTTCTCCAATTTAACTAATCATTTCCCATGTGGAACTGTATCAGATGCCTTCCTGAAATCCAGAAAGATTAGCTCTAGTGCATTTCCTTTGTCTAAAAAATCAGTTATCCTCTCAAAGAAAGATCAACCTTTTGTAAAACCATGTTGTACTTCATCCCAATTACCATTTACCTCTATGTCCTTAACTACTCTCTCTTTCAACATTTTTTCCAAGACCTTACATACAACTGAGGTCAAACTAAGAAGCCTGTAGTTTCCTAGATCACTTTTTTTTCTTAAAAATAGGAACTATCTTAGCAACACTCCAGTCACAGGGTACGACCCCCGAATTTATGGAATCATTGAAAATCCTTGCTATTGAGCTTGCCATTTCATGTGCTAGTTCCTTTAATATTCTTGGAGGGAAATTATCCAGGACCCCTGATTTGGTCCCATTAAGCTGTTTGAATTTGACTTCCACCTTGGTTTAGGTGTTGAGCCAGGCCTAGGTTATCTTTAATCTGCACCCCATCCTCAGTGTTTAGCAGTCCCACTTCTTCTTTCCTTGCTTTCTTCTTATTTATATGGCTAAAAAACCTTCTACTATTGGTTTTAATTTCTTTTAATTTCTTCTTTGCACTTCTCAGAAAAGAGCAAGCCGGTTTTCGGAAAGGGCGTGGGTGCACAGACCAGATCTTCGTTCTACGAAACATAATAGAACAGTGCTTTAGAATGGCAACAGCAGCTCTACATAAACTTTATAGATTTTGAGAAGACTTTTGATAACATTCACAGGATCAGCCTATGGCGCATTCTGCGAGCATATGGAATCCCTCTCTGTACCATCAACATCATCAAAAGCTTCTATTTAAACTTTACATGCAGTGTTGATCACAGTGAGCTCAGTTTTGAAGTCGAAACAGGAGTACGTCAGGGGTGTGTCATGACTGCAATCCTCTTCAACATTGCCATCGACTGGGTAATGCAGTGTACAACAGAAGACATGTCAAGAGGCATTAAATGGACACTCGTGTCATCCCGTGAAGACCTGGACTTCGCAGATGATCTCACTCTCCTATCACATACCCAACACCATACACAAGAAAAAACTCGACTCAACGCATTCAGCCAGAAAATTGGATTGAAAATCAATCCAATAAGACAGATCTCATGACCTTTAATATTGCCTCACCATGACCAGTACGGATAGAGGATTATGTTCTCACCAATGTGGAAACATTCACGTACTTGGGCAGCACCATCAGTCAGGATGGTGGATCAAGCCACGACATCCGGAACAAAATCAGTAAAGCCAGGGGCACCTTCAGGAGCTTAAATAGAGTCTGGAAATCATCAAAATACAACACCAAAACCAAACTCAAGATTTATCAGAGCTGTGTACTTTCAACACTACTTTATAGTGCAGAATGTTGGGGAATGAGAAAGTAGGACGTGTCTAAACGGTCTTCATTCCATTCAACCTGCCTCGGAAAAATCCTCCATATCTTTTGGCCCAAAACAATCTCAAACCAACATATATTGACACAGTGCAGCCAAGAAGATCTGAGTACCATCATTGCCAGGAGGCGCTGGAGATGGCTTGGCCATGTGCTTCAGATGGAAACTGATTCCATCACCAGAGCAGCAATAAGATGGACACCTGAAGGCAAGCGAAAACAAGGCTGCCTGAAAACAACATGGCAAAGAGCTGTGGAAGCCAACCTGAAAAACCTGGGGAACAGCTGGGGAACCATTGAAAGACTTGCCAGAAACAGACAGGAGTGGAGGAGCTTCATCACTGCCCTAAACGCCAGAGGCGTAATGGGAACATGATGATGATCTCTGGACTTTCTCCAATTTGTCCACATCTTTCCTGAAATGTGGCACCCAGAACTGGACACAATACTCCAGCTGAGGCGTAACCAGCGCAGAGCAGAGTGGAAGAATTACTTCTCGTGGCTTGCGTACAACACTCCTGCTAATACAGCCCAGAATTGTATTTGCTTTTTTTGAAACAGTGTTACACTAGATAAGTCCATCAGTAGATCTCAAAGCCCTTTACAACCCCATTACCTCCATTTTACAGATGGGGAAACTGAGGCACAGGGAGGCCAAGTGGTTCTGCAGCAGGCCAGTGGCAGAGCTGGGAATAGAACCCAGCTCTCCTGAGGCCCAGTTATCTTTCCACTGGGCCACACTGCACTTGGTCTTGGCTGAGGTCTTTATGTGCTTCTGGGATACCAAAGAATGACAGCTGGCTCCTCGAGGAGGCCTGTAAAGCCGCTGGATGTTGTCTCCTCTCCAGAAGCATAGTGCTCCTGACAGATAAATACAGCTGGACAGCCCGCGTGCTTCCAGCCTGAATGTCCTTTCTCCTCCAGAGGGATTGTTTCAGTGAGAGGTAGCCATCATGGGACTGACAGTAGTTTATGCTTGTAACCTGGCCCAAGGCTGGGTAAACAAACATCTCCACCAGGTGAGGGGAAGCGGCAGCTCTCACCTGCTCGAATATGAAGGCCTTTACACACGTAGGACCCAGATCCTTAAGGCCATTTAGGCACCTCACTGTCACTGAAACCAACTTCAGTAGGACTTAGGCACCGACATACATCTGGGCCTAGGTTCTTCCTAAGAGTGTGGTGGGGTGTAATGGTCTCCCCCTAGCTGGATTTCACTCCAACTAGGAACCCGGGTTGGATGCGGGTGCAGGGCGGGAGGGTGCTTTTCAGGGGTGACTCGGTGTAACACCAGCCCTGGGAGGTGCCGAATGCTCCGCCGCGCACAGGGGCTGGTGCCCCCTTGGGTGGGTGCAGTGTATTCCCCCGTCTGCGCTGATCCCATGCAGGGGGGAGGGGATTCCTTCCAGCTCCTCCCCCGTAGTGAGCTGACCAGGCCCCAGCAAGTTTGCCAAAGAACCAAGTAGCCTGCTAAGGGGCATATGGGGTTGTGTGACCCCGCATGACCCTCCTCAGGAACAAAGGGAGAAGGACGGCCCGACCCAGGGCCCCTTTGCTTGGCTCCCATCATCCCCATGGCTCCTGTGAAAGGTAGGGAGGTCTCAGCAGGCCCAGGCTGAGCCTACCTCCAAAGGTCCTGCTTTAAGCCAGACACCGTGCAGGGAGGCCGTGGCAAAGCCAAAGCTCCTAGATGCCCAGGCCACACAACCATCCCCCTCTTTACCAAACCCTACTTAATTTACTGCCCAGGCCTTCCTTTGCCTCGGTCTCACAGCACAGCGAAGCACATAGATCTGGCCTAAGCTTTCTGAGAGGCAGCGTGGCTAAGGGTTGGCGCTGCAATAAGAGGGGGCTAAGTTCTATTCCTGGCCCCAGCAGAAATGACCTTGAGAAACTTCCCGCCTCTGTACCGTACCCCGAGGGTAAAGGTAACCCAGTGCAAGCTGTGTGCCCTTCCCTACTCTCTGGTCCACAAAGGAGGACAAGCGCATACTGCTGCTGCCAAGTAAAGGAGTTAGGCTTGGTCCACACACGGTTTTGGTGCTGGTATAACTAGTTCAAGTAGGGGGTGTGTGGGGTGATGATTCTTTTTGCTGGTAGTTAGACTGACACAAAGCCAAGGGTGGATGCTGTGACGCCCTAGGGGAATAGACTATATGGATATCAGCTCCTTAACACTGGCATCACGGCATCCATGCGGTGCATTGTGGGAAGTAGTACTTCCTTTCATTTGTTTTATAGCTGCTGCCTATTCATTTCCCCGGATGACCCTCGGTTCTTGTGCTATGTGCAGGGGTAAATACCACTTCCTTATTCACGCCACGCCGTTCACGATTTTACAGACCTCGGTGGTAGACTTTAAGGAGCAGCTAGCTTTAAACAGAGACTTGGCTGCAGCCTTTGCTATGGAGAAGCCAGCACCTCCCCAGAGTCCTCCCCAACAGGCCCCTTTCGTTCCTCTGAATACACACGCTGCTTTATTCCCCCCACCCCTAGCCCCGCAGGGTCTGCCCTGCAGTAGCTGCAACAAACGGAAGACGGAATTCTCTCTTCCCCCCTCCCCACTCTTGGGCCAACTGCCCCCATTACTAGCCAAGACTCGGAGCCTCCCGCCCAGCCCCTGCACCTCACGCCCCAGGCTGAGCTAAAGCCCTTTATTTATTCACACACTGTAGGCTTCCTCATGCTGCTTCACCAATGCATATCGACTGTGACCTTGAGACACCCTCCCCTCCTGGGACGAGCATGTTTTCCAGTCCCAGGCATCTCTGGAGTGAAAGACTGACAGCTCTTTAAAAGGAGAAAAATAGCAGGTGGGAGGGAGGACATACGGACGTGCACTTTGGTTTAATAGGATAAAATTGAGATGGGTCAAACTTATCTGGTCTGCAGTTCCCTTGGCCGAGCTGAGGATCTTCCAGAGACACTATCCTTTAATTAGTGCACTGGCTGAGGCTATCTTTGCTCGTGGACAAGCCACTAAATATTGCTGCCAGCATTGTTTGCTCTTGTCTAGGATTTCCCTGTTCCCTTCCTACCCTGCCTTTTGTCCTGTGTAAAAAATCTATTTTTAACTCTATTATTGAAATTCCTTTGAAAACTCTTTAGTGTTCTATGCCACTCCACGGGGCACTGACTGAAAAGGTGAGCCTTGATTAAATGCTCCTGATTGATTCTGAATGCATCCGATGAAGTGAGCTGTAGCTCACGAAAGCTTATGCTCAAATAAATTGGTTAGTCTCTAAGGTGCCACAAGTCCTCCTGTTCTTTTTGCGAATACAGACTAACACGGCTGCTACTCTGAAACCTGTGGAATGTAAGAGGATGATCTTATGCTTAGGGGCCAGGAATGGGGCAGGGAAGGGCTTGGTCCAATCTCCAGCTCTTCCAGACTCTTCGTGTCTCAGTGCCCCGCTGTTGATAGAGAAATAATCCTCCCTTTGTCTCGTCTATTTTGACTGTAAATTCACTGGGATGACGACTGTCTCTCACTATGGCCCGGTCTACACTACAGCCCTGTGTCAGTAGAACTGTGTCACTCAGGGGTGTGAAAAATCCACCTAGTTAGACCTACCTAATCCCGTCGCCAGCACTGCCCGTAGGAGAGTCTCTCCCGTCGGAGTGGGAGCATCTTCACGTAAGTGCTGCAGCAGCACCAATGCAACGTTTTAAGTGTAGATCTGCCCTGAATGTATATACAGCACCTAGCACATTGGAGCCTGGATCTCAGCTGGGGGTTTCTAGGGCCCGGATTCGCAAACATGCACTAGCTCCCACTGAGATCAATGGTGTTAGGTGCCTAAACAGCTTTGGGGATCCAGGCCTAAGTGCTCCAGTAACACAGTGGGTCCTGCTAGATGGGGCACTGGACAGAGACTCAGGAGACTGGGTCCCACTCCTAGGCTTGCTGGGCGACCTTGGGCAAGTCACCTCCCCGCTCTGTGGCTCAGTTACCTGATCTGTAAAATGGGGCTACTGATGCTAACCTCGGAGCACTAGTGTGGAAAGGCAGGATAGAACAGCTGTGATTGTTAATATTAACCGGTGCGATCGGAAACAGATCAAGCTACCTTTAATTATCTCAAAGTAATACCACCCAGAGGAGTTAAAACAGAACAAAAATGCTCATTACCCTGCAAGGAAAAAATTACAGCAGGGAAAAAGCCAGCAGCATTTGGGCACCAGGTCTGAGACAGAGGGGTTGATAAAACTTAAGTGAAGTTCATGTTTTAGACTTACAGACTTTAAGGTCAGAAGGGACCATTGTGATCATCTAGTCTGACCTCCTGCACATTGCAGGCCACAGAACCTCACCCACCCCCTCCTGTAACAGACCCCTGACCTCTGGCTGAGTTACTGAAGTCCTCAAATCTTGATTTAAAGACTTCAAGGTGCAGAGAATCCACCATTTACACCAGAGTAAACCAGCAAGTGAACCCTGCCCCATGCTGCAGAGGAAGGTGAAAACCCCCGAGGGTCTCTGCCAATCTGACCCAGGGGAAAATTCCTTCCTGACCCCAAATATGGTGATCAGTTAGACCCTGAACATGTGAGCAAGACCCACCAGCCAGACACTTGGGAAAGAATTCTCGGTAGTAAGTCAGAGCCCTCCCCACCTGGTGTCGCATCACTGGCCATTGGGGATATTTACCGCTAGGAAGTTGCAGTTCAGCTCCATACCATTGTAGGCCATCCCATCATAAACTTATCAAGCTCAGCCTTGAAACCAGTGAGGTTTTTTTGCTCCCACTGCTCCCCTGGGAAGGCTGTTCCAGAACTTCACCCCTCCGATGGTCAGAAACCTTTGCCTAATTTCAAGCCTAAACTTGTTGATGGCCAGTTTATATCCATTTGTTCTTATGTCCACGTTACCTCTGTCTGGATACTGCAGGGAAAAATATGGACTATCCTGCTAGATGCACGTTAAGTACAGGCTCATTGGCTATTGCAGCAGTCCTGTGTCTAATCACAATCGCAACATCACAATCTGGATCCTGAGCCAAAGCTGACTGAAATCAGTGGCAGACTCCCTCTGACACGGACAGGAGGTGGATCAGGCTCTGAGAGAGCAAGGAGTGCAGCCGAGTCTCAGTGGCATTTCCTCCCCTCCCCTGGCCCATCAGCAAGTGCTCATGTTACACAATTGGTAACACTGCTCCATTGTGGGTTACTGAGCCCCAGAGCCACAAAGAGACTTAGGCGTTGCAAACTTTTAGGCACCTAGAAAATCACTGCAAGACTGGGATCCACCAAGCCTGAGTGAGGTGCCCAGGCTCCCTGTGCAATGCACGGGGAAAGAGAGGTGCCTATGAATGGGACCCACCAAACCCAGCACGCTAGGGCCAAGGGGAGAAGTGGATGAGAGGGGTGTGTGCGCTAAGCCCCACCCTTTTTGTGGACTTAGGCACCTCTCTCTGGTAGAGATCCGCTGCCAGGACTCCCTCTCCTGGATGCAGGGGCTAGGCGACCAGGCTGTTTCTTGTAAGAACGAGTTAGATGTCTGCCTCACTCCACACAAACAGAACTCCTCTCTGGTAACCATTAGCCCTGTGATTACAGTACTCATCGGGGCTGTGGGAGACCCTGGTTCAATTCCCCCCTCAGCCTGGGGGGGAAAAGGGATTTGAACAGGGGCTCCCCCTGGGCCCTGCCAGAGGATGGGCGCACTGCGACTCTTCAGAATGGTTCACCAAACTAAGAACTCAGCTGTGCCAGACCCAGTTTCCCCCACAGCCAGTGGACCCCCTCCACAAGCCAAGTGAACAATATAGGGTCAAGGCTTGGAGCAGCTCACAATGGGCAAATAGTGGCTAGAATATGCCAAGCACCACTGAGTGTTCAGCGGACTGCAGGGTGGCCCAGGACAGCAACTGAACCCACGTTCCCCTGGCGGGAGGAGGAGGAGGAGGAGGGATGCAATGAAGATCAGGTGGAGGACTGGTGGTCGGATGGCCTAGCACAAGTGACAAGAACTGGAAGTGTCAATGCAGGTGTGAATCAGGACTGGGATCTATTGTTGAAAACACGTAAAACTAGATGAGACAGGGTCCAGTAGAGCGTGAGGGATGATCCTGCCCTGGCCTACGAGGTCTTTTCAATCTCTACATTCCATGACTCTGCTCCAGCCCTGCACCGTACGCTACCTCCTGCCATGCTGGGGCGTTCCACTGGCAATCGGTAGGAGCACTGTTCATCTGAATGGAGACAGCAAGGCTGGCATGCTCTATACAGCAGCGCTGGGCCAGGGGCCACACTGTGTCCAACACCCATCCTTTCCTTCCTATTCCTACTCTCTTTTTCTTCCCCTTGCCCCCAGTGTTCTGCTTCCTCTCGGTGCGTGTGGTGTAAAGGGTGCTGCTTATTTGCCATCCGTACTGCCAGGTCTATTCCACACGCAGAGGGAGCTGAGCATCAGTCAGAGTCTACCGGTTGGGTAGACGCAGCAGGAGCAGCGCTCTGATGCTCCTCAATTTAGTGGCAAAGGAAACTGCCTTAGTCCTTGGGTTGCACTTTCACCGCAGCTGAGGGGAGGGCACTCTCTCACCACCAGTCATTTCCTTCCCAGCTGTGTGAGCCAGGGCTTGAGAGCATCACCACCACTGAGAGATCAACGGACACATTTTTTAAGTTATGCACCTGATGTTGGGCCCCAATCAGTATATTCAGACACCTAAATAAGTGGCCTGATTTTTCACATCCACAGCTCCCATTAACTTCCAAGACAAATCAGGGCACTTTGCAGTAAGGCACCAGACACCCGAAACTGAAAACGTGGCAGTAGAATCTAGGATAACACAGAGTTGGCTGATGTCACTGAGTCTCTGAGAAATCACCCAAATAGGCTTCCTCTAGAGCTTCAGTCACTCCATCGCATAGTATCTTTCCAGCACAGTTTATAAAGCCCAGACCAATGATGTGTACACTTGGTGCTTAAATAGGGCCAGTTCACAAAGCTGAAAACAATCATGAGCCACATGACCTGGAGGAACGATTTAATCAGAAAAAGTGAAGGATCATAGAATCATACCAATGTTGGGCTGGAAGGGACCGCAAGTCGAAGCCCCCTGTGCTGAGGACCAAGTAAACCTAGACCACCCCTGACAGGGGTTTGTTCAACCCATTATTAAAAGCCTCCAGTGATGGGGATTCCACAACCTCCCTCGGAAGCCTGTTCCAGAGCTTAACTCCCCTTAGATTTAGAAAAAGCTTTTCCTGACATCTAACCTGAATCTCCCTTGCTGCAGATTAAGCCCAGTTCTCCTTGTCCTGCCTTCCATGGACATGAAGAACAATTAACCATAATCCTCTTTGTAACAGCCCTTAACATATATGAAGACTTATTGGGTCCCCCTTGGTCTTTTTTTCTCAAGACTAAACATGCCCAGTTTGTTTGTTTTTTACCCTTTCCTTACAGGTCAGGTTTTGCAACCTTTAATCATTTTTGTTGCTCTCCTCTGGGCTCTCTCCAATTTGTTCACATCTTTCCTGAAGTGTGGCACCCAGAATGAACACAGTACTCCAGCTGAGGCCTCGCCAGCGCCGAGTAGGGCAGAACAATTACCTCCTGTTTCTTATGTACGGCACTCCTGTTAATACACCCCAGAATGGTATTTGCCTTTTTCACAACTGCCTCACATTGTTGACTCATATTCAATTTGTGATCCACTGTAACCCCCAGATTCTTTTCAGCACTACCACCACTAGCCAGTTATTCCTCATTTTGTTGTTGCGCATTTGATTTTTCCTTCTTAAGTGAAGTACTTTGCACTTATCTTTATTGAATTTCATCTTGTTGAATTCAGACCAACTCCTCAAGGTCATTTTGAATTCTCATTCTGTCCTCCAAAGTGTTTGCAACTCCTCCCAGCTTAGTGTCATCCACACATTTTATAAGCTTACTCTCCACTCCATTATCCAAGTCATTAATGAAAACATGGATCCAGGACTGATCCCTGCAGAACCCCCTTAGCTACTCCCTCCCAGTGTGACAGCGAACCATTGATAACTACACTTGAGTATGGTCTTTCAACCAGTTGTGTACCCATCTTATAGCAATTTAATGCAGACCACATTACCCTAGTTTGCTTATGAGAATGTCATGTGGGACTGTGTCAAAAGCCATACTAAAATAAAGATACATCATGTTTACAGCTTCCCCCATCCATTAGATCAGTAACCCTGTCAAATAAGGAAATTAGGTTAGTTTGACATCATTTGGTCTTGACAAATACATGCTGGCTATTCCTTATTCGTATCCTCCACATGCTGACAAATTGTTTAATATTTTGTTCCAGTATCCTTCCAGCTACTGAAGTTAGTCTGATTGATCTGTAATTCCCTGGGTCCTCTTTGTTCCACGTTTAAAGATAGGTACTCCTACTCTACCCCTTCTCCAGTCTTCTGGGACCTCACTCGTCCTCCAGGAGTTCTCAAAGATAATTGCTAATGGTTCTGTAACTGTTTCAGCTAGTTCCTTAAGTATCCTAGGATGAGAATCATCAGGCCCTGCCAACTTCAATATTCTAATTTATCTAAATATTTTTTAACTTGCTCTTTCACTGTTTTTGTTTGCATTTCTTTCCCCTTGTTAATACTAACTGTGTTGAGTATCAGGTCACCATTAACATTTTTAGTGAAGACTGACACAAAATACACATTAAACACCTCAGCTTTCTTGATGACATCAGTCATTAACTCTCCTCTGTCTATAGAGGACCTACATGTTCCTTCATCTTTCTCTTGCTCCTAATGTATTGCCTTTTATTTTCCTTGTTAGGTGTAACTCATTTTGTGCCTTAGCCTTTCTGATTTTGTCTCTACGTGCTTGTGCTGTTCTTTTGTACTTCTCCTTGGCAATTTTTCCATTTTTCCACTTTTTGTAGGTTCTTTTTTGATTTTCAGGTCATTAAAGAGCTCCTGATGGAGCCATATTGGCAGCTTGCTATTCTTTCTATCCTTCCTTCTCATCAGAATAGTTTGCAGTTGTGCCTTTAACACAGTCTCCTTGAGAAACTGCCAGCTCTCCTGAACTCATTGGTCCCAGTTCTCTGAGTTTATTAAAATCTGCTTTTTTGAAGTCCACTGTCCTTATTCTGCTGCTCTCACTCCTTCATAGAATCATAGAATCATAGAATATCAAGGTTGGAAGGGACCTCAGGAGGTCATCTAGTCCAACCCCCTGCTCAAAAGCAGGACCCATCCCCAATTAAATCATCCCAGCCAGGGCTTTGTCAAGCCTGACCTTAAAATCTTCGAAGGAAGGAGATTCCACCACCTCCCTAGGCAACGCATTCCAGTGTTTCACCACCCTCCTAGTGAAAAAGTTTTTCCTAATATCCAACCTAAACCTCCCCCACTGCAACTTGAGACCATTACTCCTTGTCCTGTCCTCTTCCACCACTGAGAATAGTCTAGAACCATCCTCTCTGGAACCACCTCTCAGGTAGTTGAAAGCAGCTATCAAACCCCCCCTCATTCTTCTCTTCCGCAAACTAAACAATCCCAGTTCCCTCAGCCTCTCCTCATAAGTCATGTGTTCCAGACCCCTAATCATTTTTGTTGCCCTTCGCTGGATTCTTTCCAATTTATCCACATCCTTCTTGTAGTGTGGGGCCCAAAACTGGGCACAGTACTCCAGATGAGGCCTCACCAATGTCGAATAGAGGGGGACGGTCACGTCCCTCGATCTGCTCGCTATGCCCCTACATATACATCCCAAAATGCCATTGGCCTTCTTGGCAACAAGGGCACACTGCTGACTCATATCCAGCTTCTCGTCCACTGTCACCCCTAGGTCCTTTTCCGCAGAACTGCTGCCTAGCCATTCGGTCCCTAGTCTGTAGCTGTGCATTGGGTTCTTCCGTCCTAAGTGCAGGACCCTGCACTTATCCTTATTGAATCTCATCAGATATCTTTTGGCCCAATCCTCCAATTTGTCTAGGTCCCTCTGTATCCTATCCCTGCCCTCCAGCGTATCTACCACTCCTCCCAGTTTAGTATCATCCGCAAATTTGCTGAGAGTGCAATCCACACCATCCTCCAAATCATTTATGAAGATATTGAACAAAACCAGCCCCAGGACCGACCCCTGGGGCACTCCACTTGACACTGGCTGCCAACTAGACATGGAGCCATTGATCACTACCCGTTGAGCCCGACAATCTAGCCAACTTTCTACCCACCTTATAGTGCATTCATCCAGCCCGTACTTCTTCAACTTGCTGACAAGAATACTGTGGGAGACCGTGTCAAAAGCTTTGCTAAAGTCAAGATACAATACATCCACTGCTTTCCCTTCATCCACAGAACCAGTAATCTCATCATAGAAGGCGATTAGATTAGTCAGGCATGACCTTCCCTTGGTGAATCCATGCTGACTGTTCCTGATCACTTTCCTCTCATCTAAGTGCTTCAGGATTGATTCTTTGAGGACCTGCTCCATGATTTTTCCGGGGACTGAGGTGAGGCTGACTGGCCTGTAGTTCCCAGGATCCTCCTTCTTCCCTTTTTTAAAGATTGGCACTACATTAGCCTTTTTCCAGTCATCCGGGACTTCCCCCGTTCGCCAAGAGTTTTCAAAGATAATGGCCAATGGCTCTGCAATCACAGCCGCCAGTTCCTTTAGCACTCTCGGATGCAACTCGTCCGGCCCCATGGACTTGTGCACGTCCAGCTTTTCTAAATAGTCCCTAATCACCTCTTTCTCCACAGAGGGCTGGCCATCTATTCCCCATGTTGTGATGCCCAGCGCAGCAGTCTGGGAGCTGACCTTGTTCATGAAGACAGAGGCAAAAAAAGCATTGAGTACATTAGCTTTTTCCACATCCTCTGTCACTAGGTTGCCTCCCTCATTCATTAAGGGGCCCACACTTTCCTTGGCTTTCTTCTTGTTGCCAACATACCTGAAGAAACCCTTCTTGTTACTCTTAACATCTCTCGCTAGCTGCAGCTCCAGGTGCAATTTGGCCCTCCTAATTTCATTCCTACATGCCCGAGCAATATTTTTATACTCCTCCCTGGTCATATGTCCAACCTTCCACTTCTTGTAAGCTTCTTTTTTATGCTTAAGATCCGCAAGGATTTCACCGTTAAGCCAAGCTGGACGCCTGCCATATTTACTATTCTTTCGACACATTGGGATGGTTTGTCCCGGTAACCTCAACAGGGATTCCTTGAAATACAGCCAGCTCTCCTGGACTCCTTTCCCCTTCATGTTAGTCCCCCAGGGGATCCTACCCATCCGTTCCCTGAGGGAGTCAAAGTCTGCTTTCCTGAAGTCCAGGGTCCGTATCCTGCTGCTTACCTTTCTTCCCTGTGTCAGGATCCTGAATTCAACCAACTCATGGTCACTGCCTCCCCGATTCCCATCCACTTTTGCTTCCCCTACTAATTCTTCCCGGTTTGTGAGCAGCAGGTCAAGAAAAGCTCCCCCCCTAGTTGGCTCCTCTAGCACTTGCACCAGGAAATTGTCCCCTACGCTTTCCAAAAACTTCCTGGATTGTCTATGCACCGCTGTATTGCTCTCCCAGCAGATATCAGGAAAATTAAAGTCACCCATGAGAACCAGGGCATGCGATCTAGTAGCTTCCGCGAGCTGCCGGAAGAAAGCCTCATCCACCTCATCCCCCTGGTCCGGTGGTCTATAGCAGACTCCCACCACTACATCACTCCTGTTGCTCACACTTCTAAACTTAATTCAGAGACACTCAGGTTTTTCTGCAGTTTCGTACCGGAACTCTGAGCAGTCATACTGCTCCCTTACATACAGTGCTACTCCCCCACCTTTTCTGCCCTGCCTGTCCTTCCTGAACAATTTATAACCATCCATGACAGTACTCCAGTCATGTGAGTTATCCCACCAAGTCTCTGTTATTCCAATCACGTCATAATTCCTTGACGTCACCAGGACCTCCAGTTCTCCCTGCTTGTTTCCAAGGCTTTGTGCATTCGTATATAAGCACTTGACATAACCTGCTGATCACCCCTCATTCTCAGTATGAGGCAGGAGCCCTCCCCTCACAGACATTCCTGCCTGTGCTTCCTCCCGGTATCCCGCTTTCCCACTTACCTCAGGGCTTTGGTCTCCTTCCCCCGGTGAACCTAGTTTAAAGCCCTCCTCACTAGGTTAGCCAGCCTGCTCGCAAAGATGCTCTTCCCTCTCTTCGTAAGGTGGAGCCCGTCTCTGCCCAGCACTCCTCCTTCATGGAACACCATCCCATTGTCAAAGAATCCAAAGCCTTCTCTCCGACACCACCTGCATAGCCATTCGTTGACTTCCACTATTCGACGGTCCCTACCCAGGCCTTTTCCTTCCACGGGGAGGATGGACGAGAACACCACTTGCGCCTCAAACTCCTTTATCCTTCTTCCCAGAGCCTTCCTTTCCATAGACTCATGAAGTCTATCATTTTTGTGATCACTTTCACTCAAATTGCTTTCCACCTTCAGATTTACTACCAATTCCACCCTTTTGGTCAGAATCAAGTCTCAAATGGTTATGCCCCCGGTTATTTGCTCCAGTTTCTGGAACAAAACATTGTCCCCAATACATTCCAAGAACTAACGGAAATTTTGTGTTTTCCCGTATTACTTTTCCAACAGATGTCTGGATAGTTAAAGTCCCCCATTACTACCAGGTCTTTTGTTTTGGGTATTTCTGTTACTTGTTCTAGAAATGCTTCATCTATCTCCTCATCCTGATCTGGTGGTCTATAGTAGGCCTCAACCTTGACATCACCCCTATTTTTTACACCTTTTATCTTACTCAGAGACTCTCAACTGGTCTGCCTCCCACATCCTTTGGCACCTCAGAACAAGTGTCTTTAATGATAATTGGGCATCATTGAAGAACACCTTATTAGATGCCCAAAAAGGAAATCTATGGCCAGCAGAGATGAGGACAATAAAAAGGAATTTTAAAAATATACTAGGAACAAAAAGAATCCCAACAATAGTATTGGTCCATTACTAGATAGAAATGGTAGAATTATCAACAACAATACAGAAAAGGCAGAAGTGTTCAATAAATATGTCTGTTCTGTATGTGGAAAAAAACAGATGATGTCTTATAATATGGTGATAACACAATTTCCATTCTATTTATATCTCTGCAGTATGCATCCGATGAAGTGAGCTGTAGCTCACGAAAGCTTACGCTCAAATAAATTTGTTAGTCTCTAAGGTGCCACAAGTACTCCTTTTCTTTTTGCGAATACAGACTAACACGGCTGCTACTCTGAAACCGGTAATTAGACAGTGGAACAATGTACCATCAGTCGTGGTGGATTCTCCATCAATGACAATTTTCAAATCAAGATTGGATGTTTTTCTAAATGATCTGCTCTAGGAATTATTTTGGGGAAGTCCTATGGCATATGTTCTACAGGAGCTCAGACTAGAGGTCACAAGTGGTCCCGTCTGGTCTTGGAATGTATGCATCTATATGGTTATTTAAAGGACACTTGTAGTTACTAAGCACAATAATTGCTAGATTTTCTATAGCATTGCCTCATTAGTATGGTAATGATAGTTATGCTATAATTTGCTTTTTTGAGTGTTTTTATTGTACTATATTTGTGGAATCCCTGTGTTACATGTCACTGGGCTATGACGTTACATAAAGTTTACACATCTCCACATTGTGGATGGGTGAGGAATGCACTGTGCCCTTTATTTCCTTGTGGGTGTCTTGAAAACGAGATACAATGCTGGAGTCACACTAACCAGAAGTGATGGGCCTGAGGCAGGAATCACCGAATAAGATTCTGTGGCCTGTGTTAGGCAGGTCAGGCTTGTTGATCGTAATGGTCACCTCTGCCATAAGATCTATGAATTGTCGCCTGCTAACCTCTCTCCTTTATGACAACCCACATCACATCGGGGCCTTTTACTCATTGCTAGCTGCTGAGGTAATTCTGGATTCTCCCATTGAAGGGAGAGTCCCTGAGCCTGAACATCTGCACTGCAATTAAACAACCTGGTAGGCTGAGCCCCACAAGCCCAAATCAGCTGACACAGGCCAGATGCAGGTGTTTAATTGCAGTGTAGACATACCCATGGTGCTCAGTTACAACTCATTATGCTGAATGTTGTTTCCTGGGCTTTGGGAGCTCACTGCATGAGAGTGAAAAGCAGACCACTTCATGCTGTGCAAAAAACTCTCCTCTTCTGAAGGAGCCCAGCTGCTTTGCTGTGGGCTACCTGGCCATATCCTCACACCAAGGAGACAGAACAGAGGCTAGGGGGTTGGCTGATGGATTCAATCCAAAGCAAGAAAAGCTCCTCAATTTGGTGTCCCACAAGGGCCTTTAGTCCAGACTGGACGGTCTGCTGAGAAGTAAAAAGGAATGCGAAATGCAGCAGATAGGGAAGGAGGCTCAGAATGGATATTAGGGAAAAGTCTTTTCAGGAGTGAATTAAAAAAAAATTACATGTGATTAATTTTTTCCAAAAGTACCTCTAGAGAATTGTCATTTCAATACAGCATTGAGTTAAACAAAAATCAGTTTGGAACCCCCTCTGAGGACACATTTTACATGAAGTAGAATTGGGGCCTGAGATACATGAATTCCTATTTGTTTATTTTTGCTCCAAATAATCTCGGATATGTAAGAATATGGCTACTGAAATCCTTACATTCACCCAGGTGATCCCTTCAACCTAAAAGCCGATGAATTAGGGCTTTGTCTACACATGGAAAATTACCGGCATAATTATCCTGGGATAACAGTGTCCACATGTAGAATTTTACTGGCATAATTATACTGGTATAGCTATGCAGGCAATTCTCCCCATGTAACTAAGGGCTTGCCTACATAGGTTAATACACATCCTGTTCAGTTTCAAAATCCAACAGGTTTCAAAACTAGTAGAACTCTCTCAAGGAGTATGTACCAACTCTATGAAGCCATTATTGTTAGCTACTGTTTTGCTCAGGCTAGAAAAGGGGCTTAGAGGAGGGTATCTATATTATTCCATAGCCGAGAGCCTTTTGGTTGGAACTGACATAATTTAATCTTGTTAACAAAAACTAGGCATTGTTTTCTACCTCAAAAGAAAATGTATAACCAACGTATTGTTTCATGTATCCCCACATAAAACTTTATTTGGTTGGTTCCTTTGATAAAGTATTTATCCTTACAAAGTTTTTAATTCTTTGAGTACAAAAAATACTTCATTTCTTAAAAAAACAAACAAACAAAAAAAACCCCATTAAGTCATTAAACTTAGGCATTATATTTCTGGAAGCAGGTAAATTGCTTGCATTCTACAGCTTGGTTACATAATTTTATCTTTTAAAAAGCAGGACTTCCACACTGTGGAAAACAATGGCATATTTAATTCCAGATGTCAACCCAACTGCTTGTAACATTTTTTAAATGAACTTCTCTTGCTTACCAGTCAGCAAAAAGATTTGTTATTCAATCAAGGATTTGCTTCCTCGTAGTTCATCTGCTTCTGATACTTAAACTTGCAATGCTGTGATTATGATGAATTTGTGACATCACATGAGTTTCCAGGGCAGAAGACTGTCATGTCATAAGTACAATACAACAATTTCACTGCAGACTCCAGCTGGGTGAGAAGTAAGAAAATGCTTCTCCAAAAAGATTGTTTTTTGTATTGCTGTTTACTTTCCCCTTCCCTGCCCCTTCTCCAAGTCTCCCCAGTGTGAAAGCCTCTCTTTAAAGTCAGGCTGCAAGGGAATCACGTTTGCTTAACTACAGTACTTTGACAGGTGTAGCATTCTTAAAAGGAATCGCTCAAAGGAAAGAAGGCCAAACCTCCCCACTATGGACCTTTTCCCTCATTCATCCAAACAAAAAGAAAAAGTTCCCAACCTTTCATCAACTTACAGAAAAAGAGGGACTGCCAAAAAATACAGTATGATTTTACTTGCGTACATTAACCACTTCCTACCCATTTGCAAATACTCTCTTTAAGAAGCTGAGAGTCACAAGCTCAGTTTTCTTTGTCGTATTGGTTTTACACATCCATGCCTGTATACAAAGGTGGATTCAAATTCTACATCTTAGCACAGGGTCAGAAAAATACCATGGCAAAACGGTGGTGAGTTACACCCCCCTCCCACCATAGCTTTCTGTTGACAGATTAGCAGCTGGATTCCTGTTTTGATTTCTTTTTCCTCTGTTTTATAAGAAATAAGCTCTCATCAATGGTGGAACTACTGTCTTTCTTGTTTCTTTGCCTTCTCTTTTTCCTCTTCTTTTTAGCTGCATCCAACAGCTCCTGGCCATTTTTTGTTTTCCTGCTATGTGGACAGAAGGCAGAGCTGTGATGCTTTTTGCTGCCCTTAGGGGAGTGTATTCTACACCCCCTAGGAAAGTCCTCCTCCTGGTTGTTATTCCTTTGGACATCTTTCTTGTGTTTCTTCTCTTTGCGTTCCTCTGCCCAGGACTTCTTACTGGCCTTTTTGTGGCACTTTTCTTCTTTAGGACTCTTTACATGCTCTTTCCAAAGGTTTTTCTTTTTCTTATGACACTGTCCCCTATGTTCTTCCTCCTTCCTCAGTCTCTTGAACTGCACTGGCAAGAGGCCGGCTTCTTGAAGTTCTGTAAAATAGAACAGTTTCTTTTAATAGTCACTAAGAGGCCAGAACCACAACGCTTGAAAACCACAGCTCTGTTTGCAGTTTGGGGTTAGCAATGGACCTGGTATGTAAAAATCTGAGGACCTGGATAAAACTCAGATATTTTGGCAAACACTGGGTAAGCCAGAAGTTTATCGTCATGTCATTTTAAAGCGCAGTTGTAGCCAAAAAAGTGATATTGTGGGTTTCCATAATCATTTTCTCTCTGTGACTTCATATGAAATTTGCTCAGTTTAAAAAACAATTATCTTTGGAAGACCAATATATTCAATCTGGGATTGGAAAATCAAACAGTGTCATTTTACCTCTGACATTTCTATAGTCAAGATTCTGCAGTCCAAAAACTGCTGATCTGGCTGCGAAGTAGACATACCTGTTCTACAGATGGGTCTTCAGAGATTTGGACAGAGTAAGGACCAGACCCTGCCAATTTTACTCATGTTGAGTAGTATCTTCCACCACAAGTGGACTCATTGTAGAAAGTGGCCATTCATATACATTGGTTGTTTTTTTTTGTAACAGATTTTTAAAAACATAATTTACAATTCAGAGAACACTCCCCATCAGTTTATAACCATTTTAAGGCCAGTGAGATTTTGGGGGTTAAAGTACTTCCAGGTGTCCTTTTAGAACAATGAATTTCAGGAACAGACTGAGGTTACTAAACTCATTAGCCTTGCCCTGCTTGTTGATTGAGATAATCCCCATCATCATCTTACACAACATGAAGAAAGCCAAGATTACAAAATGCCTAACAAAAAGCAGTAAATATACCAATGTACCCTGATTAAAGACCACTTAAAAACGTGATGGTCAGTAAGAAGTATTTCACAAAATATACCATACCTTCAACCTTTCTCTTTGCCCTCTGAGCTCTCCTCTTGATGTCATACTCATCATCATAGTAGTAGACGAATGGGGAAGAAGGGAATGCCCCATTGTACATCCGCTTCTCTGAGCACTCCTGCAAATCACATTTTAGGTTACTACATGCTGTGACATCTTGTTAAGCTTTGGATTATTGATTTCAGAGTTAAGGAAATAAACCAGAACCTCAAAGGGTATAAATCAGGTTTATCCCATATCTGAAGTCTATGGATCAATGTTGATTTACACCAGCTGGGGAATCTGGCCTTCAGTTCTTTAAATCCTGATAATTGTATTAGTTTCCAATAGTCCTGCTTATATTTGTATCACAATTGTGCATATGCAGCAACATTTATTTAAATGTTTATTTAACTTCTTTGTTACTATCCTTTGATAGCTAGGGGTGTGACAGATGGAATCCCATGTCTCCCATCAGTTATTACAAACCTGCTCTTATTTTGATTTACAAAGCTATGTAGCAAATGTAGTACACATAGAAGTGAAGGGCTAGAGCCAGGCACACTGTAAGCAGGTGCTGTACAAAAAAACCCAATCAGAATTAACTTTCTGAAAGATACCGAATCAAAACACATTCTGCAGGAGACTTCGTTGGCAAGGAGACATCAGACTTGGCATGAAGAAGAGATGAGAAGGGAAAGTCTAGAATCTTGAGTCATAGGAACTGATTGGTTTAGTTGTACTCAGAATCTCACTTATAGTGGGGCTTATTTCTCCGTCACACAGATTGGCAAATATGAATCGTACGAATTAAGCGTTATTGCAGTCTTGACAGCCAATCTGGCTCAACTTCAGGGTGCTAGGTGATACTAACTGCTGCTTTTTTTGCTTGTAAATTTCTTGGAGGTGTGATTCTTTTCCTCTCTGAACACGCCCAAATCTAGTTAAATCTGTCTTCTTGTTCTCATGAAATCTTCAGTGGCTTTCACTTTTCTGATGTCCCCACCAGATGCTGAGCAGCTTTCTTTCAAGACTTTGGTACTGCTAACTCTACAATCCCCTCTTCCTATGTGTCCTCACACTTCCTCCTATATACTTTAGATCTACAACACACTAGAAATGTCTTCAGCTAGGATTTCCTTGGTCTTTGAGCCAAGATTAAACTATATCCCAAACTGGCAGCAGTGGACTTGGCAACTGAATGCATTTTTTTAAATTTCTAACTACTCTGGTTCCTATTCAGACAAAGAACTTGGCTGAAGTAAAGCTAAGGTTCAGAGAACACTTCAGTAACTTAAGAGTAAAAATCCTTATAAGCACATTGCAGTTAGGAAAAAACCCACATACAAACAAAAAAACACATTAAAAATCAGGAAAGCTAAAAGATCAAATGTCCAAGAACCCCAAACACTTGAAAATATGCAAATTTACAGATAAGGAACTCAAACCACCCTTATTCTGCCATCTAAGTGATCTCACCTTCCAACCCTCCTTTCTTTATTCCTTTCTATAGATACTTTGCAAGTTGTGTTGGTCTTGAATCAGGGTCTTTTTCTCCGGTCTTTAAGACTCCGGTCTGCAGTCTATAGCTTAAGCTTTCAATGTTATTAACTATCTGTTAAGGTGAAATTTGCCCCCATACCCAACTTAAATCCCACTCAAGACTTGTGCTGGCCCTCTGCACGGCTAGCTGGGAAAATATGCCAAAATGTTTCGTCTTTGACTTTTTTTCTTTTTCTGCTGAACAACTCAAAACATTAATACTGTCAAATATGCAGCAAAAGTCTAGAAAGCACTCTGTGCAGATATGACATATCAACACTGACATCTCCGATATCCTTCCCCCTCACCCCCACCCCCAGGACAACATTATCTTTGTGGTATGTTCCCTGAAAGTTTGCTAACCGTGACACTATGTACAAGCATGAAAACTGACTAACAGGCAGGAGCTGGTGAACAGAGTGACCAACAAAAAAAGCCCTCAGACTTTAGGGTTATGTGATCTCAGGTAAAATGATTTCAGTTATGTGGACTCTATCTCGAAGGACATTTAAAATGGTAACTAGGGAAGCTTAGCCATGGTGTATTCAGTGCTCATGTAAATGGAAGGCAGTTTGGAAAGAAAAGCGTGTGTCAGTGAGAATGAAGATTAGATTAACTTACTGATGCCTGGTGTATAGTAAGAAGTTAAGTCAACCCAGCTATGTCACTCAGGGATGTGAAAAATCCACACCCCTGAGCAGTGTAGCTAAAATGACCTATTCCCTGGTGTAGACAGTGCTAGGCTGATGGAAGAGTTCTTTCGTCGGCCCAGCCACCCCGCCTCTCAGGGAGGTAGATTACCTACATCGACAGGAGAATCATTCCCATCAGGGTACGTAGTGTCTACATTGAAGCGCCACAGCACTATTGTAGCATTTCAAGTGTAGACAAACACTAAGACATATTGCTGTATGTGGTTGCAATAGTCTCAAAGCAAGAGGTAAAGCAGGGAGTTATTTTAAGCATAGTGCTATTACTGCATGCATTTACCAAGAAGAAATCCTCCCAAATCAGCTTGATTTCCTTCTTTGACAGGGTAACTGGTTTGGTGGATGGGGGAATGCGGTGGACATAATATACTTGAACTTCAGCAAGGCTTTTGACACAGATATTCTGATGAGTAAGATGGAGAAATACAGGCTCAGCAGAACTACCATTAAGTGAATACATAATTGGTTAAACGACTGCGAACAAGTAATTATTAATGAAATGATGTCAGATTGGAAGGAGGTCTCAAGTGGGGTTCCACAGAGCTCTGTTCTGGGTCCAGTATTATTTAACATCTTTATTATAGGGCTGTCAATGAATTGCAGTTAACTCATGTGATTAACTCAAAAAAATTAACCGCGATTAATTGCACTATTAAACAATAGAATACCAACTGAAATTTATTAAATATTTTCGGATTTTTTCTACATTTTCAAATATATTGATTTCAGTTACAACACAGAATACAAAGGGTACAGTGCTCACTTTATATTATTTTTTATTATAAATATTTGCACAGTAAATATGATAAAAGAAATTGTATTTTTCAGTTCGCCTCATACAGGTACTGTAGTGCAATATCTATCATGAAAGTGCAACTTACAAATGTAGATTTTTTTTTGTTACCTAATTGCTCTCAAAAACAAAACAATGTAAAATTTTAGAGCCTACAAGTCCACTCAGTCCTACTTCTTGTTCAGCCAATCGCTAAGACAAGTTTGTTTACATTGACAGGAGATATTGCTGCCTGCTTCTTACTTACAATGTCATCTGAAAGTGAGAACAGGCATTTGCATGGCACTTTTGTAGCTGGCGTTGCAAGGTATTTACGTGCCAGATATGGTAAACATTCGTATGCCTCTTCATGCTTCAGCCACCATTCCAAAGGACATGCTTCCATGCTGATGATGCTCATTAAAAAATAATGTGTTAATTAAATTTGTGACTGAACTCCTTGGGGGGAGAACTGTATGTCTTCGGCTCCGTTTTACCCGCATTCTGCCATATATTTCATGTTATAGCAGTCTCGGATGATGACCCAGCACGTTTGTTTTAGAACACTTTCACAGCAGATTTGACAAAACACAAAGAAGGTACCAATGTGAGATTTCTAAAAATAACTACAGCAACTCGACCCAAGGTGTCATCCAAAGTTGAAGTGCCATCCAAAATCTGAGAGGGACGAGGTGTGGAGCATGCTTTCAGAAGTCTTAAAAGAGCTACACTCTGATGTGGAAACTATAGAACCCAAACCACCAAAAAAGAAAATGAACCTTCTGCTGGTGGCATCTGACTCAGATGATGAAAATGAACATATGTCAGTCTGCACTGCTTTGGATAGTTACAGAGCAGAACCCATCAACAGCTTGGAGGCATGTCCTCTGGAATGGTGGTTGAAGCATGAACGGACATAGGAATCTTTAGCGTATCTGGCACGTAAATATCTTGCCATGCAAATGCCTGTTCTCACTTTCAGGTGACACTGTAAACAAGAAGTGGGCAGTATTATCTCCTGCAAATTGTAACCAAGTTTGTTTGTCTGAGTGATTGGCTGAAGTAGGAGTGAGTGGACTTGTAGGCTCTAAAGCTTTACATTGTTTTATTTTTCAATGCAGTTATTTTTTGTACATAATTCCACATCTGTAATTTACACTTTCATGATAAAGAGATTGCACTACAGTACTTGTATCAGGTAAACTGAAAGATACTGTTTTTTACAGTGCAAATATTTGTAATAAAAAATAAATATAAAGTGAGCACTATACTTTGTATTCCATGTTGTAATTGAAATCAATATATTTGAAAATGTAGAAAACATCCAAAAATACTTAAACAGATGGTATTCCATTTTTGTATAACAATGTGATTAATCGCGATTAATTTTTATAAGCGTGTGACAGCCCTGCTTTATTAATGACATAGATGTAGGAATATAGAGCATACTGATCAAATGTGCAGATGACACAAAGCCGGTGGTGGGGGCTGCCAACACTTTGGAGGATAGAGTAAATTCAAAGGGGTCTTGATAAATTGAAGAACAGACCTATCAATAACAAAATGAAATTCAGCAACGACAAGTGTCAGGTGCTACATTTAGGGAAGAAAAATCAAAAGCACAAATACAGGCTGGGGGAAAACTGGCTTGGCAGCAGAGCTGCTCAGAAGGATCTGGACGTTGTGGTGGATCAGAGTCTCAACTTGAGCCAGCAGTGAGATGCTGTTGCAAACAAAGTAAATGCAATATCAGGTTGCATTAACAGGCATAGCATGCAAGTCACAGGGGGTGATAGAACCACCCTACTCAGTGCTGGTTAGGCTTTATCTGGAGTAGTGTCCCCAGTTTTAGTCACCAACATATAGAAAGGCTGCAGAGAAACTGGAAAGGATCCAGAGGCAAGTGTCAAAGATGATCAAAGGATGGAATGCGGCCAGATGAGCAAAGGCTGAAGGAACTGGGTATGTTTAGTTTGGAAAAGAGGAGATTAAGGGGGGACGTGATAGCGGTTTTCATACACTTGAAAGGCTGCCATAAAAAAAGATGGAGAAAAGTTGTTCTCTCTTGCCACCGAGGGCAGGACAAGAGGCAGTGGGTTCAAACTACAGAATAATAGGTTTAGATTAAGTCTCAGGAAAAACTTCCGAACTGTATGAACAGTAGGACAATGGAACAGATGCCTAGGGAGACTGTGGCTGCTCCTTCACGGAAGGTTTTCAAACGGAAGCTGGGTAGCCATCTCTCTTGGATAGTTTAGACACAAAAAATCCTGTATCTTGCCAGGGGGTTAGACTAGATGTCCCCTGCGGTCCCGTCTAACCCTGTGGTTCTAGGATTCTATTACATAATACGAATATTCAGGAAAGAGATGCATATTGGACCACAAGACTTCCATTCCAGTTTAGGCATTGATTATTGGCACAATACATTTAGCAAGCTGCTTCCAGCAGTAATCAGTACCTGACATGTCAAGAATGTAACCTTACTGCCAAACTCCTCAAAACACATATTATCAGAATAAATGCGGGGCAGGAGGCTGTAGAATGGCTAATGAACTGGTTACTGCTGGGAAAGATCCAGAGGAGGACACTCAAGTATTTTTTCAGCTGAATCATAGAATATCAGGGTTGGAAGGGACCTCAGGAGGTCATCTAGTCCAACCCCCTGCTCAAAGCAGGACCGATCCCCAATTAAATCATCCCAATAGAATCACAGAATAAAATAGGCCACTTGAAGGGAGTGTGATGGGACAGACAGCAAAGACAGGTGAAATGCCTACAAACAGATCAGAACTACTTATGAATTTTTCTACAGAATTCTAAAACAGTTTTCTTTTTTGAGACGGGGGGAGGCATGTCTGGCCACAACCACAGAGCCGCTGGATAAGCACTCCAATATGGCTGTTCTTCAACAGAAATTTGTAGGTCTCAGAATCAATCTACGCCCTTTTTTGGCATGCAATATATATTGTTGCAATTTGTAATCTGTGTCTAACTACTGATAATTACAAATCCCAAACTTTTTCCTATTCTTGCCTCCCAGATGGTGCTTTCATGACTTAGATGCTTCTGCGTATTGAAAAGTGCAAGGCAGACCCTGAGGAAAGGGGATAAAGGACTCCCTACCATGATAAGCAATTAATGCTCCTCCTCTTCCTATGAGGTCTGTTTGATACAATGCCTATATGATGAAATGTTAAGACACAGGTAGGAAAAAAACATTTTTTAAATATGAGTGGCATGAGTCAGTCATCCAAATGCAATAATTCAATATAAAACTAAGTGGTGGAGAGAGACAGTTGGAGTCTCCATAAAACACAGGATTCTGCCCTTTGCATAATCCCAACTCTTACATGCCCCAATACCAGTTGCCCCACTAAGGTACAAAGGGATAGAGAAGCATAACTGCATCTTTAGTACATAAAAAGGCTTCAAAGATTAATATTACACACTTGGCCAAGGTTTAAGATGGGAGAAGCCTAGGAAGAGGCGTTTAGGTTTGGCACTCTATACTGAGTAAGTGAAAGAAAACATTAAGCCAAAAAATTGCCAAATATTTACTCAAAAGCAGCGGTGATACTGTTTTAGACAAGTAATGCAAAGACACAGTTATCTTCTTTGATGGCTGTGAAACACACTCCCTCAGGTCTGTTCTGAGATGCTGCACAAAGTCTAGGGCTTGTGCCACAGACAGATGGCCCTTTCGTTATTTTTCATGTTGTTAATATGTTGACAGTAAAGCCCTAGTGGATGAAATGCACATGCGTTCAAAACCAGCACTTCTGCTTCCTCTTTTAACTTCACTGTATTGAATAATCATCTCAATAGTGTACAACATGCACTCTCCCACACCCCTCTCTCTCAAATATACTGCCACTACTGTTATACACTTTGTGCCATTAAATACCCTTGGGACATTTTTCAGCACTAGAGGTAACCCACAAAGGACTGAAAGCACAGCCTGCTACTAACCCAGCAGAGGCATTTTCCATTTGATTGACGCATTTGGATGTGAATGCAAGGCACATCTGCAGACACTACCCAGTTCCTTAGTTTTGTTACATGCAAAACTTGCTGCAAAGTCTGAATAATGCAATGGGTTGCCACTGATTAATGTGGGAAGTTGTTACACTTAATGGTGAGACCCTAAAAAATTAGTCCTCGTTATGGCTGTTCCAGTGGATGGCTTGGATGTATAGATTGTAATGAAATGGAACATTCTTGGAAGTCCAGTGAAAAGAACAGATTTGCCATCAATACTGACCCTTTAACGGAAGCGACAGTTTTAAAAAATGTATTCTGAGTAAACAGATAATATGGTAACTTAAGTCTACGGCAATTATGACCTCAAGGCATCAATGCTGTATTAAATATATGTCCAAGTATTTCCACATCTAAAAACAATGGAGGAAGTGAGTTGGCGTATGATGATCTTATGGATGGAAATGGTCCTGTTAATGCTAGCAATTAACTAAGTTTTTGCTGTTGCTTCAGTTTTTGGGAATGGTGAAAGTCCAGTGAATCCCTAAATTTCTAGCAAGTACTGAGTATTTCAGATTTCATCAACAGGAGTAAGAGGTAGCTTAACATATGATGGACTATTGTGAAAAACGTTGTTTGAGACAGTTCTTTACAAAACCATAATCTGAGCCTTCTCTCTCCTTATACCTTGGTACACTTCAGCTTTAAAGGAAAGAAGAACTCTGCTGTGTGTCATTTATTTCTTGAGGTTTGGAAACAGCAAACTGAGGAAGACCATGCAGATCCATTTATTTGGGAATTCCTGCAGTCTTTTTCTGTTCTAAAGACACACTTTTTAAATCCAGGCAGAGATGTCCATCTCTTAGAACCCTGAGTTGAGAGGGGCAATGGTTTTTGCACTTGCTTTATGAACAGCTCTCTTTGTTTGTGGGATTTGTAGATTTGAACTCTATCTACTGACTACACATGTCTAGGTGCAACACTACCAAGATGTTCCCGCGGCCACTATCCGTACTTTCAGCCACTTTTGAGCTGGAATTTTTAAAATAGAGCAACTTAAGCCAAAGTGTGAATGATACACTCTTTAATTACAAAGGACTGAATTCTTAACTGCTCTGTCGATGCACAAGGCTCAAATGCTACAAACACAATACCCTTCTGCTGCGTTGGGGGCAAAATGTGTGGAACACTGTGCATGGGGACTCCACACACTCACAGTTGCCACAGAACTCATTTTTGCAGCAATCTTTCACAGGGAAATGTGATTGGGGGTAAATGTGTCATCCACAATGGGGTCAAGACCAGTGGGTAAAAAACACAGATTGCATCCTCCTGGCTCAGACCCTGCTAAATGGTTGCTAGTCTCCCATATACTTTGCTGCAGTTGGCTGTGGGTTGTCTACATGTGTCCAGGTCCTAGAACAAGTCACGACTGAAGATTCCTTCTCGGATCCCCACCTTGTTTCAACTCTATTTTGAGTGAACTAAGTCCTTTCCTTTGGGTTTTGCTAGCTTACAGGGCTGTATCCCATGGGAGTTTACTCCTGCCAGGTGTGGTTAGCTCTGTTTGCGGGATGGAAAACTGTTCTGGTGTTGGGGTTGTTCTATCAAACTTTAAACAAAGGTAATAGATTCATAGATTCTAAAGTCTGCGGGGACCACTGAGATAGTCTCATCTCAACTCCTGCCTAACAAAGGCCGTAGGAATTTCCTGAATTAATTTCTGTTTGGACTAGAACATTTTGTTTACAAAAAACATCCAATCCTGATTTAAAAGTTTCCAGTGATGGAAAATCCAGCACAGGCCTTGGTAAATTGTTCCAATGGATAATTACTCTCACTGTTGAAAATTTGTGCCTTAATTCTAATCTGAATTTGTCTAGCTTCAACTTCCAGCCATTGGATCTTGTTATATCTTTGACAATTTAAAGACTGCCATTTTAATTATGTACCATTCTAATTTCTTACTCAAAATGTTGTGTGATGCCAAATCAAACACCTTACAGAAGTCTATTGCATCAACACTATTACCTTTATCAGCCAAACTTGTAATCTCATCAAAAAAAGGTATCCAGTTTATTTGACAAGATCTATTTTTCATAAAACCATGCTGATTGGCATTAATTATATTACCCTTCTTTAATTCTTTATTAATCAAGTCCTGTATCCATTATTTTGCCTGGAATCAATGTTAGGCAGGTAGGTCTACAATTACCTGGATCACCCTGCTTTCTCTTTTTAAAATGTTAGCTATCCTTTAGTCCTCTGGAACTTCCACAGTGTTCCAAGATTTATTGAAAATCAACATTAATGGCTGAGATAGCTCATTGGCCACCTCTTTTAATACTCTTGGTTGCAAGTCACCCAGTTCTGCTAAGTTAAAAATGTCTAGCTTTAGTAGCTGCAGTTTAACACCATTCTTAATTGCTGTTGGAAAGGAAATTAATTCATCATCATTATCTGATATGAATATTGTGACAGGGTCAGGCCAGATGGCCACAGGAGAGTGACAGATGGCAGATATATTAGCCCCAGGTTGAGTAGGTCCCTTTTCCTTGGGTAAGGCAACAGGGAAGGTTCCAGAATAATCAGGAACTTTCTGGAAACAATTAAGACAGACAGGCTGGTTAGAACACCTGCAGCCAATCAAGAAGCTGCTAGAATCAATTAAGGCTGGCTAAACAGGGCGCCTGAGTTTAAAAAGGACCTCACTTCAACAGTGTGAGTCAACAGTGTGCACTTGTTGCCAAGAAGGCCAATGGCATTTTGGGATGTATAAGTAGGGGCATAGCCAGCAGATCGAGGGACATCATTCCCCTCTATTCGACATTGGTGAGGCCTCATCTGGAGTACTCTGTCCAGTTTTGGGCCCCACACCACAAGAAGGATGCGGAAAAATTGGAGAGAGTCCAGCGAAGGGCAACAAAAATGATTAGGGATCTGGAACACGTGACTTACGAGGAGAGGCTGAGGGAACTGGGATTGTTTAGTCTGCGGAAGAGAAGAATGAGGGGGGATTTGATAGCTGCTTTCAACTACCTGAGAGGTGGTTCCGAAGAGGATGGTTCTAGACTATTCTCAGTGGTAGAAGAGGACAGAACAAGGAGTAATGGTCTCAAGTTGCAGTGGGGGAGGTTTAGGTTGGATATTAGGAAAAACTTCTTCACTAGGAGGGTGGTGAAACACTGGAATGCATTACCTAGGGAGGTGGTAGAATCTCTTTCCTCAGAAGTTTTTAAGGTCAGGCTTTTGAGCAGGGGGTTGGACTAGATGACCTCCTGAGGTCCCTTCCAACCCTGATATTCTATGATTCAGTTTGTGGTGTGCGTGAGGAGCTGGGAGCAAGAGGCACTCGGAGCTGAGAGTGAGAACATGTACTGTTGGAGGACTGAGGAGTACAAGCATTATCAGACACCAGGAGGAAGGTCCTAGGGTGAGGATAAAGAAGGTGTTGGGAAGAGGCCATGGGGAAGTAGCCCAGGGAGTTGTAGCTGTTGCACAGCTGCTCCAGGAGGCACTCTAGACAGCTGCATTCCATAGGGCCCTGGGCTGGAACCTGGAGTAGAGGGTGGGCTCGGGTTCCCCCCAAACCTCCCAACTCCTGGTCAGACACAGGAGCAATTGACCTGGACTGTGGGTCATGAAAACGGCAAAAACTGAGGGCTGCCATGAATCTCCGAGGTGAGCAAATCTGCCAATAAACGCAAGACCCACCAAGGTAGAGGAGGAACTTCGTCACAGTATATTATTAATATGATTCGAACACTTCCATCTTTTATGCTTTATTATTGACCATTCTACCCCATCCATCTAATAATGGACCAATACCATTGTTAGTATTCATTTTGTTCCTAATAGTCTTAAAAAGCTTCTTCTCTTCGTCCTGAACTCCACTGGCCATAATTTTGTTTGTCCCCTTTTGCTTCCCTTATCAATTTTCTACAATTTGTAATTTTTTGATTTACACATTCATTACTACCAACTTCCACTTCCTTGTTTACAGTATTTTATTTTTTCACTTCCCCTCTAAGCCAGGTTAATTTTTTTATCCACTGTGGTCTTCTCTCTTGATCGTGACTTTTTGGGCCTCAAGAACATTTTAACACTTCCCAATTATCATTCACTTTTTCTGTTTAAATTTTTTCTCCCAAATGTTTTGGCTCATAATTATTTTCAACTTTGTGAAATAAACTCTTTTAAAGCACCAAGTATATATATATTACTGGTTTGGACTTTATTCTGTTTATAGATAACAAATGTGACCAATAATTTCAACATTTCCTTTGTCGAAGGTTCTGATAATTACAGTCTGAAATCCTAGATTGAGCAATGACAGAACAAACTACAGGAATAAGTGTTGGTGTGTCATACTATCAGCAGATTTATCAATACATCTTAAAACTGATGACTTGCACCTTAGAACTATTGTTAGGCAGACTGCTTTGTACCATCTGAGAACTATTGCCAAGATTGTGATTGCTGCTCAATATGAATGAAATAGGGCTGATGACTAATGCTTCTATTTTATCTATATTGGATTATTGCAGTTGCCTATTTTGTAGGGTCCCCCCGCCCCCAAGGACACACCTTATCCAGAGTGTAGCAGATTTCTTAATAGGTACATGTTTGTCACAATATAGCCCTCCAATCTAGAAATCTTTACATTGGCTCCAAGTAAAGTTGTGCACCAATTTTAAAGTTCTTCATTTAACATTTAAGTCTGCTGGGGGGTAGCCCTAGCTAACCTGATTGACTTTTAACTGCCTTATGTCCCCATACCATTCCATATGAGGCTTGAAACTCCTTGAAAACAACACACCCTGCTCTGTTTGTGATGCTGTAAAACACAACTACTGTGGCTAAGTGGACATGTAAGACAGTTAGGAGGGAAGAAAGGATGTTTGGGTTAATACTATCCATAGGATTTAGAAAAGGATGAACCTAAAGCTTTCAAGACACTTGGAATGCAGATTTTCTATCAATATTGTTTCTCATTGTAAAATTTCCCTCGGACATATTTCACAGCAAAGTTAATAAGACAACACCTGTTTTGTGTGGCTACAGGTGCAGAGCTGCACCTGTTGTGTAAGGATACTGACAGTCAAAATATATATCAAGGAACTGATCCTGTAAGGTGTTAAATGCCCTCAATTCCCATTGAAGCCAACATACGTTTAGGGTGCTCATCATCCTGGAAAATTGTTCCCTAATGAAGAAATTATATGAAACTCAAGAAGAGACATTAAGTTACAGGTTAGAAACCATCAATTTTTTCTGTATGAAAACTGGTTGTTAAATGGCCTGGAAAGTTGGCTGGGGAGGGGGAATTTCTAATCAGATGGCACTGCTTCAAGACATGGCTTTGGGACTTCTTCTATGGTACTTTAATATATACCTATCCCAATGTCAGAACAATTGGGAGTACCAAATCCTGTCAATTTGAAATAGTCTGGCTGACTAAAGTGGAGACACTGAACATTTCAGCAATATTCCATGCCACACCCACAGGAGAACTTAACATGTTTTTAAAAATTAGCCTAAGGTATTTCTTCTTTTTTTATCTGTTCCAGATCATTTTACAGTGGCATCCAATTATTTTTAACAATGCTGCAAGATCACCCATATTTAATTAGCACTGTTCTTTCTACAGTGTTAGCGTGAGTCTTTCAGCTCATTCCTCCAACCACACACCACAGTGAAGATAAGCATATGTATAAGATGGATACATTTAACATTTAGCCAGAGACTACTGAGACTTACATATCCATAATGTCCTTTCTGGGAGCAGTTGTAACAGTACACCAATGCAGAATGCTCAGAATACGAACTGGACTTCTTGATTGATCCTGGTCTGGTCTGCAATACGGAAAACAGGTGAGAATTAGGTCTGGTGAATTCCAAATGTTTAAAATAATCTAAACAAAAAGCTGTCTAAATCAACAGCATTCCAGCTGCAAGCAAGAAGCTTGGAAAAAGGAGCAAGTTGCTCATGTAATATTACAGAACAAATTAAACCTTGATCACCAAAATCAAGTGGGATAGGAAACTTCAGTGTCCGTTCCATACAGCCATTTTATTTCGACTCTCAGTGCAGGAAAGTAGGCTGCTGATTTCTCGCTCTCTTTTTTGCAGATGTCCCACTATCCTCAGGGAACAACCAGGGCCATCAGATATTACATCCACCAGCTGGATAGAAGCATTTGTGTATTGCAAAACGAGTCCCTCCCAGCAGGACTCACTTAAGGCAATATGGGGAAGGTCTTCTGAGAGAGATACACAGCCTAAATCTACCACACTCCTATTTCCTCTCACTCTCCACCTCCCCTGCCCCCTTCCCCTAGTCACTGAACAGAATCTGCCAATGTCAATTTTCAAGTCACTAGCGGATCTGAATCTGCACCAAACACCACATTAAATTATGGTGTTTGCTGTTTGAAGTCAGAACTGCTTTTTAACGCAAAGAAAGTTTTGGAACACTAAGCTGAACTCAGTGGGTCAGGCAGATTTATTTTTTAAATCCAGAGCCAATAAATAATAACTTTGCTCAGAGTACCACCACATACATTTTGAACGGAGTGTGTGAGCACACATGTATATGTTCTAGGTTATATACACACACTTATTCAATAGAAAACAATAAAAAATAAAACCTTTGTTTAATCAGACTTAGCATATCCGCCGAAGAAGGGGGATGGAATAAAGGTTCTATGAAAACCGGTCAAAACAGAATCCAATTAATTTAAAGGTCCACATATTTTCCTTTATTATTCATTCTAGTGGAACACAGGAAAATGTGTGTGATTTCAAAGAATTCATCAATTTTTTTTTTAAATATCAGTCTGTTATTGCAAGGGATGCTTTTTTCTTTTAAACCTCTCATTGTGTTTACATCCCATTAATACTTCTAATGCAACTGTATATTCTTTCTTTACAGAGGAATTATAGTGATGCTTGTAAAATAGACAGAAACTACAGGATTATTCCTTGATCATCTTTTATGCATCTGATCACATTTTTGGTAGGACAGGACAAGCTTGTTTCACCACATTTTGAACCCATATGGCTTTAAAAGCGCACTTCAGATTCATGTAACTCAGTTCACATTTCATTCACTACATGCTGTGAATGAAGGATCAGAGAAGGGACATGTACAATGAAAAACAGTATAAACATGGCGCAAAAATCAGAGAGAATGAAAACCAGTGTTTGTGACAAAAGGAGCACACAGACAAAAAGAGAAAATCTCATAAAACAACAGATATATATTCTGTCTCTCTCTGTAGATAGATATGGAGCTAGTAATGTGTTCAGGCCACTCACGTGTGCCAGCCTAGCTTTTTGGACATTCTTTCTACTACATAGAACAGGCTAAAACCCCCTCCCCCATATTTAATTTACATGAAAAAAAAATTCATAAATTCAAGCTGTTTTTGAATAGGAGGTGTGCAAAACCTTCAACCCTAGTAGGTTTGGCCAGCTCCCGTTTTTGGATCCCATACTCTGCCACTCACGGGAAATAAAGTTGCATAGGTTCTAATACAGAGTTCCTTAGAAGCAGACATAAATTAAATAATCTGGATCCTTCTTCCTCTGCCTTTATAGAGAATTTTGTGTGTATGAAATCCATTTTCTAGGCTTATGTCAATTGCAGCTCACATTGTGATGCGACCAAGAAACTGCAACAGGTCACTATCTCTGGTTACTTCAGTCACCACTTGTCTACTAGAGACAGCTCTTCATCTAGAATATCTGTGGAATGTATCTGTCAAGGGAAGATCAACTGAATTATATTACAAATGACTCTATATTTCTATTAAGCCTTAAAGGGTTATATTTCAATTGGAGAAATTTGATTAAATGGTCTTATTCTTATAGTTTGTCATGTATTTGGAATGCGAAATTGCAACTGTGACACATCAGACACACATATATGTTAACCTCAAAGTATCTGTTACAATGTTAGTCGGGTTTTTCACCTTGAACTGTCAAATGGTGTTACACGGATTTAGCCAATAAAACAATTTAGACTACTAGTGTTGTATGTATTCAAAATCTCTATTAAAATGTACATGATGCTTAAAACAATATAACTTTCTTTTGAAAAAGAAAAATCAGGGTCTCTTCTCTCCTGAGATATGATTTGTTAAATAAACACCAGATTTAAGGATCAGAATGATACTGCTAGCATAGAATTTATCATGTCTGCCAGTGATAATGCTAGTAATTTATATGACTGAATGAATAAATAAAAAGTACTTATAGACTCCTTCACTCTAATCCAGTAGTTAAATCTTACAGTTCAAGATAAAAGTAATCCTCCCAGCTCATAAATTATGTGTGTACTTCTGTAGTTTGTGTCTTTTCTTCTATTTAAAGATGGGTCAACACTAGCACTTGAAGTTCTTAGCAGTTACAGCCTCTAACAGCTCTCCTCAGAAGTTCATGTACTGCTGACTTGCCTGATAAACCTCTGGATGTTAATCTGAATAACACTTTGAGCTGAAAACTTTAATTACTATGATAAATGTTATCTGCATGCTATCTTTTAACCAACTATAGTACACCATGCTACTAAGAAAAGAGGATGGCACTCTGAATAGGTCTTACCTCATTAGAAAACAATTGTACATCAGAACTCGGTAGTGGAAACAGAGGGATGTTAAGCTTTTCTTATTGTACTGTACAAGGTCTAACAAGAATCCTTGAGAGTATTCACTGCATTAGGAATGTATGCTCAAGTGACATGAAAAAAGCTCCACACAACATTCCCTTGTGTTTAGCAAATAGAAAAGGTCAGATTTAAGGAGACAAATTAAACTGAATACTTACAGTTCAGATTACAACTATACACATCTCTGCGGCTTTCCAAAAGCCAAACACAAGGGGAACCTGTATGTTTTTAAGCCCTCTATTTTATTATTATTTAAGGTTTAAAAAAGCATCTAAGGACTCCAATCCAATGGGTACAAAATAAAGCATTCATGAAAGTAGCTCCTCTATGTTATTTTTTTTGTTACAAACATTTAAATAATCTATATTTGTACGGTGATATCTAGGAGATTACTTCACTATCAATATATAGAAGTAATAACCTGGTAGATAGCATTACCTATGAAAGGTCCATCCCATCTGCTATTCTTGCTGAAAGCTTTTCATGCACCAGTAAACTCAGTAAATATCAGAAGATAAAGCATAAGCCTACCACGCCATGGATTTACTCCTAATGTCTCCTCAAAGTGCAGCCCGATGCAACGATTACAAATGATTTTTCTTCTAATGTCATTTTACATAACCCTTTTTTCTGCATGAGTAGTTAGTGCGGAATGAATGAATGAATGCCATTAAAACAGTTAATCATTATCTGGGACACTGGCCTTCCTCCCTTCTCAACCAGGAATCTCCATGACAAAGGCCAAGAGATCAAAATGCCAGGGCTGCCTCAGTGGCCTATTTCTGACAGTAATTTTTTATGCAAATTGGCCTGCTGGGCAGCTCCCTCTGTGACCTTGAGCTGCCCTTATCTAAACTGACTTTGATCCAATGAGGGTTTGCTTATATGAAGCTCATTACTACCTAGGATATGCAATCTGACTAAATCTCACTAATTAAAGAGAATCGTCCAGTCTCAGTTTTATATTATATGCATGTGTGCGATTACACACACACAGAACCAAAACTACACTAGAATACGCTATGTGAATTGAACATTGCATTTTTGACAAGTACAGTATATTCATTCCACTGTCAAGCACATAATGTCACTTTTAAAGGAAAATACAGTGCTTAACTGCATACTCCATAACACCGATTTATACAAACACACATATCAAACTTGAATAATGCATAGAACTGCGATGATTAAATAAAGTTTAGACCTGACACTTACAAAGTCCTTCCAAGCCCCATTATTCTGTAATAAACTGCATGAAAACATATTTTAAAATATGGGATTCCCACTTGATTATCAGAGAGAACCCCATCCAAACAACCAAGTCTACTATGATCCACAAATACCTAATGGAATGATTTTGACAGTTGAGTAAAATGTGAAAAGTTTCAACTGCCTATTAATAACCTTGAGCTGAAACCAAGGTCACTGTCTCCTTACACAGATCAGTTTTTACCAGCCACCATTCTGCCTCTGTTTTAGACTAATGCCTATTTTCCTGAGTACACTAAACAACCCTGTAGGTTGAGTCCACTTTAGTACCCAACCCACAAACTCTCTGGAAACTATCTGTACAGCTTATGCTATATAACGGCCCACTGCAAGTTTTCTTGTACGACCACTGAAGCATCTGGTACTGGCCTCTGCTGGTCACAGAATACTGGGACTAAATGGGATGATCCGGTATGGCAATTGCTGTGTTTCCATCTCACTGGCAGATTCCATTTTCTGCTGCTATTCCTTACTTCATTTTCTCTCTCTAGTGCTCAACAATTAAACTGGTAATTAATCAGACAAAAACCTTCATCTAGGCAACACGAATGATCCTGCAGTCCTTACTCAGGCAAACCTCCTATCGAAGTCAATGCGTGTTTTGCATGAGGACTGCGGCTGTAGGCCCTAAATGTGTGACTCAAAAAGACAAGTAAGGAAATGTGAAACTGAGGGTGGAACTCATTTACATCTGTGCTGCTACGTCTGCTTTCTGAGACCAGGGCATGATGGTCTGACTGTATCATCACATACTACAGATGTCACTACAGTTAGGCAAAACACAACAAGGGAAGTGACACAACAACTGCATTACTGTAAGAGCATATTTCATTTCTCTTTAAAAACAGATCATAATCTATTTATATTTTAGCAGAAGAAATAGCAACTATGGGTCATTCCCCTGCATTCAAAACTGCCCGTAACAGCTAACGTAATGTTGTAATTATACGAAGATTTTTTTTTTAAACCATGTCATGTACCCAGTAGACTTCCACTCCACTGGGTAATTCCTTAATTAGGCAGATTTTTGAAACGTGTATTATGTACACAACAGACCGGAACGTCTCCTTTAGAGTATTCCTAGTCTATCGCGTGATTGCATCATTAAGTCGCACATGCTACGTAGTAAAAATCCTTATGAAAATTCATGAAAAAAAATGTACAGAGCATATTTAGTATGCAGGTGAAGTACATAACTTAAATATTTTGGCTTAAAAATCTCACAGCCACCAAAGCAATGAGACTATTTTAGTGGACCAATTCCTTGCCAAATTTATTTCTTACATTTTAGCCATTTTAAAACTGTACACATCCAAAAATTCATTTGCTCAAATCAACCAACCATTAATTTTTTCTTTTTTAAATTGCACATGGCTTGTGACCTCTTCTCACAAGTTATACTTTGTGAATGAGTATATTTAGGTGTGTTTATAACCTCAGAAAAATAGGCTACATAACAGAAACAATGAAATAAGTGTTACTAAAGCAGAGTGAATTATGCAGTTATATTTTCTCTAATCAATACCTAGTAAGTCACAAATCAATGGCTAGATTTTTTTTTTAATTGGATAGTCTGGAAAAGCAAACACTTGCAAATAACCACAAGAAAAAATGTAACTTGTTCAATCCACAATACAAGGGGTAAGACATGATAGTCTTCTACAGAAGTAGACATTTATACAATGCATTTTAAATAGATGCAAATGGCAGCTACAATTCACTGTGTGAAAAGATGAAACCAAGAGACAAAAACTAGAAAATTATACATATGAAAGAAATGAATGTAATCTTTTGATACTCTTACGAGTAGAGAAAAATACTAAATATTAATTTAGGATGTCGCTTCTGTAAAATGGACAAAAAAAGTCTTCAGTGAGTTCAGAACAATGAATATATGCAAGATAGTATGGATAACAGCAATTCGCTCCCTGAATGCTCCAACGTCTTCCTGGCTTAAAAAGCATCCCAATTTTCTCCAAAGGTGGTGGCGTTTATTCACTGGTCCATGGCTAATTTTACACGGAATGCAAAACGTTATTTAAATAGGGTGGTGCATTACATTTCAACTATTTCCTATGAAGCTCTCAATCTACAGACCGATCTTTCCTCTATTTTAATTTTAAAGTAAGTTAGCAAAAGCTTCCTTCTGAATCCCCAGAGACTACCTCTATAGTGACACAAATGCACAAATTTATGACAGTAACATAAATGCTCCTCTGAAGTAATGTGCAACATTAAGCAAAATCGTTTCCTGGAAGATATTATAGGGATCTATATTTTATTTGCCATCTTAAACATATCTGGGTCTTTATGACCGTATTTTTAAAATGCATTTCCTTTTTATATTTCTTGGTGCAAATGGACTGCATAAATAAGCAATGTGCTATGAGGCTTCAGACTAGCCGATAAACCCTTTCAATTTTCATGCCAGCTTCTTCTTTTGTAATTCAAATCTGGCTGGAAACTGGCAGCTCTGAAAACTGAAACAAGCACTGCCACAAATACCTTGTAATGCTATCGACCTTGTCTGCCCATGCAGTGAGAAAGGGGGATGCATATGTGTCTGCAGTCATCCAGATAACACAACTCATTTTTGGAGGGGGGGGGAAGGCGGGAGAGGGGGGCATAACAGAAGCCAGCCCCGGACTGTGCACCAAAAGCAGTCATTACCAGGCGAGCTGGAGAATAAGTCTCTTCAAAATACACAGCGCATTTAAAAACCATATACAGGGCTCAGCCACTGCTTTCATTACCAATTTTAATTTAGCTCCTTCAGTTTGCCAGCCAGATAAACTCTTTAGTGCTGTTTTTTAATCTATTTGCCACATTTTCTGTTTAAGATTATAGTAATATGGGGCAGGAGAAGGAATCACTCTTAGAGGAAATAAAGAAATAGATCCGCTTATCAGCACCCATCAGAAAGTTCATTAATCAGCCAGGCTTTGTGCCCCCTAAATTGAAAGGTTAAATAATCCTCTCAGGAATATTTCTAGGCACCTCCACCAATTGTCCGGAGAGGAGCTGCCATTCACAGCACTCTGGATCGGTGACAGGGTATTTTACTACTGTTTGGACCCCAAACAATGACGGACAAATGGCCTGGCTTACAAAGAAACCTTTTAGTACAAGGATGGAAAAGGACCACAAGCTTTGATGTGGTGGGGGGGAGGGAGGAAAGAAGGGGGGAGGGAGAGGGAGGAGACATATATGGATCCCGGTATATTTATTTGAATGTTTATTAGTGAAGCTATCAAATACATTTATAGGCAGGCACACACACTATATATATATATATATATATATACACACACACACACACACACACACACATATACACACATAATATGCACTCACACTACTAAGAATATGTATGTTTACACAAGCATTTGTGCATTAATCTGAACACAAACATTTCCAATGCTTGTAAAATTAGGAGTTGAACAGAACTAAAGCTTGGTTATATTTATTAGCTAATACACTAGGGAGCTAAACAAACCCCAAGGTTTTAATTTTTACTGTCATTCTAAATGATTTACAGCTTCCTTTTTTTTTTCCTTCTCAACTATATCTGGCCTACTGGAACACCCCTAACCATGACTAAAGTTTTTTCCAAAAAGGAATTATTTCTTTAAAATATGGCAGAATATGAAAACCAAGCCTATTATGGTAGTACTTGAATACAACGGATTCTGAGAGAATGTGTTTCAGTCCCTTATAGCTGTGTTTTTGGAGTGTTATCTTGACATCAGATACTCAGGAGGAACAAATTATAAGTAAAGATTCCTATTTTAACGATATATCAACTAGCTGTCAATCTGTATTGCCTTTGATTGTATTGATGAGTGAATGCATACAGTACATTTAAATAATCGGACTATTAAAAAGACAAGGTCATTTCCTTATACCTTGGGCACCGGCACATGACCAGTATGATTACTAACTATCCAAGTTAACGTTCATTTGGCAGGAAGCAGCGTCTATAATTTGATAGCTACATTCCTTAGGCATTCCCCCTTTAAAGATACCGTATATAACCCAGACAGAAACTTTGTAATTATTTTTATTTGCCTATGCAATGAACTCCTCATAACTATAAATTTGATACACGCAGCGAAGATAATCCCTGGTCAAACAAATTCAAACCAATCTTTACATGAACTTCTTTGAAACTTCATATGGGGTTCAAATGTCTTTCTTATATACCCATTTCTATTGAAGAAGTCTAAATACCTGTAGCTAGATTTTACTTTGTAACATGATTTGGGGCATTTCTTAAAACAAAGCAGAAAATATTTTAATTTCCTCCAACACCAATTAAATAAATACCCCAGACAGTAATCATGTCCCCAAATCATCCTTCTGAAAACTTCTATGCCCGCTGCCTCTCTCTCTAACACCCCTGTACCACCATCAGAAAAGCAGCATCAGTGGGATCGCATTTAACCAGGTTCTCTGAGCTGCCCATCAAAAAGTCAAACTGAAACCATACACCACTGTCAAATTCAGTATATCTAAATAAATAGAATAATTTAAATTCAATCTCTTTACAGACAGAAAATAATATAATCCCTAACATTTTAGAGCCATTATGGCAATCTTCTGTTTCCAAGAAATCCAATGCTATATCGCTGGTTATTTAAAATGCCAGGGCAACAATTTACTAATAGAATTAACAGCACTGTCAAGACCTAAAAACAAAGCAAGACGCCATGTACAGTCAGCATTGTCAGCTAAATAACTATAGTATGAGAATTTATCATAGGTACAGTTATATATAACAAAATGATTAGAATCTACTGCAGATGCACAGATGAGGTACTAATGGAGAATATCCCATTCAAGTAGATATAGACCAAACTGCAAAATCAAACGAGTAATTAAAAAAACATTTGTAGAGACCTGGTGGTGGCGGAAACAAACAGCCAATGGTAGCAATGTCATGGGCTGTTTAAACTTGAAGCACTGCCAAAGTAAAGGAAAATATATTGTATAACTATGCACATTTGAGAGTTACAGTCATGGCTTTTTGGAATAAATTTACTATACATTACAAACAAAATTAACATACTAAAATAAGTTAAAAGATGAAGGTCTAACTTCAATCCACAGAAGCCAAAAAATTCAGAGCCAAGAGACTTCTTACTTTGTCATACATATTTATTTTAACACGTGCTCAATCAGATCACCCACTGTTCTGAGACTTCTCTAATACTGAAGTAAAATGGTGCCTATTCAGCCTGGAACTAAGCTCTTTAACTCTTAATATATGGAGCTTGGGGTTATATTTTAATCACTTTTATGTTTTTCTTTTTAATTAAAACAAAACCAAGGTAAATCTGTCAGAGATAGTAACTTCTTCATTGACATGACAGGCCATACCTAGATGTGGTGTTGTTATTATTGACACGACAGACCGCTCGGAAATAAGTCAATAAATATTTTTAGGGAATCAATCTGTAGATGATTAACATGATCAAGCATAACTTTAGAAAGTTATGGTCTAAAGTATTTGAGTTCTTAGCTGCTCCTTAATACATGGTTCATTGACAAGATAAACTCACAGGTCCTAAACAGCAATTATGGTCTATACATGACTAGTAAAAGAGAGTTAAATACACATATTAATTGGTGCAATACACCATATCCTCTTCTTCTGGGTCACTGAATACTCACTGACTTTTTAACATGCAGATTATTTATATGATATAGTGCAATAGTTTTAAATGATACTAAAACATACCATTTACAGACCATTACTCAGTGGACAACTGACAAGCAAAGGAGCCATTATTATTATGGCAGGCAGACTCAAAATTCTTATGAATCAGAACAGGATGTCCTTGTTTGAGTTAGCAGTTTACATCTTTAAACTTTTGTTTTAATTTTGCAATATTCAAAGGCATTTATCCACTTAAAACAGAAAAATGCAAATATTTTAAATTAAAAATATTTATACCTAGATTTTATATAAAACCAATGTAAAACCACAACATATTTTTTGTTTTTTCATACAGAAAGCTTAGACACAACCTCATATATTTTAACCAAATTTAGTAAACTTTGTTTCTGCGCTCACAGCTTGTATGTCAAGATTCAACGAACATACATTTACAGTAACGTAGATAACTTAAAGCATGAAAATGTACACCTACACTTTACTGTAGGTGAACTGAATAGAATTATTACATACTCTCTCAGACTAAAGACTGTAAACATAAAATGCAGCAAATCTGACACTAATCTTCCACCCTATTTATTTTACTGTTCAAATCATTAATACTTGTCAGCATAGAAATTAGCTAAATGAATGCTTAAATGTACCTTTTTTATTTTTAAAAAACAAAACAAGTGAAAGTAATCACCAGCACCATAAACATTACAGAAATGATAGCACATGTTAATACTTTTAGTTAAATGAAACTGCTGGTGGTTATATGAGGGAGAAGGCTTTTGACAATAAGATCTAAACATTAATCATTCTTTTTTCTACTTAAGGAACTATTTATTCAATAATTCCAGTGCATCACAAAAATAATGTGTGATGAAAAGAGATTAACACAGGGCAGTTTAGCCATTAAGAACACAGAGATTCCTACTCCAGTTTTTAGTAAATATTTGGGGTACTTGTCATCCTTTCCCAGTTGTGTGAATGCCCTACCATTGGGATCATTGACAGTTACATGCATTGTACAACAGCCTTCAGAATAAAAAGGTGTTATTGTTAATTGAAATAAAAATACATTAATTTCACCCCTCGTAAAGCCAGTATCCTAGTCTCCCACCCCACAGAAAGTACAGAGTTCCTTAAATATCTTTATTATGCATTCAGAAGACACATGGAAGTCTCAGACGTACTGAAGGATGTATCTTAACAAATGGAAATAGTTCAAGGGGCTACTGTCCATAGGTGCACAGAAGTTAAAAACGAAAAGGGTCTGATGAGATCAGTTCATCCGTCTCTTCCGCCATGGTGTAGGACTGTTTCCTACAGCACATCAAACCACAACTTATAATCAAGGCTTAAGCTGTACCACATCACTCCCCTACCCTAATCCGTACCATCACCTAGTTTCAGCATAAAATGTTATAGAAAATATTCAGAAAATAACTCTTATGGTTAAATGGTTTAAATAAATGACAGTTCATTATTGTGCCACTTGCAGGTTCATATTCCAACAAGGTTAACTTTCACAGGCTCTAACAACAGTTCAGAATTCTTAGAGTGCTTTAGCAAAGCACACAGTGGACAAAGCATACGGCCAGATTCTCAGCTGCTGTAAACTGACAGTGCTCCACTGAACAGCTAGGACAATTTACATCAGCTGAGGATCCGGCACTAGGTATAGAAAAACATTAGGAACAGCATCAGCAGCTACTCCTCAAACAAACATAGTAACATGGGTACCACTTAAATATATCTGCAATTGGAATTTTCTACTCTGTCTTTACTAGTAAAAACAAAACCTGATTATTGTGTACTTCAATTATTTCCCCTTATAAGCAGTTAGTTGCATCTAGTTCTAAAATTATATTTTCCTGAGAAGGTAAGTATGTAAATAATACATGTTTGTAGACAATCAAAAGTTTAACATGATCTTTTTTATTATTTATGAAGAGCATTCATTTTGCCTATAATACTTTAAATGCAGTTTAAAGTAAAAACTGGAAAACACTCAATCATTTTAACAATCAATCTCACCCACACCTGTAGTATATATTTTGGACTCATTATACAGTTAAAGTCACTTTGTGTAGAGTGATCTAACTGCTAATTTATATCTCAAAGCTATCAGGGTAGCCTTTTGTATACTTTGGCTATTTGGAAATAAGACCAGCCCTAAGCGTTCCCTACTGTGACAGCAGTAAACGTACTCTGAATGAACCTTGCAAAGGAGTCACAAGTAAGGAAGAAATAGCCATTAATAGGAAAACAATACTATATACTGCAAAACAAAAACTAAAGGAAAAAAGTTTCTATTTTAGCTAATAAATCTGACAAACCAAACCACTCCTGACTGATCTTTTAAATTTTTTAAATTAAAATAATGGAACGCTTATGAAGCATAATACCTTCATGGAAACATCTGCCAAAGGTCACATACATGTAAAAGCAGGCGGGATGAAATTTTCATAAACATTTGATAATTAAAAAAAGTAACTCTACCAATTATTATTAAAGGGTTGGAACTTCTTTGTCCTAAACTAAACATGTTTCAGCATAAATTTTTAAGCCATGTGAGAACTTCACGCAACCCAAACATCATAAACCACTTTTTCCTAAGTGCAGATGCTCTTGTTTTTCCATTGCACAGAACATCACAAAGTCATCCTTATTTCAAATTCAAATGCCTTGCAATTCTGGGTTATCTTCACTGTAAATCATCCAGTAAAATGGCTATGTGAGTTTTGACATACAACTTGTGATGGGATGTCGTGTCTCTCCGAAGTATGTGAAAAATATACAACCTATGTCCAACAAAAGTAATATATTTACAGTATTTTCTTAAAAAAGAAGATGACACTGATCAGTTGGTGACGTAATATAATTTACATAATCTTTACAAAGTTACTGCTCTAGAAACCTTAGGTCAGGTAATTCCAGAGGAGTTGATACTGTAGTCATGTCCCAAGAGCCTCAAATAATCCCATCCACGAGTCAGAGAGCAGCAAGACTGGAGAGTAGCAAGACTTAATCTCTGCACCAAAATACTTTTTTCCAACCTTCATCTGCACAAAACCTACAAAGCCTTCTCTAGTTTCCAAATTTCCCAACTCTCAAGCTTAAATATTTTTTCACAAACACTATATTTTAAAGACTCTTTCTGAAAGTCACATTTTTAAGGATTTAAATTGATTTGAGGCTAGACTGCTTACATTTTTATTTCAGAAAAAAGGTGGCAGGCCATGTAGAATTGTAATAATGGCACACAAAGAAATCAGAGTGCAAAATTTAAACACAAAAGATGTATTGTCCCTTCATGTCTTTTACGCACACAGGCCAAAACAGCGAATTTCTGGTTCACCTTTTTTTATGTAAGTGGATTAAAAGTAAGATTAACAAACTGTCAAAAAATGTGTTAAATGATAGCCTCAGCTGGTTAAAAATTCTGATGGCTGTAAAACTCTGTTGGTGGCCATCTTGGACTAGGGGTTGTAATATAAATGAAACTAGCAGAGACAGGAGATGGGGGAGGGGACCCTTACTGCTTGAACACTGGAAGAGGAAGGGAGGTATTATCAAGGAGGAGCTATCATGGAAAGAACCCTCCTAAAAACAGCAGGAATTTTTTTTAAAGTATATCTACACATCTGGAAAATACATTAAAAAACAAGAAAGAAACTATGTTTTGTCCATCGGCTGGGATTTACCTTTCCTTAGTCTTTCTACATGTATTTCCTGAAGAAGGCCATATTGGTGTTTGAAAGATTAATTTCTGTTTCTTTATTGTATGTAGATTTTATTCTTGGATTGAGCTTGCTATATGCTTCAGTGTATGAATGAATTAGATTACAATATGCTATGATAAAGTATAACGTACGTAGTCAGAAAAAAATGAAATTATACAACGTGAACGCAAATTTTATTTTATGCCAAAACATTATAGTGGCTGTCCATGTCTTTCCCGGTGCTTAATGTCTTGTGCCCCATATCAGGTGAATATAGGATACATTTTGTCCCATTTTTCAGCTTGAATCATGAAGATACAAATACGTGCTTTTGTACCTTAAACAAAATATTGTGGGTTATTTAAAAATAAGCTTCGTCCTACATTTTTCAGTTATCCCTTATTTGACTGAAAGGTAAATGCTCCATTAAAAAATACGCACACACGCTATACCCACAAACACCCACTATACCCACACACACAGAGCCGAATCCCACTCATTTTACTTACTTTAGTAGACCCCCTAAACCAGGGGTTCTCAACCAAGGGTACGCAGAGGTTTTCCAGGGGGTACATCAACTCATCTAGATATTTCCCTAGTTTTACAACAGGCTATGTATAAAGCACTAGCGAAGTCAGTACAAACTAAAATTTCATACAGACAGTGACGTGTTTATGCTGCTCTATATATTATACATTGAAATGTAAGTACAATATTTATTTAAATAGATTAATTTTATATGGTAAAAATGAGAAAGTAAGCTATTTTTCAATAATAGCTTGCTGTGGCACTTTTGTTTATTTATGTCCGATTTTGTAAGCAAGCAATTTTTAAGTGAGGTGAAACTTGGGGTTCACAAGACAAATCAGACTCCCGAAAGGGGTACAGTAGTCTGGAAAGGTTGAGAGCCACGACACTAAGCTATTCATAGATTTACAGATTCCAAGGCCAAAAGGGACCATTGTGATAATCTAAGCTGACCTATATAGCACGGATCAGGGAACTTCTCCAAAATAATTTCTGGAGAAGATTTAAAAAAAAAATAATCCAATCTCGATTTTAAAATTGTCAGTGATGGAGACCCACCATGACCCTTGATAAATTGTTCCAATGGTTAATTACTCTTGATATTCAAAATGTTTGCATTATTTCCACTCTGAATTTGTCTAGCTTCTACTGCCAGCCACTGGATTGCCTTTCTCTGCCACAGTGAAGGTGAACTGGATTCAGCCCAAAGCCACACGCATGTAGATACATATAAAGTGCTGTGGCATTTTTTTCAGAAGTATTCTACAGCAGTAGTTATCTTCTGAAGTGGGTAACATTGCTGTGTAATAACAGGGCTACCTGCTATTATTATTTGTTTAAGGCAGCGCTCACATAGTGTTCAAGGAATTTTCTAGACTCTCCAGAAGGCCTAGTCTCGGTCCCATGCACTTCACAATCTAAGGATACAGTCTATACAGTCAAGATTGAGTACAAATCTGTTTGGTGTTTTTGTAGGTGTGGGGGTCTCCAAGAAGTGCAAAGTTACCTAAAAGGGGAACTGCCATGAGGAAAAAAGAAAGCTGATCAGATTAAATATACAATGCATTTTTAGGTCAAACAACAAAGCTGAACAAAATTATCCAAAAATGTTAGTTAGAAGATAAACCCGGCTTGTCACAAGAGCAGGTCCACTAACTTCAGTATGCACTATTTTTGCAACTAAACTGGGAAGGATTTTTCCTAGGCCTGTATCTGTCCAGAGCAAAATATTCTACAAACACATATACAATTCTAGTTTGGGTCGTGAGTAGTTTATAAACAGAAATGAAAAATAACAGGAACATAGAATTTAGAAAGAGGCTAATATTCTTAAAATGAATTGCTATGACTGAAAGTGCTCTTTACTAGTCCTGATATGAAAGAGATGAGAGCGATGGTACGTTCTTTGCATCAGAGACTGCATCTTTCTGAGTATTTGTAGCTCATCTTGCACAACCAGGCCACCAATCCCAATAATAAAATCATACAACCATAATAAAATAATAAACGACAATATTATTTCTTCAGTCAGAGTTATAGGTAGGTTTTCTAAGTCTCAGGGACAATGCACTGTGGGAATGAACTTGTCTCAGGGGCCCTTAAAATTCTTTTTTTGTAGGACTGTGATTCTTCATATTCTAACATTATTTATATCTGGCCAAAATATTGTAAAATTATTTTTACTGGATTTTGAAAATCAACTTCTTGTATTATTACCCTACTACTATGAGTTCATAATAACAAGTTTGCTAACTGTAGAACTGTGTATCTGACTATCATTTATTGCATGCAGGAAACAATGAGGGAAAAAAACCCATAAAAATATGTTGAAACTTTATTTTATGTTTTCTGAAAAAAGAAGAAATATACAGAAGAGGCACAATGAAAATTATTTAATCACATTTTAAATCATCATCAAAACTGGTCATTAAATATTATGCTAATTCACAATCTGTAATGTGATTAATGTTTTGGTGACTGACTGATTTTACAGAGTAATTCTAGTTATAGTTGAAAGGAATTTCCAGAACCTAACCTTGCCCAGTTATAAAACTTTGATTATCACAGAGCCTTTAAATTTAAGCTTCATTAATATGATTTGTCTGTTTTTTTCTGACAAGGAACAAACTAAAATATTCTGCTCATCATTCTTTTTGCCATTTCAACTGCCTCTTAAAATATCTGAAATTCTAACAAAAAGAAGCTGCCAGCAAGACATTTCTGACAATTATTACAAAGTTTTTTTAGCGTTTCGAAATTTCCAACCGTAAGAGTTTAAACTAAAACCTATCACCAACCATAACAGTAGCAATAGAATTATTATGTACTCATTGTTCCTACTGAAGCTACACTGAAGTGCAAGAACTACTATGAGTCAATAGATGGCAGTCCACCTCTTAGAAAAGAGACAGATAATGAATAAAATCATCAAAAGCGTCACAAAGAGACAACAATTGGGCTCTGTTGTTTTAAACAAGCTTTCAGAGTCATTAATTAGGAACATTTAAAGAATGTATGTGCATTTAAACACAATTTTTATATGGACTTTTGGCAAAGCGGTATGATAGAAGTGGTTTTAAAAGTTCATAAACATGACACATATTTGTATAAAATATAACCGTTGCTCTGCTTGGGTTGATGTCTATATATGTTATGCACATTATCAGTTTACAATTTTCCCAAATTCAGTTTGAACCCAGTTGTTAATTTGCTATATATATTGTTAAGGTGTGAAAAAACCTGAATCTAACATCAGTACATATACCTGTAAAGATACATGCATATTCTCCAAAAATAATAAATGCAAGTATATTTCTTCTCTTGCATTATTTGTTTAGAAATCTGTATTTATAGCAAACTATGATGGAATTGTAAATTGAAGACTGCAGTTAAACAGTGGAATGCCTATTTGAGAGCAAGCAACTTCTACCTTTTAGTCATACTTATGTAAAAGAAATAGACAACAACTCTATTCTAACACAACAGTTTCAGCATCATCTGTGGATATTATCTGCTTCTGTTGCAGTTTAGATCTAGAGAGAATTCTTAAGTGAAAAAAGAAAAGTTGACCCTGACATGTTTAAGTAGTTTAAACAATATAGGTTCTCTTGAACTATAGCCTCTATTTTAAACATCAACTATGTCTGTTGTCAACGGAAGTTTTAAAAAAAGTATAATCTGATTATGCTTCAATTAATGTAGTTGTCAAAATTGATCTTCACATGAAAGATGCTATGCAAAATATCATCGTAAATTAAATACCTGGATAATTTATAGTACTAAATAGTAAAGGCATTTATAAGAAACAAGGTAGGGACTAAATATTTAGTAATGAAATAGGAAATATTTATATGCATGTATATTTGATCACATTTCAAAATATTCTCTCACAAGCAGAGAGTACCCCAAAGCAATATTTTTCCAAATTAATTAATTTTTCCAATATGACATTTCCACGCATAGCTTCAAAAATTTTAAAGTAGATCTTCCGTTGGTGGATATTATTAATTTCACACCATTGAAAGTATAAAGTAAAAATACATTCCCTGAAAATTAGTTGGCTACAATTCTTCATGGTGAAACAGCTGGGATTGCTTGTCAATGACTGCCAGGAAGAATCTGATTTTAGCCTTTTAAAAAGTAAGAATTTTTTGTAGTATTGATTATAACTCTGAGTAATTGTTCAATGTCCAAAACAGGCCCGAACGACAAAATATATTTTGACATATTAGCTGAAACCTAATTCATCATCACATTATTGCATAAATACATCTAAGTTCCATAAGGGATCTTACAAACCATTTTAACACTTCCTTTTCTGGAGTATAAAAAATTATAAAGGATTGAATCTTTTCTTTTGAGTATCTTTAAATAAATAAAGCAAACAACAATATAAAGTGAATGCAACTAAACCTATTCTTATTACATCATCTTTAATCTGGTAATTTAAGAGCAAAGAAAATATTCATATAGAAATGGAGATTTCCAAAGTGAATGTTTAAAAAAAAACCCTAAGCACAGGAAAGATTTTCAACAGAGTGTATCCTTTACTATTAAAATTAGCTGCTAAAACAGAAAAGAGAAAGTTCCAACATGTTGAAAAGGCATATGGAACAGATTTTAAAGTACATCCTATAGCAGTATTCCCTTACTGGAAAGAAAAATCTCAAAACCACAGCACAACCAAAAGTACCGGACAAACTTTTCTGCTTTGTTTAATCGTACAAGGATGACAGTGGTTATAAAGTTATTCCAGTTAAACACACATTTTCCTTATGTTGAAAAGAAGTCATAGGCAAGGCCTAATTTTTTATACATAAATGTGTGTATATATAAATAGTATTTAAGGTTTGTAGTGTAGATCAATTAGACACTATTCTAAACAAGTTAAATATTGTTTTCAGACTTCACATTAGTTAATGTAGGTGCAGTTTGTTTAAATTTTCCCTGCATTTTGCATACAAAAAATTTAAAAACTGAATAATTTATTTGTAGTGTGTAGTAGTTATTTTTATAACTAAAGACCAACTAACCAGGTGCCAAAGAAGAAGTGGCAGTTGATTTCTTCTTTAAGAATCATTTACAAAGATTTCAAAGTTTATTTCTGAAATTCACATTCCATTCTCTAGGGAACGTTCTTTAATTCAAAGTTAAAGAAACTGCCTTGTAATATATGGGGATTTGACAACCAAATCTGGGAAACACTGAGACAGGAATACTGTTATACCCCAGTATAAAATTAAACTTTTTTTTTGCAATGTATACACTAAATGCAGTTATGGAGAGGAAAGTGATAGGATGCAATCATTAAATTATGCTAGTAGTAAAAACAATCAGAACTTCTAAGAACGCATAAAAAGGGACAGTGTATTATTGCAGTCTCCAGTTCAAAAACTCTTCAGATGTTTATTATCTTCCTGAAGAAGATGCTTGTCTATATTTTATGGTCAGCAGTTCACAGAAGAGTAAATAGGTTGGGTGTACAAGAAAATAAAAAAGGTGTCTCTACTTACTGTTAGGTGATACTGCCTCCATATTTCTGGGCAAGCCTGGAAAATAAAAATATTGATCAGCTGGGAGCATGAAACAAGGTGCTTTACAGCCTGTTGGTTTTGGCATAACACAGTATCCACCGGTGTCGGTCACAGGAAAATAAGAAGCTTAACTGAAAGGGTCTGCATTTCAGCTTCAAAAACCTGGCTAGACAGTTTAATTGAA